>NC_057861.1:533649710-534249710 GCF_019393635.1 Dromiciops gliroides
ACTGAGATGAGGAACAATACCTGGTACACATTAATTTACAAATAATTTCTATAATAAATGTTGCCAACAAGCTCCTTTTGGTAATGCAGCTCTTTATTCAACATGGAGCTAGTCCTTCTTACCTTTCACTGTTTCCCATTTTGTCCAAGATGAGAGAATCGCTTGTCACCTTGGCAAGGACTATTGACCTTTCTGCACCTGAAGGTTCATCTGTAAGGGGTAGGGAGTGGGGGAGGTTTTTAGAACCTGAAGGATACTGCAGCCACTAGCAAATGACCTATACAGTGGGTCTCAGGATCTTTTGTCTCCAAACAGGAAATCCCCCCCCAACATGGTTTAATGTTTCTTTTTACCTACGAAAATAGTAGCTGTTCTAAATGGAAAGGCCAAATCAGAACATATTCAAAATCCTTCATAGGCTGGTTTCTTCCTGCCTTTATAGACTTGTTTAGAATTTTATTTTTCCAAATTACATGTAAAAACAAGTTTTGACATAAACTTTTTTTTTTTAGTGAGGCAATTGGGGTCAAGTGACTTGCCCAGGGTCACACAGCTAGTAAGTGTTAAGTGTCTGAGGCCGGATTTGAACCCAGGTCCTCCTGACTCCAGGGCGGTGCTCTATCCACTGCGCCACCTAGCTGCCCCGACATAAATTTTTAAAAACTTTGCGTTCTGACTTCTCTTCCTCCCTCCCCATCCCACCGCCCCCAAGCTCAAGCAATTCAACATAAGTTATATGTGAGTAGTCATGCCAAACATCCCCACATTAGCCAGGTTGTGAAAGAAATCAAAGATTAAGGAACTATCAAAAAAATTATGCTTCAATCTGTTTTCAGATACTTTCTCTGTTAGATGGATTGCAATTTTCATGTCTTTCAGAGTTATCTTGGATCATTGCATTGTGCTTCCCAGCAGATCATCTTACAATATTGCTGTTATTTTATATATAGTACATTTTACTCTGCATTAGTTCATGTAGGTCTTTCCAGGTTTTTCTGATAGCATCCTGCTCTTTTTTGTTGTTGTTGTTCTGATACCTTTATAGACTTGTATTTAACTTCTCTCTGCAAGCTTGGATTCCCTTCTGCTGGTCTGCTTATTGTTCCTTACACACCCACACTGACTTGTTTGCTTTATTACAACTTTCATCATCATCTTCTGACTTTACTCACATCTACTGAGTTTAAGATCCTCTATGAATTCACCATCACCTTCATTTGTTCTCTGTGCTTCAGGATAGAGATTGGTATCACCAACTTGAACAAAGGACTCTGATAGATTTCAGTTCTAGGCTGGGTAACTGGGTCTCAAAAATAATATGTAAGCATCTAAAACTCCACATTATTATCCCTTTATTTCTGAACTCAGTTGTGTCGGGCGATAATAATAGTAAAATTCTTCATAAAACAGTGATGGTTCTAGATGATCAGAGGAATTTGTTATGAAAGGAGTAGCAATATGATTGTAGCAATATCAAGATTATTTTGTCAGTCTTAGGCCAGAAAGTCACAGACTGGCTTATTATTGGATGTTAGGATAAAGCTGTTAGATGTTAGGCAAATGTCATAGATATCTTTCACAACTGCCAATTCATATGTCCGAAGTATATGCTCATTCAAAGGATCTTATAGCCAGGCCCTTTTTCTAACTGGTGGGAAACTTTCCCACTTAAAAGGAAAATAGCACAACGGGGAAACTAAGTCAAGAGGCTCTTGTCATTCTTTTTTTTTTTTTTTTGGTGGGGCAATGAAGGTTAAATGACTTGCTCAGGATCACACAGCTAGTGTCAAGTGTCTGAGGCTGGATTTGAACTCAGGTCCTCCTGCATCCAAGGCTAGTGCTTTATCCACTGCGCCACCTAGCTGCCCCCTTGCAGTTATTTTCAAAAGGCTGTTATGCAGATTAGGTTATTAAATGCTAAATTAAGGAAGTTGGATTTTATTCTGTAGTCAGTATAGAGTAATTTTAGCAGATTAGTGACATTAGATTAATTGAACAAGTGGTATGAGGTTAAGTGACTTGCCCAGGCTCACATATAGCTAGTAAGTGTCAAGTGTCTGAGGTCACATTTGAAATCAGGTCCTCCTGATCCAGGGCTGGTGCTTAATCCACGGCGCCACCTAGCTGACCTAATTGAACAGTGGTATGTATGATGGGTGAAGATGGCATAGTGGATAATGTGTCAGGCTTAGAGTCATGAAGATTCATCTTCCTGAGTTGAAATCTGACTTTAGACACTTACAAGTTGTGTGACTCAGGGCAAGTTTAATTAACCCTGTTTACCTCAGTTTCCTCATCTATAAAATGAGCTGGAGAAGGAATGGCAGACCACTCCAACATCTTTGCTGAAAGACCTAAATAGGGTCATGAAGAATCAAACACAAAGAGTCAGACACGACTGAACAAGCAGAACAAGAAATGAAGGATTAAGGAAACTTGAAAATTACAGGTTAAATTAAATTAAAATGAAACAAAATAGTGTTAAAGTGAATTGATGATGGAAAGTAAGGGCAGATTTTTCTCCAGTTTATATTGTCAGGTGATGACGATTTTGTAAGACTTTTGTTAATATGAGAAAGTGTGCTGCTCAGTTGTTGCTTATTTCCTTCCTCAGAAAGCACCGATGCACTCTTCCAAGCCACTAATCTTCCTCTGCCATGTTTATGTAGAATATGTATGTATTCTGATCTATATCACTGAGCTGTAAGACTTCCTGACCCCTCCTCCTAGCTGAGTGGCTCCATACATTTAGAGTGAAGCCAACCATACTGTCAAGTCCTGTGTCAGATGTGGGGCCTACAAATGTGAGAGAGTGCATTGGGTTGCCTTGTTTTCCATTTGAATGTCTTTTCCCCCAATATAGTTGAGCCCCCTTTTTATACAGACTCTTATGTAGTGATGACTACCGTAGAACTATTTACTCTTTTGAAGTGTTTTCACCTTAAAGCAAAGAGATGGCCTTCTGTGGTCATAGGCCAGACGATTGGAAGTTTCAGAGAAGTGTATTAATAAAAGGTACTCTTCTGGTTGGAATAGTCAGAAGTTGTATATAGCATCTTCTTGACCAGAGTTGTCAACTCTGTCATTTGGATTTAATGCTAGAAACATTACCATTGATTTTGCTTGCTTTTTAAAAAATTATTAGCCTTCATCCCATTTGTCATTCTTTCTCTTAGATGTGATTTTTAGTTCCTTATAGAATGACTTCAGGGTAATTAGTGATTTCTTTCTCAAGTATCTGACAGTTCCTTGAATAAATATTTTCTCTATCTTAACTTTTTTTGGGGGGGGGTATATTCATGTCTCCTTTGCCCATGAAATCTTCTTCACCAATCCTCTGAATGTGATGGGCCTCTGAGTTTGAGCTGGAAACAAACTGTCCTGTGATGCACACCCTTCTCCAGGAAGGGGAAGGGAAAAGCCTATTTTAAATGGGAGGCCTACTGTCCAAGTTGAGTGGAAAGCCAGAAATCTGGGCTTGGATTATACCTTTTCTTTGCCAATAATATAATGTTCTAAAATTTTGACCTGGCTCAGCTAGTTGTTGGCAAAGTTTCTTGGTAAATGCCATCAAGGTTTAGAATCCAGAGGGATGGAACCAACCAATGAAAGCAGCTGTGTGCTCGTAACAGAGCCAGGCCTCCTGCTTTGGGGGCTTCTGGGACTTTGCCTCTTGGTCCTGGCCTCATAGCCGAATCAACTGAGAATCTGGGAGGAGCTCACTAGTGAGAAGGTTCAGTTTTGAAATAGCCAATTTCACCTGAGCTCTAAGTTTTTGGGAGTTTAGTAAATCCTCAGGGTTTAGGAGGAAATGAGATATTTGTTTTTAACTGAGTAGGACACCGCAGGGTCCAAATCTCTTATAAGTAGGGAAAATTGGAAGAGTTGTTTATATTTAAAACAAAATTGTCAGTTTTTAAATTGGTCAGTAAGGGGTTTTAGGTAATAGAGAATACAAGCTTTTTTTTTTTTTTTTGACAGGGCAGTGGGGGTTAAGTGACTTGCCCACGGTCACACAGCCAGTAAGTGTCAAGTGTCTAAGGTCGGATTTGAACTCAGGAACTCCTGAATCCAGGGCCGGTGCTTTATCCACTGTGCCACCTAGCCGCCCCCCAGAATACAAGCTTTTTGAGGAAAAAAAGACAAAGATACTTTTGGTATAGCAACAAAAAATATTTGAAGGTTTCCACTTAGATATTATAGGGATCACAAAAAAAAAAAAGCATGGTATGACCTGACCCCAAGTACCTTGAAAATTTCAAATTACAAATGTTTGGGAATAAAAGTATCCTCAGTTATTGCATATACTGAATATGTATTAGTTGATAAGAAACCGAATTACTTTTGTAGATTTTCTGGCCTGATTTCTGTAGATTTCTGGACTGTCATTGATAAGAATGAGAAAATATTACATAAAGATTGAGTTTTGGTAGGTTTTACTCTTTTGAGGTGTCTTTCCCTTTGGCCTCTTCTCAGTCTAATGTTTGTATACTTGAAGTTCCTGGAGGTTTTTTGAATTTATAACCCTGTAACAGTTCCCACTTTGACTGTGATTTTGGAAAGTAATTGAAACTTTATATTAGCTCAACCAAAGCAGCTTGCGATCAGGGTGTTTATGACAACAATCCCTTCCTTATCTTAATCCTGTAGAAACCTGTGGCACAAACTCTTGAGAAGTTATAATTACTTCTGGCTGATCAGAACCAGGGATTTCACGAAGGTAGTGAAGCTTCTCAGGCTTTTTGGAGAGCAGAACTGGCAACCAAAGAACAGTAATTGCAAAAACACTTCCATTTATGTCTTTAATGCGATTATACTCCTGCACTTGTACTTTCTGTGAAAAAGTGACGGACTTATCTTTTTTCTTCTTTTTTGGCTTTTGTGGTGAGTTGGGATCATCTCCACTAGACTGAATTAGATTTGATGTTCTCTAGGGACCTTGATATTTATTATGTCAGTGAGGTTCCCATGCCATCAGGAGTCTTGGGTCACATTGGTAAGAGGGGAGTACTTAAATTTATTAACAGTAGAAGGATCAGAAATTAAAAATGTCTTGACAGACCAGGGGCTGCATCATTTCCTTCAGTGCACTTAAAAATAAAATCCATGACGCAGAGAGACCAGAAATAAGAAAAAAGTTTATATTTCAAAGTAAAATTATAAAAAAAAATTTTTTTGCATTAGTTGACACGCCTGGTTCTTCTAGTGTTAAGCAAATAATGTAGCAGTGTTTTACCCCTTTACAGAAATAATGTGGTTCCTCCTTCAGTTGAGATCTCCAGATTCTTTTTAAATTTATCATTCTCAGACTACAACCAGCCCTTTTCAGTCTAAGGTCTTCAAGAATCTGAAATATCATCATCTAATCATTAAGTCCTTGAAATTATATAGAGTCTTCACAGTCCAGAAGAAAAACTGGACAGAATCAATGTGATTGGGAAACTTGTCAAGCTTTGACACCCTGCCCCCTTCTTTTTGCACTATATTTATTTTGTGGAATGTTGATGATGTAGGTGAAGCATAGATATGGGATAAAGAGTTTTTAAAAGGTTAACCATAATTCATCCATTGGCATGTGCTGCTCCTAGAACAAGATGACTCTGGCATCTTTACTACTGCATAATTGAGTTTGGGCTTTTAGGCAATATAAGTATAACTATCCTTGGATAATGACTACCATACCAGCTTTCTTTTCTCAGGGCTTAAATAACAGGTTTTATTAGTTCTTTCTATCTTTATGCTGTGCACAAGCCCCTTCCATTCAAGCTTCTACATCTGTACCACAAAGCTGTACCTGATCCTGTGCTCCATTACTTTCTTATTCTTTTTTTCTTTTTCTTTGGTGGGGCAATGAGGGTTAAGTGACTTGCCCAGGGTCACACAGCTAGTAAGTGTCAAGTGTCTGAGGCCGGATTTGAACTCAGGTCCTCCTGAATCCAGGGCCGGTGTTCTATCCACTGTGCCACCTAGCTGCCCCTGCTCCATTACTTTCATAGGTGAGAAAGGGCCCATTCTAAGAGTAGAATGAAACTTGTTTTCTGAGTTTTGGCCACTGTGGATACTAGAAGGATTTTTCCCCCTCCCCCCCCCCCCCTTTTGCAGGGCAGTGAGGGTTAAATGACTTGCCCAAGGTCACACAGCTAGTAAGTGTCAAGTGTCTGAGGCAGGATTTGAACTCAGGTCCTCCTGAATCCAGGGCCCGTGTGCTATCCACTGCTCCACCTAGCTGCCCCTAGAAGGTTTTCTTAGCACATTTTATTTGTTGGAGAGAAATGGAATAGGAACTTGAGTTCCTATTCCATTGAACCAGTGACCATCATTCCTCCCCTCCCCAAATCCACTTTATTTCTTGGAGTTTTGGCACAGATATAGAAGGTGAAATATCTGTAGTTGGATTTTTGTGTTGGCTGCTTTGAGGAAGGTCACTCTTTAGTAAAAGGCATTACTCAAATGGCTACTCATCATCTTAGAAAGTGAGTATGTGAAATGATTTTAGTTTATGTAGCTTTTAAATTTGTAACGTGCTTCCTACTTTTCTGCTTTCTTAGAGAGGGAGGGAGCCTCCTCATATTCTTACTGTTCCCTTTCAGTCCCCTTTGCATTATATCATCAGCAGCTTGCTGGTGCAGTGGATACAATGCTGGATTTGTAGTTCAGAAGCTTTGAGTTTGAATCCTGTTTCAGACATTCACTCAGACACTGTGTGGCCATGGACGAGTCATATAACCTCTCTTATCAGTAAAATGGAGATGACGGGGCAGCTAGGTGGCACAGTGGATAAAGCACCGGCCCTGGATTCAGGAGGACCTGAGTTCAAATCTGGTTTCAGACACTTGACACTAGCTGTGTGACCTTGGGCAAGTCACTTAACCCTCATTGCCCCCCCAAAACAAAACAAAACAAAAAATGGAGATGACAATAGCACCTACCCCATAGAGTTGATGTATCAACTGAGTTCTTTGTAAGTATGTAAGCTGCTATTATTAGAGCTCTGCCCTGAGCTCTTTTTTCTTCTTCCTCTAGATAAGCTAAATTTTCATAGCTTCACTTATCATATCCATGTTGATTACCCCCAGATTTGCATAACCAGCCTTGGTTTCTTATATACATT
Source organism: Dromiciops gliroides (assembly GCF_019393635.1). Classification (NCBI taxonomy): domain Eukaryota; kingdom Metazoa; phylum Chordata; class Mammalia; order Microbiotheria; family Microbiotheriidae; genus Dromiciops; species Dromiciops gliroides. Next base: position 533,656,822 of record NC_057861.1, read on the forward strand.
GTAATGTCCCCATCTCCTTTCATAGAATATTTCTTTTTTTCCATGGGAGAATTTATCACTCCCACCATTGAAACAAGATTTCTCCAGTTTTTAGTCTCTTCCTTGGTCTTCTTTCCCCTTCTCGTCTAGGTTGTCTTCCTCCTGAGAGAGTTGTTTTCCCTTTATGTTAGCCCTTGTCTTCTTGCCACCTTTTCCCCTTTTATGCAGTCTCCCATTTTGTAATTTAGTGCCACAACAGGTATTTTTCTACTTTTACTTCTATTTGACTTAAGGAGACTCCTGTCTCCTTGTGTGCATTTAAAAAGAAATCTGAACTTTCTTTTGTTATTTTGTTGGGGCAGCTAGGTAGTACAGTGAATAAAGCTCTAGGGCTGGAGCCAGGAAAAGCTGAGCTCAAAGTTGAAGTTAATTAGTAGCTGTGTGACCCTGGGCAAGTCACTTAACCGCTGTCTGCCTCAGTTTCCTCATCTGTAAACTAGGGGTGATTATAGCATCTACCTCCTAGGGTTGTTGTGAGTGTCAAATCAGATAATATTTATAAAGTGGTTAGCACTATTCCTGGCACATAACACTGTATAAATGTTACTTGCTTTTACCTTTCTTGTATAGGTGCAACCTTGGATTGTATTTTGAGTTCCTCTGCCCATTTTCCTCTTGCTAGTTTCTAGTGTGTACAAAATAGTCTACTGTTATATTTGAATTACCTTCTCTTTATATTTAAAGGAAAGAATTCTCTCTGTGTCTCTGTCTCTTTCTTCCTCTCTCCCCCTCTCCTGCCCTCCCCCCGCCCCCACATGCACCCATTGAATACAAAAATGAATCTCACTTTACAGTGAAATAGCAGGAAAAAGGGGAGAAATGACAAGGAGGAATGAGTGAAAGAGTAGTTTACAGGGTAGGTAGTTCTAAGCAGAATGTACAAAAATGTCTTTTCAGAAATAGCACAGAACTATAATCTGAGGAGCTACCCACAGATGGGGGAATAGCTGAACAAATTATGGTATATAAATGTGATGGAGTACTGTTATTTTGTAAGAAATGATGAAGGGGATGTTTTCAGAGAAACTTGGGAAGACTTTTATGAGGTGATGCAGAATGAAATGAGCAGTTCCAGGAGAACAATAAATTTTGACAGTTATATAGTAATAAAGACAAATAGCTTTAAAAGGATTAGGAACTCTGATCAACGTAATGATCAGCCGAGATTTCTGAGGACTAATGATAAAACATGCTTCTCAATGTTTGCAAGAGTAGTGAAAGACTCAATGTGCAGAATGAGAAATAATTTTTTTCCTCAAGGACAATATGGAAATTTATTTTTGACGTGACTCTGCAGGTTTGTAACTCTTATCACCCTCGCCCCCATATACATTCTAAATAGAGGCAGGGATTGAGATAGAAGGAAGTGGACAATTTTTGCTGATTTGTTTTAAAAAATTATATTTAAAAAAACAACCAAAGTAATCCTTTAATAGTTATTAGTATAGATTTGAATCTATAAACTAATTTGTATAGTATTGTCATTTTAATTATAGTAGCATGGCTCAACCATGGGCAATTAATATTTTATAATTATTTAAATTCTTTATTTCTATGTATTATTTTATCATCATAGTCATATAATTCCTTTATGTTATCTGATAATTTGGCTGCCATTTTTTTGTCTATAGTTTTTTTTTAATTAAATTTTTTTTTGTAGTTACTATTTTTTAAAGGGGAAATGAGGGTTAAGTGACTTGCCCAGGGTCACACAGCTAGTAAGTGTCTGAGGCTGGATTTGAATTCGGGTCCTCCTGAATCCAAGGCCAGTGCTTTAGCCACTGTGCCACCTAGCTGCCCCTGTAGTTATTTTTAATGGGTTTAGTTTTTCTATCTCTTCTTTTTGTTGTTATGCAGAAAGACTGATGATATAATATACTCCTATTTTGCTAACAGTAATGTTAAGTAAATTTTTAATTGAATTGTTAATGTTCTCTATGAGAACTATCTTGTCACCTCTAGAGGACAATAATGTTATTTTTCTTCTGCTTTTCCATTCAATTTCTTTTTCTTTTCTTATTGCTATATCTAGCATTTTTGTAATTATATCAAATAATAGTGTTGACAGCCTTGTTTTATACCTGATTTTATTGAAAAATGCCTTTAGCATTTCCTAACTACAAGCAGTTCTTGGTTAAATATAGGTACTGTTTATTATATTAATGAAGGCCCATTTATTTGTTTTCCAAATATTTGTACTACAAATGAATGTTTTTTTATAACAATAGAACCATTTCCTACATTTATTGATATAATCCAGTGCTTTTTATTAAATTTTTCTTCAATTTTCAGCCTATTGAGCCAACCTTCCATTCCTGGTATAAATTCTACCTAGTTATCATGTATAATTTTTTCATTGTCTTGTTGTAGCTCTTTTTCTAATATTTGTTTTAATATCTTTGCTTCAATATTCATTAGAAATATTGGTCTCTCAGGGCAGCTAGGTGGCCCAGTGGATAAAGCACTGGCCCTGGATTCAGAAGGACTTGAGTTTAAATCCGGCCTCAGACACTTGACACTTACTGTGTGACCCTGGGCAAGTCACTTAACCCTCATTGCGCCCCCCCCCACCCCCCCAAGAAAGAAATATTGGTCTCTGATTTTCTTTCTCCACTTTATTTTTACTTGGTTTCAGTTTCAGGACTATATATGTCTTTAAGAAGAAGTTTTGTAGAATGACTTGTTTCTCTATTGTTGCATATAATTCATCAAATATTTGTATTAGTTATTCTTTAAATATTTTATATAATTAACTTGTTAATAGTCTGAATCTGATTTTTCTTATTCGTCTTTCTTAATTGCTTGTTCTATTTATTTTTCTGGGATTGGATTATATAAATTCTTTTTATATATTTTCTGTCAATCTTTACATTTTCCTTTTTTGTACAGATCCCTCTCTTTCAATTAAAAATTCATTTACTTGTATATACTTTGGGCATATTTTCTGATTATTTCCTTTATTACCTTTTTATTAGATAAGATTTCTCCTTTTTAATTTATTTTAGTAGTTTGGTTTTCATCTCTTTATTTTGAACAGGTTAGTTTTATAGGGTTTTTTTGAGAAACCAGTTCATAGTTTAAAAAATCAATTTTATATGTGTGTGTGTGTGTGTGTGTGTGTGTGTGTATATATATATATATATAGAGAGAGAGAGAGAGAGAGAGTTTTATTTTCAGTTTGGTTCTTATCTTAGTTGATTTTCAAAATTTATATTTTATATTCTAATTTTTAAAAAAATTATTGCTTTCCATTTACACATAAGAATAGGTCCCTTGGCTACCTTCCTAGAAGTTTGGTACACTGCCAAGAAAACAGAGTGCAAATGGGGGTAAATACCTAGGTAACAGAAACCACAGAAGCTTTACCTCTTCTTGTTCTTTGGTCTTACTTTAGTGTATCTTTCCTTTACTGCCAGTTGGAAATGCCAAGAACAATAGGTTTCTTTGGGATCGCCTCTAAAACCCTTGCCACTTTAAATCTATGATCCTAGGATTGTAGTTTTTTTTTTTTAAGAACTTGCCCGTTTATTTTATTTCTTGTTTTTTTTCTTTTTCTTTTTAAATCAGAAGTATATAGAAGATAAACATTTTTCTCTGAGGACTGCTTGCATCCCAGAAGTTTTCATATGTTCTCTCATTGTTGTAATTTTCTTTGAAGTCATTTATTGTTTCTATGATAGGTTCTTTGATCTACATATTCTTTAGCATTATAATATTGTTCTTCATTTAAATTATTTCTTCAAATTCCCTTCATTGATTATAATTTCTATTGTGTTGTCAGCCAAGTTTGTGTTTAATATTTTTTGCTTTTCTGGAAATTTTCTTTTTATAGACTAGAATATGATTAGTTCTTATAAAAGTGTTATGTAAATCTGAGAAAAATATATATATACATATATCTATATGTATATATAGTCTTCTCAGTTCCTATTAACAAACCCCCAGGAGTCAATGAAATTTAACTTTGTTCAATTTTCTAAAATTTTATTAGTTCTTTTTTCTTGGTTATATTTTAAATTAGATTTGTCTAGGTCTGAAAGGACATTATGAGGTCCTCCATTATTATATTTTGATGTCTTTTTCCCCTGTTATTCAATAAAATTCTTAGATGCTATGCCCTTTGATGTATATTTATCTAAATTTTTATATTTTACTATTTGTGTCACCTTTAAAAATACTTACATTTTCCTGATTATCTCCTTAACTTTGTATAATTTTTACTGGGATCATGATTTCCATGCTTGATTTTTTAGGCTTATATTAAATATATATATATATATATATATATATATATATATATATTTTTTTTTTTTTTTAGTGAGGCAGTTGGGGTTAAGTGACTTGCCTAGGGTCACACAGCTAGTAAGTGTTAAGTGTCTAAGGCTGGATTTGAACTCAGGTACTCCTGACTCCAGGGCTGGTGCTCTATCTACTGCACCACTTAGCTGCCCCGGTTTTTAATTAAATATTATAAATTATGCTCCATATTTGCAATTTAACCATTTGAATAAATAATAATGTCAAGAATTGCTCTTGTTCTAATAATATTAATTTACTTGCTGATAGTTTGCTATAGAACTCCTTTGCTACTACAGAGTTTTAAAAACTGTGTTTTATGCCAGATGAATAGGTGAATTTTTGGGTTCTAGTTACCCTTTTAGGGTTTGATGCTTTTAATTTAAACCCTTCAAATATTTTGAATCTTTTTTTCGACTTAAATAGTGGTATATGAAGAATTTCCCTTCTTCCAGAACTCAGTGAAGCATAAGAACAAAGCAGATTTTATCCCCTTTTATAAAACATTGAAGTCCAAGTCCCTTGTTGGATAATCTCTATTCAGAACAACCAGAGGGATGATGTTCTCCTTTAGAGTCAACTCTACCTCTCATTTCTCTGCCTATTTAAAAGTAAATAGGACGTTCACTTTACCCGAGCATAAGTTTCTTTTATCTTTCTTTTTTGCCATTTTGGACTGGTGGAGAAATTTAAAAATCTTTTTTCTATATGCCTTGACGTTGGTATGTTCTGATGTAGATATCCATCTCTGGGCAACTCTTTGCATGGAAAGTTTGTCTTTAAAAAACTGAAGTTTAAAAAACTGGTGGTGGAGCTTTAAAAAAAGTTACAGAAGCTCACATTTATTTATCTTGTATGTTGATGGTTATGATGTACAATCCTGTGAGGTTGACTCTTGCAAGTCTTATTATCCCCATTTTACAGTTGAGAAGACTGAGGACCAGAAGTGTGACAATGACTTGTCACAGACAGGTTGGAAGTGTGAAAGTTGAGTTTTGAATTCAGATTTCTGGACTTTTAGGCCTTTGTGCTTTGTACTGCATCCCAGTGTTTATCCCTATAAACTTCTCTATAATGAATTACTTTGTATCATAAGTACACATTACAAGAAATCATGAAGATTATATTAGTTATCAAATGGAGCCAACCTAGGTTAAAGATAAAGAATTCAAGGGCCAAATTTAGAATTCAAGCCTGGTAGAGCTGGAAAAGACCTTTAAGATTTATGTGCTTCATCCTATTGAATTTGCAGAATTGGAAGTTGCCTTGCCCAAAATCAGTCACAATCTAGGTAGTAGAATTTTGTTGTTGTTTAGTCATTCAGTCATGTCTGACTCTTTGTGACTCTGTGAATACAGCACGCCAGTACTATCCATGGGGTTTTCTCAGCAAATATACTGGATTATGGTTTGCTATTTCCTTTGGCCTTAGATTAAGGCAAACAGAGGTTAAGTGACTTGCCTGGGATGACATAATAAGTGTCTGAGGCTGAATTTGAACTCAGGTCCTCCTGATTCTTTCCACTGGGCCATCTAATTGCCTTCAGGTAGTGGGAATAATTTCTACTAAAATCAAGGCCTACATCTCAGAAATGACAAGTCAATAGATAAATAAGAATTTATTTTCTGTGAACAATTTCAGGAACATGGACATTGCTGAGTGAGGCACACCCATGTTATTGTTTGGGATTATACTTTTCAATTTAATTTATAGTAGTTTTCTGAAAACCTAACTGCTTTCATACATATTGGCCAATACAAATGTGCACGTCTTGATATGAGTTTTTGGCCACTTGTGAAGGTGATCAACAAACAGTAGATCAAAAGGAGTGGAGGTTGGGGTGGCTTGGTGGTGCAGTAGATAAGAGCACTGACCCTGGAGTCAGGAGTACCTGAGTTCAAATCCAGCCTCAGACACTTAACACTTACTAGCTGTGTGACCCTGGGGAAGTCACTTAACCCCAATTGTCTCACTAAAAAAAAAAAAAAGTGGAAGTATTTACTGGACTTAAATCTAATCTCAAAGCCTTCTTTTGGGTCAGGTTCTTTTATACAGGTCTGTAATGGGCCATTCTAGTTCATAATGTGCCATGTCCTTTCACTAGGCTTGGATATTTTTAGAACTTCACAGGGGTTCTTCCATAGATTTTAACTTTCCATTGAATTACATGCCCAAGCTGGACTCTCCTTAATGAATAAGTGTAAAACATTTATTCATATCTCAAGTTTGTTGAATATTGCTCATGAATGGGCTTTTTTGACATTATATTTAGAACTATTATTTGCCCTTCACTTTGAATTTATAAAGTGATCAATTTTTTCCAAAATGGAAAGTGAACAAGGAGTGAAAATTATGGCATTTGTTTTAAAGGTTCTGAGAGCTTTTTTTAGCTCAAACAGTTCAAAGAGTGCATCTTGCTAATCAGAGGAATATTCTAGCATCCCTGGGGTGGTCACACTGGTTTAATAAGAACTCAGGCTGCTTTGAAGTCCTTTTAATCCTTCCTGAGCTAAGCGAGTGAGTTTGAAGGCAGTAACTGTAAATTTGAAATTTCTTCATTTTATTTACATGTGTCTGGGGATCGGAATAATTCGTTTTCCTGAAGTACTTAAGCTGAGTTCTGGGCTTTTGGACAGTTGCTTGAAGAACGGGACTTTGATTAGAAACTTAACATCTACTATCTGGCACCAAAACTTGCTATGCCAATTGTAACTAGAGGTTGTAACACATGTGGCAGCTATTTTTGATTACCAGAGTATGGGGGATTTGTGGGGACTGGCTTCAACACCAATTCTTCTGCCAGATTAAATGGATACTTCCCCTGAGTAAATATGCTCCGTGTTCGAATGGTGTACCCTGAAGCATTCAAGGCCCATTACCACTTGACACTACACTAACCTTCAAGATTAGATTACCTTTGGGGGGGGGGCAGGGCAATGAGGGTTAAGTGACTTGCCCAGGGTCATGCAGCTAAGTATCAAGCACCTGGATTTGAACTCAGATCCTCCTGAATCCAGGGCTCGTGCTTTATATACTGCACCATTTAGCTGCCCCAAGACTAGATTACTTTCCATCCCCACAAGACTTCCCACCCTTTTCAGCCTCCTAGGATTGTGATTATGCTGTTTCCAGTGTCTAGCATATCATTCTTGATGATTTTGTCACCTTGAAACCTACCCGTTTTTCAAGATCCAGATCAAGTACCATCTCCATGAAGAGAAGAGAACTGAAATAACACCTACAACTACATTGCTTAGAAATATAGCAAGAGAAATAGTATATATACTATTGAAATTGAGGCAGCTGAAAGATGTATTTGAGGATGTGAACATGAAACTTGACTAAGTAGAAGATGTGGTAGGAAATCTCAGTGAATCATCGCATTCCTAGAGAAATAGAGTGGTTTGGGGAGAATAAGAAAATGCAGTAAATATAACCCTATTGAGGGCAGGAACTACATTTTGTTTTTGTACCCTCAGTACCTAGCAGAGGGCCTCATACATATTAAGCACTTAATATGCTATTATTCCATACACTTCTTTTATGGAATTAAACCTTTGAGCACTATTATTTATTTATTTATTTTTGGTGCGGCAGTTGGGGTTAAGTGACTTGCCCAGGGTCACACAGCTAGTAAGTGTTAAGTGTCTGAGGTCGGATTTGAACTCAGATCCTCCTGAATCCTGGGCCCGTGCTCTGTCCACTGCGCCACCTAGCTGCCCCTGGAGCACTAATTTTTTTTTTTTTTTTTGGCTGGGGCAATGAGGGGTAAGTGACTTGCACAGGGTCACACAGCTAGTAAGTATCAAGTGTCTGAGGTCAGATCTGAACTCAGATCCTCCTGAATCCAGAGCCCATGCTTTATCCACTGCACCACCTAGCTGCCCCCGCACTATGTTTTAGTATGGCAAAATTAGAGAAGGACTTCTGTGGTAGGAGGAACATCTATTAGGGTATTTGCTATATTGGATAGGCTAGTTTTTCCTAAATTGCAAGGAAGCTATCCCTGAGACTTTTTTGGACAAGGGGTCTAGGGTGCCAGCTATTCATGTAGCTTCCTGGTTACATAAAGTCAAAAAAATCCAAGTCTTGGTGGGGTTGAAACCTCTCAGGCTTGATGACTATTGTCCAATTCCATTCAAGCGAACTTCAAACCAGATAGCTTTCTCTATACATAAGGAAGGTTTCATTTACTTGAACCAGTTCTGTATCCTTGCTAAATATCCTTTCTATTCCATCGTCAAGCAAATTTCCCTGTTATTAAATGTGAGATCATCAATTAGCATCTCATTTCTTTCTAATCCTAAACCTAAACCAGTGGATTAACCCAGAATTAGGCTTGTCCTAAAACAAATTCAGATTTCTGTAAACAAAAACAAAAGTGGTAGAGTACTGAACTCTGCCAGACAATTTTAGAATTATTATAGTTAGAGAAAAACACATAGAAACAGTCTGACTATTATGTTTCAAGAAATCATGCAAAAAAAATTCTCCAGAAACCTTGAAAATGAGATTGGAATGAATATTGACAGAATCACTGTGATTTATGTTTAGTTCAAATTCCCAAGTATCATAGTCATAGACCTACCTAGAAGGGACCTCAAACGCCATTGTGCCTAACCTTTTTTTTTTTTTTTTTTTTTTTTTTTTTTAGTGAGGCAATTGGGGTTAAGTGACTTGCCCAGGGTCACACAGCTAGTAAGTGTTAAGTGTCTGAGGCTGGATTTGAACTCAGGTACTCCTGACTCCAGGGCCGGTGCTCTATCCACTGCGCCATCTAGCTGCCCCTGTGCCTAACCTTTTTATTTTACAGGTGAAAAAACTGAGGCTTAGTGATTAAAAAAAAAAATGAAGCTATTTTAAGGATGAGGAGCCCTCATGTGTTTTTCGCCAGCTGGTTATGAGAGAGTTTAGAAGTGGGGACTATGGTATTTCTGATTGATAACAACCTCTTGGTGGGTTCCTTGGCATGAGCTGCCTGGGAACGTCATCATTTTCCTCCTGTTCTTGGAGCTGGTCCTTTCTCCTGTTGTGTGTCTGATCAACTTGCTTGTGTTAGACTTTTTGGAGGGGACTATGACGTACATACTCTCTGTTCAACTTAGTCTTCCTGTGATGCGACTGCTCAGACCTGTATATGTCCTGCATTGATGGCTGGGTCAGGCCAAGGGTGAGATCAAGCCTATTTGGCCCTCGAGTATGTCACTTCCTAGAGTGCTTGCAAGCTTCTGGTAGTCTTCTTGTTAAGCCCTGGACTGAATGAAGGAGTTTACTGGTGTTTCCCTTTGGCTTTGTTGATTCTCCATTCGTCTGGTGCCCACTTAAATCTTTGGGGTGCTTGTAGGGGAACCCCCTTTGGAGTTAAAAAAAATAAAGACTCCCAAGAGATCCCCATTAGAAGGGCAGGATTATAATTCCTATTTGGCCAACAAAGGTACCATCCTAGACTGTCTTGGACTTCTTTCATAAAACCTGTAGGTTTCTCATCTTTGGAAAAGCATTAACTGGGTGAAGAGTTTGTGGTTTCTTTAATTGATTAATTAGTTTGTAGATGATTGCTGTTTCATTTATTTAAAGAAAGAAATCCTCTGAATTTAATATCTTGATGTCCCAGTGAAACCGGCACATTTTGCTTTAGCCAAGAGCAGTGGCATTTGCTATTAACAACCTCAAAATCAATCACTGGGTTTGACTCTTTACAAGTCCATTTCTATTCTGTATGCAGCTGAGTTTGAGTCAAATTCAGCTGGAGCCTGAACATCCCCCCCTCCGCCCACCTACCAGTTTGAGTTTAAAGCCTTTGAAGCTCTAGCCAAAGCTTTAGTAGCAGATGCCACAGCTTTGGCCACAGCTAGAATTGTCACTTCCCTTTCACCTTTGGAGTTTTAAGGTTCTAAAGTCCCCAAATGTTTCTTCATTCTTAACTCTACATTTTAGTTTACATTGAAAGTTTTAGAATGGACTAATCTTTCTGTACGTGGTCTTGTTTTATCTTGAGATTATAGCAATTCTCAACATTTCTCAACATTACAGACATTTAACCAATCCTTGAAGCTACTCCTATTTTTCACCTCAGTAAATAGGTCTCAAAGAGCAGTAACTGCACAACAAGGTGTGAGGTTTTGAAAAGATAAATACTATTCCTTGCAGCTGGAGGCACTTAGGTTTTAGTCTCTGATTTGTCATGAGATGGAGGCCCATTGCTTCTTAGTCTTCGTTTTCTCTGCTGTATTATTCTTCCTGTCACATGCTTGACCACCTGTGGTCTCCAGTCTTTTAAAAAACTATAGGGGTGCATACTTTTGATCTGTGCAGGAGTAGGACAGATTGATTTTGGTGATTCTGGCATCCAGATTTTACTTTCTGGGGAGCTACTTTCTGCTGTTGTTTTTTTTTTTAAATCACATGTTCCATCCTATTCCTTATTCATCTCCATCTCCCCCCAAGAAAATACTCATTAAAAATTAATTCATTATTTATTTTGGCTCTTAGCCAGAAAAGCACATGCCCCTTTGGAAAAAAACAATTTTTGCTTGTTTTTCCTATTTGGTGAATGAGAAGGGAAGATAAAGCAGAAACTACTATTGTTCTAGATTTGAAGTCTGTAGTTAAAATCGCCATGCTTGAGATTTTTATTTGCTCTAGAGAACTTTGTTGGCCACAGCTTTGATAGAGACTGTTGTTGGCCTTCATTGGAATAAGATGAGATTACTTTGGGCAATGAGATTTGGTCCAAATTTAGTAGTGTCTGTAGAGAGACTGACTTCACTCTCACCATCCTTCCAACTCTCCACCTCATTCCATGAAAGACTAGACTTTATTTGTCCAGATAAAGTGCAAGAACCCTTTATTAAGCCTGTGCTGTATACAAGGCATTGTGATAGGTGTTTGGAGTGATAAAAAGTTGATAAGATTTCATTCCTGCCCTCCAAGAGCTTATAGTTTAGTATGTATATAAGATATGAGGCCCTTAGCTGCAATACACAGTATTACATGGTAATGTGCACCATCTGGTTAGTAAACTCGGTGTTCTGTGAGATGTGAGGGTCAGGATTGATACTAAACAGAGGGCTGGGGATCAGCAAAGTCTGAAAAAGGTAGCATTTTAGTTGGGCCTGAAAAGATGTATAGACATTTAACAGGTAAAGGGAGGCAGGGATAGCAGGCTTTCCAAACATAGGGAACAGCCTGACTTAACAAAGGTACTATAGAAGTGTTAGAGTACAATATGTATTTTGGAATTAGATAATTGTCTAGTTTGACTCGATCTTATAGTGTATGTAGAGGACCATTGGGGGGGAGGGGAGGGGCAATGAGGGTTAAGTGACTTTCCCAGGGTCACACAGCTAATAAGTGTTAAGTGAAGCTGATCCACTGTGCCACCTAGCTGCCCCCGTGTAGAGGACCATTTTGAGAAAAGGCCATATATAATGCTGTGGTGGCTTCACTTTGTGGAGGGCTTCACATAATAAGCCGAAAAATTTTACTTAGTGCAGTGCACAGGTGGACACAGGATTTTTGAGGAGAGAAATAATGTGATGAATTTTGTGTACAAAAAAAAATTATTTTGTAGCAGCATGAAAGATGGTTTGGAAAGGGTAAGTGTGAAGGTAGGCAATTTTTATAGTCTAGTTGGATTGTAATTCCATCACAAGTATTTTTTCTATCAAAGCATTCATTCTGGGAGTCCATACAGTTATTCATAAACTTTGTTTCCGTTGACTAAAGTCTTAACTCTGAGTAACTAAGATCGGCAGCTACCTATGTGTAAAATGCCGGGGTTTGCAATGAAGGCCACCTCTTAATATTGCTTTTTTGTTTTTGTTTTTGTGGGGCAATGGGGGTTAAGTGACTTGCCCTGGGAAACACAGCTAGTAAGTGCTTTTTTACGAATACATTTTAATGTCAAAAGTATTCTACAGTAGGTAAATAATTATTTTTAGTTCCATTCAATAAACATTTATTAAAATATTTTAGATGCAGGGCCTTTTAGTAAATTCTGTTCACATCTTGTCATGAACTTGATTATGGGTTTCAAAGTCTGTGGAGTAAAATAAGCTTTTGTAGGTTCTAACAAGGTGGAAAACTTTTGGGTAAGGGCTCAATAATGACATGTATTTTATTTTATTTTTTTATTTGAGTAACAGCCTAGCTAAGTGCAGAGAGACTCATTATGAGAAAGGCTACATTTCTTTTTGTCCACAGGAACTCATCCTATATCCTGTTGAGTCATAGAGGACTTGGGATTGGAGTTTAGTAAAGGAAATGAACTGAAATTTCAGTTTCTTTAAAGTGTTGATCTGTACAAGGCACCATGCCAGGTGTTGGCATTACAAATAAGAGAACATATTGCCCTGGTACCAGATGATGACCCTTTCTCAGTCTTCACCTTGTTGACAGTCCTCCCCTGGATACTCTCTTTCCTCTGGATTTTCATGACACTATGTTCTCCTGGTTCTCATCCTACTCATCTTACTATTGCTTCTTAGTTACCATTGTTCATTCATTTTCCATATTATAACCCTTAATTGTGGGTGTAACCTTTCATGCATTTTCTTCTCTCCACAGTCTCTTTCTTGTCAATTCCATCATCTGTCATGATTTTAATTATCATCTCTATATGGATAACTCAGAGCGCTATATAACTCCAGACTCCAGAGCTACATAACTCCAGACTCTCCTCTGAGCTTCAGTCTCTCATCACCAGCTGCCAATTGGACATTTCTAATTGGAAGTTCCAGAGAGATCCTAAACTAAACAAATTTGAGATCCAGGTCTAGAATAAAACTCATTCCCCCTCCTCCCAAATCCACCCCTCTTCTAATCTTCCCTATTGCTGTCGAGTGTATCACTTTTATTCTGGTCTTCCAGACTTGTAATGTCAGGATTATTCTCAATTCCTCTATCTCTTTCTCTCCACATATGAAATCAGTTGCCACATTGTACCATTTTAACTTTCACAACATCTCTTACGTGTGACCCGTTCTCTCTATTCCTATTCACACAGCCATCATCTTTGTTCAGACATTCATCACGTCTCACTTTGTTTATTTTAGTGGCTTCCTAATTAGCCTCTCTGCCTCACTACCCACTCTACCCACTCTGATTTTACCCCCACATAGCTACCAAATTGATTTTTTTTTTTAACCACTGCTGAATAGAATACTGGATAGAATGCGATGGCTCCTTATTGCCTCTAGGTTAAAATATAAACTCCTGTTTAGATTTTTAACCCCTAGCTTTCCATTATAATTGTTCATCACTTTTGCTTCTATAAACTGATCTGTGTGATCCATGCCTTCCTGACCTTTTCCTCATTGGTTGTTGTTCAGTAGTTAAGTCATGTCCAACTCTTTTGTGACCCTGCTGTCCATGGGCTTTTCTTGGCAAAACAACTGGAGTGTTCTGCCATTTCATTCTGCAGTGGATTAAGGCAGAGGTTAAGTGACTTTATCAAGGTCACACAGTTAACAAGTATCTGAGGCCAGATTTGAACTTGTCTCTCTGACTCCGGACCCTGTGATCTATCCATTGACCAGAATACACCTGAAGAAGAAAATAATAACAAAGTTAAAGCTCCTGCATCCAAAGCATCCAAAAAAAAATATGAATTGGTCTCAGGCCATGGAAGCACTCAAAAATGACTTTGAAGAGAAAGTAGGATAGATAGAAGGAAGATTTAGAGCTGTGGAGGAAAGAATGGAAAGAGAACTGAGAGCAATGCAGGAGAGTCAGGAGAAAAAAGTCAACAGCTTGAAAAGCCAAAAGGAAAAGGAAATACAAAAGCTCTCTGAAGAAAAGACTAGCCTAACAATTAGGATTGAACAAATGGAAGCTAGTGACTTCATGAGAAACTAAGACACAGTAAAGCAAATCCAAATGAATAAAAAAATAGAGGGGAGGCAGAGTGGGGTGACATATCTGGGGCTGGATTTGGGCTCGGGGCCTCTTGGGTCCAGGGCTGGTGCTTTGTCCACTGTGTCACCTAGCTGACCCATGATGACATCTTCAAAATAAAGTTAAAGGGTAAGAGGAATGCACTGGAAGAAAGGGAAAGAGAGAGGTGGAAAGGTGGAAAGTAACTCAAATAAAAGAAACTAAAAAAAGCTTATGGAGTGGAGGGGAAAATGAGGAAGGAGTGGAGGAGTGAGTGAGCCTTACTTTCATCTGAATTGGCCTAAAGAAGGAATAACATAAACACTCAAGTGGGTATAGTAATATATTTTGCCCTGAGGGAAAGTGGGACGGGAACAAAAAGGTGGGGAGAGGTTAAGGAAGGGAGGGCAGATTGGGGGAGGGGGCAGTAAAAAGCAAAACACTTTCGAGGAGAGCATAGGGTGAAAGAAGATAGAAAACAGAGTAAATATCAAGGGAAGGGAATAGGATGGAGGGTAATACAGTTAGCAATAGTAACTGTGAAAGAAATGATAAGCAGGATGTTATCAGAAAAAATTTCATCCCTATCCAAAATTGGATATATTAGATATTAATATCTGCTTATCTTCTGTTTCATATAGTATGATCTTTAATATTAAGATCACATATCCTCTTCTGCATTTATTGTGTAATATGGCCAAAGATGTTGATCTAAGCCTAATTTCTCACATATTGCTTTCCAGTTTTTCTAGCAATCCTTGTGAAACAGGGAATTCTTCCTTAGTAATTTCATTTTCAGGTTCATAGAAACGTGAATTTTTAGTTCAGTTTTTTTATTCTTTATTTATTTAGTTCAGTTATTTTATTTTTTTATTCTTTCCTGTCTAATTGGTTCCTATGACCAATGTTCTTATTTTTTAAACAGTACCAAATATTTTTGATGATTCCTACTTTAGGATATCATCAGAGCTCTGGAAATACTGTTTCCCTTTCTTCTTGTCTTTTTTGATGATTTCCCTTTGTAGTTTTGGTATTTCATTCTTCCAAGTGAATTTTGTTTTTGTTTTGCCTAGCTTTATAAGGTTTTGCTTTGGTTGTTTTAGTGGCATAACCTTGAGTCCATAAATTATCTTTGGTTGTGTTGTCATTGTTATTATATTATTTTGGATTAGCTTTGAGCACTCATTATTTCTCCAGTTAGTTAGATTTGCCTTCTGTTTCTTAGTCTTATTTATGAATTCCGTAGTTTTCTTGCTTTCAATTTCATTACTCTCTCCTTTGATTTTCAGACTTTCTTATTTAGTATTTAATTGGGGATTGTTAATTTGTTCTTTTTCTAGCTTTTTTAGTTGCATGCCCAATTAACTGATCTCCTCTTTCTCCATTTTATTCATCTGAGCATTTAGAGATAAAAAATTTCCCCTAAGAACTGCTTTGGCTGCATCCCATAAGTTTTTTGGTATGTTGTCTCATTGTTGTCATTCTCTTTGATGAAGTTATTGATTGTTTGACCCACTCATTCTTTAGGATGAGATTATTTAGTTTCCAATTAATTATTAATTGTTTTTCCATGTCTCTTTATTACATGTAATTGTTATTGCATCATGATCTGAAAAGAATGCATTTACTATTTCTACCTTTCTACATTTGACTATGAGGCTTTTATGCCATGTACTGCTGAGAAATAAGGTATATTCCTTTGGTCTATCATATCTAACTTTTCTAAAATTCTATTCACTTAACTTCTCTCTTATTTATTTTGTGGTTACATTTATCTAGTTCTGAGAAGGGGTGATTAAGATTCCCCACTAGTATTGTTTTGCTGTCTGTTTCCTTTTATACATATATATGTATGTGTGTATACATATGTATATATACATGTGTATATATGTATACATATATGTATATGTATTTGTGTGTGTGTGTGTGTAATTATAGCAGGGCTGTGAGGGTTAAGTGACTTGCTCAAGGTCACACAGCTAGTAAGTGTCGTGTCTGAGGCCAGATTTGAACTTAGGTCCTCCTGAATCCAGGGCTGGTGCTTTATCCACTGCGCCACCTAGCTGCCCCCTCTAATTTTCTTTTGTACTTGATTGTGGTCTGATGTTTATTTGTTATAGTCCTAATTTTAAAAATGCATATTTTAATTCATTAATTCTTTTCTGTTAATTTTGTGTTGTTAGGGATATAGTTTTTCCTTTGTGAAATGCTTTAACTTTTCCTACCTAGAAATTTTGGAATGTTATCTCACCATTTTTGTTGCCTTTGGGGGGGGCGGGGCGGGGCAGTGAGGTTTAAGTGACTTTCCCAGGGTCACACAGCTAGTGTCAAGTGTCTGAGCCCAGATTTGAACTCAGGTCCTCCTGAATCCTTGGCCGGTGCTTTATCCACTGCACCACCTAGCTGCCCCATTTGTGGTCTTTTTCTTAACTATTGTTTCTGTGCTTTGTTCTGTGATCTGCTCATCATTCAGATATTACTTTTGTCTCCATTTATACCTCTTCCTTTCCTTGTTCTTCTGGAATTCATTATTATTTTTACTGCATTGTGTTTTATGAAGGATGTGTTTAGTATTTATGGGTTTTTTTTACATTCGTTATTAAAATTCTTTGTGCTCTAATATATGGACTATTTTTTCATAGGTGCTATATGGCACAGAGAAAGATGTTTATTCTCTAATGGTCCCATCCAGTTCTAAATTCGTCAGCCATTGTTTAGTTCTATGTTTTCTTTTCATTTATCTTCCTATTAGATTTTTTTCCAGCTCTGAGAGAGGTGCTGGGGAGCCACTGCAATTTTTTAGGTGAAGGAATGCCATCATCAGAGCAGTGGATTACAATTACAATAACAAATCTCCATCTTGAGATCTTCTAGCCTTTTTGACTTGTCATGATCTTGCTTGTGGTATCACCACATGACCTATAGACTAGGCTGTTTTACATGGGATTGGACACTTTCCATAATGTCAGGAATATTGTTAAAGAAGTGAAAACTTGACAGATGAATTTCACCTGATGATTTTCTTTTGCTTGGGTAGGGAAAACTCTTCCAAAGTAAGGTTGTACTTTCTACTTATGCTAGACCCGAAAAAGCTTTCTAAAATTTCAGGATAGAGTGGACCTAGCTATATACCCTTGGGCAAGACACTTGACCTCTGCTTTAGTTTCGTCATTTGTAAAGGGGGTGTAATAATAGCACCTATCTGTAGGTTGTTGTAAGCATAAAACGAGATAATATTTAAAAACCCCTTTTCAAACCCTAAAGCACTATATAAATGCTAGATATTAATATTATTATCAATAATAATTTATGTGTGCAAGTGTTTATTGGACTCCTTAACAGGGTTTCTTCAACAGAATTTCCCACCTTAATTTGTGGGTGAGTTTTTTAAATGTTTAATGGATTTGGTTTGATCTAATCGTCATCTGCTGGGCTTCAACCAATTGTCCCAATACAGTACAAAATATATGAATAACTCTTATTGGGAAATGTTTAATGAGTGGGAAATTTTAAAAGCCTGCAGAATATAGTGTAGTGAAACAACTAAACTGACGATCCCACGCATTGCTGTCATTTAAAGAAGTAAGCTATTTTTAAGTTTCGTCAACACAAGTGCTAATTTGTACCAACTCTTTATGAATGTCAAATAATTAAGGAAACACTGTTTTCAGTGTTCTGTCACCTGCTGATTTAGTATTACTGATTATCTAATCCAAGTAATACTCAGCTAATAAAATAAAATAAATCAAATAGCTCTAAAATGGAGCTGGCAGGAAATAAAAATGCTTATTTTTGGCTCTGAAAACAAGCATGTAATTTTCCCTCACAAACCTCTATAGGAGTTCAGAAGCAGTATATGTGAATTTAGGGATTGCATTGTATTTACTCAAAAATATTGATTTCAGAATTATTTATAAGGTAGGTTAAGAGAACTATTCCTTTGTTTAGTAGGTATCTGTAAGAGCTTCATCAAACTGAAAATAATTTAAAATTGGACATTGCTGGCATCTCACATCCCCTGGGATTAAGAATAGTTGGGAAGAGCCAAAACTGAGTCTCATAGCTCTCTTTTATAAACCACAGGGATGGGTGGCTCAGGCAGCCAGTCATCCAGAGGCAATGTCTGAATGAAATCAGTCAGTTTAGCCCCAGAGGGCACACTTACTGTAGAGTAGAGCAGGGCCCTCAAACAATGACCCATGCCTTGGAACCTTATCAGGTAATTGAAAAACTGTTGAGATTGATCATTGACTTTCCTGATCAGTCCCTACCCCCAGTTGATATCTGTGGCTCAAATGCAATGTTTAAATCTAAACATACTTTTGAATATGTTATTGAAGACCAACTTGAATGGTGGGTTGATTTTGATGATATACCCAATGAATTTGTGGCTAATACAGGAAGAAAATTTGTATTGTAATCATGATTGTATTATAATAACTATGGCTGTACATAAATTTATTTGGTTTTGTTGTGCTTCTGAGGCCACACCACTGAGTTGAAATGATCTCTTTTAAGAGAGAAAATTATGGTAAAAATTGCTTGAATGAGTATGTGTCCACTTTTAAAATTTGCTCAGGATACATAATTTGCTCAGAATATGTTTGAAATTTCTTTGAGGCAGTTTCCTTTTAAAGCAATGTTACAAACTAGGTAGGAAAATATGTCATTTGTCCGTTAAATGTATAAAATGATATTAAAAATTTCTATTTCTGGGGCAGCTAGGTGGAGCAGGGGATAGAGCACCAGCCCTGGAGTCAGGAGGACCTGAGTTCAAATGCAGCCTCAGACACTTAACACTTGACACTTAACCCCAATTATCTCACCAAAAAAAAAAAATCCATTTCTGGAAAGCAGTAGTTCATTTTTGAAAGTTGAAAGGCTATTTATTAAGAATGTAGATGGAATTTAACAAAAACCTAAGTGATATTTCATCATGTAGTGGACAAATAATTATTTTTGTGGGGCAAGGAGGGTTAAGTGACTTGCCCAGGGTCACACAGCTAGTAAGTGTCAAGTGTCTGAGGTTGAATTTGAACTCAGGCACTCCTGACTCCAGGGCCGGTGCTTTATCCACTCCGCCACCTAGCTGCCCCCGACAAATAATTTTTTAATTTCTAATTTTCTTGGTTTGATTATAGTATCATAGAGTTTGATATGAAATCTTGTTTGATTAATTTTCATAACCATGTATTAAGTTCCTACTATGTGCAGAGGATTGTATGTGAAGGTGTCTATGCATGTATGTATGTATATTTACATTTACATATATACACACTAGTGAAATATGTGTGTTTATATATCGTAATGTGCAAAATTGAGTATGACAGGTACAAATAGCATATTATGTTAGAAAAGAAAGATTATTTTCAATTTGGGGTTAGGGAAAGCTTCATGCACTTGATCTTGAAATATGGGTAGGGGTTTTTTTTTGGTTTTGTTTTTGTGGAGGGGTGGAATAGGTCAGAAATGATATGTTAGCAATAGGAAATAGCATAAGCAAAATGCAGGGAGGTTGCAAAGGGTGGGAAGTATTCCAGGGATTGAGAGTAGTCTACTTTGTTTTGAAAGTTAGTGCAGCACCAGGTGGTTTTGAATATTTCAGGGTAAGCCATTTGAACTATATATTTTAGGTAAAAAGGAACATTAAGCATGTTTAATCGGGAAGGACATTATGAGAGGTATTCATTTAGGAAGGTTAATGTGGTGGAAGAATGTTGACTGGACTAGAAGGGGAAGAGGTTGGGGCTGGAAAGATCTATTAGGAATAATAGTTCAGCATGTGAATTTGATTGGATATGGGAGAAGAAAGGGATAAATCTAAGAGAGATTCCTGGGGTAAGATTTTTTCAAAGTTGTTAATTTGCTAATTCTAGAGAGTACATATATGTTAAATAAATAGCATACAACTAGAATTATTTACATTTAAATTATTTTATATCTACTTAAGGTTTTATTTTTATATAATTTTAGTCTTTCACTTTTGTTAGGTGTCATAACTTCTTCAACCATTCTTCAGTTATTGAACACGTAGGCTTGTTTTCTCTTTTTTCCTATTATTAAAAAAAGTAGCAGTGAATGTTTTTGTTCAAACAAGTTTTTTCCATTCTATAACTGAGATATTTTTGATATACTCACTAAGAGTAAAAATACTGTATCAAAAGGTATCCTCGGTTTTATAGCTCTTATTGTTTGTTCATTGCCAAATTATTTTCCAAAACCATTGAATCCATTTGTATTTCCAGAATCAGAGCAATAGGGTGCTTTCCTCACCATATCCTTGCCAAAAGATGATGATTCAAATTTATTTTAATTAGTATGCTTCTTGTTATTGTAGTAGTTCTCATTTTTAATGAGTTATTCATAATTTGTCTCCTTTTTTATATCCATTGACCTTTTATCTATTGAAATGAACCATACTCATTTTGTATCAGCTTCTTAGATCCTGGATGTCAGAGTTTTATCTGATATTTATCACAAAGATTTTACCTTAATTTATTTTAGTTTTAATTGTATAAAATCTTTTTTTGCGTGGGGGATATAATCATGTATGTGTATTTTGTCTTTTTTAAAATAAAAATTTATTTTTTTAATTAACAAAGTTTCTCTATCCCAAAATGAAACAAAAAGTAAACCAAATCACTTCTTACTAATATGAATAATTAAGAAAAACAAATGTCCAAAAATGTCTCTTCTACATATTTAGGCCATTATCTCTCCCTTCAAGAAGATGAGTAGTATCCTTCATCATTAATTCTCTGGAATCATGGTATATCATTTCATTGATTAGAGTTCTTATATCTTTCAAAATTATTAATATAAAATGTTGCCCTTAAGGTCTCATTGTTTTCCTAACCTCTCACCTTCACTCTTTATTGGTTCCAACTGGTCTTCCCATCTTTCTCTGTAACAGTTCCTTCCATTGTTTCTTATGGCATAACGATATTTTATTACATATATCTACAATACTTTGTTTAGCCATTCCCCCGTCGTTGGATTAAACTCCCCTCCTTTTTCCAGGTCCTTGTTATTACAAAAACAACTACTATCTATATCTATATCTATATCTATATCTATATCTATATCTATATCTATATCTATATCTATATGTATATCTATATGTATGTATGTATGTATATGTATATTTTATATAGGGATTTTCCCTTTTTCTTTGGTCTCTTTGGGCTATAGGCCAATTGTGGTATTGTTGTGTCTAAAACAGCAGTAATGTGCACGATTACTTTGGTGTATTGTTGCAAGTTTTTTTCTCCAATGCCTGGACCAATTTATAGTTCCACCAACAATATCAATGGACCTGTTTTCTCCATAGCTTCTCTTATATTTCTCATTTTTCTTTATTGTCAGCCATATCAATCTGATGCATGTGAGGTGGTATTTCAGAGTTGCTTTAATTTGCATTTAAAAATATTAGTGATTTGAAGCATTTTTTCTATAAGCATCTATGAAAGCTCTTGTAATTTGGTGTGATGTGCTGATCTAAAATTAATTTCTTCTAAACTACTGTCCAGTTTTCCCATCAATTAAAAAAAGAATATATATATTTTTACAATGAGCATATTCTCTTCCTCCTACCTCCAACTTCCTTCCCCTTAATTAAGAACAAAAGAAAAATGAAGCCTTTTCTACAAACATATACAGTTAAATAAAACAAATTTCTGTATTGGTCATATTTTTGGTGGGGCAGGGCAGTGAGGGTTAAGTGACTTGACCAGGGTCACACAGCTAGTACGTGTCAAGTGGCTGAGGCTGGATTTGAACTTAGGTCCTCCTGAATCCTTGGCTTTGCTTTATCCGCTGAGCCACCTAGCTGCCCTCTTACTGCACTCTTGATTTCCTCATCTCTCTGTTAGAATGTGGGCAGCATGTTTCACCATCAGTCCACTGGAATCATGGCTCTTTGAGTTCTTGAGTCTTTCAATATTGTTTATCTTTATCATATTGTTGTCATATAAAATTTTCTTCTGCTTCTGCTAGCTTCACTGTGCATCAGTTCATTTAAGACTTCTCATCTCTTGCAGCACAATACTATTTCTTCTTCTTTTTCTCTTCCTCCTGCTGCTCCTCCTTCATCATGATCATCACCCCTCCACACACATAGACCTTATTTATCCAATCTCCAGTTTATAAGCACCCTCTGATATTATTCTCATTCTTTTCCACCTAAAAAGGAACTACAAATATTTTTGTGTCTTTAGTTTGTTGTTCTTAGCAGTAACCCTTTTCTTAATCTACTTCCTCTTTAATTACCCCTTCTCCTCATTTTTCTCCTATTTCCCTGTTCATTGAGATGTATTTCTGTGTGCACCTTACTGTATGCATGCATCCATGTCTGCATGAGTACATGTGTATTCTTTCCTTTTTTGATTAGTTCAGATAAGAGTGAGGTTCATGTGTCAACTTCCTCCCCCTGCCTCTCCTCCTTGTTTGTATAGGTATCCACTTGCCTGATCAGCAATTATTGAGATAATGTTTCTGAATCTTCCCTTCCCTTCTTCCCCTCTTGTGTTTTTGCAAGCAGTTTTTCCTTGTTTAGTTCCTTATGATTGTTCATTCATATTTATCTTTTTGTGTTTCTCTTAACTCTTGTGTTTCTACTTCAAAGGTTTTATACAACTTTGGTCTCTTCATGAAGTCTTCTATTTCATTAAAGGTCAATTTTTCATGGGCTGCTAGGTGGTGCAGTGGATAAAGCACCAGCCCTGGATTCCGGAGGACCTGAGTTCAAATTCAGCCTCAGACACTTGACATTTACTAACTTTGTTACCCTGGGCAAGTCACTTAACCCTCATTGCCCCACAAACCAAACAAACAACGCCCCTACCGCTGCTACCACCCCCCCCCCCCAAAGGTCAGTTTTTCTTCCTCTACAGGATTATGGTGAGTTTTGCTGGGTAGATACTGTTATCATAAACTCATATTCATTCCTTTCTGAAATATCGTATTCCAAGCTCTCTGCTCCTTTATCGTGGTGACTGCAAAATCATGTGTGATTCTCACTATGGTTCCTCAGTGCTTCAGTTCTTTGACATGACAAAGGTCTTATGATTCTAATGTTCTTTTCACTCTCCCCCAACTGTAGTATGGTAGAAAATACTTGTGTAGGCTTATCATCCTAACTTTTATCCTTTTTGTTTGTTATGACATGCAAGTACTAAACTTTTGACGGAAGGCCACCTCTTTTTACTTTGAAGACTTTCATAAACCCTCAATGTCTCAGATGGTAGGAGTATCTATCTAGTCTTAGACAAATGTCTTGCA
Organism: Dromiciops gliroides; assembly: GCF_019393635.1. Classification (NCBI taxonomy): domain Eukaryota; kingdom Metazoa; phylum Chordata; class Mammalia; order Microbiotheria; family Microbiotheriidae; genus Dromiciops; species Dromiciops gliroides. The sequence continues at coordinate 533,680,312 of NC_057861.1, forward strand.
TGTTGACATCTACCTTCCTGTGCTTTTGCTTTTTAGCAGCAGTTAAAATATAGTAAATTGTAAGAATAACAAGATGGGACCCTGTGAGTCTCTATTAGCCAGACTATAACTGCAGGCTTTTTAGCCCCATGAGCCTGCTCAAGGAAAAGATTAGTGCATTACCTTTCACCCCTTAAGCATCACCTTGAGGCAGGACAGAAACAGAAGTAGTAATTTGAAATATTTGTTGTCAAACTTCCTATAGTTTTGGGTGTGGAAGGCTCACGTTTTATAGGTTATGTTATCTTAGGTGGGGCCAAATGCACTATGGATCTTTTGTACTTATTCTGAGTGTAGCAGGTGGCATCTGAAAAGTTATTTTAGTGAGTTCCAGCTGTCTATCTTTTCACAGTCCATGTTCAACAATATTTTGATAAGATTGCATTCTGAGAATAGAAAGGCACCATTGAGCAGGAGTCTAGTATTTAGAGCAGGAAGGGGAGACTCAGTGTTCATTTTAGGATTTACCCTGGGAAGGGCCTTAGACATCATTTAATCTCATCATTTAAGTGTTTAGAGACATCATTTAGAGGCAGCCAGTGGTACAGAGCAAAAATTTGGAAGACCTGTGTTCAAACCTTGGCCTAGACACTTAGTAGCTTTGTGGCCCTGGGCAAGTCACTTAGGCTCCTTCAGTCTCCGTTTCCTCATTGATAAAGTGGGGTTGTTGTAAGGATCAAATATGATAATATTTGTAAAAAAATGCTTAGCGCAGTTGGCACATAATGGTCACTTATTCCCTTCCCTTTTCCTAAATACGAGGAAATTGAGGTAGAACGAGATTAATCTGGTTTTTGATCTCATTTTTCAACTGAAATTACCCAGTCAAAAGTTACCAATACTTTCCTAATTGTCACCTCTAACAGCCTTCTCCCAATCCTCATGTTTTACTTCTCTGCAGCGTTTGATACTTCCTGTCACCCTCTTCTTGATACTCTCTTCTCTTTAGGTTTTGATGACACTTAGGCCTCTTTTCTTTCTACATGTTTGTTCTTCCTCTGTCTTTTCTATGATGTCTAGACTTGTTCACGAACTGGATTTAAGTCAGGCAGAGCTCCTTCACACAAAAGTCAAGACAATTGGCATTGGGAACAGTGGCCTTTTTAAATTAAGGTCTTTCGGGGCGGCTAGGTGGTGCAGTGGATAAAGCACCGGCCCTGGATTCAGGAGTACCTGAGTTCAAATCCAGCCTCAGACACATGACACTTAATAGCTGTGTGACCCTGGGCAAGTCACTTAACCTCCATTGCCCCGCAAAAAAAAAAAATTAAGGTCTTTCAATGACATGCACACTCAAGTGGGTATAGTAATATATCTTGTCCTTCGGGGAAGTGGGAGTTGAAGGGAATAAGGGGGGAGGGGTGAAGGAAGGGAGGGCAGATTGGGGGAGGGGCAGTCAGAATCAAAAGATTTGAGGAGGGAAAGGGTAAGAGAAGATAGAAAATAGAGTAAATATCATGGGGAGTGAATAGGATGGAGGGAAACAGCTATAGTAACTGGGAAAAAATTTGAAGCAAAGGCAAGAGCATTGTAAGATGAGGATGATGATGATGGTACTTTGCTGGGCTATTGTGAAGAAAATTTTTTGTCAGGTATAAGATACTATATAAATGTTAGCTATTCTTGTTGCAATAATCAACCTCATGGGTGTTTTGCAAGGAAATCTCCATTTAAAGTACTATGTAAATGTAGTTTAGCTATCAAAAACCTGGAAAGACTTACATGAGCTGATGCAAAGTGAAATGTATTGTATGCAAAACAACAGCAATATTGTAAGATGATCTACTGTGAATGACTTAGTTATTTTCAGCAATGCAATGATCCAAGACAACTCTGAAGGACTTATGAATAATGCAATCCATCTACAGAGAAAGAACTGATGGTATCTGAACACAGGTGGAAGTATATTTTGTTGTTGTTAGTTCCTTTTTCTAAAGTTTTTTTTTTCTATGTTTTGCATGACTTCACATGTATAACATGTTGAATTGCTTGAGTTCTTAAGGGGAAGGGTTAGGGAGGAAGAGAATTTGGAAAACAAAGTTTTAAAAATCTATGTTACGGGGCAGCTGGGTGGTGCAGTGGATAGAGCACCGGCCCTGGAGTCAGGAGTACCTGAGTTCAAATCTGGCCTCAGACACTTAACACTTACTAGCTGTGTGACCCTGGGCAAGTCACTTAACCCCAAGTGCCTCACTTAAAAAAAAAATAAAAATAAAAATCTATATTACAATTTGTTTTTACATGTAAGGCGGGGGAATTTCCAAATAAACAGACAAACAAATTAATAAATTAAGGTCTTTCCCAAGCCTCAGTTTATCTTGGATCTTCCTCTAAGTTGTGCCTGCCAACTGTGGGTATCTCCTAATGGTCTATCTTGGCCTCTCTTCTGTTCTCCCCCTATATTCTTTCATTTGGCGATCTTATTAGCTCTCTTGGATTTTAACTATTATCTCTGTGGAGATGATCTTCAGATCTGGGTGGTGCCCTGGAAGGAGCACCAGGCTCCTTAAGTCAAGAAGACCCAAGTTCAAATCTGGCCTTAGACATTTGCTAGAAGTGTCTCAGGCAAGTCTCAGTTTCCTCAACTGTGGAATGGGAATAATAACAACATGGGCCTCACAGGGTTGATGTGAAGTTCAGATGAGATGATATTTGTAAATCGCTTAGTACAGTGTCTGGTGCATATGGGCTGCATAAATCTTAGCTGTTGTTATTGTTGTTGTTATCATCATTATCACTGGTTTTTCTTTTTTTTCATTATCCCTATTGTTTCTTTCTTTTTTTTTTTTTTGGCAGGGCAGTGAGGGTTAAGTGACTTGCCCATGGTCACACAGCTAGTGTCAAATGTCTGAGGCCGGCTTTGAACTCAAGTGTCTGAGGCTGGCTTTGAACTCAGGTCCTCCTGAATCCAGGGCGGGTGCTTTATCCACTGTGCCACCTAGCTGGCCCCCATCCCTATTGTTTCTAACTTCTGTTCTGCCCTGTAGTATCTTATTGGCAACTGCCTATTGGTTGTTTTGTCTTTTTTTTTTTAGTGAGGCAATTGGGGTTAAGTGACTTGCCCAGGGTCACACAGCTAGTAAGTGCCAAGTGTCTGAGGCTGGATTTAAACTCGGGTCCTTCTGAATCCAGGTCCGGTGCTTTATCCACTGTGCCACCTAGCTACCCCCCCCCCCCAATCTTCCTTAATTGTAGTGCTTTCTTCCTGAGATTACTCCCAGTTTTTCCTGTAGATATTGTATATAGTTAATTGCCTGTTTTGTCTCCCATCAGACTGAATTCCCTGAGAGCAAGGGCTGGTTTTTGCCTTTTTTTTCGTTCCCAGTGTTTATTAGAGACTTGGTCCAGAATAAGTGCTTAATAAGTGCTTTTTGTTGCCTTGCACTGTAACTAGTAAGTATCAGAAGCATAGATGGACTTAGGTAGATGGAGAGAGAGAGAGGAGACTTACCAATCACTTTGTGTGTCAGTCCCTGTCAGAAATGCCATCGTGTTTTTGTGACAGCCTCCTTCTACTAGTGCTTCCAAAGTCCTGTGTGCTTTCACATGTTTACAGTATAGTAAGTTTCTTTGTTTGGCAGATCCCTTGTTCTGAACTAAATATTCTAAGAATTAGGTACCATATTATAGCTAACCTTGCCATAATCTGCAGTGTTAACACATTGACTTGTTTGTAATGAATATTGAATAAATGATTGTCATATTAAATTTGTGTGGTGATTATATATTTCAGGCATGCTGAAAAGTTGTTTGAAAATTCTGATCCTTTTCTGAAAAATTCTTTATGTGTGTACATGTGCTCACATGTTTGTCTGTCTATGTATCTAGTATCTACCTAGTATTTAGTCTGACTTATAGAAATATGTAACTGTACTTTCTAGCTCATTATTAAGTGGCTTACTGAATTGGTAAACTCCCAAATGTCAGGGTTATGATTGGTCTGCTGAAATAACTAGCTGTCACTTTTCTTGTAAGAAATTGAAATTAAATATGTGAAGTGAAAATGTGTAGCCTGCTTTATGAGTATTATTAAGATTTAAGGTGAGGGTGAACAGTGTGCCTTGCAGCCTCTTATGGAAGCAGAGTAATTCAGATGGGCAAACTATTAAATTCATTTTTCACTTCATTTGAACAGTTTGGGATTTTTTTTTTATTAAATTGTTACATTTCAAATTATCTTTACTTCAAAGGAAATTGGAGTGCTTTGGTTAACAGTAATTTTTGCCTCTTAACTGCATTACAGTAGTTTGGAGCTTTGCCGGTCTAATTTGTACCCTAGGGCAAAAACCATGTTTCTAAATTGGTATCAAATATATCTAACTGTTTGGCCAGTGCTCTTTGGACTCCCTCAAAGCAGGATTTGCTTGGAGGTTATTATAGGTGATATTTATTTTCAAGGAGGGAAAGCAGCTGAAAAAATTAGTATTTTTTTTTTAAACTTGGTTTGGGTGTGGAGGAAGAGTCAAATTTAAAAAAACTGTCCAATGTGCCTACATTTGTCTTTCACTTTACCTCTTCTCTCCTCTTGTCTCCTCTCCAAAGGGTAATGAGGGTTAAGTGACTTGCTCAGGGTCACACAGCTAGTAAGTGTCAAGTGTCTGAGGTCAGATTTGAACTCAGGTCCTCCTGACTCCAGGGCCAGTGCTCTATTCACTGTGCCACCTAGCTGCTCCTTGTGCCACTTAGCTCACTTTGCCCTTTCTATTTTTCAGTCTGAGTAAATGCTACCTTAGTACAGGTGAAATAAAGGCCCCATCATAGTAGCCTAGATTTATTCAATGAGCCTTGATTATAATGCAGCTAACATTCTTTAAGGTGCCTCATATTGTCGTTGCTCAGTCGTTTCAGTTTTGACTCTTTGTGACCCATTTTTGGGGTCTTCTTGGCAAAGATGTTAGAGTGGTTTGCAGTTTCCTTCTCTAGCTCATTTGCCAGATAAGGAAACTGAGGCAAACAGGGGTGAGTGACTTGTCTAGTATCATAGACTTAGTAAGTGGCTGAAGCTTAGTTTGAATTAAGGTTTTCATCACTCTCAGCCCGACACTTTTCCACTGCACCACTTTAGCTGCCATATATATGTAGATAGAAAAAATTGGGATATCCTTGCCCTCCAGAAACTTACATTTTATTAGAACCAGGTACACAGAGACGTGAATACAAGTTATTTTGAGTAGGAGAAATTACTAATAATTGGAGAAGGAGGATGGATCAGAAAAAAGCTGCGGCCTCATGACAGGCAGTTTTGATTTTCTTAACATGAAAGACATGATCCACTATTAAGAGGGATGAGAGTCTGTTTGTTATCAGTGCTTGAGGAGAGTAGATTTGAAGAGTTGCTACATGGAGTTTGATAGTTGGGAAAGAAGTAAAGGTTTGCTTTGTAGCAGGGAGGGCCTGGCTGAGATGAAATGTTGTTTATCCTTTATAGTCAAAGAAGAACAAAATGTCATCATGATATTGTTCGTTCAGTTGTGGCTCATCATACCAGTACAAAGTTGGAAGGCTCTACTGCAATGCAGGCACAAATAGTCCATTTGAATATTTGGGGTAGAGAGGACCCTAGATTTGTGCATCTCATGAGCACAGCACCTTCTTTGATGTGGGCAGTTCTGTGCTAGTATCTCCCATGTCTCACAATTGATACTAAAGTTCTTCAGAGAAACCTTGAAAATGTCCTTGTATTGGGGCAGCTAGATGGCGCAGTGGATAGAGCACCGGCCCTGGAGTCAGGAGTACCTGAGTTCAAATGGGGTCTCAGACACTTAATACTTAACTAGCTGTGTGACCCTGGGCAAGTCACTTAACACCAATTGCCTCACTTAAAAAAAAAAAAGAAAATATCCTTGTATTACTTATTCTAACTACCATGTGAGCACTTGGCTTATGTGAATTCTCTTTAAAATAGTCTTTTAGGTAAATGTATGTTTAACATTTGGACAATGTGGCCAGGCATTTGGAGTCTGCGGCAGAGTTTGGTTTTTTGTTTTTGTTTTTGGTGAGGCTATTGGGGTTAAGTGACGTATCCAGGGTCACACAGCTAGTAACTGTCATGTGTCTGAGGTTGGATTTGAACTCAGGTCCTCCTGACTCCCTGGCTCTATCCACTGTACCACCTAGCTGCCCCTATGGCAGAGTTTGAATGCTTGACAGTTCAGCTTGAGAGAGGACCTAAGTGTCTGGTCCTTTATCTTCCCAGTTAATCTTTAAAATCTTCCTAAAACAATTCAAATGGAACGAGTTGAGTTCCCTGGCATGTTGCTGGTATATTGTCTAGCTTTCACAGGCATCCAACATTGCAATCATCACAGTTGGTCTGTAGACCTTCAATTTGATAGCCAGCCTAATATTCTTTTCTCCCACACTTTCTTTAGGAGCCTTCAAAACACTGAGCATTAAACTCATCATCTATGTGAATATGCCTGGAAAGTATACTGCCAAAGGAACTTAGCCACAGTATTAACAATTTATCCCTTTGCTGTAACTAATGGTTCCATGCATGGATGTTCTGGATGGTGGGGAACTTCTGTTTTCTTGGTCTTAATTGTCAGGCCAAAATTAGCCCAAGTACAGAGAATTGATTCATACTCTGTTGCATCTTAGCCTCAGAGGCTGCATTGAGTGCACAGTCATCTGTGAACCAAAAGCCATGCACCAACTCTCCTTCCATTTTAGTTTTGGCTTGGAGCCTTTTCAATTTAAATAATTTACCATCAGTATGGTAGCTGACCTTCATTCTGTGTTCATCCTCACTGAAGGCTTCTTACAATATCGGTAAAAACATATGCTAAAAAAAACCATGGGAGCAAGCACACAGCCCTGCTTTACTCCACTGGTGACTGGGAAAGCATGAGAGTCTTGGCCACCCTCCAGAACCCATGCAAGCATCTAAAACCCCGGAAATTTAACGAGTTCATTCGAATGCCATATAAGTATCCCATCATAAAACTGGAGTCACTACGGATGAACTTCTCTGGGCAACTGGATTTTGTCGTGATCTTTCACAAACCCTCATGACTGACAGTATCAAAGGCCTTGGTCAGGTGTACATTGTGAAAAGACCTCTGTTCTGCTCCTGGCATTTCTCCTGGAGTTGCTGGGCAGCACACAAGGTATTGACTGTTCACCAGCTCTTTCTGAAGCCACCTTAGCTCTTGACCATCTTCCAGGTGAAGGATCAGTCTATAAAGGGGGACTCTTTCACGAATCGTGCTGGCCATAATTAAGACAAAAACCCCTCTGTTAATTTAACAGTTAACTTGTGAATTAAAGGTTTGCCATGCAGCAGTAAGGACCTGGCCGAGATTAAATAGCATAGGTATAGTGACATAGTCTTCCTGGAGTAGATAGATGTAGCGCTTTACACAGGTTTGGAGTTTTTTAAATACCAGGACAAGGAACCGAGGGATTCAGTGATAGAAGATGGTACATAGTTGATCTGATCTACTAAAGATTCTAAAATACAAAGGAAGGAAATAAAGCCAGAATTGGCATAATGGAGTAGGAAGATGTGGAGAGGATAGGAGGCTATAGAGAAGACAAATTAAGAGCATTAGGAGGGGATTGAGAAAGAGGGAAATGAAGGAATTTATGATTAAAGAAAGGATTCTGAAGCCTAGGAAAGTGGAGAGGGCACATTTATGAATGATGGTGAGATCTAAAACATGAACATTCCTGTTGTCATGGGAGCTGTGCAGACTGATTAGTGGGAGAGGATATTTATTTTCTTTTATTTAAAACAATTTTTTAAAAGTAATAAACATTTTTATTTATAGTTTGGGGTTCTATTTTTTATCCTTCCTTCCCTCCCTCCCCTTCCTGCTCCTTGAAGCAGTATGCAATCAGATATGGATTATACATGTACGATTATGAAAAGCATTACCATATTAGTCATTTTGGACAGAAAAACTTGAATAAAAGAAAAAATGAAAGAAAGTGAAAAATAGCATGCTTCAGTTTGTTCCATCAATATCAGTTCTTTGTTTGGAGGTGGCTGGTTTCTTTCATCAATAGTCCTTTGGGACTGTCTTGGATCATTGTATTGCTGAGAATAGTCAAGTCATTCACAATTCTTTATCAAACAATAGTGCTGTCTCTGTGCACAGTATTCTTGCTTCTGTTCACTTCACTATACATCAGTTCATCAATGTTTATATTGAAGTCTTGGAGAGCAGGTTGAGCTAGAGAGGAAGTCTATGAGCCAGGTACTAAACAATCTATAGGCTGGTAGATGACTGGAAAAGGATTGGGCAGGGTAATTTTGATGGTTGGGGTAAATCTCAAAGCAGGGGAGATATAAGGGGATTTTGATGATAGACACTAGTTTTGTTTTATTTTATTCCCTCCCCCCCAGGTGTTTTTTTGTTTGTTTTTTCCCCTTTTCTTATTTTTTTGGCTTCCTATCCCCAATTTCTGGCCAAGTACCTGGCACATAGTAGTTGCTTAGTAAAAGCTTCTTAAGTGATTGCATAAGTTTTATAATGAATAGGAATTTAATGACAGATTGGGCATTCTGGAGGGCATAGTGGAAGAGGAGGGCAGGGGGTAATGGGAACTGGGCAGAATTAGTGCAGAGCTGGATGAGAAGCAGAAAGTGGGAAAAGTGGTATTTTTGTTTTGGTTTTTTGGTTTTAGCTCTGAAATACAGAGCTAAGTGGAGGAAGAGGTGGGGTTTTCTTAGTCCCAGTATAGGGGAATTACTAATTGACTGGTGCTCCCCATCTTAAAGTCCTAGAGTGAAGGAAACTTGAGTTCTTATTCTCAAACATCATGGAGCCTAGGACAAGACAGAAGAGAGACTGGATTAGTGAGTATTTGGTGAGCAGATCCCTAGGGCCCTGTTTTTAAGTTGAACTTCAGTCTAGTTCCTTTGTCTTATCCAAGATAGAGATGGATAACAGTTCACTCAGAAGATAATATATGGAGTGCTCAGTGGTTCTCAAGAGGCTAAGTGGTAGAATTTTACTTAAATAACTTGGTGAGATGGACTGAATTAGATAGTACCTCCATATATAAGAATAGATTTCAAGGCAAATCTATCCCTTCAACAAGAGAATTGCAACTGCTACCAGCTTAATGATGGGAGCAGGAGAATGGTTAAACCTAACTATATTGAATTTCTTATCATCTATCTGCCTCTTACTGGAATGACAGCTTTATGTCTTTTTTTTTTTTTTTGGCAGGGCAGTGAGGGTTAAGTGACTAGGATCACTTGTTTTACATTGGCTCGAGAGAGGAGTGTCAACAAAGCCTATGTACTTTTCAAATAAGAGTGGAGAATCTTACATTTATAGCTGGAAGGGACTTGAGTCTCAGACTTCTTTGCCTTTCTTGGGAATGAAAATTCCGGGGACACAATTCTTCAAAATATCTTTTATTGCTTCTATTCTTTTGAAATTCTAATTTCCTTCCCTTCTCTTTGTGACCTGAAAGTTACATTTACATTACTGATGAGTATATTTACTGAATGGGATTGAAAGTGAAAGATAAAACATTAAACTCCAAAAATCTGAATTAACTGAGTTTAGAAAGTCCTGTAATCTTGATTTCTCAATAGTTGCAGAGATTTCTGATATGTTTTGGTTATAACTACATTTTTTATTAAGGATATAGAGTTTCCCTGGGCCATTTGTAGAGGATTATTCTTAGATATCTACGTCACAATGTTAGCCACTCAGAATCCTGTAAGGAAGGTGTTTACTTCCTGGCTGATTGTCCCAGGACTTGGGTACTGAAGCTTTTAGGGTCAGAACTATCTCAATCTTCCCTTTGTGATCTTCCGCATGTCTCTGTGGTATCTCTGTGTGATAAGAATTTCTCTTGCCTAACAGAGTAACTTCCACCATAATGCAAGTTCATTGTCCACAATTATCAATAAACTTATTAAGCAACTACTGTGTGCCAGGCACTATGCTACACGCTGTCCTTAAAGAAGACCATAATGGGGGAAATCAGCAACATAAAAGGAAGCTGAAAAGTGCAGTGGGGGGAGGAGTTAGAGAAGTCCCAAAGTAGTATATGCAGGTGAGAAATGAGAGGATATCTGACTTTCTCAATCAGAGAGCAAGAAGGTAGTGATGAGGTAGAGTGCTAAGACTGATTGAGAGTTTTGAAGGATGCTGAGATTATGCCCATAATAAACTTCCTAGGCTGTGGGAGAGGAGAAGTCAGAGAATTACCAGAATAGCATACCACAGGCATGTCTCATAAATTTCTTCCTCCTGATTTCTTTCTAGTAAATAAAGTATCTGTTTCAGGTGTCCTATTTTAGCACCTATTAGTAGTCCTATTGTAAAGCATCCCCTTTACTCCAAAAATTTCAGGCAATTCAACACCAGTTCCCTTAATTTGTTTCTCATTGGGTCATAATTTGTGTGTGTGTGTGGGGGGGGGGGGTGTCGCGGAAAAAATTTTAAGTCCGACGGAAGAATGAAAATAACAAAGTTTCCAGGCTGAAGCAAATAGGTTTATTGAGAGAGGCCAGTCCCTCAACAAAACCGGTCATCCAGGCTTTGGGCCTGAAAGACCCAGAAGTACAAACTACATAGGTTTATATACCCCGGGGGGGCATTATCTAAAATTAGGACATAGTCTTGAGTAATAACAAGGGATCAGCACTATGATATCAATAGGGTGGATTATTGTTAGGCCAGTGTAAAGCGGCATGAACAGTAGGCCAGTGTAAAGCGGCGTGAACAGTATTACTGACCACCTACAGACCCTGTGACATTTCCTAGGGCGGATATCACAAGATCTACTACACTATGTCATAGGAAAATTGAGAAACATGGAAAAGGACTTGACCTGCTAACCTTATGCAATCTATATGAATCACAATTATTTTTTTTTGTGTTAATATATTGAATATTATTTTAATTAAAGCACTTAAAAGTATAGTAAATCTCTTATAACTAAGGGACGGGGAAAATCTCACTCACAGGTGAAAGCAGCTAATTTCCTATCTTGCTGCTCTTGTAACCCCCCAAACCTAATTTTTTTTGGGGGGGGCATGGCAATGAGGGTTAAGTGACTTGCCCAGGGTCACACAGCTAATGTCAGTGTCTGAGGCTGGATTTGAACTCGGGTCTTCCTGAACCCAGGGCCAGTGCTTTATCCACTGAGCCACCTAACTGCCCCACTAAACCTACTATTTTTATTGTTGTAGTAGTCACCATGATGTTTACTAGTAGTACATTTACATTGAAACAAGAAAGTCTGAGTAGTGCTTGTCCTTTTATATGTTCCTGTATCTGACTCAGTCTGTCATTTCCTCCTAAATTACAAAGGGGAGATGATGAAATAAATAGTACTTGTAGAGGTGCATGCCATCTAGTTTGGTGAATATGACGCATACCCCAATAACTATAGTAGTAAATATAAATAGTGTTTAAAGGCAACATATTGTGTAACATTATTTAGACAATAGGGTATATAATTGAGAAATTGGGGCTTTTGAAGAATAAGAAGAATTTTGTCAGGTAAATCATAGATTTAAAATGAGAAGAGACCATGGAGGTTTTTTCTTTTTTAAATGAGGACTTGTGATTCAGAGAGGTTAAGTGATTTGGCAGAGGTTACACAAATAGTAAATAGCAGAGGTATTTACTCTAAACTCAGCCCTTCTTCCACAGTCCCATGCCACACATTGGAAAGGGGAAGTAGAGGGATAGAATGGCATAAGCAAAGGCAACCCAGATGGGGAAGTACAAGGTGTGCAGAGGAGAGAACCAAGAATCCTTATTGTCTGGAGTATGATCTCCATGGAAGGGAGTTGTCGGGGAAAAGACAGGAAGGACAGAGGGATGCCAGACATCACTTCTTTATTTATCTTGCTCTTTTTTTTGATGGCTGCCTGCTGTACTGTTGTTGTTGTTTTTCTGTCTTTTTTGCTATGATTTCCCAATAGTCTGAAGCTCTGCTGCATTGCTTGAAGCCTTGTTCTAGCATGGAACATGGCAGGAATACTTTGTACTTTTGTGAAATTCATGGCTTTGTGGGGACAGACTGGAGTAGGTTCATTTAAAGGTCAGAAAAAATGCTTATTTAATGTGTTTTTGTGTGTTCAGTAGGGTACATATGACCCTGTTCACAAATGACTTCAAGTCACCATAAAGTATATTTTATAGTTCTTAACACTTAGAGTTGACAGTGATTTCCTGGCAAATGGCATATTTGGGTTTTTAACATTTCCTTTTGTGTGTTGCAGGACCCCTGATGATCTCTCCAACTACATTGTGGCCCTGCAACAGAAGGAGATTGAGTTAACAGAAAAGAGCACCACCACTACAAGCAGGTATGGGTGACAGGGCAAATCATCATGAGCCTTATTCTTGGTCATAAATGAAACTCTCAATCCAAGATATTCTTGGAGAACATCCTAGATTAGCCAAAATTTGTGCTTATAGGACCATACCCTTGTTTCTACTCTGTGTCTAATTTGTTCTGTGGAACAAATGGCATCAATGAGTTTAGACTGTGAATTTGCTGTTTGATGACCTTTGATGGTAAAACCCAAATTTCTGGTGAGAATCGCTTTATCCCTGAAATTAGTCTAAGCTTTCTTGATTTCCCAGTAGTTTTATTCCTCTTTGCTGGATGTCTAATTACTGCAGTATGTTCCTTTTTGAGCTGTACCATCCGAGTCTTTGCAGTAGTCTAATTCCATCTCCTCTCTTTCATAACATGAGTATTGAAGCTTTTCATGAAAGAAATGTGTTTGTTTAAGAGCTAAAGAAAGTCCAATAATCATCTTATCCACAGTTGATCCAATGATGGGGAGGATGAGAAAATGTTGAGCCTGGGTGCGCGTCATTGATCCTCCTACTGCAGCCCCCATTGTCCCTGAGAGATTGCTTTTCTATAATGTATTAGTAGCTAGAAGGAAGTTTTTTGTTGTGGTAGTGCTAGTGCTACTGCTGACTGCAAAAATAGACCTTTAGAAGCATCTGGTTACACCAAATGTAATTTTATCCATTTAGTTATGAAATGTCAAATGATAATGATTGCTTTTTGGTTTCCCATGAAATTTGCATTGTTGTCAGTGACCTGAAATAAAAGCTTGAACATCTTGACAAATTATTCCATTTATGTAGTTTTATTTCAAAACACACTAGATATTAGTGGAATTGATAATTTTCTGTATTTTTTCTTCTGCTGAAATTTTTTTTATTATTATTATTTCCCCCTATGGTTTACTTAGAAAACCTGGAAGTAGGAAGTCAAACCACTGAAAAATGTAAGAAAAAAAGGAGATATTCCCCATATCTTCTCTTTCCCATGCGAGTAAGCAGCAGTTTGATCTAGATCTCAGTTTAGAAATTTAGTGTTTGAGGAAATCCAGTGAAGGGGGAAAAGCCTTGGTGTGGGAAGATCACAATTCTGTCCAAAATTCTGCCACTGGTAACAGTTGTTTTTGGCAAGATGTTTAACTTTTGGACTTGTGTGTTGCCACCTACCAAATGGGAATCAACTTAGAGAATCATGGTCATGTCAATAAAGTCTCCAAAGAGGGAGGGTCTTCAAAGAAAAACATCCTCTGACTAATGCTTTATTACTTAATAATAATTACTTGGAGGCACCTAGCTAGGCGGCACAGCAGGGCACTGGGCCTGCAGTCAGGAAGACCTGAGTGAAATCCAGCTGTGTGATGGCCATTAGCTGTCATTAGCTATTAACTTATCTGCCATAGTAAAAATGAGAACAATTCACTCATTTTACAGATGGAGAAATGGAAGCCTAGATGGGTGTGAAGTGCCGAATTCAGGTCATAGTAGGAAAAATGAAACTCATGCCCTCAGATTTCAGATGTATTGTGCTTGGTACTATACCACCGTACTCCCCAAAGCTTACTGATAAACTGCTATGTCATTGGAGAACTCGGTGTGATCCTAGGGAATTACTAGGACTCTTGGAGATCAGAAGGTTTGCTTCCTTGTTAGCATAGTTCTGTCACCATTGAACTTGACTACCTGCCTCTCTGAATGGAGCCTTTCAGCAGCTGTTCCCCATATTCCCATAACTGAAATGTCCTCAGGTTTATATTTATCGTTTTAATGGGAATTTTTTTGGGGGGGGGCACAGACTTAGGTCTTTTAGCTTTAGCATGATGTCTTATAGGCTATGAATTCGTCTGCTAGGGCTATCTTTATACCTTTTGTGTCATGTAATTGATAACTACCTTCTTTTCTTTATTTTACCATTATGAATTTGGGTGGAGCTTTCCATTTTGTCTTGCTTTTTTTTCTTCAAATAAACTTTATTTTACTTTTTGCTGAATTGAAGAAGGTATTCCCTAAGAAAGCCCACAGCTGCAGTTAGGCTTGATGCTTAAGAAATAACCTTCCCCTGGAAAGGTAGCAGAAGAGAGCAGTTTTGCTATGTATTCTTCCTTCTCAGCCCTCTTTTTTCCTCCCCTACTCTCCTCTTCCCTACTTCTATCGACTTTCCCTCATCATTTCTCTACAGAGTGTTGCTGTGGAGATTGCTTGGGGCTAATCTAGCTAAAGAAGTAAGAAATTCATGCTCCCAATATTGTATTGTTTCACTGTGGAGTACATATGCATGTGGATCCTCTCTCTCCACCCCAGCATTTCTCCTTGTTCAACTTTGAAGCTCTTGCTATAATGCTGCCTTTCAGAACTCCTGTAGTCATGGTTCTATAGTGTGCATGTCTCTATATTGACAGCTACTAACACATTGTCTAGATTTCATATATCGTAAGTAATAGTACAAAGCTCCAAAACCGTAACCTTTCTGATCCAAAACAAAAACCAACAATATTTCAGTAGTAAAGCTGAGGCATTCTTTGTATTTTGGAAAAGGTAAAAACATGTATGCTGCTGTTCTTACCGGGAAACAGAGTGAGATAAAGACAGTGGATAGTGTCAGGTTTTGAATTTCTTATTAAATGGTTGAAATAATTTTCTATTGCTAGACCTGTTTATATACACTGTTTGAGCTATTTGGATCCTTGAATATTGTTAATGTGTTTTAGACAGAGGTAGAGGGGGAGAGAGATGACTCCTTTCTTTCTTTCCACATGACAGGAGCAAAAAGGGAAAATGAGTAAAATCAATCTCAGTCTTCTGGGTAAAGTAGCGGAAAGTGCTATTAATAGCACATGATGGATTGTACTGATGTTTGTATTCTGTGGCCACACGTTGCATAAGTGGAGTACCAAGTGGTAAGAGCAGTGGGAGGTATTGTTGAACCTAGAGAGAAACCAGCAAAAAATGAAAAGGGTGGAAAATGGAACTGTTCCTTGAACTGTATGTACTTTTGTAGTCTGATGAGACAAGTGTGCAGATCTACCTTACAGGGTGTGAGAAATGGGTAATTCCTTTGGAAGACTGCTGAGTATGAAATGAAGAGAGACTAGTTTAATTATCAGTTCTATTAAAATGGCTGTGATTATCTTCTTCTGAAGATTCTCTCAGGATATATTCCAAAACAGTGATCTAATATCTTAATAAGGTTATCAGTTCCCTACTTATATGCATTCTTGGTTTTGAGGATCAGTTTTCATTGTTATGACTTTGGTTTATTAACAGGTCTAGCCCAGAGAGGTTAAGTTACTTGCTTGAGGTGCTAACAAGTATCTGAGACAAGTGACATCTTCTTGATTCCACATTTAGTGCTCTGTCTTCTGTCCTAACTAACTGGAGTCTGTCTTTTTGTCCATGAAAGTGCCAATGTGCTGCCATTAAAAACATTTTTTAAAAGACATAAAAAATAAACCAATAACATATATGAAATGCCATTAATGTACATTCAAATTAGTAATGTGGCCGAAAGGGAAAGAAGGTAAAGAATTAGATAACATCAGATTAATTCCATTGAATGAATATTAGATTTCTTTTCATATTGAGGTTGCCTAAGGTCTTTACAACACATATGATCAGCCTTTCATTTTGTTAGTTTGGTGTGGGAGTGGCTGGAGTAAGACACCAAAGGAAAATAAGTAGCTGATATTCACTTCTTTGAGCAGTCTCTGCACTTTTCCAGACTTTACCATGTATTTTTTTTTTTTTTTAGTGAGGCAATTGGGGTTAAGTGACTTGCCCAGGGTCACTCAACTAGTAAGTGTTAAGTGTCTGAGGCCGGATTTGAACTCAGGTCCTCCTGAATCCAGGGCTCTATCCACTAGCTACCCTGCCATTTCTACTTTTTTTGGGGGGGGGTGAGGCAATTGGGGTTAAGTGACTTGCCCAAGGTCACATTTCTATTTTTTAAGGAGTTATTTTCATCAGGTATTCCTGACTCCAGGGCTGGTGCTCTATCCACTGCGCCATCTAGCTGTGCCCCCATGTATTCTTTCCATAGAATAAGTCTGTTTAATTCTTGATATGCTCAATGTGTTTCCCTCAAACTGTTCTCCAAAAAATCAGAATCATTTTGCTTTTTTGTTTTTTGCTGAAGGTCAGAAAGCAAATAAGAAAACTACTGACTGCTTTCTTATAAATCTCTTAGAACAAGAAATACAGATTGAACTGGAGAATTCAGTGCTGAATTGAAGGCTAGTAACTCAGAAAGAAGACTTTTTAGTTGTTAGGTTAGGGTAGTTCCAAAGAACATTGTGGCTAGGTATATATTAAAAGGTTGTATACAAAGGTGTAAATATGCAATATATTTCTGAAACAGGTTGAAGAAGCAGTTCACGTTGCCGACTCTGAAAATGAGAGAACTTTGTGTCATTATAACTTCATATTTGTGAATGTTTACCAGTGTATACAGTTTTCAAACCTCCATAAGCTAATTGTGTTCATTAAGTTGGCTAATAGCCAGAATGTTTTGGGCTTCCTAAATGGTGGATTTCTGGACTAATTTTAGTCACATCCTAGGCCCATCTGTGTGGTGCAGATAGAATTGTTAATTCATGTTACGTTATAAAGACTTTTCTTTCAAAGAGCCAGATAATGCCCAACTCTCAGATAGCTTTGGTGAAAGTACAATGATAATCTTAAAATCTTCTCATAAAATAATTCTTTGCATTTTCTCCCAAGCTAAATCTTTTAGTGGAGCTAAGTAGAAAAATAGATTAAGTTGAGTTATAGCTTTGAATAATTTCATGAATCCAGCCAAAATCCAATAAGCATTTATTAATAAGCACCTCTTGTGTAGAAGGCACTGTGCTAGGCATTGGGAATACAATGACAAAATGAAAAGGTGTCTGTCCTCAAGGATGGTACGGACTATTGTATGTACTGTACATACAATAATTTAAGGAGGGATTGAGCATTATTTGAGAGATCAGGAAATATTTTCCTTAGGAAAAGTGCCATTGCACTTGAGTTGAGCCTTATATGAACCTAAGAACTCTACCAGATAGCAATGAAAAGGGAGGTGTGGCTCATCCTCAGCATACAACTTATACTGAGGGCTGAATGTGAGGGTAATGAATAGCTAAAAGGCCAATTTAGTTGGAATGTATAGTGCTTAAAGAAGAGTAATCTGAAATAAGTCTGGAAAAGTAGATCACAGCCCAATTGTAAAGGGCTTTAGGTGGTGTCTTGAATAGAGTGCAGGGCTTGGAGTCAGGAAGACTCATTTTCTTGTGTTCAAACCTCATCTGTAAAAAGAGCTGGAGAAGGAAATGGCAAACCACTCCAGTATCTTTGCCAAGAAAACCCAAGGTGAGGTCATGAAGAGTCAAACATAATGGAAAAACTACTGAACAATGAACAAATTATTGTCTTTTTATTTGTGTTGAGTGTTTTGTAGATCTATTCAAATAGGTTATGCATGATAATTTGAGGAAGAACAGTACTAAGTAGGTGAATCAGGAATAATTTCTACAGCTTTCTGGATTGTAAGAGTTAGAGTTGAGTAATGAATGTATTCCAGGCATGGGGTGGGGGTGGGGGGCGGGACAGCCCCTGAAAATTCACTGATGTGGAGCTGTGTTTGAGAAATAGCAAATAATCCAGTCTGGCTGAATCTTGAAATGCTTTTGGTTTTGCACATATTGATTTTGAGAATCCTCCAGGACTCCCATTTGTTGTTGTAAAATAGGCAACTGATGAAGAGGAACTGGAGCTGGGAAGAGATTATATCAGGAAAATTAGAACAGTGGAATAGAGGGTAGAATTATGGAGTCTTGTCTGTACGTTCAAAGTTTTGAATTTGATTGACACTAGTATGGTGATGCGGACTGTACTTTTTGCTGATAAGTCAAAGTAATATATAAAAATGTTATGTAGGAAAACCCTAACTTAACAATTATACACATATATAACAACTGGGTAACCATGGAAAAAAGTCAACTGAAAAAGTACTGTACGTTGGATTAGAAAAGACAGTTCTATTCCATGTCGCCTTTATGATAGGAACATAGACACATTTTATAGGAGAAGCTGGATAAGATACATTGTGGTTTAGTTGAACCTAAAACAGTTGCAATCATGATTTTAAATAATGTAGAAGTAATAATAGATGGCAACATGAGAGACAAATATACATAGACAATGACATTATTAGTATTAAATAAATACACATGCAATGGCATAGCAACTAAGTATCTAAAGGTAAATTTTAAAAGACCTAGCTAATAAGACAATTTAGGTAGGCAACTTTAATGTAGAATAGAAAGATTTGGAAAGAAGGAATTATCTACTTGAACAAGATGTTGGGATGACTAGATTTAGTAGAGATATGGAAATAATCGAATCAATATCTTAGAGCATTCCAAATTTTAAAGCATATAGAACTTATAAACAATTTGGAACAATAGATTTTTCTTTATAAATTTCCAAATTTATTTTTCTGCTCTTTCATATTTAGCAAGTGATTCCTTGTAGCAGTGACCAAAACAGAGGGGAAATTAATTCAGCAAAACTAACCAATATGTCATCTGAGACTATGTAGCTTATGAAATGTTACATACTATAATTCCTCCACTTTTAGGTAGGGGTATCCCAGAAGTCTTAAGTAGATAGATATGGGCTTTTGAATGGAATTTTGAAGGAAACAGGCCTCTGAGTAAACAATAAATGAGAGAAAATTTGATTTAGACCTGGAAGGAATCTTTGAGTTCATCTAGTAAAATTCACTAATTTTAAACATGGGAAGACTTGAGGCACAAAGAGGAGTAGTAATTGGCCTCCTAATGGCCAAGAAGCATTAAGTGTCAGAGCCAGTAATTGATTTAGTGTGCAGTCCTAACTATATTGCACCAGGACTTTCTGGTGCTTATTTACTACGTTATAGGTGGATTATATAAATATTATAAACTGAAAGGGGTAATAAAATGATTTACTAAATTATGAGTGGTTTAAAGACAAAATGAAATAAAAAATAACATTTAGAGAAGATAGTGAAGATATAGTTTACTAAACTGTGTATAACATGCCACTTAAGTAGTCCTCAGGCAAATTTATCTCTCATCATATTAACAAAAGGAAATATTTTAAAATCTTAAACATGTACTTTTTGTTGTTGTTGTTGTTTTTTGTTTTTTGTTTTTTGTGGGGCAATGGGGGTTAAATGACTTGCCTAGGGTCACACAGCTAGTAAGTGTCAAGTGTCTGAGGCCAGATTTGAACTCAGGTACTCCTGAATCCAGGGCTGGTGCTTTATCCACTGCGCCACCTAGCCGCCCCCAAACATGTACTTTTAACAATTATCAAAACAAGAAATGAATAAATCCAAAATAAGCACAGAAGTGGAAAATTTGAAAATTAAATGTGAACTAAACTAATTGAAATTTTAAAAACTGAACTAATAAAAATCGAAATTTTAAAAAAGGAACCATAAATCCACCAAACTGTGCTAATTTAACAAAAAAGAGAGGAAACTTACATTATAATTTTTTAAAAAATGAGAATTAGGAATCATAGTTAACAAATGCTTCTAGTATTGCTGTAGAGGTGAAGAAGACAGTTATTAAAATGTATTATGCTCACTTATATATGTAAACAATGAAAATTCAAACAAAATCACTAAAAATTTACCAAAATATACTCATGGAACTGTGATCTCATTTTTTGGATATTCTCAGTAATAATTCAGGTGCTAATTGTGAGAATTAAAAATATGAGAGATAGTGTCTGAATGTAAGACCCCTTACCCCAAATACTTTCCATCTAGGAGTGGATGTGCAGGCCAAACTCCATCTAAATAAAAGAATCCATCTCCACCCAAGAGTCTTTTGTAAGCTCTGTTTGTGCTTGAATCAGATGAGGAGATTTGATGGAATCTCTCAAGTAGAGCCTGCCTTTGACTGGGGTTTGAGGAGGGAGAAAGGACTGACAAAGAAGTTGAGATCTCTGGCACCCCCAAGACATCAATTATTAATAATTATTTCTCACATAACTCCAGCCTGTTTATCCTATGCTGTTTTTGCCCGTGCATTTCAAGGTGCTGAAGATGTTCTTTGCTACTTCCTAATATCATGTGTGTACCCATGGAGCACTTGGGCTGTTACCCTTTCCATTCACCCATGACCAGCTCAATTTTTATCATCCGTATTCCATGGATATGTTTTTCTCCTGTTATTCTGAAGGTACTTATTTGTTAAGTGTTGCTGGTTATTGACATCTACCACATACCTCTCACTTTCCTTATTTGTGATCCTCATTTTCAGTTCTTTGGATACTGTTGTATTCCATGTCTACTAATCACACAGCACTGGTGAAATTTTGGTATTAAAAAGGTGGATGTTCATTTTTGGGAAAAGTTTAGTGTCATTAAAGTAGCCATGCAGTTTCCCAAAGGCAACATCACTTTTCCCTTACTATTTAATTCTTTACGTTTTTTCTGGTCCATTTATACTTTCTGTCCTGGTACCCATTTGGACAGACAAGTGCTGTAGCTTGCGAATTCAATTGCATGTCATCATTGGGGCAATAGATATTCTTCATATACTTGTTATTCCCTATTTTGTTTTTTGGGTTTTTTGGGGGGGTGGTAGGGCAATTGGGGTTAAGTGACTTGCCCAGGGTCACGCAGCTAGTAAGTGTTAAGTGTCTGAGGCTGGAATAAAAGTGGTGCATACAGAGGTTAAATGACTTGCCCAGGATTATATAGCAAGAAGTGTCTTAGATTAGATGGAAACTTCTTAACTCTAGGCCTAGTGGCATTCTATCTTCTGTGCCACATAGGTATCCTAATACTAATACTCCATTGAAAGATAAGATGTACATAAACAACTAATTGCAAAATGAATACATTCTTGTATTTATTAATGTAAATGCTATTTATGTTTATAGTTAAACCTGTAGCTAAATGAGTCTGAATCTGTTTTTTCTTTTGCTATAGATTCAGAATTAGACTTCTGCATTCTATAGATTGAAAATATCAATGTACTTTTTTTTTTTTAGTGAGGCAATTGGGGTTAAGTGACTTGCCCAGCGTCACACAGCTAGTAAGTGTTAAGTGTCTGAGGCTGGATTTGAACTCAGGTACTCCTGACTCCAGGGCCAGTGCTCCATCCACTGTTCCACCTAGCTGCCCCATCAATGTACATTTTTGCCATGAGCTCAAGGATAGTTAGAAGTTAGGAAAACTATTAGCATAATAAATTGTATTAGTAATAAAAGAAAAATATTTCATTTCCAGGAAATGCAGGATATTTTTTAATTAGTTTCAACACTTATTTATGTTAAAACACTAAAAAGCAGAGGAATAGAAAAATCCTTTTCTAATGTGATAAAAAGAAATAATTTTTAAAACCAAGAGATATTTGTAATTAAGAAATGCTGTAAACTAAAGATTAAATGGCAGTCCTCAGTGATACATAGTCAGAGCACATGAATGGCCATTAAATTTAAAAAAAAAACATTTTTTATTTAAAGTTTTGAATTTAAAATTCTGTCCCTCTTTCTCCTCCCTCCCTGATCTCCCCGAGACAGTAAATGATCAGATATAGGTTATACATATGCAATTGTGTAAAACATCTTTCATTAGTCATTTTGTAAAAAAGAAAATGAAAGAGAAAGAATGTGGGGAATAGCATGCTCCGGTATGTATTCAATCAATATCAAGTTTTTTTCCTCTGGAGGCAGATAGTATGCCTCAATATTAGTTCTTTGGGATTGTCTTGGATCATTGTATTGCTGAGAATAGCTAAGTTGTTCTCAGTTCTTCATCAAACAATATTGTACAACATCTTCCTTGCTCTGTTCACTTCACTATGCATCATTTCATGTAAATCTTTCCAGGTTTTTTTGAAATTATCCTGCTTGGGGGGCAGCTAGGTGGCTCAGTGGATAAAGAAAGTACTGGACTTGGATTCAGGAGGACATGAGTTCAAATGCGGCCTCAGACACTTGACACTTACTAGCTGTGTGACCCTGGGCAAGTCAGTTAACCCTCATTGCCCTGAAAAAACAAAACAAAACAAAAACCCCCCAAAAAACCAAAAAAGAAATTATCCTGGCTGTCATTTATTATAGTAAAATAGTATTCCATTACAATCATGTACCACAGTTTGTGTAGCCATTCCCCAGTTGATTTCCAATTCTTAGCCACCACAAAAAGAGCTGCTATAAATAGTTTTGTACAAATAGGTCCTTTTCCCTTTTTTTGGGAGTCTGTCTTTGGGATATAAAACTAGCAGTGGTATTGCTAGATTAAAGGGCACATACAACTTTATAGCCCTTTGGGTGTAGATGAATGTCCATTTTTAAAGGGAAAAATACACATTATCAATGACCATCTGAAAGTATATGCCAATGACAGTTGCACCTTATGGGTGGACTTGTGTGAAATGATATAAAGCAGAGAATCCAGAAGCAGTAGAATATTATAAAGAAATAAATATGTGTGCATATGTATATATTTATCCATGTACATCTATATACATGTGTACTGTAGGGGCCAAATTTAATATGGGGAGAGTTAATTGGGTGGCTTGCCATAATATTGGGGTTCAGAAAATAATGAGGGACCTCTAGGTCCAAAGTTTCCTCCCTCCAAACTGCCTTTTTAAATTATTTCTCCCTGGCTAATAAGAAAGGAGATTAACAGACTCTTTTCCACAAACAAATCAGGTTTTATTAATGGGGATAAAATACACAGCTAAGGTGAAATTATTTAGGCCAAAAGGAATGGGGAAAGAGGAAAATGGATAAGCTCCCTGGCTCTAGCAAAGGCTAACACAATCCCCAAACTTGCTTCCAGCTCAGCTAATTCAAAGAGCCAGACTAATTTTCATTAACTCACTACCTGGAGTCTGTAGTTTCAATAGGAAAAAGCTGTTCTTCTCCTCAGCAGTCTGCTCACGGGAAGCTCACTGACAGGAAAAAGACCAGCTCCCCTCAGCGAGCGTTCCTTTTTCTACTTATACTCTCCCTCCTCCAAAAGGGAGGTCCTTCAAGCTGGATGTGGAGAGTCGTTTCCCTGCTGACGTCAGCAGCATAAGTCACTCACACCAGGCCTGGTATGGCCCATATCCAAACATCCCTAGACGGTTTCACAAACGATATGATCATTCAGGTGGGACCTCTGGGCGTCTGCCAAATTACATTATTTTATCACAGTACACACATTTATATCAAAATGCATTCATAATATAGACATTTATATGCATGTATAAACATGTATATACATACATGATATAATAATATATAAAGTTATGTTTGTAGATTTGTGATATTCCTGCAGTGATTCCTGGCATGGAACTACCTTTTATGGGCTCTGAGTACATATCATCTGAGGACTGGCTTTTAATTTTTAGCTTAATAGTGTTCCTTAGTTACAAATATCTCTTGGTTTTTTAAAGATTTCCTTTTTATCATATTAGAAAAGGATTTTCTTATTCCTCTGCTTTTTAGTGTTTTTAACATAAATAAGTATTGAAACTAATAAAAATATTTTGCATTTATTGGAAATGAATTTTTTTTTACTAATACAATATATTATGGTAATGGTTTTCCTAATTTCTAAACATCCTTGAATTCATGGTATAAATGTACATTGATGTTTTCAATCTATTGAATGAATCAATCTTATTTCAATTTAATATACAACCTATTTATGCCTTTGTAGATATAGGAGTTGTTTGAGGCATATAGAGGTTTTTTGACTTACTCAGGATCAAATAGCTAGTAAGTGTCAGAGATGGAATTTACATTTTATATATTTCTATATATCATAGAGATATGTGCTATTCAGTATGCCATGCTGCTTCACAATGTAAAATGAAAGTAACGCTAATGGACATCCGAAGTCCTATACTAGCTCCAGAAACCCAGTAGGAGACAGCAGTACATTGGTAATTATTTTGTATTTGGAATTAGATGAGTATGCTTTAATGCTGACTCATCTGCTTACTTTCTGAATAACCTTGAGTAAACATCTAATAAATACTTTTCATTTCTTCATTCCTCAACTCTAAATGATCTTTGAGGTCTCTTCCAGCTCTATGTTCTTCTTATCCTAACGATGATATACCCTACCCTCTTTTCCATAGAGAAGTCGAATAATAGGGTCAGAAAATTACCTGTAGTTTCAGTGACATCTTGATTTTGCTTAATTGATTTCTTTGTTATCAGTAAATAGATTATTGCTAATTGCAAGTGGTTTACAAAACAGAAAGCATCTACTAAAATATTTTGTTAGAGTGAACAAATTTTAGTAATTTAATAAATTACATTTCACTCATCAAATTGATGTAGATAATAACAGATAGAACAATTCAGTCTTTTTTGGTTATTGGAAAAAGGACACATTTATTCACAAATTGACTTGATTATTTTGTACAGTGGTGTAGGTAGAATTAAAATATAAAATTTACAAAACTTATCCTGCCTAGAAAACTCAATTCTAGGTTTATTTTGTGAGGAGTTTTTTGCCTGAAAGATAAGATCCAGTACTAGAAAATATTCTTTGAAGGATTGTTTATAATAGCAAAGAGTTGGAAGCAGAATTTGCTCAACAATTGGGAAATGGTTGAATACACTGTGATATATGAATGTATTAAACTGTAAGGAATGAGGAATTCTTGAGGAATTCAAATAAATATGAGGAGACTTGTGTGAAGTAATGTCCAGAAAAGGAAGGGGATCCAAATGAACAATCCACCCCCTGACAGCAATTCTGTAAATAAATCAGTGTTAAATGTTAACAAAGTCCAGATTAGACACAGTGGCTGATAATGGTTCTAAGGTCAGTTGTAATGATTTCTTTTGTTTGTTTTGTTAAACTATTTTCATAGAAAATATTCGTTTTTACTTTGCACTGTCTTACCAAAAACAAACATCAGTTAAAATAAGAAGAAAAAGAAAGAATAAAGGATAACAGCTTGAGTGCTTCACTGGTACTTCTGGAACTTTAAAAGCTCTAGAAGAATGCTTTTGATTTGTTGGGGCTACTGCCCAGTCAATGCTGAAGGATTTGTGGTGGGCCATGGACAGTAATCTCAGGTGGTAAGGATTTGATGATTTGTGATCTGCCTTATTGGCATGGCCTTATAGCTACATGGGTGATATGAAGGATCCATTCATCTATTGTAGTATGTAGCTCTAAAATGATTGGTCTTGTTAAAAGTACATTTCAAAAAATATTGGAGTTGGGAGTTGAAGGTAAAAGATTTTTAGGACTTGGACACAGAGCAGAGATCTTTTAGTATAATAATGAGTGAAAGTAAATGGGAGCTATTTATCTCAAGCATTGTTCTGTCTTGTATGTGTCATAAACCACTAATCCTGATCTTTGTATGAATTGCTTTTTTTTTTTTTAATCCTTCTGGGGAGAGTGTGATGAGCATCTATCACTAATATAAATAGTGTTGGTCAAATTCTTTCTCTTAACCTTCCTTAAATTTGGATAGGAATTTAAGTATAATGGAGAGGCAAATAAAAAAAATTAATTTTATTTGCCTTGAAGAGTGGATAGTATGGACAAATGAATAAGGATAGTTTAATGAGGATGTAGCAGATAGATATTGAATACCCTTTTTTTCGTCAAAAAGACACATGCTTTGAGAGGTACACACAGACTTTTTTTTTTTTTTTTTTTTTTTAGTGAGGCAATTGGGGTTAAGTGACTTGCCCAGGGTCACACAGCTAGTAAGTGTTAAGTGTCTGAGGCCAGATTTGAACTCAGGTACTCCTGAATCCAGGGCCGGTGCTTTATCCACTGCGCCACCTAGCGGCCCCAATTTCTCCAGTTTTTTAATTGTTGATTTCAGTGCCCAAGATTATGTGTGATTAAAATCCAAGGGGAATCCTGTTGTTTTGATGCCTAGGCCAGTAGTCTATCAGCTCAGCCTTTTCAAGGTAATTGTACATTGGACTTAAGCAAGGAATTGGAATGCTCAGCCCCAAGATTTGATCCATAACCCTATTTTTTCCTTTCTTTTTCAAGTAAACATTATTATTTAAAGTTTTGAATTCCAAACCCTATTCTCCTCCTTCTCTCTCCCTTCCCCTCTCCCTGAGGTGGTTAACAATCAGATATAGGTTATACATGTACAGTTATGTAAAACATTTCCATATTAGTAATTTTGTATAAGAATACTCATAAAAGAAAAAAAAGAAAAATGAAAAATAGCATGCTTCAGCCTGTTCAATCAATATCAGTTCGTTCTTTGGAGGCAGATAGTATGCTTCATCATTAGTCCTTTGGGCTTGTCTTGAGTCATTGTATTGCTGAGAATAGCTAAGCCATTCACAGATATTCATCGAACAATATTGCTGTTTCTGTGTACAACATTCTCTTGGTTCTTTTCACTTCACTATGCATCAGTTCATATAAATCTTATCAGATTTTCCTAAAATCATCCTGCTTGTCATTTCTTATAGCACAATAGTATTCCATTACAATCATATACCACAGCTTGTTTAGTCATTCCCTTATTAATGGGTGTCTCTTTGATTTCCAATTTTTTGCCAGCATAAAAAGAGCTGCTATAGGTATTTCTCTTACCATCCTTTTCTGTGTTACTTTGACTGTACTAGTTCTTCCCCTCACACCTTTTTTCCCCCATGGTTGGCTTGATAATATTAATTTGCCAGCATATTTGCTAGCTGATTATGTTCTGCTAGTAAAGAGAGAAAGGTAGAGGGGGCGGCTAGGTGGTGCAGTGGATAAAGCACCAGCCCTGGATTCAGGAGTACCTGAGTTCAAATCTGGCCTCAGACACTTGACACTTACTAGCTGTGGGACCCTGGGCAAGTCACTTAACCACCATTGCCCCGCAAAAAGAGAGAGAGAGAGAGAGAGAGAGAGAAAGGTAGGGAAGTAAATAAGCATCTAGTAAGTATCTACTATCTGCCTGTTACATATACAATCTCACTTCATCCTCACACCAAAATTTACCCAAGGATACAAAGCTAGTAAATGTTTGAAACTATAGTTGAGACTAGAGACTCAGTTCTCCTTGACTCTGGGCTTAGCACTCTATTAATTCTGCCACCTAATAACTCTTCAATGAAACGAGGTAGAGAATGAATGTATAGGCCTTGGGGAGTTGAGGAACCTGCCATGTGGGAGGAATGAATGGTGCTAAGCACTTTTTAAAAAAAAACAAAAATCTCATTTGATCCTCACAATAAGCCTGAGAGGTAGGAACTATTATTATCCCCAATTTACATTTAAGGAAACCGGCACAAACAGAACTTAAGAGCTTGCTTTGGGTCAAGGAGCTAGTAATGTCTGAAGCAGGATTCAAACTCAAGTTTTAATGACTCTAAGCCTAATGTTCTATCCACTGTGCTACTAGCTGCCTTATATCAACAATGAGACTGGTTTTATGTTAGTGATTGCTAATTCACTTTTATTCGCCTTTTCCTGAAGCCTTTGAAATTGGTATGAAATTTATATGGCAATTCAATAAGCATTTACTGAGGACCTACTCTATGCCAAGCACTGTTCTGCATGCTAGGGATCCAAACAAAGGTAAAGGCAAAAAAGCATTGCTTACCTTCAAGGAGCTCACTGTTTAATGGGTGAGAAAACTGGCAAACAACTATGTGCTGACAAGATATATGCGGGATAAATTTGAGATAATTTCAAAGTGAAGCATTAGGCAGGACAGGAAAAGACTTCTTGCAGAAGGTGGAATTTTATCTGAGACTTGAAGGAAGCAAAGAGGTGGAGATGAGGGAGAGTATTCTAGCCCCAGTGTCAGGCAGAAAAAAATGCAGTCAAGAGATGGAGTGGAGTGTCTTATTCAAGTAACAGTTATGAAGAAAGTCTCATTTGAAACATAAGTACATTGAGGGAGTAATGTGCAAAAAGCCTGGATAGGTTTTGGGTGGGACAGCTCATGGAGTGCTTTTTAAGTCAGAGACTTTTCTATTTGATCCAGTGGATTATATAGGGAACTGCTTGTGTTTATTTAGTAGTGGTGTTGATATAGACTCATGCTTTATGTAGATCACTTGGATAGCTGAGTGGAGGGTAGACTGGAGTGGGGAGAGATTTAAGGCAGGAAAACCAAGCAAAAGGACTCCATGTGTGAGGTGATGAGAGCTGTGCTTTAGTACAGCGGTAGTTATATCAGAAGAGAGATGGGACTGTTCTGAAGGTAGAATAGAGAAGATTTAGCGACAGTCTGGGAGTAGGGGGTGAGAGGGAGAGGGTAAGGGTAAGAAGATGACACCTCGCTTGTGATCCTGAATGATGAGAGGATGGTGGTATCCTTCACAGTAATTGGAAAGCCATGAAGAGGGAAAGATAATGAATTTTGAGGGAGAGATAATGAATTCAGGTTTGTACTTTGAATTTGATGTTTATGGGACATCCACTTTGGGATGTCCATTAGGCATTTGTGGCTCGCTCCTTTCTGCATATGCTTTTCTGCCCGATTTCAGGGCCAAGGTCAAGATGCCTTTCCCAGGTTAAACTTTGTCACTTCCAATCTGATTACCTTGCTTGCTGCTCACTCAAGCCATAAGTGATACCACCTCCCTTATTCTCCTTTCCCCTCTGATTGGAGGCCTGGAGGGTAGAGTGCCAAGCTCTTCCCAATGCCTTCCTTTAATAGAAAGCAGAGACTGCACTTTTCTGCTCACTCCACGATGCACCTCTGCTTGGTTTCAACTCCATGGAATAAGCTATGCCCGGTGCCGAGTACTACCTGGTCTCCTGTTCCCCTCACTGCTTTTCTGTCTATTTTTCTGTGTAAATTGTAAGCTCCTTGCAGGCAGGGACTGCCATTTTATTAATTGTATCCTCAGCACTTTGCACAGTGCCTGGCATTAGGTGGGTGACTGATGAATGTTTATTGTATTGGATAAACAGATCTGAGACATAGAGATGGTGCACAGAGATGATGATTGATCCACGGGAATCTGATGTGACCACCAAATTAAATAATAGAGAGGGAGAAGAAAACCAAGGAAAGAACCTTGGGGGATACCCATAGTCAGCAAGAGGGAGCTGGATGCAGGCCCAATGGAGGAGTCTTGGTTTTCAGTGTGATTTACATCTATTATCTCATTTCATTACCATTATCATAGATAGGTTAAGTATTATACCCATTCTATTGGTTCTTCCCTTCTAGCACTGCTGCTATCATTGGTTCTGTGATCCTTTGTTTTTGATCTTGTCCTGTCTATGTTCCTCATTACTGTACCCTCTTTAGTTGCTCTTCAACACATTCATGTACCTGAAGCATAGGTCTTGCCATGTCATTCCCCTAGTATCCAAACTGCAGTGACTCCTTCTTGTTCCTAACATAAAATACAAACTCTCTTATCTCTTCTAGTTGACTTTTAAGGTTCTTTACAGTTTGGCTCCCTCCCAATCTCCAGGCTTGTTGAAAATGACTCTCTTTGATGCATTCTTCTTTCCAGCTGGAACGGCATGCTCTTTGTACATGACATTCTATATCTCATCTTTGGGGCTTGGTGCATGTTCTTCCCCCATGCACTCCTTCCTCAGTGATGTTTCTTAGAGGCACCAGCTTCCTTCAGGGCCCAATTCAACTGATCATCTTTCAGGAAGCATAGTCACCAAGTCAAAACAAATTACTTTGTATAATGAAATGTCCGTGTACATGTTGTTCTCTATGTCCTCCTCCCCTTTTAAAGGTAAGGTTCTTGAGTTCTGGGAGTCTTGTTTTTTTTCTTTCTTGGTTTCCTTAGTGCTAGGCTCATAATAGATTATTTGAATCCAATCCTGCTTAGTCCAGTGGTTACCCAAGAAGGAGGGGCTTTGTTAGATTGTATGAACAGCAGGATTATCCATTGTGTATAGAGACCAGAATGTCTTAACTATTTATGTTAACTATTGATGATAAACTATGGTTACTTTATTAATTTTCTAAAAACTAACCTAGGTTTTTATGTTAGTGATTGCTAATTCACTTTTATTCGCCTTTTCCTGAACCTTTGAAATTGGTATGAAATTTATATGGAGTTTTTCTCCTCTTACAGAATACTGTTGTATCCTTTTCTGAGTACCTAACTCCCTCTAAGGTCCTAGTCCTTCAGACCAGTCTTGTAACCATTTCCATTTGCAGTTTCAGATTCTGTCACCTATTTCACTTTGTATTTCTTTTGAAATATTAATTCTTGCACTGAAGTGTAGTCTTTCTATGTTTCTTAGGAAAGAAATGGGTGTTATTCACCTTACAGTTCCATGTCCCCTTGATGTGGAGACTCATTTTGTTAAGATCTCCTGTTTTAAATAAACTCTTCATGTTGAACTTAGAGGGCCTCTTTAAGATAAATCTGGCTTCCATTTGTGCTTATCTCCCACCAGGTCTCATGCTTCTCTTAACATATTATAAATTATAGAAACAGTAAGGTCCCTTGGGTCTTAATCCATGTCTGATCTGCTTTCTGTTTCATTTGATATAAACATCATTGGGCAAACTGTGTCTAAGAGAACCTGTGTCTAAATGCTTGTCTGACTGAATATCTCATTGATGAACCTTCATGGCTCCTAGATTCTACAACCATGTCAAAGTCCATTTAGAATGAGCTTTAGGGATTCTCTTTGCCAGCTTGCAGTGGTTTCAGACTAGGAGGTGGCCAGTTTTACAAGTTGTTTCCCGGTGTTTACTTTTGTATCATCTTTGCTTATTGACTATGTATACCATATCTTGATCTACACAGAATCCTGTATCAGGAAGGAACTTCCTGAAGGCATAACTGGTCCATCTCTTTTCTCCGTGATGTACTGCATTAAAATAATTCTAAACAAATGATCTTAAAATAATGCATAGTATTTCTTAAAACAAATCCTAGATTCTTACCACTTCTTGCTTCCAACTTCCTTGTAAACTTTTAGGTTGCTTTTTTTTACTTCCTTCCTGCTGAAAGGCAACAGCTGTTGTAAGTCCTTCATTTAAAGTCTTTGGTTTCTTCCTCTGTCAAGTTATTACTCAAGGTCTCTGACTCATATATTAATGTGTTATATAGTTTTTACCCATAAATAGCTTATACTACTAGAATGGGAGATAAGTCACTATATATTAAATTTTATAAGAAAGCTACAAAATAATATTAGTATTCAAAGGTTGGAAAGCTTATGTTGTCTTTGGGGAGCAGAAAAAAGCTTTCATGAAGCAGATAATTTAGAAAGAACTTGTGGGATGTAACTGTATTTTGGAGAGTAGTAAACTCTTTTGATTCAGATAGTGGTCACTAGTTTGCTTCCTTGTTTTGTCCATTTATTAGTTTGTATTTGGGATCTAAGTATGTTGTCATTGGTGGTGGTTGTAGTGGTGTCATTTATAGAAACCTAGTGTTTTACCTTCTTCCCCATAATTTTGTACACATCCAATGTAGTTATATTTATATAGCGTATTACATAATGCAAAATACATTATTTATCATGTCAGAGTTTTAAGGATGGAAGGGACCTTCGAGTTTATCTAGTCTAGCTTCCTCACTTTATAGACTAGTAACGTAGAGCTCTGCATAAGTTGGACAAATTCCCCACTCAGATAGTAAGTAATAGAACCAGGATTGGAAATCAGGTTTTTTGTGGCAAATCCAGTACTCTTTTCTACTCTGCTTCTCTAAAACCAAAAAACCAAGCCAAACCAAACAGAACCCACTATCTAATTTGAAAGTATGGATAAATTGACCATGCCTGGGATTCTAGCTGACTAGGATGCATCCTGGCAGATAGTAAAGTTATATAGGCAAAAGACCCTGATCAAGAAGAGTTAGATAAGGGAAGGAGGAGGGGCCTTTAAAACTACATTCCAGAGCCTCAGTCAGAGAATATGAGGAAGAAAAAAATTGCTTTTTTTCTTCTTCTTTTGATCCTAATGACAGTTTTTCTGCTCACTATACTGGCTTTATTCTGCCTCCTCAGTGAAGTTACTCTTATATGCAATAAATGTGTTATAATCAGTATTCATGTTTATTGACTATAGTCTGAAAAAGGATAAGACTACAGGCATCCCAGCTGATTTTCACAGCAATCTTGTTAGGTGGGTGTTATAGTCATACCTCAGTTTTATTGCTAAGGGAAGCAAAGCTCAGAGAAGTCATGACTTGCCCACAATCCCACCTTTAGTCATCCTCACAGGTGAGACTGAAACTCAATTCTCTCTTGAATACAAGTTTAACATTTTTTTTTCCATTGTGCCACCTTGCCTCTCTGTGATCAAGCAGAGCCCTCTGGAATTAGTGGAGGACTCTGTTAAGTCCAAACTGTTTGGAAGGGATTGTGTTACTGGCTTACATGTCCTTTTTTAAAAAATTGGTAAATGCTCTTTCAACATAGCTTATAAATCATGACAGACTCACAACTTGCCCTCCTCATCCCAATATAGTCCCTTAATTCAGTTCAACAAAACAGCAGGAAGGAGAGATTCCTTACCTATTCTTTTTTTTTTTTTAAGTGAGGCATTTGGGGTTAAGTGACTTGACCAGGGTCACACAGCTAGTAAATGTTAAGTGTCTGAGGCTGGATTTGAACTCAGGTACTCCTGACTCCAGGGCCGGTGCTCTATCCACTGCGCCACCTAACTGCCCCCTTACCTATTCTTTAAAGGTGTGTTGGGTTAGAGTTTCCACTTGCTATCAGCATTCGTTTTAGAGGCCTGTATTTTTGCTTATGCAGTTGTCTTCCATTGCTAAGGTTGAGCAAGTAGGGACAATCATAAAAGCAACTTGAAAAAAAGCTATGCTTGCCGTTCAGTTCTGGTTCTTTTTTTTCTAGCAAGAAATAGGAAGCTCCTTTTATTAAAGTGATCAAAGAGTGGATAAATGCCCAGGCCTGTGGTGTTTGTGCTCTACCCCCTTGAATGGTAGTGATTGAGAGCAAAAGAATAGGCACTTTTGGTTTGCTGTTTGCATAGAAGGAGAAAGCAAGGTCCCAAAGTCATCCATATATTGACTTTTTCAGGCTGCAGCAAATTGCTGTTATGAAACTTTTAGCACAATATCTCTCTAGAGAATAAACTTTTGTGCTTTGTTTCATAGTTATAGGATGACTTATCCAATTTCACTTCAATTAGCAGCACCTGGGAACATGGGAAAGCCATGTTCATTTGGAGTTTGTGACTGTGCCAGACCTGAAACAACAGCAGTGCAATCTAGTTTAACACTTTGTATGACATGTGCATAGCAGGTAGGTAGAGGTTTTTGTTGAGATATCCCTACTCTGTAAATTTTGCTGAGCATTATTAATGCTGTCATAGTTATTTTCCCCTTATTTTGATGCTTGAAGTAAGGTTGGCAGCTGGATTTTAGTGCTGTATAGTCTCTGTGCCTAGCATTCTCCTGGTGTTTTCAGATATTTCACTGAGACTTGGGATGATTACTGGTGGTCTTGAAAGTCGAAATCACAGAATTCTCTTTAGGTAAGTTCAGCATGGGGGTACTAAAGTCACAGGAATTTTTCTGAAATCTATGCAACTGTGATCTGAGGTAGCAAAAATCCCACAAATGAAAGGTGTGGAGCATTAAGGCTGAAGGAGAAGAAAAGGTTAGTCTTTTACTGAATGTAGATCAACAAGACTGGAGTAATCAGTTGGAGGCACAGGACATTAGAGGACCTGGGTTTGAATTTCAGTTTTGTCTCATATTCTCTGTGTATTTTATATTGTACAAGTAAGACCCCCCCCCCCTTCCTCACCCTCTAATTTCCAGTTTCCACATCTTGAAAATGAGCAGTTTGAACAGTATGAGCTCTACGGCCTTTTCCATGTCAAAATAATAATATCCATGCTACTAAGAATAAGAAATCACATTTCTATAGGTCTTTAAGGGTTACCAACCCTATTCATCACCATAACCTTGTGGTTTAGGTAATTAAAATATTGTCCCTATTTTGCAGATGAGGAAATTGAGTCCTAGAGATGTCTTGACCATAGTCACACATCTGTTAAATGGTTGGTCTTGGATTCGAACCCAAGTCTTATGACCCCAAAGTCTGTGCTCCTTACTCCTTGGTGCCTCTTTAATTTGCACTGTAGATAGACTCTTATCACAGTGGTTATTGGATGTGTTGCTTGGGCATGAATTGCTGAGGTGTAGTCTTAGGTAGTTTTCACTTTTCTTGAGTTTAGTAGGATAGAAGGATCACTGCCTATCTCTGATACAATCACATCAGGAAGGCATTGGTTACTGAGACCATGGCTGAGATACGGGATCAGAGAGACAATATGGTGGATTGGAAGGAGCCAGATGACCTTGGCTGTGATCTGCTATGGACTTACCTTGTGAATCACTTTATGTCTCTGAGTTTCAGTTTCTTCATCTACAGAGTAAGAATTTGAGGCCTTCTAAGGTACCCCTCAGACCTTCATGACATCTGTTGTTCTATTATGTTATGTTAACTCTGATGGTTGTCATTAATTTGCATTGTTTGAATGTAGGAGACTACTGGGGATCCTCATAAAGAAACTGTTTCCTAGTACTAACCCTTCATAAAGGTCCACAGACAGCCCCCTCGGGACATAACAGGTATTTATTTGTTGCTAATTCTAGGCAGGTGTATTTATAGAATCATAGGGATCACAGAGTTGGAGCCGTTGTGTAATTCTATCAGTAGCTCAATAAGAATTCCTTCTATAGTATGTGAATAGTTGTCATCCAGTCATTGATTGAACTTCTCTAGCAAGGAGGCAGGTCATCTCGCCTTTGAATAACTATAATTTTAGAAAGTTTTTCTGGACATCAGACCTAAATCAGTTTCTCTTCCACTCTGACACACTCATCCTCATTCTGTTTCTGGGGCCAAGTAGATGATAGCTTTTCAGATACTTAAAGATAGTTTTCATGGTCCACTTAAGTCTTTTCTTCAGGTTAAATAGTTTTTTCAGCTGATCCTCTCAAATGGAATGCTCTCAAGACCCTTCAACATCCTGGTTGTTCTTTACACCCTCCACTTTACCAGGGACTTTCCTAAAATGTTGTCTCTAGAACTGAAACCATGTCCCTGATGGGTTCTGATCTGACCGAGGGAGAGGACAGTGGGCATGTTACTGTTTATTCTTCATATGTGAAGTGAGAATTTAATATTTGAATTATCATGTGTGACAAAGTATTTATGGTGCTTAGTAATTGTGAAGCACTATATGAATATCTGATACCATTTTTTTTTTTGCAGGATAATGGGGGTTAAGGTACTTGCCAAGTAAGTGTCACACATCTAGTAAGTGTCAAGTGTCTGAGGCTAGATTTGAACTCAGGTCCTCCTGAATCCAGGGCCAGTGCTTTATCCACTGTGCCACCTAGCTGCCTCTGATACCATCTTTTTTTTTAACAGAATCAGTGAGGGAAATGTATGTTCCATCGCAAAATGTTAAAATGTATGAAATTGGAAGAATAAGATTGGTTTGAGATGACCACAAATGAAAATTGAACTGGATACCCAGATCTATCAAGAAAATCTAATTGTTTTGAATTTTAGATGCTGCAACCTTGCAATGCCAATAACAGAAGTACTGGGGTTGGTTGTAGAAAGATGTTGACATTTTAGTATCCCACAATTGAATTCTGGCTCGTGATGATTACTGTCTCATATATTTATTTAAGCATTTTGGTTCCTGATTGTATTGTGGCTGTTTTTTCCCCTTGCCTCTCTCATGAAGGTAATGAATTTTTTCTTTTTCAATTTTAACTTAGTGTTTTGTTTTAAAAAAAAAAACAAAACAAAACCATTAAACTAAAACTGAAAAACAACAACAACCCCACAGCCCAGCACTAAGTTCTTAGAAGCATAGATACATATTTTTGGATTAAGGAGCCTATGGACTCTTCAGCTCTCTGCTGTCGAATAGAGAACAGCAACAACAGCTGAGATTTTAGCAGTTGTGTTGCAGTGACCAAGTTTGGACATAAGATGGTGCCTTCAGCCTTTGAAGTCATTTCCTGCCTCTAGTCCTTTCTCAGGCTCCTTCCCTTAGTCCTGTCCATCCAGAGCTGTCACTAGGATTATAAATTTTGTGGCCAATTAGAGAGTGGAAATGAGAATGAGTTAGAGAGTTGCTAATGAAAGAAAGCAACTTAACAGCTAAGAACTTCTTGAGGTGAATGGGTCTTTCTCAGATATATTTTCTTAGGTATTTTTTTGCTACTTCCCTTAAACAGTAGCTGTCAGGCTTTTGAAAACTCTTGAAGCCTCTCTGGCGAGAGGGGTTTGTTCTTTGTTTTTGGCAGGACTAAAGGATTCATTGTGTTGAAATTTTAAAGCCAAGAAGGTAGCGGTCATGGCACTTAAATAATGTAAAGCCCTGATTTGCTTTGTGAACTATATGAGTCTAGGTGTGTCTTTGCTGGTCACCTGTAGGGATCCCCAGCTCCATTTTGGTGTTTGGATTTTCACTCTCCCTTTCCTATCCATCTCAAAGAGACAGTAGTAATATATTGGAAAACATTTAGCTAGGGAATCTTGAGGCCTAGAATGTAGAATAAGATCTAGCCCTGGAATGTACATTAGAGATGATCTAATCCAAACAGTTTCTTTAATAGAGGAGGACCCTGAAGAACAGAAAGGCTAAGCAGCTGCCCCAGGTCATTCTGGGAGGATGTTGTAGAGCTGTGTTTTAGGTCCAGCTCTGTTTTGTGTTCTTTCTTAGCAACCTTTGACAAATCACCTTTTTCTGGGCCATTTCCTTTTCATATGGGGGAGACCTAACCCTATACAGCATGCAAATGATTTAAGTAGCAGGCTGATAATGTCATTTGGACTCTAAAATGATAAGACTCATGTGCAGATAGTTTATGGAAGACTTTCTTCACTTTGTATATGGAATCATTATTATTTAGGCAGCACAATGCAGTGGATTCTAAGATTTTTTTTTAACTTAGCTACTAATTAGAGCCCATAGAATGGTCTCAGAACCTGCTGAGAATTGATTCAGATATCTTCAGTCCTGCTACTCTAACAGTATAGTCTAGTGGACAGAGGAATGAGGAGACCTATATTCTAGTCCTGACTTGTCATTATGTAGTCTTTTGCAAATCATTCCCCATCTCTGGACATCATCTTTTATAACTGGAAATTGAAGGCAGGTTGTACTAGCTCTAATTCAACTGAAAAAATTTCTAATTGAATTCTCTTAAATAAGTTCATTTCATATTGCCTACTATGCAACAGTAGTAGGAAAACCAAGATGAAAGTGATGTAGTCTCTGCTCTAAAGAAGATAACAAACATATAAATTTTGTTACTCTCTAAGAATTGCCATAATGGAGTCCTAGCTGGGCTCTCATCTCCTTTTCTCTTCCCTTGCCCTGTATCCAAATCTCAGATTTGACTCTTAAATTCTCAGAATATTGAGTAGGTACTTTTTTTATTTTTATGAATATGCTTTTACCTCATTAGCTTTTTCATAAATTGATAGAATCAAAGATTTATTGATACAAGGCTCTTTGAATGTCATGTAGTTCAAACACTTCACTTTACGGATGAAGAAATTGAGGCCCACAGAATTTAGGTGAGTAGGACTGGTCACATTGATAGTAAGCAACAGAGCCAAGATTTGGACCCAGTTTCTCTGAGCCACAGGTCCAGCAGCCTTTTCAATCTATACCTTTTCCTTTGAACCTGAGGAAAGTTTCTTAATTTCTTCTGATGGTTAGAGGTGCCTCATCTGTGATAGGAATGTAGTGCCATCTCCTGGTGGCTTCCTGTGACCAAATACCCATTTGAGAGTATACTGTTCATTATTAAATAACAACTATGACTTTCTTGGATTTAACTTTTTCGAAAATTGGCTTTAATTGCAAGAAAGCTGCTCTGTCTGTGCTTTGGGAATGGGGCCATTCTTAGGAACTGCTACCCTGACTCCTCCCATTCCCCCTCATTATGTTTATTAAATGAGATGAAATTATACTTAACCTCTGTGGCAACCCTAGGAAGGGAAAGGATAGCACAGAAGGGCAGCTCCAGGGCTGCTTTTGGAGGAGAAGGGGTACCCCATTTGCCTTGCTGACATGAAACAAAATAGAATGTTATGTTACGTTCGTACATGAAATCCAGAAGTCTTTTTTTTTTTTTTAATGCTTTCTTTTGGGATTTTTATGCTTTTGTGAATCAGTACCTGTTTGCCATTGGTGTGGGGACTCCAGGTAACTCTTCTTGATTGGCTCAATGGGCTCTGTCTTTTGAGGAACTGATAAATATCAAACTCAAATGAGTTTGGCTAATCTGTGAGGATGATGTATAATGACCATGGATTAGAGAGTTAGAGCTCAAAGGTATCTTATGATACCATGTAGTCCACCCCCTTCATTTTAGTGAGATTCAGAATGATTGTGCTTTGCTAAAGTCACACATGGGGCACATTAGAGACATGATATGATTCCAAATCCACAACTTTTTCCATTGGACCTTGCTGTTTCCTATTTATGCTTCCTTTCTACTGTAAGTTACCTCATTCCTTGGCCTTGACCACAGACTTCACTATTGATTAGTATTCATTTCTTGAGACTTAGAGATATAGTCCTTTAAGTAATGATTTTTTTGGTGGGGAGGGGGAGATTATTCTCCTAGGTTCCTCAGCTCTTTAATTTTACAGATAAAGAAACAAGTCCAGATTGTTAAATGACATGTCCAACCAATGTCCAGATAGGATCTAGATCTTCTGATCTCAAGTTCAGTATACTTCCTTATGGTAGCAGAGAAAAAGATAATAATTGCTTTGTTTTGTTTTTTCAACTTAAAATAATTGTTGGTTTGCTTATCTACACAGCTTTGGCTGTAACCTGATTCCCATTATCTGGACTGAAAGTGGTGAATTAGCTTAAAATTTAGACCATGGTTTTCTAGTTTTTGTGCTACATACCTTTAGAGGTCCTCACTCAGTGGAAAGCCTTGCAGCATTTTTTTCTGTTGGAATCACAATCAGGAATGATCCCCCTGTAGTAGAAATTGGCATTTTGCGGTTTGGCAAATCCAAGGGAGTTGTCCTAGGTTTCCTAGACTCCATAGTTCAATGGAGCTTGGGATCTTCTTTTAGAAAGATGCAATTCTGCTAATATTTCATACCCATGGTTTGTTTGCATATATTGAATTTCTATATTTAAAGTGGTATTTACATATTCATAAGACTTCTAAATAAGTTTATTGTTAAGGGAAATGGAAGTGGATAAAAAGATAAAATTTTTTAAATCCTTTTTTATTCAAACAGTGGAAAAATTCAAATCCCCAAGAGTAAAATAAACTTCCAAGTGATTGTTTATTTTCTTCTGATGCTGCTATTGTTTATGAAAAATGACTTGGAAAGTGTTTGTATTGAAGTTATTTGCTAATACATACATACTCAGAACTAGAAAATACAAGGCTTAATAATGCGGACAAGGTTGTTTTCTTAGATAAAACATACACACACAGAGTATCTGTCATTCAGGGTCGTGGATACCTCTTTTCATTTTGAGTTCTTAATCTGACTTTTATCTTGCTGTAGGTTAGGGAATTAAATTGACACCTGTTGTTTTCCTCATCATAGAGAGACTTGTTTATTTAGTACACATTTTCGTGCTTTCTGTGTGCAGGCTATTGTGGTAGACACTTTTAGTGATGCAGAGATGAATGATGCTATCTCTGTCTTCTGAAAACATCATTCATAAGGAAATACTACCCAATACAACTTATCATTTAGTAAGGAAGTTGACATACTAATAATAATACTAAATAGAATTGTGTCTGACTCACAAGTCAAAGTGGGAATCGTACCAAAACATTGTATTAATCACTTACCTTACACAGATGACGTAAATTTGTATGATGAAAACCCTATTAGGATGTTACATTATGTAGGAAACTTTCTACAATAATATAAAGTGATATATATTATTTCGACTTCATAGGAGACTGAAGGTTTTGAACCTGAATCTAGTGGTTAAATGGAACCAATGAATGAAGGCCATCATTACAGATATCTTATTTTTCATTGGGTAATATACATTGTATGCAAAGCTATCAAGGAGAAAACTGAGACTGTTAGGAGACTTACTGACTTACTGGTGTCCAGACTTTTCATGGATAGGGTACTTTTAGAGTAATAATTAGCAATCTCAATATTAACATAAACATAGCACATACTGGAAACCTATTTTGCCAGTTCCCATGTTCATTGGCTGAGCATGACTTCTGTACTTCCCCTCAGGGTTCTAGGGATAATCCCTGAGCAACTGGGTTTATATTTCTAATGCTCATGTTCATGAGCCCCAAGCTTGGTGTTTCCTCCATTTGATTTTCAGTTGGTTGCAGTCAGCTAGCCAGACTTGATTAGCTTTTAGAAATGGGTGTTTCCTTAGGTGTTTTGTTATATAAGCCTAGGTCTTCTCTCCCTAAATCAGGGGCAGACTTTTCTAGAAGTACCTCCAGAATCAAGGGTAATATGGGTTCAAATTTAGGACACATTTATTACAGTGAATGACTCATAGCTCATGGGCATCCTTTTGCTTTATGTCCTTTTGTTTCCTCTTGTGGGACCCTTGCAAAGATCACCATAGGTATAGTTTAGCTCTCTACTGGTCTCCTTTTAGAGTTCTGAAGCTGCCTTTTTTTCATTGTGTCTAGTTTTCCTTGCTTCACTGCTACCTCTGTTCCGGGGAAATTTTTAGTATGCAAATGAGAAGTGGAAATTCTTTTAACTGCAAGCTTCACTAGGTCATCTTCTGCTCAAGGGTGAAAAGGAGCCAACCAAGGCTCAAATGTTTGCTTTCTCCCCCAAACCCCACCTCCTGGATTTTTTTTTTTTCCTCAGAGGTTTTGCTGGAATGATTCCCTTCTAGCTGCCAGATACTGGAATCATCTTGAGTTCTGAACCATCTTGATATTTTATAGACGACCCACAGATTATAACTAGGCATATAACAGTTTGTTGCCTTGATTGATTGATTCAATAGAGTTGTTCTCACCTTATTAAGTTATCTTAGTTAGTGGAAGTTGGGTAGGGAGGGAATAACCAAACAGAAATTGATTGACTTCCTCAAGATCACACAGCTAGTAAATGTTGAAGACCAGATTTGGACTTAGATCTTCCTGACTGCTGGCCTAATCTTCTATCCATTGTTCTACCAGCTTTATCTCTTCTTTCTTACTTTAAGTGGAGAGGATTCATTCCTACTCTTACAGTAATAATTATTAGAATGGTATAAAATTAGAATGTACAAAATTGACAAAATGCAGTACTCAACTCCAGAAAGCTTCTATGAAAAAATGAGGAATTCTTCTCCCAAAGTATGAAGACAACGAAGGATAATCTTAGAACACTTAATAAAAATGTATATAAATGATTTTGGAACATACTTCACTTCTTAAGGTAAAATCTAACAATAAGTATGTGGTACCATATGTGTAAAATGTCAGAAGTAGAATCAAAAAGTGCTCTGTGGGTGAAATCCACATAAACTTAACCAACAATAATATTTGGACACCAAAATATAAAAAAATGACTCAGTTATTTGGATTCGTTTATTGAAATGGAGGGTTCATGATAGCAATTAAGGATCATGTCAGTGACACTAGAAATTTCATAGGAAGGAAATCTTTAGGAAAAGCAGCATTACATAGTGTATATAAAGTTGACTATGGATGCAGGAAGACTTGAGTTCAAGTCCTTCCTTTGTAATATACTCACACAGTGGTGTTGATCTCTAAAGGCAAGAAGCCATTAAACCATACATCTCTTTGGGCACATATTGACATAGAAAAGCATATTTTAACATTATGTAATATTGTATTTTATTTATTCTGTTAAATATTTCCCAATTATATTTTCATCTATTTTGGACCCAACTTGGAAGTATTTGGGCAGCAGTATTTGTTTGATACTCTGCTCTAGATAACTTACTGATTGAGGCAAATTGTTTAGTGAAATGTTGGAAACTGCAACACATCATCTTAACTTGTAACGATTTAGTGACAACGAATGCCTAGAATGTCATTGTCACAAGGCTAGAAGCTTGATACAGTTTATAAACCCACAGATCACTAATTCCCATATTGAAGATATGAACCTAAAAATGTCCTTGATAATTGAACAAATAAACTGTATTAGTTTATGATGACCAAATTATCATTATAGACAGATGTGTTTCCAACCACATAACATGATATTTATCCATAAAAAAAATAAGAATAGAAAGAAGTTAAAATTATGTGAGAACAGGATGGATTACATTTCCCTTTTGTTTAGTTTATGACATACAGAATTTATTGTATAGATGCTTTTAGTGAATATATAGAAAAGAGATAAGCTTATGTCCCAAGCATCTTTTTTGTTTACAAAAAGCATTCTTTTTATTTACCTGGTCAGTTGTCCATAGAATATTTTTTTTTTGCGGGGCAATGAGGGTTAAGTGACTTGCCCAGGGTCCCACAGCTAGTAAGTGTCAAGTGTCTGAGGCCAGATTTGAATGCAGGGTCCTCCTGAATCTAGGGCCAGTAGTGCTTATCCACTTTGCCACCTAGCTGCCCCATGAGTATTAAATATAAAAGTATAACATTATAGCTTGCCATGAGTCCAGTTCTATCTGACATCCATCTAATAAGCTGAAATGATGATAATCAAGTAGATGTTAACTGATTTTTATGTAATTATTTAAACTTTGCACAATGGGATTTAATATATTCTTTCAGATGGTGATAGGTATATTCGTGTCTCTATGTGTGTGTATTAACATATATATATGATATACATATTAGTGTACTGTTGGTAAAACTGTGGTTCAGTACCACCATTTAGTGTGTGTGTGTGTGTGTGTGTGTGTGTATTTTTCTTGGTAGTGGGTATGAAGTATTGGTCTAAGCCTTATTTTTTCCAGATCGCTGTCTAGTTATTCTGTCAGTTTTGTCAAATAGTGTGTAGCTTTATTTTATTTATTAAACACTAAGCTTCTACGTTTTCTTCTGTATGTTTGAGGTCAAAATGCAAAGAAATATATCTTATGTATGTTTTTATTTATTTATTTATTTTTTATATATGTTTTTTAATGGAATTTCTCTTTCTACCTGCTAG
Source organism: Dromiciops gliroides (assembly GCF_019393635.1). Classification (NCBI taxonomy): domain Eukaryota; kingdom Metazoa; phylum Chordata; class Mammalia; order Microbiotheria; family Microbiotheriidae; genus Dromiciops; species Dromiciops gliroides. The sequence continues at coordinate 533,723,668 of NC_057861.1, forward strand.
GATTTCTTAGTAAGATATTTAAATGCTGATGATGTGGATTTATTTTATATCCTGTAACTTTGCAGAAATTATTATTTCAATTAATTTTTATTTAATTTTATTGGACTCTTCTGGGCGAGAGAGAGAGAGAGAGAGAGAGAGAGAGAGAGAGAGAGAGACAGAGAGAGACAGAGAGAGACAGACCATCATGCCAAATGTAAAAAAAAGCAATATTTTTGTTTCTTTTTTCCCTTGATGTTTTTCCTGTCATTGTTATGACTGTTATTTCTAGCAAAATATCCAGTAATGATGTTGACATTGTACAACCTTGTTTTGCCCCTGATTTTATTGGAAAAGACCTTAATTTATCTTCATTACATATAATGTTGCTTCTTGGCATCAGATAGAAACAACTTCCCATTGGAAGCAAAGGTCCATTTATTCCTGTTCTTCCTAGTGTTTTTTTTTCCCCCTCTAAACAGTAATGAGTGATGAATTTTGTCAAAAGATTTTCAGGCTCTATTATTTATATAATATTATGGTTTATACTTTTTTTTCTTGTTAATGCCTTATAATACTTTATTATAATTCCTTTATGCTATACCTTTCCTTACTGCATGAAACAAGCTTGCATTTCTGGAATAAATCTAACGCGGTCTTACTGTACACTTTTTTCGCATGTGTGTACTTCCTCCCCTCCCCCCAGGGGCCAATGAGGGTTAAGTGACTTTCCGGAGGTCCCACAGCTAGTAAGTGTCAAGTATCTGAGGTCCGATTTGAACTCAGGTCCTCCTGAATTCAGGGCCAGTACTTTATCCACTGCACCACCTAGCTGCCCCCTTACAGTATACTTTAAAAAATACCTTGTTGCATCCTCTTTGTTAAGTTTTTATTTGCTATTTTTGCATCAGTAGTCATTGACAGTATTCTTCTATCGGCTTCTTTAATTTTTAAAGAAATCTTTTGCTTTTGCAAGATTTCTGTTTTGGTACATACTGAAAGATTTTTGGTTTCATGCTTTTTAGTGTTTTTTTTATTTTTTATTTTTTATGTTCATTTTCTCAGTTCTTGTATTGAATAAGGTGTTTAGTGGTATATATGTCCCCCTTAACTATGCATTAGCTGCATTGCAAATGGTTTTTTGTATGATGTGTCTTTGATTTGTTCATTCATCCATCAGTTCTATAGGATCATTTTATTTGGTTTCCATTAAATTTTTGATCCTATCTTCAAAGACCTTTATTCAACATTTTTTATTGCATTGTAGTCAGTAAGGGATTTATGTAAAATTTTGGTTTTCTGCTTTTATTTAGGGGGTTTTCTGCTGATTTCCAATTCATTGTCATTACAGAAAGACCTGCTATACATATTTTTGTGCAAATATGCCTTTTCCCTTTTTCTTTGTTCTCTTTTGGATACAGACCTAGTAGTGGTATTGCTCTTTCAAAAGGTATGCACAGTTTTACAGCCCTTTGGGCATAGTTCTAAATTGTTCTGCAGAATGATTTAACTAGTTCACAGCTGCATCATTCCCTCCAAGTATCTGTCATTTTCCATTTCTGTCTTGCTAGCTAATTTGTATTTATTTCTCTAATCAGTGATTTAGATCATTTTTTCATCTGACAATAGATAATGTTGATTTCTTCATCTGAAAACTGCCTGTTCATATCCTTTGACTATTTATCAACTAGGAAATGGCTCTTATTTCTATAAATTTGGCTTAGTTTCCTATTTATGTATTTGAGAAATGAGGTCTTTATCATAGAAGCTTGTTGTAAAATTCCCCGCCCCCCCCCCAAAAAACCCCCCCCAGTTTTCCTTCTAATTTGACCACATTTGTTTTGTTTGTCCAAAAGTCTTTTAATTTCATGAATCAGAATTATCTAGTTTAATTCATATAATTCTCTGTAACTTTTGTTTGGTCATAAACTCTTCTTTTATCTATAAATCTGACAGGTACATTTTCCCATGCTCCCCTAATTTATTTATGATATTATCTTTATATCTAAATCATTTATCCTCGTATTTTGGTAACTGGTATGAGATGTTGGTCTATTCCTGATTTCTGCCAAACTGCTTTCCAGTTGTCCCAGTAATTTTAGTCTCATGTTGAGTTCTTACCCAAAAGCTTGAATCTTTTGGTTTAAGGAAATCTAATGTAATCTAGGAATCTATGTATAATCTATAGTTTCTTCATTTCATTTTATAGATGAGGAAACTGAGACAAACTGGGTTAAGTGACTTGCCCAGAGCACTTAGCTAGTAAGTGTTTGGGGCCAGATTTGAACTCGGGAAGATGAGTGTTCCTAAATTTGGCCTGGCACTCTAGCCATTGTACCACCCAACTTCCCTTGATGATTACTGCTTTGTAATATACCTTGTAATTTGCTACTGCTAAGCTGCCTTCAGTATAATTTTTTTTTTTTATGGATTCCCTTGGGGGGGTTCTTTTTTTTTTTTTTACTTTTTGTTCTTCCAGGTGAATTTTGTTACTGTTTTTTCTAGCTGTATAAAAGAATTCTTTGGTTGTTTTATAGGTGTGGCATTGAATAAACAAATTAACTTATTTCAATTGTCCTTTTTATTATATTGTCTCAGCCTACCTATGAGCAATTAATATTTCTTCACTTGTTCTGTTTTACGTATGTGAAAAATGTTTTGTAATTTTATTTATATATAATTTTATTTATATAATTCCTGGTTTTCTCTTGGAAGGTTTACTCCCAAATATTTTATGTTGTTTGTAGTTATTTTCAATGGAATTTCTCTTCTTATTTCTTCCTGAAGATTTTTTTTTGGTTATATAGAGGAATGCTGATTATTTATGTGGGTTTATTTTCTGTCTTGTGACTCTTCTGAAGTTGTTAATAGTTCTAACTAGTTTTTAGATGATTCTCTAGGGTTCTGGAATTATACCGTCATATCATCTGCAAAAGTGGTAGTTTTGTTCCTTATTGTCTGTTTTAGTCCTCCAGTTTCTTTTTCTTGTCCTTTTGCTTTTTAGCAGTTTTAGTATTGAATAACAGTAGTGTTAAAGAACATCCTTGCTTGAATTTTTTTTTCCTTTTTTTTTTTTTTCTTGGGCAATGGGGTTAAGTTACTTGCCCAGCGTCACACAGCTAGTAAGTATCTGAGGCTGGGTTTGAACTCAGGTCCTCCTTAATCCAAGGCTGGTGCCTTATCCACTGCGCCACCTAGCTGCCCCTGCTTCACTCCTTTTAAAATTGTTTATTTAGTATTTTATTTTCCCCAATTCATGTAAAAAGCAATTTTAACACCCTTTTTCTTTTTTAGAAATAAACATTTTTATTTATAGTTCCAATTTTTATTCCTCCTTTCCTCCCTTCACTCCCACCTCTCTGAGGCAGTAAGCAATCAGAAATGGGTTATACATGTACAAGTATGTAAAACATGACCATATTAGTAATTTTGTACAAGAAAACTTGAATAAAAGAAAAACAAATGAAAGATGGTGGAAAATTTCATGTCCCTCAGTATGTGTTCCATCAATATCAATTCTTTCTTTGGAACTGGAATGTATGTTTCATCAATAGCCCTTTGGGATTTTCTTGGATCATTGTATTGCTGAGAATAGTTGTCATTCACAGTTCTTCAAATAATATTGCTGTCTCTGTGCACAACGTTCTCTTGGTTATGCTCACTTCAGTATATATCAGTTCATACAAGTCTTTCCAGGTCTTTCTGAAATTATCCTGCTTGTCATTTCTTATAGCACAATAATATTCCATCACCAACATATACCATAGTTTTGTTTAGCATTCCCCATTGATGGGCATTCATTTGATATCCAGTTTTTAGCCACCACACACACACAAAAAAAGCTGCTATAAATATTTTTGTACAAATAGATCTTTTTCTTTTGGGGGAAATCTTTGGGATATAAACCCAAAACAGTGGTATTAAACATCCAGTTTTAAAATATCAAGTTCTAAATTCCTTCCCCCCCACCCAATCCCATTTGAGAAGGCAAACAATTTCATATGCGCTATACATGTGTAGTCACATAAAACATTTCCACATTAGTCATGTTTTGAAAGAAAACAGACAGAAAAACCTCAAGAAAAATAAAGTAAAAAAAAATTATGCTTCAATCTGTATTCAGACACTATCAGTTCTTTCTTTAGGGTTGGATGGTGTTTTTCATCATAAGGCCCTCAGATTTCTCTTGGATCATTGTATTGCTGAGAATAGCTAAGTCATTCATACTTAATCATCTTAGAATACTGCTGTTACTTTGTACACAGTACAATTTCACTTTGTATCAGCTCATGTAAGTCTTTCCAGGTTTCTTTGAGATCATCCTGCTCATCATTTCTTATATCCCAATAGTATTCCATCACACAGTTTATTCAGCCATTCCTCAATTAATGTGCATCCCCTCAATTTCTAATTCTTCGCCACCAGAAAAAAAACTGCCATAAATATTTTCGTAACAATGTATATATAATAAATCTTTTTACTTTTTAAAATCTCTTTGTGGATGCAGATCTAGTAGTGGTATTCCTGGATTTTATAGCCCTTTAGGCATAGTTCCAAATTGCTCTACAGAATAGTTGAATCTGTTCACAACTCTACCAGTGTATTAATGTCTCATTCCCCCCACATTTCCTACAATAATTTTTATTTTTCTCTTTTGGCATATTAGTCAACCTAATAGATATGAGGTAATACTCCAGAATTGTTTTGATTTGCATCACTTCAATTAATAGTGAGTTAGAGTTTTTTTCATCTTCATATGTCTACAGATAGCTTGGATTACTTCAGTATGGAATCTTCCCATCTTATGGTCATTCATTTGCCAATTGGGAAATGGCTCTTATTTTTATAAATTTGACCTTAGTTTTCTATATGTTTTTAAAAATAAGGCCTTTATTAAAGCAACTTGCTTCAGAATTTTTTTCACAGTAACTGTATTTTCCTCCCTCCTATTCCCTCTTCCTGCTCATTTATTCTATTTTCCCTCTCCTTTCACCCTGTCCCTCATCAAAAGTGCTTTACTTCTATCACTTCCCCCAATCTGCCCTCCCTACTACCACCCATCCCACCCCCTCTTATCCTTTTCACCTCCTACTTCCTACAGGTAAGATAGATTTCTATACCCAATTGAGTATATATGTTATTCCCTCTTTGAGCCAATTCTGATGAGAGTAAGGTCCACTCACTGCCCCTTATTTCCCCCATCTTCCCCTCCACTGTATAAGCTTTTCCTTGCCTCTTTTATGTGAAAAAATTTGCCCCATTTCACATCACCCTTTTCCTTTCTCCCATTGCATTTCTCTCACGCTTTAATTTTATTTTTTTAGATATCATCCCTTCATATTCAACTTGTACCTGTGCCCTCTGTCTATATATATTTAAAATATTTCACTGGGATCTTTTTTCCAGACCAGTTGCTTTTCCATTGAGATATTTCACATTATTTTCTATTTTTTGTTTTTATTGGTTTTTTTATTTCTTATAAGTCATTAGCTTCTATTAGCTCAGTACTCATTTGTAAGGAGATCTTTTCTTCAGTGAGCTTTTGTATCTTATTTTCCATTTGGCCAATCCTGATTTTCAAGGCATTCTTCTCCTGATTGGCTTTTTTTTTTTAACCTCTTTTACCATTTTGCCTAGTCTTTTTTAAGGTGTTATCTTCAGGTTTTTTTTTTTCTCTTTTTGACCAAGCTGTTGTTTTTTCCCTTTATTTTCTATTTAATTTAACTTTTACTTTATGAATTTTGATGTTACACCATTTGGTGTTTATACGGTTATTATTGATGTTATTTCAAAATGTAGTTTCCCTGTTTATCCCTTTTAATTAGGTCCTTTTTTTTTTTTTTTGCTTTTGCTTTGTCTGAGATCATAATGGCCTTTTTATTTCATCTCACTCATAATAGATTCTGCTTCAGTTCTTTATTTTAACTCTGTGTGTGTCTATTTCAAGTTTCTTTCTTTAAATAATATTGTTGGTTTCTAGTTTTTAGTCTATTCTCCTATCTACATCCATTTTATGGGTGAGATCATCCCATTTACATTTCCAGTTATGTTTTTTAATTGTATATTTTCTCCCATCCTATTTTCTTCTACTTATTTACTCTCTTCTTATCCTGTTCTTCATATAAAGTCTATTTTCCTTCTGACCACAACATTCTTTTATCTGTCTTCTCTTTTATTCTCTCCCCCCACATTTTACCCCTCACTGTACAATCTTTTCCTTGCGTGCTTCTTTTATATAAGGTACCTTTCCTTATTCTTTCTCATGCATCCCTCTTTCTTGCCAATCTATTTTTATATCATCCAACCACAATTGACTCTTTCATACCCTTTTCTATGTAGAATCTTACTAATTCTGCTTTGTTAGAAGATACAGGTATCATCATCTCATACAGAAGGGAAGCAGTTTAATAACCCTATTGAATCCCTTATGATTTCTTTTTCCTGTTTACTTTTTTATGCTTTTCTTGAGTCTTGTATTTGAAAGTTAGTTTTTCTGTTTGCCCCTGTTCTTCTTGTCAGGAATACTTGAAAGTTTTATATTTCATTAAGTGTTTTTCACTTTTTTCCGTTAAAGGATTATACTCAGTTTTACTGGGTAAGTTATTCTTCATTAAAATCTCAATTCTTTTGCCTTCTGGATCATCATATTCCAAGCTCCCTGCTCCTTTAATGTGATAGTTACTAAATCTTGTATGTTCCTGACTTTGGTTCCACAGTAATTTGAATATTTTCTTACTTGCCACTCTTTGGACCTCAGACCTTTGGAATTTGTCTCTAATATTACTGGGAGTTTTCATTTCAGGTGGTAACCTGGGCATTCTTTTACTTTCTATTTATCTTCTTGTTTTAGCATATTGGACCTATTTTCCTTCATAATTTCTTGAAATGTGATGTCATGGGGCAGCTAGGTGGTGAAGTGGATAAAGCCCTGGCCCTGGATTCAGGAGGACCTGAGTTCAATTCCGGATTCAGACACTTGACACTTACTAGCTGTGTGACCCTGGGCAAGTCACTTAACCCCAATTACCTTACCAAAAACAACCAAAAAAAAAAGTGTGATGTCTAGATTCTTATTTTGATCATGACTTCCAGGTAGTCCAATAATTTTTAAATTATCTCTCCTCAGTGCATTTTCTAGGTCAGTTGCTTTTATGATGAGATATTCCACATCTTCTCTTTTTTCATTCTTCTGTCTTTGTTTTATTGTTTCTTGATGTCTCATGGAGCCCTTTAACTCCCACTTCAAATCTAATTTTTATGGAATTATTTACTTCATTAAGTTTTTGTGCCTCTTTTTTCATTTTGGCAATTTCTACTTTTTTTTTTTTTTTTTTGGTGAGGCATTTGGTTTAAGTGACTTGTCAAGGGTCACATAACTAGTAAGTGTTAAGTGTCTGAGGCCGGATTTCAACTCAGGTCCTCCTGACTCCAGGGCCGGTGCTCTATCCACTACCTACCCTGCCATTTCTACCTCTTTTTTGGGGTGGGGGGGGGTGAGGCAATGGGGGTTAAGTGACTTGCCCAAGGTCACATTTCTACATTTTAAGGAGTTATTTTCATCAGTATTTTTTTGTGCCTCTTTTTTCATTGTCGTCTTCTGAGTTTGTGTGTTGGTCTTCCCTGTTACCATAATAGCTTTTTATGTTCAGGTTCTTTTTTTTTTTAAACTTTTCACCCCAGTTTTTTTATTTGGAATTTTATATTAATGTTGGATTCTGTTCTTGGCATGATGATGTAAGGTTGGGAGGTCACTGTCTCTTTTTGAGGCCTTTTTTTCATTTTTTCCCCAGATCTAGTTCTGGGGCTTTGGAAATTTTGGGTGATTCTGAATTTGTGTGATCTGAGAAGAGGTGTGGTCACTTCTCTCTATATCTTGGTTCTTATCTAGGAAGGGCCCCTGATCCTGTGGGATTTCAATTTCTTTAGTGCTTCTCTTCCTTTGGGACCAGAAACAATATTAATACTATTCCTTAAAATTCCTTATCCTCTGGGCCAAAAGTGGTACTGTCCCTCAGGTCTTTCACTTCCTCTCTGCCTCAGATGCTCTTTACTGTCCTTGAACAATTACCCTGAAGCAGGTATAGGAAATGGAGTTGCCAAATAATGTCTAGTGGCTGGTCCTGCATCCATTGTTAGCCCAGTGCTATCCTATACTTTCTTTGTGACCAGTTTCTATATCCCTGTACTATCCTTGCCTTGAGAGGTGCTGCTGTTTCTGTCACCACCAAATTGTTCCACCACTGGTTTTTTATTCACGTGGACACAGGGCCAGCATTTTCCTCTGTGTCATAGATCTTTCTGACTTTTGGAGTTGTCTTGCACTAGAAGAATGTTTCACTCAGACCTTTTGTTGGCTCTGCCACTCCAGGATTCGATTTCATTTGTTGTTTTAAAGTTGTTTGGAGAATGTTGGGATAGCCCAGCTAGTGCTTTCTCTTCTCCATCATCTTACTCAAGTATGTTACTTGTAAACAAGATAATGTTTGATTCTGCTTTCTAATAATTTCTTCTATGCTCTTCTATTTCATGGAAAGAGTTCATTCTTTTTAAATTAATGCTTATGATTGGCCTTGTATTTACTTCAATCCTGTTGTCAGTCAGCAAGCATATATGTGTGTGTATATACAGATCTAATATAAAATACATCCAAATCTATATGTAAATGAGACATAATTTCAGAGGGAAGGCATTACTAGTGGTGGGGTAGGGTGTGGAGAAGTGTTAAGACCATAGATACCTTCTTGTAGAAAGAGGCCCTAATTTGATTTAAGTCTTGGGGGAAATCAGGAAGCAGAGGGGAGTCCTTTTGTGTATTTTCCTCTTTCTTTTCTTTGACTACTCCTCCCTCTCTCCCTCTCCCTCTCCCTCCCTCCTTCTCTCTCTCTGCTGCGCAATGAGGGTTAAGTGACTTGCCCAGGGTCACACACTAGGGTCAAGTGGCTGAGACAGAATTTGAACTCAGTCCTCCTGAAACCAAGTCCAGTGCTTTATCCACTGCATCACTTAGCTGCCCCTACTCCTTCTTTTAATAAGCTTTCCTACTTGCCTTTTGAGTTGTTTATTCTCTATTAAATTCTTTTTGTGTTTGTATGTGTGTGGTAGTTTATATGAATGTGCCCCGCCTTTTGTTTGCTTTTCCTCCATATTTCTATATTCTTTATCTCATGGATGCCTGTAATGGCAGAATGCTACATTTGTTTTCCTTTCTTCCCTTTTCTCAGTGTGTTTTCTTTTTCTCCTTATTTCTTTTTTTTTTTTTTTTTTTTTTTTTTGAGATATTTTATTTTTTCCGTTACATGTAAAGATAGTTCTCAACTTTTGTTTATACATGCTTTACAATTTCAGATTTTTCTCCCTCCCTCCCCTCCCTCCCTCCTTATTTCTTTTGTTGAATGGCACCATTAAACAAAAGCATATTTCACCACCTCTCTATTATTTTTTAAGACAGGCCTTCTGCCTTATTTAACCTTCTCTTTTACCTTTAAAAATATTCAAGCTGTGAGTAGACATGTATTTCTTCTTCACCATTAGTATGTAAACATTTTTTGTTTACACAGTTCCTTCTAAATGATCAGATGTCTTTACCCATCTTTGAGTATCTTGACTTATGCATTTGCATTTTAAATAGTCTGCTCCTTTCTGGCCTTTTTGTTAGACTGTCCTTATGTCTGCTGAGACATCTGAGGCTGAGATCTTTGTTTTTTTTTTTTTTTTTTTTTTTTTTTGAGGGGCAATTGGGGTTAAGTGACCTGCCCAGGGCCACACAGCCAGCAAGTGTCTGAGGCCGGATTTGAACCCAGGCACTCCTGAATCCAGGGCCAGTGCTCCATCCACTGCGCCACCTAGCTGCCCCAGGCTGAGATCTTTCTTAGACTATGCATTCATGGAGGTTGGGGCAAGCTGGGATGGTGGATTGGGTTGTGATATTTTATCCTTACCTTACTTTGATTTTCTGCTAACTCAAACTTATCTTAAAGGTCTGTAATGTCAGTATAGTATTCATGCCCCCAAATTCCTACCGCTGTTTTTATTAAAGCATCATCAATAAAAACCTTTCACCTCCCCACCCCCCCAAACACACACACACACACACACACACACACACACACACACACACACACACACAGAGGAAAAGTTGTCTTACCTGGACACTTTGCTTTTATGAGCCAGAGTAAACTTTCCTCATTCATTTCCAAATATACCTTCATTAGGTTGGGTATGTTTTAGGATAACAACATGCTTGTAAGAATATATGATTCTAGGGGCAGCTAGGTGGTGCAGTGGATAGAGCACCAGCCCTGGAGTCAGGAGTACCTGAGTTCAAATCCGGCCTCGGACACTTAACACTTACTAGCTGCGTGACCCTGGGCAAGTCACTTAACCCCAATTGCCTCACTTAAAAAAAAAAAAAAGAATATATGATTCTACTTTAAGTCAGTGTGAAAACAGTGCTGATGGCAACATTGAAAGTAGAAAATGTTAATTGCAAAGTGAGGGAGAGTAGGGTTTTTGCTTGATTAAGAGTATATGGGGGGCAGCTAGGTGGCGCAGTGGATCGAGCACCGGCCCTGGAGTCAGGAGTACCTGGGTTCAAATCCGGCCTCAGACACTTAACACTTACTAGCTGTGTGACCCTAGGCAAGTCACTTAACCCCAATTGCCTCACTTAAAAAAAAAAAGAGTATATAGGAAAAAGAAAGAACTGTGGAGTATAGATGCTGATTGAACAATATTATTTCTTTTGTTTTGGGTGCTGTTTTTTTTTTTTCTATTTTGAGGTTTTGCATCACTGCTCTGATTTTTTTCTCTTGTAACAGGATTAATGCAGAAATAGGATTAATGTTATTATGTGTATATATATGTGTGTGTATATATCTATATCTATATGTATATGTATAGAGATATATACATAACCTATATCAGATTACCTGCTGTCTAGGGGAGGGGGGGGGAGGGAGGGGAGGGAGGGAGAAAAATCTGAAATTGTAAAGCTTGTATAAACAAAGTTGAGAACTATCTTTACATGTAACGGAAAAAATAAAATACCTTATACATTAAAAAAAAAAAGAGTATATGGGGCGGGGCAGCTAGGTGGCACAGTGGATAGAGCACTAGCCCTGGAGTCAGGAGGACCTGAGTTCAAATCCTGCCTCAAACACGTGACACTTATTAGCAGTGTGACCTTGGGCAAGTCACTTAACTCTCATTTCTCTCCCCCCCCCCCCCAAATCATATGGGAGAGAAAAAGAACAAGCAAGATAAAATAAAGTCTCTAAGATTGTATCAATTGTATATTCACATAGTTTAGGACATCAGCTCTTCAAGCTGAATGTACATCTTTTGTATAGGTAGGATGGTGGGCTTGCCATAGAAGGCTGAAGCTAGAGCTGCTTTAGGATTTCAGCTTAGAGAAAGATGTGCATGTTAACTTTGTTTTCTTTGAAAGTTTTGAGTTCCAATTTTTACCCTCCTTCTCTCTCTCTCCCCTTCTCCCTCCCTGAGTCAGTAAGCAATCAGATATGGCTGATACTAATTTTGTTTTCCAAGATGGTAGCTACCTAGGAATAGACCACTAATCCAACTTCTAAAAATTTCTCTTTGGAATCCTACTGTGGTAACACAGCTTCCCTTTTCATTGCAAGGGATACTTATTTCTGAGTAGAATCTAATGTCATTTTGGGTCTCCATGACAATAAGAGCAGAACTTCCCCACATTCCCCTAAATCTGAAGAATTGCATGCTACTAAAACAATACAAGAAGAACTTTGGGGGGGGGGGCAGGTCAATGATGGTTAAGTGACTTGCCCAGGGACACACATCTAGTAAGTGTCAAGTGTCTGAGGCTGGATTTGAACTCAGGTCCTCCTGAATCCAGGGCCGGTTCTCTATCTATTGTGCCACCTGGCTGCCCTGGAAGAACATTTTAAAAGTTATTTGATAACTTTATCATATCAGAACAAAATGACTTCCTATTCAGCTGGGAACTGCTGTAGCCTCTGGCACAGTGTAATGAATGAGTACAGAAAAACACACATGTTGATTCCCAGTGTACAAGTGGAAAGAAGAAATTCTCTAGTGCCAAAATATGATCTCACTGTGTTTTCTTCCCTTGTTTGTAAAATAGAACCTCCCTCCAGCCCCAGCTTCCTATATTCCAGGAGGTGACACTAAGCCTGAGGCAGAAGAGGTAGGTCAGCCAGCAAATGTGGTAGAGACCCCACCTCCCTCTGGCTGTTGTCTTTGGCATAAACACTAATACAGTGACAGAGCCACAAGGCCAAGGCAGTGGCAATTAGCAGAACTGTTGCCAGGACTTAGAGATTTTTCAGTTTCTAGCTTTTGTAAAACAAAAGCAATAAGCCAAAAGAATCAGGGACCACTGATTAGACATCATCTAGCCTGATTGCTTTTGAGATTTTAAAAGCAAGGGTGATGATTGGCTCTTGTACAGAATGATAGTTTTAACTTCTGTATACTTCTAGAAGAACTTGGATGCTAGGAAAACCCAAGTGTAAAGACGGTTTGTTGCAGCTCAGTGCCATGACGAGTGTCTGTAGATTTTATATGACTCTTTAAGGAGGAAATAGATGTATGGACACAACTAATGGATAGCAGAACATACAGCTCCCCCACTATTAGCCTGGCTCCTTTTCACAGTTTTGCTTGTCAGAATATTTATTTTTGCAGTTAACAAGTGTTGATTTTCTCTCCTTGCCAATTCTTTTAAAACAAATATACAGAGTGAAACGAAACATTTCCACATTAGCCATGTTGACAATATTTGTTTCATATTGTATCTTTACCCCTCTGTCAGGTTGCGTTAGCATAAATTGTTCTTACTCCCCTGGGATCAAGGTTGGACATTAAGTTTTTTAAGTCTTTTACAGTTGCTTGTTTTTATAGTATTGTTACTATTGTAGAAATTGTTTTGGAATTTTGGTTTTGCTCATTTAACTCATCATCCATTTGTATAAATCTTCCCAGTATTTTCTGGCACCCCCTTTTTCATTATTTCTTATGGCTCAATAATGTTCCCTTACATTCATATTCCATATTTTTTTCAGCCATTCCCCAGTTGATGGACAACTCCTTAGTTCCCAATTCCTTATTAACACAAAAATAACTACTACAAATATTTTTGTAAATATGGGTCCTTTTTCTTCTTGATCTTTTTGGCCTAGTTTCTTGGTCATTGGACATGCATAGTTTGGTAACTTCTTGGCCATAGTTTTATTAAGCACAGTCTTCCTTAGTCTTCTCAATTATAAAATTGTATCCGCCTTCCAGGGATACTGTAAGGATCAAATGATTGTAAGGATCAAATGTTATAGTATTTATAAAGCACTTAAAATAATTACTGGCACATAATAGACCCTTAATATAGAACTTTTTACATATTAAGAGCAACACTGATGATCAACTGTGATTAACTTAGCTCTTCTCCGCAATACAGTGATCCAAGACAATTTCAAAAGACTCATGACGGAAAATGCTCTTCACATCCAGGAAAAGAACTATGGAGTCTGAATGCAGATGGAACCATACTATTCTACCTGGTTTTTGGGGTTTTTTTTTTTTTTTTGTGGCTTTTCCCTTTTATTCTCTTCTCCCCACCCCCAACATGACTAATATGGAAATATGTTTCCATTATTGCACATGTAATAGTAGATTGGCTGCAGTTTTGGGGAGAGGAGATAGGAAGGAGGCAGGGAGAAAAAAAATAGAAATTCAAAATCTTATAAAAATGGATGTTGCAGGGCACCTAGGTGGGCGCAGTGGATAGAGTACCACCCTGGAGTCATGAGTACCTGAGTTCAAATTTGGCCTCAGACACTTACTAGCTGTGTGACCCTGGGCAAGTCACTTAACCCCAATTGCCTCAACAAACAAAACAAAACAAAACAAAAAAACAGTACATGTAGGTAGATGAGGGTAGAATTTTCAGGCAAAGTCTTGCTCTATATCTACAGGGAGGAACTAGGTTGAAGAAGCGTGTTGAGCAAAGGCATCCGTATAAGAGCAGTTGGACTTTGGGAGAGATAGAAAAGTGCCATGGAAGTGGAGGGAGGAATGTGTTGCAAGAAGAAGGTGGTGCTTAATTATGCCATGTGCTGCAGAAAGACTTAATACTATGGGAACAAGGGGTTAGCTAGGTGGCACAGTAGATAAAGCACTGGCCCTGGATTCAGGAGGACTTGAGTTTCAAATCTGGGCTCAGACACTTGACACTTACTAGCTGTGTGACCCTGAGCAAGTCACTTAACCCTTATTGCCCCCACCCCCCCATCCTGCAAATCCTATGGGAGCTGATAAAAGATGATGATTTGAGAAGGTAGACAAATGCCATTGATAATCTTTAGGACAGTAGTTTCAGTGGAGTGGCTGTAAAGGCAGTCATATTTCAAGGGATTGGGCATGGACTGTTTAGATAGGAATCAGTCAAAGAGCTTAGATTCTAGTCGAGGTACATCACATGTACATAAAGAGGTATTTTTGAGGTGCAGCCAAAGAATACTGGAAGTAACCTTAGAGAGGAAGATAGTATGGGGAGAAAGTATGAAAGGTGCATTAAGGAGTATTTGATTTGTGTCTTCAAAGAAGCCAAGGATTGTAAGATAATGGAGGTTGGGAGGGGAGAACATCCAAGTCATAGGGAACAGCTGGTGCATAGGAATGACGATAATTAATGGAGTGTTTGTAAGTGAGGAAAAACCATGAGACCAGTGTAACTGGAAGATTGAATACACAGAGGGGAGTAATTTTGTAAGAAGAATGGAAAGACAGGAAGGGTCCAAGTTGTGGGAGATTTAAATGCTCAACAGAGGACTTTATAGGAAGGTTCTGTAGTTTATTGGGTAGGGAGAGTGTGAATGATAGGGTCAGCTATTAGATTTAGGGAATCAGTTTGGACAACTTTGTGGAGGGATGGATTGGAGTGGAGAGAGATTAAAGGTAAGTAGACTAAGTAGGAAGTCTGTTGTGATAGTCCCAGCAAAATGCAGTACAGACCTGAACTAGTGTGAAGGCTGTTTGAGTAGAGGAAAAAGTGATTGGAAGCAGAAGTGACAATATTTAGCAACTCATTGGATCTGGGTGTTTCTGAGAGGAGAGTCATGGATGACACTTCTGTGCATCTGGGTATGTGGTGGTATTGAGAAGAAGGGAGGGGGGGATTTTAGGGGAAAAAGATAGTTTGGGGGCCAGCAAGGTGGCACAGTGGATAAATCACTGGACCTAGATTCAGGAGGGACCTGAGTTCAAATCCAACCACAGACACATGGATACTTACTAGTTGTGTGACCTGGGCAAGTCACTTAACCCTGATTGTTGCCCCGCGCCCCCCCCCCCCGATAGTTTGGGATATGTTGAGATTAAAAAAATATATTTGTCATTCATCTTGCTGGAACTCAGCAGGAGAGACTACGGGTGTGTGTGTGTGTGTGTGTTTGTTGTGATTTGTACTGAAATGGTATAGGACTATGGAAGAAAGATGAAGTTACCAGTGTGAGCACAGTATGGAAAAAAAAGATAACACAGGAGAGAACCTTGGAGTACCCCTTCAGCTAAGTGGGTATGGTACTGATGAAGTTCCAGTAAAGTAAATGGAGGAGGAGGAGAAGGAAGGAAGGAAGGAAGGAAAGAAGGAAGGAGAGAGACAGGGAGGGAGGGAGGGAGAGAAAGGATGCACATTGCCGTTCATTGTAAACATTATTCTGGAGAAAAAAGTCCCTTTACAAAAAGTATGGGTCATCATTTAAGAAACAAGAATCTTTTGTTTCTAAGAAGGGAACTTGGCTTGAATTTCAGGTTTTATAATCTGTGTGAGCCATATGGGAAGTCCATTTGATAGGCTGTCATTGCTTTCCAGCAATATTTATTCTTTTTCTTAAAAAAAAAAAAATTTCTTTTTAAGGAGCCTGTCTTCTTCTTGGAACATATATATAGATACACACACATACATACACACACACACACACACACACACACACACACCACAGAATAAATAACAACAGTTTAGATTGAAAGGATATAAGAACTACGGATACCAGGAAAAAAGATAACACCTTTGAACCAAGATTGGGCTTCTGTTTTTTGTGGTTGTTTTTTTTTTTTTTGTGGGTTGTGTATGTGTTATTGCCGGGTAATGTGGGTTAAGTGACTTGCCCAGGTCACACAGTTAGTGTCAAGTGTCTGTGGCTGGATTTGAACTCGGGTCCTCTGAATCCAGGGCGGGTGCTTTATCCACTGCTCACCTACCTGCCCCCCTCAGGCTTGGGATTCTAACAGATCAGGAGAACCAGCAAATTCCCATTACCTCTCCAATGGACAACATTCTTAGCATTGACGAGCCACTGTTGCTCCCTCCTTTATCTCTAACAAGTTTTTAAGATGCAGGATTTGTCACTTCCCCCTACTATTTATATCATATTCTCACTTTGTAATTAATATCTAAACTATCTAAATAGGCAATTACATAATTGGTGCTTCTCCACAAGTGGAATTTTACAGTAACTGTGACTTCTCTGTCTTGTGTAAGACTGGGAATTTATTGTATGCATGACATTAATTTTCTTCTAAAACAAAAACGATTTATCTTAAAGATCCCTTATTCAATTTCCTAATTGGATTCTTCCTTTCTTTCCCTTCTTCCCCACTATGTTTTTTCAGGATATGATACTGTATAGGTAGACCTATTTTTTTTTTAGACCCATTGTTTTTAAGAATGATTACTCTTGTTCATTTTTTTTCAACACACAGACTGATGTTTGTTTGGGGTCGGTCATGATGCAAAATATTGGAAGTGAATGGAAGATAGAGAAATTATTTAAGATGGTGGTGGCATTTGATGTTCTTTTTCCCTTTAGAGTTCTTTTTGGGGGGGGAATGGGTATTTCACTAGCTTCATTGACCAACACTATGGTTGCTGGGATAAATTTCAGCATAAATATTTCAGGCTACCATTTTGTAAGCACATTTCAGAAAATAATTTTGATGAGCTTCGGAAACAGTGCCAGACAAATGTAAGTGTTTAATGTCTCTGGATGTACTATGCAGTGATGGAGAAATGGTACTTTGAATTTTAAATTGGCTTAAATTCCTTTCTGTTTAATAATCCTAAAATGCTTCTTGTCTCTTGCTGCTGTGAAATCCAGGCATGTTTAGAACTACTTCGTTTTTATGCTCTGCTAATTTTATTGTAATTTCATATTTTTCTTGCTAAAATGTTTATAATTTTTATTACTTTTAAACCAGTTTAATAGAACTAGTCATAAAAAGGGCAAAAACATGAGGGATTGTGAACTGTAGTAATGTACCTCACACCAGGATCCTTGACCAGTTGTCTCTTGAAAATTTCCTGAACACTATGATACTGAAGATGTCTTTGGGTATAAAAATGATTATAAAACAAATCTTATTAAGTGCCTACTATATGTAAGACACTGTACTCTGCGAGGTAACTTCTAATTATTTATAGCACTTTACTCAGCCCACAAGCATTTATTAAGCACTGTGTGCTTGACAGTACCTTAGGCACTATGAATACAAAGAATGAATAATCTCTAAGTTTGACCATAAACATTTAAAGTAATTTATGTCATAGTAGCATATGATTAATACAGACTTGAAGTAAGTGCTTTAGTAGTTAAGGGGAGGAATTTGTCACTGTGACTGTTATGATTAGGAAAAGTTTCCTAGAGCCAGGCTTCTTAAACTTTTTCCACTCTTTACTCCTTTTCACCTGAGAAATTTTTATTTGACCCCGGGTATATAGGCATATAAAATAGGTATTTTTAACCTTTTTCTGTTGCCAAATTTTTCATAAGCCCCACATTCAGTTATGCAATCTCACATGGGGTTGCGACCCAGTTTTAGAAGCTAGGTCCTAGAGGATGTGGTGTATATACAGATTTTCCACTACATGCATTTTATTTTTTTCAATTCTCCTTTTTTCCTTTACAATGTCTCCTCTCTTCCTAAACTTCAAGTACGATTGTGCAGGTTTGAGGGACATAGTTGAAGGTAGTGGTATGGAAACTGAATGAGAAGTAGAGGAAGAATTCCATGTCCCCCTCTTCCCATAAGCATTCATGATGGCAAATACTGCTACTATAATTTATTTAATACATTGATGAATCTGTGTTCTCCTCACTGGTATGAATACTCCCTCTAAAACGGCAAATTACGTTATCCATATTTTTTTTTTAAATCATTGCAATTCATATCCATGTCTTCCTGTAAATTCTTACAAGGAAACCTCCCATGC
This sequence comes from Dromiciops gliroides, assembly GCF_019393635.1. Taxonomy (NCBI): domain Eukaryota; kingdom Metazoa; phylum Chordata; class Mammalia; order Microbiotheria; family Microbiotheriidae; genus Dromiciops; species Dromiciops gliroides. The sequence goes on from NC_057861.1 coordinate 533,741,912, forward strand.
TGGAGGTCCTTCATCTGGCTCTGTTACTTTTGCTTCATATACCATTAAAATACACTAGCTGTCCATTGGGTTATTCCTTGATCTTGCACACATTCAACCAACCTTTTCTCGTCATTCATTATCTTCTATGCCTTTGTAACTGGCTACATTGCATGTCTTTGTTACCCTTTGGGTTTCATTGAGAAGCTCCTGATCATTTAAAACTTTATACTGTTTTCCAAAGGCATTCAGATTGTTATCTTTTTATTGAGTACCAGTCTAAACACACTGTTTTTCCGTGGTATATGTTCAAGGTATATGTCCTGAGAAACGAGCTCCATGCATTTGGATATCGGTTTTTTTTTTTTTTAATTTTGGTGAGGCAATTGGGGTTAAGTGACTTGCCCAGGGTCACACAGCTAGTAAGTGTTAAGTGTCTGAGGCCAGATTTGAACTCAGGTCCTCCTGAATCCAGGGCCAGGGCTCTATCCACTGTGCCACCTAGCTGCCCTTGGATATCGTTCTTTATCGAGTAGGGTTTTTTTGTACATGTAGCTAGGACACACTCTGAGTAATAACAGATTTCATTACGAGGTTCCACAGTGCTCTTTGGCTTGATGCCATCAGCACAATTGGTAAGTAGAACTAGAAATTCCCTCCTCATTTAGAACTCTTTCCTGGACATCCTTCTTGGCTATGGCAAATGTTGTTGGGGAACATATATTTATTTCCTGTTTTATGCCTCATTTAACATTTATAATTGAAGGGTCGTTGAACAAAGTTCTCTCTGTTGCATCTTTCAAGGATCTTGTATGACTTAAATATGGCATCAATAGTAGTTGGAGAAGAGAATTTTTTGGCAGTTTTTTCTCTGCCGAATTAAATGCTTGCATAGTCAAATAATGGTAAATATAGTGAGAGCTTTCAGTCAGTTGTGTAATTAAAAAGAAAGATATGGTCTGCTAAAGAATGTCATTCTGGTCTTGTACCTTCAATAAGTATTCTCTACCTTGCCCTGCCACAGGCACCCTGCCCCCGGCCATCCATTTATTTTTTACTTTTCAAAAAATTTTTTGTAAAGACAGAAAGTAAGAGTATGGAATTGTAGTTATTGATGTATTTTTAAAATGATCTTTTTCTGATAGTGCTTTTCTTCAAATATTTGGTGTCCTTCATTCTTCCAAATATTTTAAAATTTAACCCTTAGTGCTCTTGAAATTATGTTGCCTCAGGCATTGAACTCAGCATTTATATACTTATTTTTTTTGTTTTTTTTGTTTTTTTTATAGGCAATTTGGGGTTAGTGACTTGCCAGGGTCACACAGCTAGTAAGTGTTAAGTGTCTGAGGCCAGATTTGAACTCAGGTCCTCCTGACCTCCAGGCCAGGGCTCTATACCACTGTACCACCTAGCTGACCCTTTATACTTATTTAGTTCAACTTCTTTTTCTTGTCGTAGGTGTGTGTACGATTTTTTCTTCTTATACTACATATATCTTATACAAGCTATCAATCAGTAAACATTATCAAACATCTATTAGTGCCAGTCCCTGTTGGATGTTAGAGTCCATATGTAATCTTTTGACTGTCACTGATGGAGAGAATTTTAGTTATAATCTTCCCCCACCCTCAAATAGTTCTTTCTCCCCTTCACTAGAGGGCTATCCATTATAATTTCATCTTTATTCTTCTAATTTGATTTCAGTTTTGACCTAAATTCCACAAGTTGATGATTTGATTGCACATCTAATTTAGTCATTGGAAAGTGGCATAATGAATAGAGTATTAGATCTGAATTTAAATCCAGATCCTCACCATCTGTGTGACCCAAGGCAAGTCACTTACCTTTTGTTTGCATCAGTTTCCTCTACTGTCAAGTGAGTTAATGATAGCATTTCTCTCCCAGGATTTTTGTGAGAATAAAATAATTTAATGTTTGTAATGTGTTCTGCAAACCTTAAAGTGCTGTTTCAATATTAACTGTAGTTAGCTATTATTAATGCAAGCTATTATTACTGTTATTATACATGGACAGCTCAGTTCATTGGGAAATGGGTCCTATATAGGTAGGTGGGTTTTTTCCTATCTTTTGAAGAACAATTATGTTTTGGGTTATCTTTTTCGGTACTTGCTGTGTATAGTGTTTCCTGTTCCTATTCTTTAAGAAAATTTTCTGTGCTGTTTTCAAACCTTTGGGTGTCTTTTGATCTTTCATTCTGAACTATATTTTACAACATTTTTTGTTATACTTCCCTATGGCCCATATTTGCATTGAATATTATATCATGCTGAAGTATATCTTTATTTAATTTGGAAGACCATATCAAGTTTCTTGAAGTATTTCTCTACCTTCTTATCCTTTCTAGCTGATGTTGGTATATAAGTACCTCTTTCCTCTTGTTTTCATCTTTGTTGCTCTCAATGTAAAATTAGATGGTCTGGAGCTCCATGGCAACATCTTATGTCTCTGTGAAAGTGTACTACCATGTACATAAGATATATCCTACCAAATTCCAAGAATAATAAGCTGCTTTATGAGCAAGTGTTATTGTATAGTTAAATACTGTTTTCAATTAGGTTTTCAAAGTAGAATCATAAATGTTTGATTTCATGGAAGAAAAGAAAAAGCCCCACATATGCATACATGTCTGTCACATTGCAGGATACATATAGATCATAAAAATCCTTTAGTCTAAGTTAGGATAGTCACCCCGGCCTTACAAATTAAGACTGAAAGAGAATAGACAAAGACAAAGGTCCCAAATATAACAATACATTGATAGTAGCACACCTTCTTGCAGCTAAAATTTAGCAATAAAATGCAAGCTCAACAATTGTGGAAAGACTGAAAATGTATAAATATATGAATGAATGTCTGACAGGTAATATGTGTTATGGAAAGAAGACTGAAGTGAGTGAAGGTAATGGATTATTATTGGGAAATAAGACATGAATATGGGAAATACCAAGAAATAATAGATCAATAGATATATAGAGTTAAATGGACAGATCCAGAAGAACAAAAAGAAGAAAGAAGAAAACACTTTGGTGAATTATGCAACATAAAAGGGGTTTATGGCCCCAAAGAACAGATAATGAAACGTACATGTTTTTCACAGTAGGGAGTTGAATGGAGTCTAGGACAGCGTTGTACACATTGACAGGTACAGTCAGTGGATTATGTGTTTTTCACATAATTGTTAATTGTTCCTGTGATTTATTCATTGACTTACTCATTATTTTGCATTTCATTAATCTCCATTTGTCTTTTGTTTGTGGTCCCTGAACCAAAGACTATTTTCAGCATGTTATGATTTGTATTGAATATATTTTGTATTTCTGTATTTTTACATTTGTTTGCAATATTTTTGTGCCCTAATTCATGGTCAGGTTTGGGTAAAAGTTCTGTGTGGTGTTAAGAAACATACATATGTATGTATGTATGTATATTTATATGTATGTATACGCGTGTGTATGTGTGATATGTATGTATGTGTACATATACACATATGTATGTATGTATTCTTTTCCAGTCTCATTTAGAAGACACTTTATATCTTTTAGCTTCTAGTTTCTCCATCAGATTTTTAGTTCTATATTTCTATTTTGTTTATCCTTCTGTTAACGTTATCTGTAACTTAAAGTGGAACGTTGAAATCTTCTGTCACTATTGTATTACTGTCTATATTCTTGTAGCTCAGTTAATGTTCCCTTAATGAATTTGGATACTAATGTATTTGGAGTATATAAGCTTGACTGATATTGGTTGTTTTCTATGGTTTCTTTCAGCATAATGTAGACTTACTTCTTGATATTTTGAATGTGTGTTTTTGCTTTCTAAGACAGCAGATTGTAACATCTGCTTTTAAATAAAATTTACTTGATGTCTAGTACATTTTTTAGATGAAGTGTTTTTGCTTCACTATTTTACTTTGCTATAAAGGGAAGGTACAGAAATAATATGTTAAAAAAGAAATTAAAGCTTACTTTAAAAAACAAAAATATGGGGCAGCTAGGTGGCGCAGTGGATAGAGCACTGGCCCTGGATTCAGGAGGACCTGAGTTCAAACCCGGCCTCAGACACTTGACAATTACTAGCTGTGTGACCCTGGGAAAGTCACTTAACCCCAATTGCCTCATCAACAAAAAAATTTTAAAAAAAATATACTAGAGAGAAAGAATTAAGTTTTTTTTTATAAAAAAAGGCTTTCATTGTAACATTTATCCTTAGTGTCCTAAGGATGCGACCGTATCAAAACCGTATAATTTTATAATTTTGCAGAGAAGATAGCTGTCTATGTACTGGAAAGAATAAATTCAACCTATTAGAAAAGAAAGTTAGTTTTATAGTTGCATCTTTATCCATGTGTCCCATATGGATATAGGATAGTGTATCTGTTCCAGTATAGGTTTTCATAATAAATTATAATATTCCAGTGACAAAAGATTATAGGATGTCCTGAAAATCTTTGTAAGGAATTTACTAAGGTTACAAAATCAAGTGATAAATATACTAAAAAATTATCACAGAAAATAAAAATCATGTTCATGGCTTTTAGATTTGAATTGTTCTTTTTATAGTTCTGATGTCAGTATTTTAGTCAGGTAAAGCTGATACAATCCTTTTTTTTTTTACTATGTATTTTTTCTGTTACATGTAAAGATAGTTCTCAACTTTTGTTTATACAAGCATTACAATTTCAGATTTTTCTCCCTCCCCTCCCCCTCCCCCCTCCCCTAGACAACAGGTAATCTGATATAGGTTATATCTATATATCTATATAATAGATATATAGATATAGATATATACACACACACACATATATACATATATATATACACACATATATATATATATATATATACACATAATAACATTAATCCTATTTCTACATTAATCCTGTTACAAGAGAAAGAATCAGAGCAGTGATGCAAAGCCTCAAAATATGAAAAAAAAAAAAACAACGGCACCCAAAACAAAAGAAATAGTATGGTTCATTCAGCATCTATACTCCACAGTTCTTTTTTTTTTTCTTGGATTTGGAGATCCTCTTCTATCATGAGTTCCCTGGAACTCTTCTGTACCATTGCATTGGTGAGAAGAAATATAGTCCATCACAGTAGGTCAACACTCAATGTTGATGATACTGTGTACAGTGTTCTTCTGGTTCTGCTCATCACTCATCATCAGCTCACACAAGACCCTCCAGGTTTCTCTGAATTCCTCCTGCTCATCATTTCTTACAGCACAATAGTATTCCATTGTATTCATATACCACAACTTGTCCAGCCATTCCCCAATTGATGGGCACCCCCTCAACTTCCAATTCCTTGCTACCACGTAAAGAGCAGCTATAAATATTTTTGTGCATGTGGGTCCCTTTCCCCCTTCCATGATTTCCTTTGGGAAAAAGACTAAAAGTGGAATTGCTGGGTCAAAGGGTATGCACAGCTTTATCGCCCTTTGGGCATAATTCCAAATTGCTCTCCAGAATGGTTGGATCAGTTCACAGCTCCACCAACAATGCTGACACAATCCTTAAAGTACTTGTCCCTGTATTATAGATCTAACCCGAGGCTAATGCAGTTTCTTGTATGGCTTATGTATTTTGAGTACAGTTATTTTCTATATTTAATTTATTTTTAAAGTTTATTGTGTTTAAAAATAATATATTGTATCCTGGAGCCAATATTTAGGTATAGGAAAACAGCACTGGGGGGGGGGGAGCAGTGAGGGTTAAGTGACTTGCCCAGGGTCACACAGCTAGTTAAGTGTCAAATGTCTGAAGTCGGATATGAACTCAGGTCCTCCTGAATTCAGGACCGGTGCTTTATCCACTGCGCCACCTAACTGCCTCTGGGAAACAGCGCTTTTCAAACAATCCAGTGGAAGCATATGATTGGTCTACTTAGAAGTTTGTGTTGTGTTCGGCATTTCACAAAATGCTTGATTATGTTAAGTGAAAAGTACCTATTCCTTTTTTTAAAATTGCATTTGTGTATTACAGTTTCAGTAATTTGTGATTGATAGATAAATATAGTTTACCTGCAGCGATCTAAACTATTCTAAAGCTTTGCTGCAGCACATATAAGAACCTCCCCAAATAAGAAGTGTCAGAGAGATGACCTTTTCTCAAATGGTAATTAAGGAAGCCACTGAGAGCAAAAAACTGTTATAGACACTTTATTAAAGAACAGCAAAGTACAACTTTTGACCAGCCTATTATAACTATGTTCAAAGGTTTTCTCCCCTTCATTCTCTATGTGATAAAACTATGGATAGTGTGGTATAGTGGAAAGGCTATGGGTCTGGGAGTTCAGGGGAGTTCATGTCTCAGTTCTGCTCACAACATCCATATGAACTTTTGCAATCAGCCTATCTACCAACATTTATTAAGTGTTTCTTATGAGCCAGGCCTTTTTCTGTAGAAGGAAAAGGATGTATAACGTTCTAATGTTCTAGATTCTATGATTTATTTCACCTCAGGTAGCTTGATAGATTGAGGTAAGTTGGTCAAGCAGCTTTCTCCTTTTATCTCCTACAAGGTCACCTTAAGGTACAGACAAATACCAAACAGTCCTTGCCTCATTGGGACTTGTATGCTGTTGGGTGGGAGGGCTAATGAGCAGATGAAATATTTACAAAGTAAAGTAAAGAGGGAAGAAGAACATTAACAACTTGGATCATCATAGGTAGCAGGTGGAACCTGAACTGTGGCTTTGAAGGAAGCTTGGTATGTATCCAAAGAGACAGAAAGGAGGAGTGCATTCCAAACGCGGGCAACTGATCACCTGAGCAAAGACATTTCTGTGGGAGATGGAATATTGTATACAAGGTAGAGTTAGCAGGCTAATTTGACTGTTAACATAGAATTCATGAAGGGAAATAATATAAAATAAACCTGGAAAGGTGGGTGGCTAAGAGAGGAATTGTGAATGCCAGGCTGAGGTTTTTATTTTTTAACCCTAGAGCCACTGGAAGTTTTTGAACTGGGGAGTGGCATGGTCCAGATCTATGTTTTAGGAGCATCAATTGGGAAGCAGGATATAGAATGGATTAGAGAGCGGACAACATGTGGGCAGAGAGATCAGTTAGAAGGCTGTGATAAGGCTGTAAGCGAGAAGTGAGGGCTGCCTGAATGGGCCTGTGTGAAGGGAGAGAGTTTTCAGAACTGGTCTGATCAAGTCCAGGGAAACTGATAGCAGGGGCAGAGCAGTAGCTAACTCTGATCCAAGCCCCTTCAAAAGTCAGTTAAATATAATGTGTAGGATGGTATATTATGATATTAATCACCACAAGTCCAAAGTTTGTGGTAGATGGCCATTCATACTAGACTTATTTTCTTCTATTAAAACATCCTTGTCCCACCCACTAGTCCCAATGCATAATCTATTCTTCTTATTCTTCTTTTGATTTTTGTGGGGCAGTGCGGCTTAAGTGACTTGCCCAGGGTCACACAGCTAGTAAGTGTAAGTGTAAGTGTCTGAGGTTGGATTTGAACTCAGGTCCTCCTGAATCCAGGGCCCGTGCTTTTTCCACTGCGCCACCTAGCTGCCCCCTCTCAATGCATAATCTTAAGGAACATAATTCATAGCATGACAATAAGAAGCAGTTGATAGTCCAATGACTTGAGGTTTTGCAAAGCAGTTTACCTATATTTTTTCATTCAATCCTCACACCAACCTTTTGAGATGTTCTTATGTTCATTCAACAGATAAGGAATCTCAGGCTCAGCAACGTTAAATGACTTGTCCAGGTTCACACATCTAGTTCATTTTTGAGGCAGTATTCAAACTCAAGATTTCTTCATTCCTAGTCCAACGCTTGTCCTGCCTCAGTGTCTCCCAAAACCGTTTATGGTACAGGTGGTATGTCTGTCGTCGTTGGGTAACCTCTCAGCTCTTTAGGTTGTTTTTAAGTTACATATCGAATAGAAGGCCCTGAGTTAAATTGGTAGACAAAATTTCCTCAAAGTAATAACATCAAGGGTCCTGTTCCTACTTTTATCCGTCTTTTTATGCCATTTTAACTTCTTTACAGTATTTTCCTATAAGTGATCTTCCATCGTATACTTATTTTCATTATAGTTATTTGTGTATATATCATGTTCCCTATAAAACTAGTTTTATTTGGCCAAATATTATACCAATCAGTCATAGCACAGTATTCTGCATATATTTGGCACTTAATAAATGTCTGTTTAATGAATTCATGTATTCATCTACTTCTTGGCAGCTCAATGAGTACAGTACCCTTCTTTGAATCAAGGAAGAGCAAGCAAAGGGAGTCTCACTGGTTCCTATCTCCTGTTTTCAGATCGGGGAAAAAAAGCAATTACTTTTTATATACACAAGAAGAAATAGATTTCTGGTTTAACTCAGAGCAGAGGAATGTGGCCAGGAACAGAGACTTACAGTGCCAGGCTCTGTCCAAGGGCTCTACCAAGGGTCCTTCCTAGATGCAAGGACATTATTCAGTGCAAACTCGTCATGGTAAAGATGATCAGACAAACTGCTGGTCTGGATCTGATGAACTGGCAGAGAATTCATCAAGATTCTGCACAGCTTCAATTGCTGTGATAAACTCTTTAGGGTGAAAAGGTTTACACTTCACGGACAACCCAGTCTGGGGATCTGCAAGCTTTCAGTGATTGGTGATTCTGAGTAATGTCTGATTGCTGCCCCCCTGTTCCTCACCTGAGTTGGATCTGGGCAGCATTAGACTTACAGCCTCATCTCTGCCACAGTCAGCGACTGTGAACTCTGCCAGTTCAGAGCAACAGAATTGTAGATTTCCTTTTGTTGTGGATTTCCTTCCCCTTGATATTCCTATGCAGGCTCAAACTGGAGCTTAAACTCTGCTCAGCTCCTGGTTCTGAGACACATAGCAGCTGCCTGTTTCTTTTTTCTTTTTCTTTCTCTTTTTTTTTTTTTTTGCGGGGCAATGAGAGTTAAGTGACTTGCCAGGGTCACACAGCTAGTGTCAAGTGTCTGAGCCTTCATTTGAACTCAGGTCCTCCTGAATCCAGGCCAGTCTGCGCCACCTAGCTGCCCCCCTTAATCTGCTTCTCTCTCTCATATACTGGCCAGGATGTTGTTTAAAAAACAACAACCAGATTTGATTTTTGACCCCTATACTTACCAGTTCTGTGTTCCTCAGGAAATCAGCTAAACTTTCCTACCTGCTTTCTCATATGAGCAATAAGGTTATTAATACTTGCCTGTCTCCTCCACAGGGTTGTTGTTGTATAGTGCTTAAAACACTATACAAACGTGAGATATTGCTGTTGTTATTATATTCATTGATGACTCAAAATCTTGGCCAGTGTACTCTGCCCCCCTTTTTCTTACCTGAATCAGCTTTCAGAATCTACTTTTTTTTTTGGTGGTATCGTCTATTCTGAAAACTGTCTTTCACTAAAACACTTGTCTTGTAAATACTTTACATTTTATTTAATTTCTTTTTCTTTCTTTTCCTGCTGCTTTCTCTATATCTTCTCTACCTCTCCTTCCTGTTGCCACCCACTCCAGTTTGTCAGTTCTGTTTCATTTTGGCTGCCTTGCTGTACATACACTAGCCAGTCTTTGAAGTCATCAAGCTTGCCTTTCTAAATGGCACCTTCAGTATTGTCAACTGAGATGATCATGCCGAAGCCCGTGTGCTGTGACCCCTAAGTCTCCCATTTCTGCAAATCCAGCTGCACCTTCAATGGGGTACTTTGGCTATGTCTGTGTATGTATTACACATTTATTATATAGCATCACTTCACTGCATCAGGACACATACCCTCTTTGGTCTCTCTACTCTTGCTTTATGGTAGATTGATCACATTATACTAAGACTAGTAAACCGAGGCAATTCTAACCTATCTTCAGTATAAATCTCTTCCAAAAAGAAGAGATTGTGTTGTAGGGAAAGTATAGGCCAATTAAGAGAGTCAGGATGAATGAGCAAACAAAGGTTTTTTGTTTGTTTGTTTTTTTAAATGTGAAGATGATAAGTTTGTTGTCCTTATTAGTATTAGGCTTCCAGGGACTGAATTACTTTAATTTGTGTCCTTCTTTGCTATGTGATTTTAAATGGCCAGTTCCAGGTAGGAAAATTAGTTTTTGCATCCTGTCCTAATGCCTGGGACTTGGGCTTCAGTTCTTCGAGCCTCTATGAGATCTACACTGTAGGTTTAATATTGCCAGTTCCCTTTTAAAGCCCTGAGATAATAGATTACAAATTAGATCCAGAACACGGTAGCATCTCTAGTGCCAAGTGTCAACATAAGAAAACTCTGATGACAATGATGCGGATTCCAGGCCCAGACTAGTCATAGAGCCTATAATATAATTGACATTGCAATTGCCATGGCCTAGAGCCAGCCTTTTTTACTGAAATTGAAATTTTTTTTGTACTGGTCCTCAATAAATCATAATATCAGCTACACAATAATAAGACAATGTCAAAAAAACATTGTTCATAAGGAATCCATGATTAAATGGTCCCGTTAGGATGACTGGAATAATTGTAAAAAATCGTTTGCAATTCTTCCAAAATGTCTACTTTCCTCGAATAGCCTCTATACATTTTTGCTTTTTCATGAATTTGCCCTTGATGGATTAATTGTTTATTCAAATGGAGTCCTCTGTTTTAATAACTGTATGACCTCTGGAGCCAAAGTTCATACAGTATATCTCTTAAGATTATATGGGCATTTGAGAATAAAAATTACTAACTTATCTGCCAATTTATAAGTAGAGCTTTTCAGAGTTAGAAGGCTCTTGGATGATTTGAATCTGCAGATGACAAATGCAATTCAGTGTACAAAAATGTAAAACAATTAGTCTGGGATCAGAGAACTATAAAAATATATGCAAAATTGAACAATCATTTAGGACACTGAAAACGAATTCGATTTAGAAGTAATTTGGGAAAATGACTAGCAGTCACCACAGTTTTCTGCTGCAGAAGAGGCAAGCCAATTCTTTTACTCCAGCCTAGACACTGTTTTTCTTTATGACCAGTGAAGGCTTTTCAGCTAACAGTTAAACATGGTAAATATTTCTGCATATTTATCCCTGAAGAAAGGAATATGGATTGGAGTATTGCGATGTTGGGTTGACCTTTATAGGAAAGTATATTTCTAGTGTCACTGTAGAAATCCTGTGTTATTTTCTTTGAACATTGCTGTAAGTGATCTTGACTCTGACACTTGCTTTTGTCTTGTTTTCTGCCTAGACTCCTCCTGAGGCATTTTTGTTTGCATTTTTTGCAGTAGTTAGCAGGTAAAAACTTGAAAGGACAATTAGGGATCCTCATGGGGTCTTTAGGCCCTTGACTGAAGGATCAGGTATGCTTGTAGTTAGCTATATCTAGGTTCTGTACTGTATTTTATATCAACAGGTAATTGTAATCATTAAAAGAGAGGCCCTTTAATGAGGTAGCCCTAATGTCCTTTCACAGTTATATTCATTCTTTCCCTTTGAGATGAAGTCCCTCCAATGTGCTTTTTAAACCAGGAGATCATACTCAAATTGACTTCTTTATTATTTATTCTCTGTTTTAATTTACAGTGTTTGAAATACCCTATTAGATGCACAGTAACACAATTTATCAGCTTATTTCCCTGACACTGTTGAGTTATGATTATTTATTTTGAGGTCTGTGATTTCTAATGAGGCTGGAAACAAAATGGAGCAACTAGAGGTTAGAATACTTGCTTTGCAAGGTAGATTCTTCAATATATTAACTGATTACAAGATTTAAGAATTACTTGACTGATTTTTTTTGTTGTTGTTATTTCCTTGCAAGAGTAACTTATTAAAACCTTATGTTTAAAAAAAAATGTGTAAGTGTCCTATACAATTGATTTGCAATGGCACCAGATTTTAACAGTTATTTTTTCAGGAGATGTCCATAAGTATGGCATTTATCAACAATAACCCTTATGGAATCCTTGAAGTTTTAATGCATATGTTTCCTTCTGCAAAATGCTCCAGGCTACCTTGCTGCATCGATAGAAGACTTCAGATAGGTGATAAAGTAGATAGATAGGTGATAGAGTAGTTCTCTAGGTGATAGAGGAGTTCTGGGTGAGAAAAAGAAGAAAAGGATGCAAGTTTGAACAGACGATTCTTGGGGGTTTTTGAGGGATTTTCCATAAATTTCTTCTGATGGCAGATCAGAAGGACAAATTATCAGGTATTTTGACTCAGACCAGGCTTCTTCAGTTTAGGTTCCATATTGAAACAAAAGGAGTAACTCAAAGGTCATTCAGCACTTAACAGAAGGAGATTTACTTAGGCAGAGCAGTAGAAAGATGTCCTTTATGAATACGTATTGAGGATGCTGAGTTGATTCTGATGAGTGTAACTTTGTTTGAGTTTCCTGTCTTGGTCTGCTAAGCATCAGAATATACCTGGAGCTTCTTGTGGACTTTTGTACCCGGTGACAAGGAAATTATGTCATCAGCCTTTAGTCACTTGGGTAGACCCAGTTTACAGAATGGTATCAATACTTTTTTAAAAGGAAAACAAGCCTAATCTCCATGGGGGTATGGATTAGGATATCACTCCAATTATTAGGATCAGTGGTTGAAGCTACTGTTATGTAACTGTCCTTGGATCTACAAGCTGAGAAAGACTGCTAATTAATCATTTCTATCATTGCTACTCGTCAGCATTTCTGTGCTCATATGAGAAGAAATACTGGTCATAAAAATGGACATTTTTGAAGTGTTTTCCAGCGTAACTGAACTATTTCCATAATTTATATTTTGTACTAAAAGGTTCGTTAAGATCAGCTTCTGGGAGGTGGCTAGGTGGCACAGTGGATAAAGCACTGGGCCCTGGATTCAAGAGTAACTGAGTTCAAATGCGGCCTCAGGACACTTGACACTTACTAGCTGTGTGCCCTGAGCAAGTCACTTAACCCCATTGCCCCACCAAAAAAAAAAAAATCATTTTCTTTGCGGAGAAAAACCCAGTCGTTGACAACCTCTCTATCATAAATGTAGACCTTATGGTTGAAACCTTTTAAAAAGTACAAGCTTACAAGTTTTCTATAAGATACATGTGCTTCAACATCTGATAGACCATTGTTATATAGTCAGAATTTCTGGGCTCTAAATTCAGATATGGAAAATTTAGGATAGTGATGATACCGATTGGTGAGGGGCTTGATGGAGTTTCTTGGCTTTCTTTCTTTTTCATCTGTTGAATTTGGTGATTAAGATATTGATTGGGGGGGCAGCAGCTAGGTGGCGAAGTGGATAAAGCAACTGGCCCTGGATTCTGGAGGACCTGAGTTCAAATCCACCTTCAGACACTTGACACTTACTAGCTGTGTGACCTCTGGGCAAGTCACTTAACCCTCGTTGCCCTGGGGGACAAAAAAAGATATTGATTGGCAGAGTTAGTAATGACTGTCAGATCTGCTGGGGATAAGCCTTTCTGTTCCTTCTAACCTCTACCTCAGGCTTCACACTGACCAAGGATGGTTTGAAGGCCTAAGCATTATGCTATATTCATTATAGCAATATAATTCCATTCTAATTTCTGGCTAACTCCAGTAGGCTGATACTTTTAAAACCATAACTTATTTGTTAACCTTATAAACAGATAGTTCTTGAAAAAGGTAGTGGTTCTCTCCAAGTCTCTTCCCATAGGAGAACAAGAATTATAGTGGTAGATAGTGAGTGATCCTTTTTTTTTTTTTTTTTTTTGGAGACAATAATACTTTAAAATGGCGGCTAAATGGTATAGTGAATAGATTGTTGGGCTTGGAGTCAGAAAGATCTGAGTTCAAGTTCAACCTCAGATAGCCTGTGATCTTGGGTAAGTCATTTAACATCTGCTTAAATTTCTTCATTTGTAAAATGAACATAATAGTGCCTATTTCCCAAGGTTATTGTGTGAACCACAAATTTTCAGCCTGTAACAAGTAATTTAGACAGAGCTCCTAGCGTATTAAGTTTATTGAGGATACCAGTTGGCCCAAATTAATTGGGTCTAAGATCTTCACAACTGGGTCCCCTGCCTTTGTTTGCTAGCTACTTTTATACACTTGGGAGAGCACTAAAAATAGAAGAACGAATTACTATTCACTGATGGTCATTACAAAAGTGGGGAAATCTTATGGTTGACTAAGGGAAATGTCCATTAGTCATAAACACTTTGTCAGCACACCTTTAACAGGTCATCAACTCCAGTTTATCTCACCAAGGACTTCACAAAGGTCCTAATACCCTTTCTTTTTTTTTTTTTTTTTTTGGTGAGACAATTGGGGTTAAGTGACTTGCCCAGGGTCACCCAGCCATTAAGTGTTAAGTGTCTGAGGTCAGATTTGAATTCAGGTCCTCCTGACTCCAGGGCTCTATCCACTAGCTACCCTGCCATTTCTACTTTTTTGGGGGGGGGCGGGGGGGGGGGTTGAGGCACTGCGCCACCTAGCTGCCCCCTATAACCCTTCAACAACACTTCAGGGCCTTCTACAAGTCATAAGACATTAGTGTTTGACTAACAGTATCCTAAGGTCCAAGGAAGTTGTAGGTTTGAAATGAGGGGCACAATGGAGTGAATTGTGGTGATTCTCAGGGATGAGGGTTATTGAACCAGCAAATGAACCTTATCACAGCATATTACAGGGTGGTACAGCAATTATATTCTTATTACATTTCTAACTAACAGTATGAATCTAGTTGACAAATATAATTGTCAATACATGGTGGGACTAATCATTCATAACTCTTATTCTAACAGCATTAACATAGATAACTAACTTAAACTTAATCCTTTTCTACTTCATTCTCTAATACAATCACTGATACTCATCAGATCAAAATGAACTGAATAAATGCTGATTAATTTGAGTAGGGGGTACAAAAATTATCATCATAATTGTAAAAGAATAAATGATATAATATTTGTAAAGCACTTTAGAAATCTTAAATTGCTATATAAATGCTAGTTATTACTGTTAATTATTATTGATTACTATTAATAATAATGATATGGAAGAATCTAATTAAATTGAACTCTTTTGAGGAGATCACTTAAAAAAACTAGAAGTTGCTGAGTTTGGGGCATCTTCTATTTATTTATATTATTACCAGGTTCTCCCTCATGTGGTCTTTTCACAGATAGGCTTAGTGAATATGAATCATTTTTAAAAATTCAGACACCGAGGCAGCTAGTAGTGGATAAAGCACTGGTCCTGTATTCAGGAGGACCTGAGTTCAAATCCAGCCTCAGGCCCTTGACACTTACTAGCTGTGTAATCCTGGGCAAGCCACTTAACCCCAATTGCCTCACCAAAACCAAAACAAAACAAAATTCAGATACCAGGGTTAATGAACTTTAATTGGTACACCTGACTGTTGAAATTTGTTACTTGATAGTCTCTTGATGGTTTTTAACAAATCAAAATTCTCTATCCTCCTTTTTATTAACACCATCTTTATCTATCCCAGAGTATTAATAATGATGGCACAATTTAGTTATCTTAATAGCAGTTTTAGAGTTGAGCCTGAAACCCAGGTCTTTTGTCCTCTAGAGGATAGGGAGAAGAGAAGAACAACAACAGCAACAAAAAAAGCAAAAGGAAGAAATGTGACATGCTAATATAATAAACCTTTTAAGAGCTAGACAAAATTCCCTTTTGGATTCCCAACATGGGAAATGTCAGCAAGCATGTCTAAAGGGTCTCAATTGCCTACTTTCTTAGGATTGACACTTAGTTAACTTTTCTTTTTTAATATATATTTTGAAATGGTGGCAAGTTATTTTCTTGGAATTTCAAAGTTGGACAAATGTCAGAACTCTTTCTTGATATTATTTCCTTTGTTTACTTACAGAAATTAATAATAAAAAACCCAGTAAAGCTCTTGATAAAAATAAATTCAAGAATTCAAGCCAACACTAAAATAATTTCTGGAGGACTTACAGTACTCAGATACTTAGCATTTTAATGTTGTTTCTCGTCAATTTGGATGAGAAGATTAGCAGTTAATCATATCGCCTGTTTGGAAACATTTCGAAATTTTGAATTGGCCTCACAACCAATAGGGAATTCCTTAATTTTGTTAGGATTTGTAGCTGAGATGAGCTAGCCAAACTGGTCGTGGCCGAGATTTATTGCTAGTCCATAAATAGTCAAACTTTAAATCTAGTGCATTTTTTTCCCCTTATGAGGACAAGCAGAATTTTATTGAACAAATTTGAGGAGATAAACATCTCCAAACTCCTTTTATAAGGACTCTTAAGTGCAAGAAGTGATTGTGTTTGGGCTACAGCTTCCTCCTAATGAAGAAATCCTTGAGCAGAATAAACAAGGGATTATTGTTGATGGCTATTGAGAGAAAACTGCTGAGGGAGATCAAGTAAAGGGAATTCAACCCATGACTGCAGCACCTATCTACTGGAAGGTATTAATGTCTAGTGCTTGGGAAACACTAACCTGGGAAATGATGAGTTAGAAGAGAGCCTTAATTAATATGGGAATATAATGAAAACAAATATAACATAGCATTGGTTTTTTGTTGTTATTGTTGTTGTTGTTTTTTAGCAACAAACATTTATTTTATTTTCCAGTTACATGTAAGGGTAGTTTTCAACATTAATCTTCATAAGATTTAGAGTTCCAAATTTTTCTCCCTCCCTCTTTCCCTTTCCTTCCCCCTCCACAAGATCTCGACCAGGTTATATATGTATAATCCAGAAAAGTGTTCTTTTTATCAGTTCTTTCTATAGGGGTGTGTAGTAAGCTTCCTCATTAGTTCCTTGGGATTGTCTTGGATCATTGCACTGCTGAGAGTAGTTAAGTCATTCACAATTGCTCATTGAACAGTACTGCTGTCACTAAGCACAATGTCCTCTCAGCTCTTCTCACTTCACTATACATCAATGTTCATTAGTCTTTCCAAGTTTTTCGGGGATCATCCTGTTTGTAGCACAAGACCATTCCACTACAATCATTAACACAGCTTTTCCATCATTCCTCAATTGATGGACATTCCCTTGATTCTCAATTCTTAGCCACCACCAAGAGTTGCTATAAATATTTTTTGTACAATTTTCCCCCCTTTTCTCTTTTTCATGATTACTATTGTTACCTTTTTCCCTTCCATCCTATTCCCTTCCCCCGGATATTTATTTTATTATCCATCTTCTTTCACCCTATCACTCTTCAAAAGGGATTTGCCTCTGTCTGTCCCCTCCCCCACTCTGCCCTTCTTTCTTTTGCCTCTCTTTCTCTTTATCCCCCTTCCCTCCCAATTTCCTGCAGGGTCAGAGAGATTACTCCACCCAACTGACTGAGTGCATTATTTCCTCCAATTCTAATGAGATTGAGGTCTTTGAGCCAATTCTGAGGAGTGTTAGGCTCATTTACTGCCCAGATTAAACAGACCACTACACCCAGTTGGGTGTGTCTATTAGTCCCTCCTAGAGGCAGCTCTGATGAGTTTAAGGTCCTTGTGGCTTTTCTGATGAGTGTTAAATTCATTTACTGTCCTGCTCCTCTCCCATCTCTTCCCCCACCCCATGAGCCTTTTCCTGTTTCTTTCATGTAGGATTTCACCTCTGCCCTTCCCCTTCCCCCAATGAATTCCCTTCACCCCTCAATTTAAGATGTCATAACCCAGCTAAGTGACACAGTGGACAAAGCATCACCCCTGGATCCAGGGGGATCACAGCCCAAACCTGGCCTCAGACACAAGACAGTCACCCACTGTACGACCCCAGGCATGTCCCCCAGCTCCAAATTTTTTTTTTATGGTTTTCTAGGGTCTTGTATTTGAAAGTCAAATTTGCCATTCAGTTCAGGTCATCACAAATATCTGAAAGTCTTCTTTTCATTTAAAGTCCCATTTTTTCTGCTGAAAGATAATGCTGAGTTTTGCTGGGTAGGTGATTCTTGGTTGTAATCCCATTTCCTTTGCCCTTTGGAATATCATATTCCATGCCCTCCGGTCCTTTAATGTAGAAGCTGCTAGATCTTGTGCTATCCCAACTGGGGCTCCACAGTACTTGAATTCTTTGTTTTTGGCAGCTTGCAATATTTTCTCCTTGACCTGAGAGCTCTGGAATTTGGCTATAATATTCCTAGGAGTTTTCCTTTTGGGATCTCTTTCTGGAGGTGATAGGTAGATTCTTTCATTTCTATTTTAGCTTCTTCTGCAAGAATTTCAGGGGCAATTTTCCCTGAGAATATCTTGGAAGATGGTGTCTAAGATCTTTCCTTGATCATGGTTTTCAGGTAGACCAATACTTTTCAAATTATCTCTCCTGGACCTATTTTCCATGTCAGCAGTTTTTCCCAGAAGATATTTCACATTGCCCTCTATTTTTTTATTCATTTGTATTTGCTTTATTGTCTTGGTTTCTCATAAAGTCATTGGCTTCCATTTGTTCAATCCTAATTCTTAGGCAATTATTTTCATCAGAGAGCTTTTGTACCTCCTTTTCCATTTGGCCAATTTGACTTTTCAAGCTGTTGACTTTTTTCTCATATCTTTCCCCTGCATCTACCACCCTCATTTCTCTTTCCATTTTTTTCCTCTACCGCTCTAATTTTATCTTCAAAGTCCTTTTTGAGCACCTCTATGGCCTGAGACCAATTCGTATTTTTCTTGGAAGCTTTAGATATAGGGGCCCTGATGTTGACATCTTCCTCTGAGGGTGCCCCTTGGTCTTCCTTGTTACTGAAGAAACTTTCTATGCTCCTCGCCTTTCTCTGTTGGCTCATCTTGCCTTTCTTTTACTTGACCCTTAGCTCCTTAAAGTGGGGCACTGTTTCCAGGCTGCAGTATCCCAAGCTTAAATCATACCACAGGTGGTATGATTTAAGGAGAATCAGGTTCTTCCCTCGCCCGGCCTGTTTCCTGGTCCTTAGATGACCCCAGACCAACTTGCCAATCAACCAGCTTTGTGTGTTGTGGTTGTTAGCTCCGATGAGCCTGTGCCCCTCCTCCACTTGGGCCACTGCTACTCAAGCCTACCTCCTGGTTCTCAGCAGGGGTGTAAAATGCAAGTTCTGCCTTAGCACCAGCATAGACCCCTGTAGTCTCAGCCCTGGTGCACAGTCACCAGACTGTGAGCTTAGTTCCCAGACAACACTGGGCGCCTCAGCTGATTCAGAGGCTCGGGGGTCTGCTTCTCTGGTGAGGCCTTCCTGGGACTGGATCTGTGTCAGGTCAACTGTGGGGTTGGGCTCAACTCCTGTATCAGCACAGCAGCTCCCTCCTTCTGACCTTCCAAGTCGTTGTTGTTTAGAGCATAATTTCAGCACATTCTTCTGTGAGTTTTGCTGCTCTGGGCATTTTCCTATGGCGTGTATTTGATGTTTTTTTGGAGTGATTGTGTCATGAGTTTCCCGTAGCATTGTTTTTGTCTTCCATAAAATGGTGTAGAGGCGACCCTGGGCTTTTGGAAAGTCTATCTGTGGAGTAAAAGCTCACATAGCCTCTGCCAACTAAGGGAGCTTAGGTCTGCCTGGAGATGGATTGTACATATGTTTGTTGTTTGATGAACAGAATAGCTAAATTCACCTCAGAAAGACTCATAAACAATTGATTTACAAAAGGGGGGAGGTGTATGTGTAGCATTAACAATTCACAAAAATGACTAGTAATCTCTTGAAGTATTCACATTTCAGCCCTCAGCTCAATATAATCAGTATTACATTGCAGTTTCCAATCACTTAGCTGATCTTAAATCTCACTTACCTTTTGGTCATTATTTTAGTGGACTAATTACCAGAAAAATTTCCTCTTATTTTTAAAGTATAAATTATTCTGAAAGGAAGTACTAGATATTCAATAGTGTTGTTGAACTGATGTCATTTCACGTAAGTGTGTTATCTTACCTATATACTTACTTTAGGATAAACAAATAAGAAATTGTCTTTGATATCTTTTGAAAGGGTTTAATTTTATGTTATTTTTTAGGGGGATGCTTCAACTAAATGATGTTCTAATGTAGCATTAAAAAAGTGTTTGTCTTGCCATTTAAGCATTTAATTTATAAAAATGATTGATTGTATTTCTTTGACTCAAACCCAAATACAATTCTTTTACAAAATACATTCCCTGAAAAATAGTTTTCAGTTATAAATAGAAAGGATTGATGTGTCTTTAACTTTCATAATATTGCATTAACATTGGTAATTGCATTTGACTTGAGTTTTGTTGATATTCCATAGCAATTGTGGTTCCTCTGTATATATAGTAACTTAGGTTCTTTTATCTTCACTGTATCTTTTTATGAGTCTTCTCATATTTCTCAGAAATCTTAGTATTTAAATACCTTTGGCAAACATGTATTGCTTATTTTATACTTTATTTGATATTTGTAATAGAGGATCATCAAAGTTATCTTTTCTTTTTCAAAGAGTCTTTTATGACTTTGACTTACCCACCAGAGATGTGATGGAGAACAATTAAAGTAACTGTGTTTCATGAAATTACAAGACTTTTTGGTAAGTAATGAATGGAAAATAGTGGAGTCTTTTATTCTCTAGTTTTTTCAATCAGTTTTACATTTATAAAATTAGGTCTTTTATAGAATATCATTTGTGAATATTGTTGACCTAGAGGACCTCTGAGCAAAGGTCTAAAAATAGACTAGAAGAAACAGATAATGAATAACAGAGAATCAGCTACAAATTCCCTCCATCCAGTTGAGTAACATCCAGAAATCTCTTAGAATCTTACAGAAGTGAGCGAGCAGAGAAAAGATAAAGGTGACAGGCAAAGGGCAAAACATTCTGGTCCCACAGCAGCAGAATCAGGCCAACTATTCAGGTAACTTATGCTTGACTTGGCATCCAGATATCCATATTCAGAAAACCTAGGTGCAAATGACAGCAAGAGGCAAATACCAAAAAATCATGGCAAAGTTAGTACATAGTCTTAGCTATTGACTTATGTCAAGAAGCTCCATCCGGCACCACCATCCCCGGAGTAAAGGAACAGAGGTTCTCAACAAAGTAGAACTCCCTAAAATCCATAATTTGGGGCATGGGAGATATGCTAAGCATAAGAGCATGCCTCAACACATTGATGTAGCAATCTTTGGAATAAGGAGAAGTCCTAAGAGGATAAACTCAGTGTGTGAGAGTAACTATACAGGAAATACATGTAGAGCCTCAGAGATAAGAATGTCCTGATCTCAAGTCCTAGAGGATTATCTGGACAAAATGGGAAAAAAAAAAAGATACAAAATAGAATCACTGTGGAAGAAAAAGAAGTTGCAGAGAATTAATACTTTGGGATAATTGGTGGCAACCTTTGCTCAACAATTGAACTACCTAAAAATTAGAAAGGGCTCCAGAAAACAACATGACATAACAAGGAATATATTTTTTAAAAAATCATAAGATTAAAAAGCATAATAAGAAATGATAAGGTAGAGATTAATAAAAACTAATGAACTAGGGGCAGCTAGGTGGTGTAGTGGATAAAGCACCAGCCCTGGATTCAGGAGGATCTGAGTTCAAATCCGGCCTCAGACACTTGACCCTGGGCAAGTCAATTAACCCCCATTGCCCCCCCCCCCCCAAAAAAACACCTCCCACAAAAAACCCCCAAAGAACTAATGAACTAGAAAAGAGGTCAAGGAGAGAGAATCTGGGAATTATCAGTTTATCTTGAGTGGAAAAAAAAAAAGCATTAAATTAAAAATGAAAAATTGACAAGTACTCTTAGACCCAGAGGGTAATGGAATAGAAAATAATAAAAGGAATACATTACTCAGGAGTTTCCAAATGTAAATTCTCAGAATTTAAGAGCCAAATTCCAGACCTTCCACCTTAAAGGAAAAAATATTGCTCGTAGTCAAAAAAAAGGTTTGCAAAATACCACAATGAAGATAATACAAAACTTGGCACCTGAGACCATGAAGGAGAAGAGAGTGTGGAATGATCTTCCAGAAGGCAAAAGAGATTGTGTAATAACCTCTCTGGCAAAACTAGTTTAAAGCCCTAAAAAGAAAAAAACAAGATCTTGAACAAAATAGAGGATTTTAAAGCATTTCTGAATAAAAGACCACACCTTAGTAGACATGTAAAATGAATATAAGAGGAAAAGAAAAAGGTAGATACATTTGTTTAAATGGAAGGGTCTTTGTGAAGATAAATTGTTTAACTGGAAATAGTTGTCGTTTAGTCTCCTCTTCATGTTTGCCTATTTATGAACCCTTGGAGGCAGAAGGAAATGTCTTCAGACATCCAAAAACTGAGAGGCAGAGAGTCTAGAGATGCTTTTGTCTGTTTGATAATCTTAGGAGAAGGAAATTGGAAGAATTAGGGACTGTACTGGGAGGAAATTCACTATTCCAAATAATAGAGATTCATGATATGAAACATAAGCATAGATGCAGAGTACTGGTTGATGAGCATCCGTGAACTTTACTGTCATTTAAACCAGACATGGAATTTGGTTACACTCTTTTAACTCCTTTCCCATAAGGTTGTTGCCTTTTATTATACTACCTAAAATCATACAGTTGGTTCTGCTTCACTATATTAATTTGGTGACCCAGTCATAGGTTTGTTTTGATTGAAATAGAGGTCTTAGATTACTCTGAATTCTATAGTTCACTCAAAGATAGTACTTAGAGAAGAATAAACCATCATCTAAAAAACATGCAACTTAACCACTTAATGCTCCTTATTTCTGATACATGTGGGTGTGTGTAGTGTGTGTATTTGGGTCTGTCCATCTACTGTTTATGCTTGTGTCAGGGGAATTAGTCTGCATATGTATATTATGAATCAGCGAAGGTTTTAGGATTATTCTTAGTGTTAGGGTTATACATCCTCAGGCTGAATGAATGCAATCAGAGGAGCCCCTATGCTCCAGTTCCTCTGGTCGCTGTTTTATTCTTTGTATTTGTATTCCTAGCACTTAGAATGGTGCCTGGCACATTGTAGGTACACAGTAAATACTTGTTGTTTGATTAGGGTTCTCTCTGACAGTTTTTCTGCTCATCATCTGTTTCCCATTTTGACACATGGGGACATCTCTCTTCTGTTTTTCTTTTAATGAAGGGCAACAGCCAGGGGCACTGACTTTTTCTGTGTAACTAAAAGCATTTACTAGACAAGCAAAGGGGTGCTGACTAATTGGAGTTTTTATTTATTTTTGGGTCTTAAATGGTAAACAGATTTGATTCCTCTGTGGGAGCAGATTGCAAGGCATTTGCCTGATTGATTTGTTACTTGCAGGGACACACAGCTTGGGGGAATCTATTGATTTGGCACCTTCTGCCAAACCCACTCTGAAGTGGTTTTAATTGCCTCAAGACTAGCTTTCCAGCACCAACTTTCCTCAGAAATCCTTCTCTCAGATTGTTAGTTTAGTGAAGATTCATGGCTCCTGGTACCCATGTCCTGGAGTAGTTTTCAGAACTATTTATAGAATGGCCAGTTTCTAGTTTAGTGAAGATTCATGGCTCCTGGTACCCATGTCCTGGAGTAGTTTTCAGAACTATTTATAGAATGGCCAGTTTCTAACAAATACTTCTTATATGGTCTTTGACTGTTTCTATAGCCTTGAATAACTTTCCCAGTAAGTCTCTGTCTTACCTTGACCTTGTACTTACAAGTTTCTGAAAGTGCCTGCTCTTATTTCTAGGGTGCATGGTTACATGTTATTGAGTTATGGCTTCCCAAAATTTTTTTGGAAGGCAGCTATTTTTCCAGTGACATTAAATTCTCTTTTTGGGGTTTGGTGGTACTGTTGTGCTGACAATAATGTACTTATCTGTAACAGGGTATAAAGTGGTGTTCTACTACTAGCTATGTACTTCTGTTCCATGCCAGGCATCTTGTCAGACTACAGAGAGGATATGATATTGGCAGTCAGCTTCTCTATCCAAAGCTCTCAGTTTGCTAGTTGTGTACTGCTCACATAGATTGAATCACCAGTAAAGATTTGAGTCCAGAGTCCTTAAAATAACTGGGATGGGTGACACTTTCAACCTTTCCTCCTTTTTTTTTTTTTAAATCATTGAGGAGAGATGTGGAATTTTACTTCTTTCAATGTTCCATAGATTTAACTAACAGTTGCATGTTCTTTGACAGCTTACTCCCTGCTTATCACCAGCTTCACCAGCAGTGTTACTAGATGCTCTCCTGGGGGAGCCAGTAGCAAGAATAAGTCATTAAGTACAAGGTCAATTTCAACCTTCAGTTTAGTTTGTCATTGCCTGATCCTGGAGCAAGAATCAGGCATGCCTCTGCTGCCAGGCTGCCTGCCTGCAAGAACAGACCAACTGATTTTGTTATCCTTTCTGGTTTTCAGATTCATTTGTGTTGGCACTTAGTACCCTGGTCTTATGTGCGGCTTTGAGAAAGGAAACTGCCTTTGGTTGGACTGGTCCCATCCATTGCTCCTTCAGACAACAAGATTTGGCAGTGAGCGTAGAAACTAAATTAATTTTGATCCAAGGTAAAGGATCAAGGGCATATGTTTAGGGCAGAGACTTCATTACCTTGCTACTACACTTTCTGCTTTTTATTACTTCATTAGCTTTTTCCTCATTAGGCTAAGTGTTGAACTCCAAATGGATAACGTAGAATTGATTATGGTGAATATTCTTTCTGTTTCTTACCCTGAGTTTTTCATTAATTTTGTGCCCTTTTTTCTTATTCCCTAGGATGTAACCCTATTGGGGATCTTATCCTAAGCTATCTATTAGTTAAGGGATCTACTTTCTTATTTTATGACTTCAACACAGGTTCATTTACAAACTATGCTCAAAAATATTTGGGGGAAATAATTTGTTGTTGACAATTCTCATTACTTTGTAATGGTGGGAAATGGGGTACAGGTTGGGTAGGGGTTGGGGTTCTTAGGAATTCCTCTTTAAAGAATTACACCCTCTTGCACGCAAAAAGTAGTTAGAATAAGGTGGTAGTTTATTTAGGAGCAAGGGAAGGGAAGGATGGGGGGAGGGAAACCATGAAAGAAATCCTTGGACTTTTTCATGGGGAGATTGGCATAAAGCACATGGCTCAGAGGTAGCACATCTCCTCGAACAGGAGACTGGAAGGTACTTTTATAGAGGACTGATGGGGGGTGGACCATCTGCCCCTGAAAAGTTCCTTTAGTGAGAGAGGACCATCCCCCACTGGTGGTAGCTGGGGGAATTGGGTGAGGAGTGGAGGACCATCCCCCACTGGTAGTGACTAGAGGAATTGGGTGGGGGGTGGCTACCCTCTTTAGAACACAAAGGCCGCAGCCACACCCAAATTTATCTCCCCAGGGTAAGGGAGACCAGAATGAAGGGTAGGATTCCGAAGCTAGCTCTGTCCGATTTGGTTCATCTTATCTCTCTAGGCGTTATCTGTCCTCTGGTTTAGTTTCTCAAGGAGAAGCTTCCTTGATGTGCCCCAGAGAACTTCTGGGGTGCTCTGCACCCCATGACAACTTCTTTGTAAATATAAATAATTCTCTGGAGGTTGAGTTTCACAGTATACCTTCTCATTCAATCAATTAATCAACATTTATTAAGTGCCTAATTTGTGCCAAACACCGTGCTAATTGAATGACAGAAGTAAATTTTAAGCTGTTAGCTTTAATTTTTTCTTCCGTTACTCCCTCCTTTGCTGCATGATTGGTCAGAAGTGGTTGGTTTTACTATTGCTCTGAGTCTTGAGTTCCAGTTACTGCTTGATACATACTACTGTGCTTCACACAGTCTAGTTTGGCAAAAAGACAGTTATTGGAGTGCCGTAATCTGCAGTTTAATCCCTTGCCCCTTTACCTCACGTTGTGCAGATAGACATTTTCCACTGAACAGCATGAAGATAAATGAATTTGCTAATGAGCTTCCTGCTTGGAAGGAGGAAGCTGTGCCAATTCCCACATTGAGGAGGCTCTGAGCAGGAGCATAACTGCTCCTTGGCACTGCCTGTAATAAATGGCTTGTGGTTTGTTTGCAGCTTTTCTGTGATTCCTGTAGTGCCCTTGTCTGTGCTTTTAGATATGCATCTCACAGGGTCTTTTAGGAATAGAGTGGTTGGAGGCTTCTCCCAGTCTGGGGAGAGTCTGGCCCCAGGCTCAGGAGCAAACACAATTAAACCAGTTCTTTGACTTTATATTAAAGAATTTATCATTTTGGACTACACAGCAAGCCTGCATTTGATTTGAGAGCAGAACAAGTTTAATAAATTTTAAGGGACAAATTTGTTAGGTGATTGTCTGCAAAACCAGCAGCAGGATCACGGTTTAGTTGTTTCTCTGCTTTGTCAAATGTATTGCATTTTTCTGAAAGCACACTCAATTTAATACCATAAACATTTATTAAATACCTACTATGTGTAATTCATGGCGCTTGGTGCTAGAGACTCAAAGAGTAAAAAAAAAAATTAGTTCTTGCCCCTTCTTCTGGAGAGATAACTATACAAAGTTAAGTTAGAAGGTAATTTGAGGAGAGAACTCAAATCTGGTGGTGACTTGGGAAGTAAGGAACTGGAAGAGTAATTCTTTCATGAGTTGTGAACTTAGATTCAGTGTTTCTGAAAGACCATCTGGCAGACTATTTGGCATTGTCCTTAAATTGATCTAAAAGATTCATCAAGGGACAAAATAATGAGACACCAGCAGTGTTATACTGAGATTATTGGAAGATTTGGATGTGAGATAAAAAGATATTCAGAAAGATTGGAGGTTGTGGTAAAAAAATGAAAGTTTTTAACAGTTGGTTAGCGATAATGGAAAGACGCCGGTTTTTGAAGGACCACTAAGTTACAGAATTAGAGAGCAAATAAAAAGTGTGAGGGGAAGAGAAAGAAAAAGAAATATGTGATATAGCCTAATCAAGTAAAAGGCTAACAACTGAGGGAAAATAACTCCTGTAATTTCTCAGGAAGAAAAGACAGGAAAATGGGCAAGGAGACAACTGAAGGAATTGAAAAGGGGAAGAAACAAAGGGAGATACTTTTTCTTTTTCCTAGGGGAAGAGAGCACCACTGATGAGTACTCCTATGAGAGAGAGACCTAAGAACAGGTATTATCAGTTTTGGGAGAAAGAGAATCAGAGTTCCTGGGAGTATCTGACATTCCAGAAGACTAGGAGGGGCTGGACCCAACGAAGAGATTTTGAGGCAAATAAGGGAAACATGCCAAGCAGAAGGCAAAGGTACATTCTTGAACCATCAGGAAAAGCAAAGGAGCAAGATCTACAAGGAGACCACAAAAATTCATTCCATGAGGAATACAGAAAAGAAAAACTAAATAAGTATAAGAGCCTTGAACAACAACAACAAAAAAACTAGAATAGATAGAAAAAAGACAAATAATAGACTGAGGAAAACACATCCTTTTTTAAGAAACATTTTTAGAAAAAGGTTCAAGAAATGATATTTTCAAAAATAACAGAACAGGGGCGGCTAGGTGGCGCAGTGGATAGCACTGGCCCTGGAGTCAGGAGGACCTGAGTTCAAATATGGCCTCAGACACTTAACACTTACTAGCTGTGTGACCCTGGGCAAGTCACTTAACCCCAATTGCCTAACTAAAAAAAAAGAAACTATATATATATATATCTCAGAACAAACTGAATGGAAGGAAAAGGGGAAAGAGGGAAAGATTTAAACAACTAGATAAACGCAAGAAAGAAAAAGCAATGAATAAGCAAAATTCCCAAAGGAGTAACAAGGTGTGGGAGGAAGACAGGGGTGGGAAAGGTACCAGAAGATGTACAGCTAGAGGCTCAGTGCTGGTGGAAACAGGGCTACTTTAAAAGAGATTAAACTAAGATAATTAAAGAGACATTAGCACTGAACTGTTCACAATGACAGGGCAAAAACGATCCTAATTTAGGAATAAAAAATATTAGGGACAAATGGAAGAAAATGTTACGCTAACTCATAACTTTAAAAGTGAATGGATTAAACAATCCAATAAAAGAAAAAAGACTGAGATTGGATAATAAAACAAAACTCCACAATCTGTTGCTTATAAGAAACAAAAACCAAAGACATGCACAAAATAAAAATGAGGAGGGCTAGAAGAAAATAGAAGAAAGATTACTTGGGAGACCTATAACCTAGTCAAGGTCCAAAATTTAAAATTTAAAAGGTGACAGTCTTCCAGAGTCCAGATATTTCAACACTCAAATTTCATGTGCCATGATCAGCTAATTAATTGCCATACGAACTGTCACTTGGAACAAATTTTGTGGTTAGGTGTCATGAGGGCATCATCCTGGTTATGGCAAAAGTTTTCCGGTTGTAGTCAACTGCAAGTTATATATTGCCACACTGGGCAGAGATAAAAGGCCAAGATAACCACATCCATGGCCTGTGAAGGATAAACAAACAAAACAAAAAAAAATGGACACAACAGAATATGATTCCACTGCTTTTGTTCAGAGTATTATCTTATAGGTATAAGATAGGTATCAAGACAGAGCTTGGTAAGGGAAATTCAGTCAGGAGAAATTCCATTGTGTTATTCATTTTTATTTGCTCTCCTATTCTGTAACTTAGTTTCACCAAAAGAAAAAGGAAAAAAAAGAAAAGAAAAACATTGATTCACCTGTAGGCAGGGTGTTGTGAGCTTTAATTCCATGTTGTTTAAAGCCTACTACTACTACATCATAACTTCTTTTTGGCTTCTGTTTTCACCCTTGTCTTGTTGTGTA
Organism: Dromiciops gliroides; assembly: GCF_019393635.1. Classification (NCBI taxonomy): domain Eukaryota; kingdom Metazoa; phylum Chordata; class Mammalia; order Microbiotheria; family Microbiotheriidae; genus Dromiciops; species Dromiciops gliroides. Next base: position 533,770,528 of record NC_057861.1, read on the forward strand.
CATTTAGAAAGAAATCTCTTAATGGTTTGTTCATTGCTATTTTATTATTGTTATTGTTCTAGGTTGCTATATTTGTTTACCTTTTTTGAAAAGCATATAATCTTTTCATGTATACTTTTCTTTTTAAGACTGTTTCAAATATTTCTTTTTTATGGTACAGTCTCTTTTTTATTTATGGTCAGGTTCAGGGTAGGTCACCTTGTGCTGCATCTTGAGCTCCATTGCTCTTCAGAATGTATTACTGCATTTCTTCCTGCACTTTCTGGTGGGTGCAAAATAGTGTCATTCAAATTTCTTAGTCTTTCTTTCTGGTTCCTTCCTTTTTGAAGGAGGCTTCTCTGTGGGCTGTATTTCAGGGTGGCTTGGCATCTTTTCAGGCTGGACACTGCACAGTTTATCAATCTCTGTCTCTACCCCAAGTTCTTTGTGTGGGGATAGAACTGGCCCCATCAGGATGCCGTTCACTTTCCTTCATACGTAGTGGATTGCCACCTGGCCCCATGCATGGGGATCCTGTCCCTTTGTTCCTCAGTTCTGTGGTGGAGCAACAGAGTGCTGCCACATTGCAATTTCTGCCTGAGCAATAGAAGTGCAGATTCATCTTGTCTTCACCCCCTCCCTCTGTTTCTTTGGATTTCCTTTGCTTAGATAGTCAGAGGTATTGATGTGTAATGGATGGTCTTGAAACAACTCCTACTTCCAGTGTAACCTAGTTGTATAATCTTGGGCAAGTCCCTTAATTTCTCAGTGTCCTAGAGAGCCCTTTAAGAGTATAAGTTGTAGCTTAGATGCCCATTTCCATTGTTAGAGGGACTTTCTCCACCCAGGAGTATCTTGTATTCATATAATCATAGCCCTAGTCCTTATCCCTAAATATTTACTGAAGATAGAAATAATTTCTTTTGTCCCTTCTTTTTCTGTCACCTATAAAACGGTTAGAAAAAGTGTTTCTTGAGCATCACATAGATGTTCAGTGCTGTGAGAAGTGCTATGGTGATTTAAAAAGTCTAAGAAAAAATTTTTGCTTTAACATTTTATTATGAAGATAGGTCAAATACACATAAGGCACTTAAGGGATAGTGTAAAGCAGTATATAGTTAAATGCGCTTGTGAATGGTACGAGCTATACAACGACTATGTTTGAAAGCTATTGAGAGACAGAAAAGAGTATTGAACTTGGAAAAACCTACATTTCACATATTTACTTTGCTGTGCGTCAGGCCACTTGTGTGATTATGGGCTGGCTTCAATTACCTCATCTGTAACATGATGGGATTGAAGTAAATTCTTTTCCTGGTATTTCCAGTCCTTATTTTAGGATCATGTGCTGAGAGGTCACTTTGGATTAAGTTGTTTGGCTTCCAAGTGTGGGCTTCTCTTTATTTTCCAATTTAGCAACCTGTTTTTGTTACCATTTTAAATCCTGGCCTTTCATTGCTTTGCCTCATCTTGCCCTTTTCAGTTGATAGACTCCTGGGCGTAAATGAGAAAGTGAGCTCAAGGTGTGAGCAGTCAGCTGCTCTGCCTGAGTGGTACATCTCTGGCATATTGTATTCTTGGTTATATCATGACTAGGAGAAATAAGGAAGAGGTATCCTGGGGCCAGCTAGACAATCAGAGGTATTCAGTATTTGTTTTTAAAATTGTAACTGACCGTTATTTGTTTGATTAAGAGTAGAGTGTAATGATGTCTTCCAGTCCTGTCCTAATTAAAGCAAGTGCTTTAATGTGGCAGCCAAATGCAAAGCAGTGTCTACAAACCCATCAGCCAAAAATAGTCATTTTAGTACTGTCCCCTCTAAATGACAACTTCTTTAAGCAGTGAAACAATAATGGTGTTTAAAAGTGAACTTGTGGAGAAACCTCCTGTAAGGGAACTTTAGATCTTTAGACTCCTACTACATCTAGACAGGGGTAGGAAAGATTTATTAAAATAAAGAGCTGAAAGAGGTGGCTTTTCTCAGGTTTTCTCAGTTTCAACCATGGGCTAGGTTAATGGGCCTTAATGGCCAAGGATAATTCTGATTAGAAAAATTCTTGACAGTAAGTTACTCTCTGAAAGTGGAACTTGGACTGCCCAGTGAAGGATCATCTTCCTTTGTGAAAACACCACTTTACTGAAACAAGACTTTTTTCTTTTTGGCAGGGCAATGAGGGTTAAGTGACTTGCCTAGGGTCACACAGCTAGTAAGTGTCAAGTGTCTAAGGCTGGATTTGAACTCAGGTCCTCCTGAATCCAGGGCTGGTGCTTTATCCACTGTGCCACCTAGCTGCCCCCTCAAACAAGACATTTTAACCTATTTTTACCTTGTGCCTTTGGTGAGACCACCATGGATTCAGGTTTTTCTGCCTCGCCAATTATTTTCACTATATTGGGAATCAATTCTGCTTTCTATTTCTAGGAAATATGTGGTTTATGCTTATCCACCTCTTAATGGTTTGTGTAACTGAATATAAAAGGAGCTATTATGATGATGATTATTTTTTCTGATTATAGGGGGCGGGTTTTGGTAAGTTTTTGATAGCTAATAGAAGTAGCTGCATTCCTAGGGTCTGCTAATCTTTTCCCTCTACAGGTTCATTCTGTTCATTCATTTATTCAATCCACAAGCATTAAGTGCTATATATGTGCCAGGCAGCTAGCTCAGCCAGGAAGATCTGGGTTCAAGCCCTGCCTCTGATACCACTGTTTGTATCACCACAGCATGCTGTGCAGCCAGAAGTGGCAGAGATGATGCTGACCTCCATTTAGAAAGGAAGTTTCCTCACTCAACAGTTCCCTTTACCAATGAAGTTCCAGATCCATTTGTGGCTCTGTATGCCAGATGTTTGCTGGGTGCCGAGAATCCAAGGACAAAAACAAAATGGCCCCTCCAGATGTTTCTTGAGCTGAGCTTTGAAGGAAGCTAAGAACTGTAACAGGCCGAGGTGAGACACCTTTGGCAAAGGCCCAGAAGTCGCAGATGACATCACATGTACGGACTTGGATGAGCAAGAAGCCAGTTTGCTTGGAGCTTAGCGTGTATGAAGGATAGTAATACATTATAATCTTGGAAAAATAGACTGGAACCAGATTGCAAAGAACTTTAAAATTTACACAGAGGGGTTTGGGATAATATTCTGGAGATAAGAGAAAACTATTAAAGCTTCTTGAGCAGGAGAATTACATGGTTAGGCCTACATTTTAGCAATATCAATTTTAAAGCTATATGGGGTGTAGTTTGAAGAGGGGAGATAATAGAGGCAAAGAGACCAGTGCGGGAATTATGACTGTAGTCCTAGTGAGAAATCGTGAATCATGAAGTAGGAGATGGAAGCTTTGTTAGTGGAGAGGTAGGGAACAGATGTGAACAACTTTGTGGAGGCAGAATGGACAAGACTTGTAAATTGGTGGTATATGAGGTGTTAGGAAGAGGAATCAAAGATGGCTCTAAAGCTCGTTATCTTGCTGAGTGGAGAAGATGGTGTATGCTGTTAAGAGAAACAGGAAAGCTAAGGGGAAGATAGGATTTTGGAATTATTAGTGAATTCTGTTTTGGACACATTGAGTTGAGAGGATTAATGAACACTTAGTAGGTTCACGTGGACCTGGAGTTCAGGAACTGACAGGAAAGATCTGTGGTTCTTGAAATCGCCTATATAGAAATAATATTTAGATTCCTGCAGTTGATGAGCTTGCGCTCATTGCCAAAGAGAGTAAGTTGTTTATTCAGTTCTACAAAAGTTTATTCATAGCCCACTCTGTGCCAGGGGACTGAAACTTACAGGTCTACTATGTATGCACTAGGCAAGTTATTTAAAGATGTAGAGACTACTAATTTTTTTTGGGGGGGGGTTGCGGGGGCAGGGCAATGGGGGTTAAGTGACTTGCCCAGGGTCACACAGCTGGTAAGTGTCAAGTGTCTGGATTTGAACTCAGGTCCTCCTGAATCCAAGGCCAGTGCTTTATCCACTGCACCACCTAGCTGCCCTGAGAGTACTAATTTTTAAGGTGAGAAAGGACCTTATAAAGGAGGTGGCACCTTCCTTGTGTTTTGGTGGAAGATAGTTATTCTACTAGATGTACATATGAAGGGAGTGTACTTCAGATGTGGAGGATGACATAGGCAAAATGGTGGTGTCATGTTTTGTAAAGGAGAGTTCTTCAAAATAAGACAAAAATGTGAGCTATTTTTATTGTTTTCTATTATCCTTTATGGCTTGTAAAATACTTTATATATTATCTCATTCGATCCTCAGAACAACCAGTAAGATAGGTTAAATGGGTCAAATAATGAGGAAGTGTCTGAGCTAGATTTTGAACTCAGGTCTTTGACTCCCAATTTCACACTTGAGCTAGATAGTATAGGACTTTAAGTGCCAGGCTGTGGTTTTTATTTTTAACTAAAAGCTACAGAGAACCTCTTTTGAAACAAGCAAGTGACACAATTTGATTTGTGTTTTAGCAAAATTGTTTTGGCAGCTATTTGGAGGTTGGATTAGAGAAAGGAAAGATTGGAAGCGGGGAAATCAGTTAGGAGGCTGTTTTTATAGTTGAAGTGATGAGGTTTTATTTAGGATAGTAGCTTTTTGAGCAGAGAGAACAGTACTGATGGAAGAAGTGATGTGGAAATAGAAACATAAGACTTCAAAACTGATTAGGGATGGTGGTAAGGTAGAGAAAGAGAGAAAAGTCAGTAAAAGAAAATTTTACAGTTGTGAGGTAATACAGGGCTCCAGGAAAAGTAGAGGGAGAAGGTAAATTGTAATAAAATAATGGGATTTAGCAGGTACTCAAAGACCCACCTGGAGATTAATCTAAACTGATTGAATCAAGTGAGAGTGATTGGCTGCTGATTAGCCTACTTCAAAGTTAACTAGATTGTAGTCACACCTGGCTAGCCCTTAATGGATTTGGAGGATGACAACCAATCAGGTTGAAGCAGTGTGTAAGGACCGCCTCTATTCCAGACCTATAAAAAGCTTCCACAATCAGTTTGCTAAAGAGTTCCTGATTAAAGGCAGACTCTTGTTGGAGGACTTGAGGAAGAACCCAACAAGGCTGGAAATCTAGGCTACATAGGCTTTTTCTTAACTTTCTGAACTCCTTGTGAATACCTGTATGCTTTAATAAATGTTTAATGCCCAAAGACTAATGCTGAAGCTTCTAATTTAAGGCGACCACAATTTAGATTTTAAACATCACAATATATAACAAAAAACCACCTTTTCATTTGAAAACAAGAACTAGATAGTGTTGTAGTTCAAAGCCAAATGACCTGCAGGAGGTGAGTTGAACTAGTTAAATTCTTGATAGATTTTGTGATGGAAAGTTCCATGCCTATGGTAATATACCATAGTTTTTGAAAGGTCTTCAAACACAAGTGAAGAGCACTACTATGATTTTATGCTTGACGTCAGTGTGAAAAATGTTGTAAGTTGTTTTTGTTTTTTTAAACCAAATTGTTAGAGATCTTTTGGTCGCTAGAAAAGTTTGTATTGCCATGGTTGAGGGTAAACTCATTATTTTTTCTGATGTGTAATTCTCCTTGATCTAACATGCTTTTTTAGGAGAGAATATGAACAACCAACCTAGAGGCATAGTACTTGTTGTGAAGGTAATCAAGTCATTCGTTTAAATAAATATTCAGAGAACATCTACTGTATACAAAAGCACTGTATTTCTGCATTGAGATTGATACAATGATGAACAAACAAGAAATAGTTCTTGCTTTCACAAAGTCTATATAGTAGTGATTGCCAGGTACTAGGGGTGTCTGTAGGAATAAGACACAGACAGACACACACATACACACAGACTTGATTAACAGATAAAAATACTGTGAAGGGGATTTGAAAAAGGGAGATACTGTATTTAGTTTGGGCTAGCATTTGAATCAGACTTTAAAGGATAGATTATATTTCACTAAATGAGATAAGCGGGGAGGGGTTTCCTGGTAGTTGAGATTTGTGAATTTTGTCCTGGACTGGGGTATATTAATCAATGATTTTAAGTGTCCCTATCCAAGGTGCCAAAATTTAAATCCTGTTGCATAAATAGATTACTATCTTCTCTTTAAAAATTATACGATGTGTGTTTGTGTGTATATACATACAAACACATAACCTATATCAGATTGCTTGCTGTCTTGGGGAGGGGAAAAGGAGAAAATTTGGAAATCAAAATCTTATTAAAAAACAAATGTTGAAAACTATCCTTATATGTAACTGGAAAAAATCTAAAATACTATTAAGTAAAAATATAACTGCAGACAATTTTTAAAAAGTGTGTCCTCTAGTGGGCATGTTATAAAAAACTTTAAATGCCCAAACAGGACTTTTATTTTATTCTGTAGTGATGGAGAGCCATGGAGATTGGTTAAGGTGGCAGTGGGAGTGAACCATAGGTTAGAGCTCTGCTGTAGAACAATACAATTTGCAGTTTTGTGAAGATGTATAGACGCGGGAGAAACTTTGAGGGAAGATCAGTGATTTCAATGAGGGGATGAAAGGCCAGAATTAGGACATGGCTTTGTGAATGGAGGGAGAGAAGGGATCCTAGATGAAAGATCTTATGAAGATGGAAAGCAAGATTTGGCAATAGATTAGATGGGTTGGTTAATTTTTTTCACCATGAATTCCAGTGATCCTATTTAAAATAACTTCAAGAATGTAAAAACAAATACAACTCTTCTACTGTTTTTTAAAAAGTCCACCACATCTTCTTTCGTGGGGACAAATAAATCCCTTCCCTCAGAAAGGCACAATGTTTTCTTTTCCCTTTTCTTTTTCACTTCCTTCCTAAGAAGCTTTATTATAATTCCTAATGAGAGTAACCTTGTTCTCTTAATTTTTTTTAATTCTAAAAAAAGTGTCCCTAAAAGGTATTTCAGTAGAGAAATGAGACTGCCTTGCTATGACATCATGGTACTTTCACACTGTAACAGGCATTGGATTCAAGAGAGACTTGGTTCAAATCCTGACCTAGAAATTTTCTGGCTATGTAATCTCGGGTAAATGACAGTTAAAATGGTGATTATTATACATTCAGCACCAGCCTCCCAGCATTGTTTTAGGAATAACATATTGATAATCTAAAGATAAAGAACTTCAAATAAGTCTTATAAACATCAACTATTATGATTAATGTTTTTGTTGTCATGTATTGCTAATGAATGATTTTGAAGGTGCATCCCTCACAAAGTCAAGTTGAAGGTATTTTCCAACAGATTGTTCCCAGTCTCACTTAATTCTTTGTTAAAGCGAATACTCTGAGTCCCAAGCAGGTCTTAAAAAGAGACTGAGTGGAGTAGTTTAATAAGTGCAAAGTTGGCTAAAAAATACTCACTAGCAGAAAGTATGATTTAGTATTTTCACTCTGCTAAATTCTACTCTTTTTTTCAAGTTGTAATTAAAGCTGCCCTTGACCATGAAATGTTTGACTTCTGGACTGCAGAGAGCATAGCACCAAAAATATTTACTTGAAAGTGAATCCAATCTCCTCTCACCTTTTACTCCTCAGAACTCAGTGTACTTCTCTTCCCTATCCTACAATTCAGCACATAATGGCTTTATATTTTGGGTTTTTTTTTTAATACCCTTTTGGACAAGAACCTTTCTTCCATTTCTCTTGTGCCCTCCCTAGCACCTAACTAACACCTTACCAGGTACATAGTAATGCTCAGGCCTTCCTCACAGTCGTGTAGGTAGTAGCTTCCTCACAGATGGGTTTAGTACACCCTCTTCTCTAGAACTTCTGGACCTCCTCTCAAGTTGACAGGGTGTCTACCTGATTCTGGCAGCTTTTCTACTTTGACCTGTTTCTTGCAGTTTTGTTTTATCTGTGACCCTTTTCCTTAAATTAATTTTTCCAAGTTTCTTTTGCTGCACACATCTACATATAACGGCCCTAGATACTAAGCACATGCTGGCAAAGACATATCTCCTTTCACCAAAAACCAGACTTGGATCACTCACGTTGTACCTTTGATCCTTAATAGTTGTGTGACTTTGGTCAAATCACTTAAACTCATTTTCCTCTTACACAAAATAAATGTTTTAGACAACATGGCCTCCAAGATTCCATTCAACTCTTGATATATGCCCCTTTGATCTACAGAGTCCTGTAATTTTAAAACTGATTTACTTAATAGAGGTTTAGGTGAGTACCATCACACACACACAGAGTTTCTTTTCTTAAGTCTTTTTGGTCTGTCTTTCATAACCTGACTAAGGTGGAAATGTTTTGCATTACTACATATGTATAACTTACATGGAATTGCTTGCATTCTTAAAGGGTGGGGTGGGGAGGAAGAGAATTTGGAACTTAAAGTTTTAAAAATGGATGTTGAAATTGTTTTTACATGTAATTTGGGGGAAAATAAAATTCTAAAGGAACTTTTAAAGAGATGTTCCAAAAAGATTTTTAAAAAGAGGCAAAACTCAAAGTCCCCTTTCTATATGATTAATTTTTCTCAGTACCTGTAACTACCAGTGCCCGCCTTTCCTGATTACATTTTATTTCACTATCTTTATTTGTATTTATGGTCTTCTGAATTCATTCTGAATATACTTATTGATGTGTGTGTGGCCTCCTTACTCCAAGCCTTTTTGAGAATAGGTATTAGTTTATTCTGTGTATTTGTATCTTTAGATTTAATTCTGTGCCTGAATATAATAGGAGCTCAGTAAAATTCTTGTTCATTGTTTATGGTGAGTTTGCTAGTATGAGATACTCTCGGGGTCATCCTTGTCCTCATTAGTATCAATCATCATCACCACCATCATCTATAGTGTGCTTATCACGTGTCAGACACTCTGCTAAGCACTTCGCCAGTATTATCTTACTTGATACTTGCAATAGCCCTGGGAGGTAGGTGTATTATTATCTCTATTTTGCAGCTGAGGGGAACTGAGGTAAGTGGAGTTAAGTGACTTGCCCAGGGGATCACACAACTAGTAAGTGTCTGATGGCTAGATTTGAATTTCTGAACTTCCTGACTCCACACCTGACATTCTATCTATTGCACCACCTCGGTGCCCCAGACAGAGATTTTAAGGCACAATATTTTAATCACAAACTAAATGTTTTCGATTGATTGCAGTAGATGTGAATTTTTTTTAATTGTAGATTATAAACTTGGTTATGATTTTTTTAACTTTTTCTGTAGCTCTTCCTATTAGGAATATCTGAATTGACATTATATGGTTGTTTCAAGGAGTCCTTCGACTTCTCAGGTATGATATTTGAGTACAAAGTAAAGAATTTACTATTTGTCCTCTTGACTCTTCACCTGGTTTTGGACTATGTGTTTTATAATTTTGTTTCAGCCTTTGGTTTATTCACATGTTCTTTTTAATTTTTCCTACTGTCGTGTTTACTTTCCATTCTCAACTCATTTGATTTATGCTGTCCTTTTAGATTTCCCAATATTTCTGCTTAAATGTTAAGTCATAGCCTCCTTGACTACATTAAATAGTGCCATTCTTTTTCCTCTTCTGTTTTGTTCATGTATCATGATAAAGTCCAACACATTTTATTTCATTCCATATTCTTGAATACTTTCAAAATCTCTAAATTCACTTATCCTTCCCTTTTTTGCAACCCATCTTTTCCATTTACTTCTTTTCCCTTATGGCAATTAGGGGGAATGGAATATATGACTTCTGATGCGATATTAGGTATCATTCCATTGAATAATGGGCAGGCTAATTAGTTATGCTGTGTTCTTGCTTCAGTGCTTCATTACTGACAGGTTTTGTCTTGTAGTTAGTTTTTAAGGTGCTAGCACCCTGGGATTTGAGGTTTAGGTCTTTCTTGGCGACCTTACCTCAAACTGAACTTGACATAACTTATTTCTTAAATTTAGTTAAATTTTTGGGGACAGCTAGGTGGTGGTAGTGGATAAAGCACTGGCCTGGATTTCAGGAGGACCTAAATTCAATCTGGCCTCGACACTTGACACTAGCTGTGTGACCCTAGGCAAGTCACTTAACCCCAATTGCCTCACCAAAAAAAAGAGAGAAAAAAGAAAAGTGTTTTCGTCTTGGGGAGGAAGGAGGGAAAGGAGGGTGGGAGAAAAATTTGGAACTAAAAATCCTGTGAAAACAAATGTTGAAAACTATCCTTATATGTAACTGGAAAATAATAAAATACTTTGAAAAAATTTCTAGATGGATTCTTATCAAAAGTGTTTTGTGTCCAAATTTTGAAAATGCTGGCCTAGAATGAACTAACTATAGGGAACAATTCTTCATGATACTGATTGATAATTGCTTCAGTTAAATCAGGGTTTCTTAACTTGAGTTTTAAAAAAACTTATTTTTATAATTTTATTTCAGTATAATTAGCCTTTTACAATTCTATGTATTTTTTTTCTTTTAAATAACATTATTTTTAGAAGCTATATGTTGGCTTCCTCACACTAAAGATAGAGCCATGATACAAAAAAGGTTTAGAGTCCCGAGTTAAACCAATTAGGAATCTAGCTATATAATTTCCCATGAAGAAATCAAGTTACCAAGCTCAGAACACCTGTATCCCATGATACTGGAAGAAGAAATACCGAGTGTTGTTGCAGAATGAGACTTAAAGATTGCAGAGGACTTGGAAATGTGCTGCAGGATTGTAAAAAGGCAAATGATCCAATTTAGAAGAACTGGGAATTAAATGGGATTACTAACATACAGACCGATTTTTGCTAAAATTCCAGAATGTATTTTTGAATGAATGGTTAATGAACGTCTAGAAAATGATGTGGTGACCATGAAGAGCCAGAATGAGTGGCCATTCAAAAACAGATTGTTCTTATGCTCTATGAACTTTGCTTCCTTTTATCCCAGCAATACTAATGTAGTAGAGAAGGTCAATCCTGCACCTGTGTTTACCTGGGTTTTAGTAAATCCTATGATACAATCTTTCATGTTATACTTGTAGATCGGATGAAGAGATATGAGCAGTTGGAAGATACAGTTCCATATATTGTGAACTGTTTTATTGGCTTGTTCCAAAGCTTAAGTTGTTTAATGGTTCAATGTCACCTGAAAGGATGGCTCTGATCAAGTGCCTTAGTGATTTGTGCTTGGCCCTGTGGGCTTAACATTTTATCGGTGACTTGAATAAAAGCGTAGATTCTCGTCTTGACCAGGTAGATTATTTTGGTGAATCAAATAAGATGAATTTTAAAGATAAATGTAAAATCTTACACCAGTTTTAGAAAAGTCATCCAGGTAATATAAAACTTGAGAGGGGCACGAGAAATTCATGTCGAACAATAAATTGAGGTTTTCAGTGCAATTCCAAGATCCATTTGAATGAACTGTGATGGCATCTAAGAAACAGCAATCCAGACTGCCTTGGGAGAATTATAATGGATGGTACTATTGTTATTTTGCTTATGTAAGACTTTGTCCAGATATTATCTAAATGCCAACGGTAATCTATACCAGACCAACCAAAATGGTAAGTTTCATGCAGTATGATATTCCAGGATATTAATCTGCAAAAAGAGAAAACTTCAGAATGGTATCACATTTGTCTTCAAGTATTTGATAACTCTGTCATGTGGAGAAAAGGTCTAGACGTACTCTGTTTTACCCCAAAGGGCAGATATGTGAGAAAATGGTAGAAGAGCAACTATTTGGCATAATTTAAGAAGAGGTTCCCCTCCCAATGTCCAGGTTGAATCTAGAGGCCCTTTCAGTTCTTTGATTCGTGCTTATGTAATCTTCAAGCAGGCCCAAATACAAGATTGATTTTATATAGTAAACATTATGTAGTAATTCTTACACAGAAACTATGGTTTAAAAGAGGTGATTATGGTTGCCAACAACAGGATATTTGATTTGAGAGAAAATATCAGAATGAATGCTAGGGGATAATTATCATATCCTGTGGGATATGAATCTTAATTCCTTAATTACATGATTTAGCAGATTGTCAAAAAATAGTAGTTGCAGATGGCAACTTCTATTAGTGTTTAAATTAAATGTATATTATTGCAACTTTCTTAGTTTTATTTAAAGAATTCTTAATATAGAGCCATGAAAACATAGAAGCATATAAAACTATTTCGATCCACATAGATGTATTGAGCCATATGGTAAATCTCGTTTTTACCCAAAGTTTGATTTTAGAGAAACTAGTTTTTCTCTGAAGTGCAAAAATAAGAAGGTATACAGTTCCTTTGGATGTTCCAAAGGTCTCTGCATATATTTCCACATAAATTTTGCCTTATGGCTTTCAGAGTCAGTAATTAAGTTTGATTTCTGTATATTGCATTATAGGCTCTGTTTGTGGGATGATCCATTTTCGTATGTTCAGTTTCTTTACCTTTGATTTAAATGAAATGATCAAACAAAGTAGCACACTGTTGCCTTTGTTATTTTAGATCTCTAACGTGATGAAACTTTCTCATGAACTGAGAGAGAGAAAACCTAGAGCAAAAAAAAAAAAAACAACCAAAAAAAAACCCCCACCACCCAAACCCCTAAAAAAACCCCCAACCAAAAACAAAACCAAAACTCACAAAAACACAAATCCTAGATTACTTTGAAAAAAACAGGCCTTCCTGGTAATCAAGGTGTTTACAGAGGGATGCTTTGTTCAAACCCTTGCTAAGCGCTCTGTATGTTTAAACAAAGAGCTTTTTAGACTTAAACAACAGCTGTTCATTTGAAAATAAAAAATCAAATTAAGCGGAACCAGCTTTGAAAGTAATGCCCTATAGCACTCTAACAAAGGAAGAAAAATACTGTGTTGTAAATTTCACTTAAATAACTTTTATTTTAAATAAATTTTTAAAGTAAAAAGTGTCATTTGAAAGCAGCTCATCTCCCTCTCTATCCCCCAATAGAACATCTGTGCTCATTCTGATGAAGATGAATGACAATGAATTAAACCAAAACCATTGAAGTGCTCTTTTTACCATAATTACACCTTGTCATATTTTGGAGACACAATACAGGGATGAAATGCCAATTAAGCCTGGTATGTTAATGAGATTGAGGCTGAATAGTGGATTAGAATGGACACAAATCCCACCGGAATTGATTTGATATCATCCTGAAGTTGTTCTGTTTTAATAGAAATGTTATCATACATATGAAATCTCTGTGCTTCATTTTTATTTTAAAACGATCCATTTGGGGATTTTTGGTCATCAAGTTGAAAATAGGTGTGTCTGAACACCTGGTTGCTAGGAGGAAAAGTCTTATGGAGATAAATTGGCATTCTCTCTTTTTTTAATGTCTTTAGCATAGTAAGTTCCACTCTTTAAAACTTTCATTTGTAGTACACTAACTGGGAGGGGCCAGAAAGCATTGGCTTCAGCATGGTCAGGGAAAATAGTCCAAGCCCTGGTATCCTGAGATCAAATTTTAGGTTTTTTTTGAACTCACTGTGTGATCATTGGCTGGTCCCTTTAGCAGTCTACATTTGAAATACAGATAGTGGAATTGGAGGATCATAGTGTGTTGGAGCTGGAAGGGGCATGAGAAAAGCTCCTCCAATTTCCTGTCGTGAATCATGAATCTTCTTAATGAAGACCTTCCGAAGTACAGAGATACAGAACGTTATTTAAAAGTTATCAGTTGTACCAACACCTAGAAATCTTTTGTGCTTGCTTTTACATCAGTGTCCTTTTGCTAGTACCACATTGTCTCCTAACTGGAATTAAGATATTTATGCTGGGTCTCTACAACGTCCCAAGAATTGTGTAAAAATTACATAAACTTGTTATACAATGATTTATAGTGATTAATCTGTGAAATCTTTATGCTAACTTGATCACACAAGCTTGTTGTGAGGTATAAGTGAAATAAAAAATGTAAATTTAGCATGGGGTTGATTCTCACCCCAATTTAATCACAGAATTCCCTGACACCCCATTCGAATCAATCAATTTGATAGTTTAATACTTTACATTTAAGAAATTTAAACTAGGAGAGAATAAGTCCTTAATCAATTTGAGAGTAATATAATGTGTTGATAATTGACTAAGTCAGTTGAAGCCAAACCCGAAATATCTTTTGTTTGGCCAAAATAATTAGACTTCGGACTGTGTAAAAGCTACCAAGATACTTTGGAAGCAAATATTTGAGTGGTCTTCATGTTCAGAATGAAGGACTCCCAAGGGGCAGTTGTCCTTTCTGTCTGCTCTGCCATGCCCTTGACCACATGATGACCTTTGGAACTCTGAATGTAATGAATACCCTGAAGTTCCCACCAGGTTGTTGGCAACTTTTACATTTAAAAAATCTCCAATATACACTAAGGAAAGCAGCCTTCAGAGGGTGACCTCTCAAGGAGCAAATTTAGGCAATGGACTAAATGAGGATATTTTCAGAGCCTTACAACCTCTGTCTCTATGTTGGAGCACACTTTCTCCAGGAACCTGCTTGCATGCACAAGGTTCAAAATGTGTCCCCAATTTGCGGAGATCTGTTTTTGTGCCAAATGTTATTACCATCCTGATGAGTAAAGCCTTGGTTTGCTGAGAATCAGTAGGAAGCACCTCAGTGAATGTTTTTACCTTAAATTTAACTAGAAAGACTAAGCTGTATGAGCACATTGGTGCTTTTGTTATTTCAGTTTTGTTAAAGAAATGAAAGAGAGAAAACCTAGAATAAATAAAAGAAAATCCATGGGAAAATTCTAGATAACTAGTATACTATAAACTCTAGTCGTTCTTTAGTGGTTCCCAAACATCCCATGGCTCCTGAATACAATAATTTTCATTTTTTTTTCTTTTTACTTTAATGACTTTGCTTTCTAAAAAGTTATTTTATTTTAACATTCTTTTCTTTTTGAATTTTGAGTTCCAGCTTTTCACCCATCCCCCCATCCCCTGAGAATGCAAATAATATATCAATTATACATGTGGAGTCATATAAAAACACATTTCATATTAGATAGAAAGCAAGAAAATTATACATCAGTTTACACTCAGTTTACCCAGTTCTCTCTGGAGGTGGATAGCATTTTTTCATAATGATCTTTGTAATTGTCTTGGATTGTTGTATTGATCATGTAGCCAGTCTTTCATAGTTGATAATCATTACAACATTGCTGTTACTGTGCACAATAATCTACAGTTCATCTCACCTTTCCTTTGCATCCATTCTTATTGGCTCATGCCATGTTTTTCTGAATCTTCCACCCCTGCACACACCAGGCATAGCACAGTAGTCTCCATTACCCATCATGCCACAAACTTATTCAGCCATTCCCAAATTGATGAGCTTCTACCTGATTGCCATTCTGTACACTACAAAAAGATTTGCTATAATATTTTTTGTGCATATAGACCCTTTTTCTTTTTTCTGTCTTTTTAAAAAAAACATTTCTTTGAGAGGACCTGAGTTCAAATCTGCCCCTCAGACACTGGAAACTTATAGCTGTGTGAGCCTAGGCAAGTCACTTAACCTCCCTGCACCCTCCCTTGCACCCCCCCCAATATTCTTTGAGGTACAGTTTTATGGCTCTTTTTAACATAGTTTCAGATTGTTCTCTAGGATTGTGGACGAAGTTCACGTACTCCATCAACAATCATTAATTAAAATAATTTAATTAATTAAACTTATTTTCCCCTCATCCCCTCAAGCATTTGGCATTACTGATATGTGTTTAAGGTAGTTTTTCAGATTTGTCTTAATTTGCCATTTTCTATCACCTAGTGATTTAGAGCATTTTTTCATAGTTTCATAGATAGATTTGATTTCTTCTTCTGAGAACTGCCCTGATCATATCCCTTGATGATTTATCAACTGGGGAATGATTTATTTTTATAAGTTGACCAAGTTCCCTATGTATTTGAGAATTGCCACCTTTATTAATAAATTTGTTGTGAAATGTTTTGATACTACTTTCATTGTTCATGTACTGTGACGTTTAAAATTTACTGTGCCTTATTCCTGTCCAAGTGTAGGGGAAAGGTTTTCTAGTTATATTTTGTTACTATAAATTAGAAGCTTTAGCATCATTTTGGGGACATAAAGCAATTATTATTAAAGTATACTAAATTATTAGTAAAAAGAGAGTACTTAGCTCAGAAAGTTAAGAAAAGCCCTTTCTAGCCTATATTCCAGCCTGGCCTGGTTTATTGTCTCAAGTCCTCCTCCAAGAGCCTGTTCCCCAGAGCAACTGCAAGTAGAAGCTTTCTTTCTGTTTGGAGGCTGTCCTTATATACTGCTTCAAGCTAATTGGCTAGAATCACCCAAATCCATTGGTTCACTGGGACTTGAGGGTGGTCCCATGTTGAGGTCAGAGGTTACACCCCCTGAGAAGCCAGCATCTAAGGTAGGTCGTGGTTTCAATCAAGGTCAACTTCAGGTTGAGTCAATCAGGCAGAGCAGTTAGTGTCAGTACAATCCAATCAATCCAATCCAAATCAAGCCCCTTTGGGCATTCCAAACCCATTATTTTCTCACAGTACCTTTAAGCAAAATGTCGTTTCCCTGTTTATCTCTTTTAACCTTCCTGTCCTCCTTTTACAAGTGTCTATTGTATACAGTATAATTTCTGGAATTTGGTTTCTAATACATTCTATTGTTTGCTTCCATTTTATGGGTGTATGCATCCATTCCCAATTCACAGTTACTGTTGCTGTTATTTCCTCTATTCTGGTTTCTTCTGTTTCTCATTCTCTCTTTTTATCCTGCCCCTCCTCAAAGGTATGCTTTGCTTCTAATTACTGTCTCCCTTAATCACCCTTCACTTTTATCATTCTATTTTCTCATATCTCTTATCCCTTTCCCCACCTATTTCCCTATGAGGTGAGAGAGAGAGAGAGAGAGAGAGAGAGAGAGAGAGAGAGAGAATGAATGAATGAATGAATGAGTATGTAGTATGTTTATTCTTCCTTATTTGACCCAATCTAACAAAGAGTGGGGTTCAAACAATTTCCTGCCACCCCCAATTTTCCATTGATTGTAGAAGCTTTTCTTTTTTTATTATTTGAGTAAACCTTTTCACATTGAAGCTCCCATTTTGCCTTCTCCCAGTGTATTCAACTTTCTCACCTCTCCATTTTGTTTTGGAGATCATTTCCAGCATAATTAACTCACACCCATATCCTTTGTCTATGTAGACTTTTTTCTAAACTGCCTGAATGAAGTTCTTTGGAATTATACTATACTACATATCATCTTCCCTAGGAGTGGAAATACTTTAACTGGATTGAGTCCCTTATGATATAATCTTTCATGGTTTACCTTCTTTATGCTTCTTTGAGTTTTCTCTTTAAATGTCAAATTTTCTATTCATCACTGATGCTTGTATATCAAGGGATGCGATTGGAAAAGCCCTCTATTTCGTTAAATACCCAATTCTTTCTCTGAAGGATTATACTCAGTTTGCTGGGTTAAGGTTGTAATCCTAACTCCTTTGCCTCCTGGATATTGCATTACCAAAACCCTCTGCTTCCTTTTGTGTTGGACTGCTAACTAACCTTTTGTGATCTTGGACTGTGCCTCCCATGGATATTTTAATTATTTTTTTTAATGAGGCACTTTTTTTTTTTTTTTTTTTTTTTGCGCAGGGCAATGGGGGTTAAGTGACTTGCCCAGGGTCACACAGCTAGTGTCAAGTGTCTGAGGCTGGATTTGAACTCAGATACTCCTGAATCCAGGGCCAGTGCTTTATCCACTGCACCACCTAGTTGTCCCTTTAATGAGCTTTTTTAAAACCTCCTTTTCCATTTAACCATATCTACTTGTTTTTTTAAGCCAAGTCTACTTTTTTTGTTTTTGTTTGTTTGTTTGTTTTTTTGCAAGGCAATAAGGGTTACATGACTTTCCCAGGGTCACACAGCTAGTAAGTGTTAAGTGTCTGAGGCTGGACAGGGCTGGTGCTTTATCCACTGCACCACCTAGCTGCCCCCACCAAGTCTACTTTTTAAGGAGTTTTTTTTTTTTCCAATGAATTTTGGTACCTGCCTCTTTTATCATTAGGCCAATTTTATTTTTAAAGTGTTATTTTTTTTAATTTTTGGTAACTTTTAAGCCAAGTTATTAATTCATAATTTTCTTGCATCAGTCTCAGTTTTTTTCTTTTCCTTTTTGGAGGTAATTGGGGTAAAGTGACTTGCCCAGGACTACATCAGGCTTTGCTTGTAGTTGTTGTCACATTGTTGTCTTCTTCTGAGTTTAAATCTTGGTCTTCCCTGTCACAGTAGTAGCTCTTTACATTCAACCTCCTTCCCTCCTTCCCTTCTTCTGTCCTTCCTTCCTTCCATTTTCCCACTCCTTTCACTTTGAACTTTATGATAAAGTTGGACTTAGCTCACCTGGGGGGTGGGGAGGCACTGTTCCAAGCTTCAGTGTTTTGGGTGTTGCTAGTTTCAGTGTCAGTTCTGGGGGACAGCAAGTTTTTAGTATTTCCAAAATAGTATTATGCTGGGTTAGGTGTGGTCACTGGTTTCCTAGTCTGCATTCTGGTCTTTACTTAGGAAGCAACCCTGCTCTTCTGCAGCCACAAGTACTAATACTCTTCTTGGCGCCCTGCACCTGTGATCAGGGTTCCTGGAACTGCAACCCAGTGTTGCTTATGGAAATCAATGTCAGCTATACCTTGTGCCAGCAAAGTTTATATGCCTTTCTGGCAAGTTTTCCAATTCTCTTATTATCTCCTGAATGAGAGCTCACAAAGGTACTGTTGCTCCTGTTGCCTCCAAGTTCCAAGGCTGGTGTTCCTACCACTCTGGGCCTTTGCACGTCTTGACCTCTTCTATAGACCTAAGTTGTTTTAGACTGGATAATTGTCTCCCTCTTACTCTTCTTCCACCACCCTCCAACACTCCAAAATTTATTAGAATCATTATTTAAAAGTTGGTTAGATGGGAATATTGGGGGAATTCAGCTGGGATCCGGCCTGTACTCCCATCATCTTGGTTCCACCCTGATAAAGTAGTTTTCAGCCATCAGCCTGCTAAGAGTTATTCATGTAGCCTTAAAAGGGGAGAAACATAAACAGACTATGAAAAGCTCAATTTTATAAAAATACAACATATTCCTAATGCCTGTTTCTTTCTAGATCAAATCCCAAGTGAAATATAGAACAACATTAAAGAATGTATATTGTTGATTATAGAGGAGCAAGGAGTGGGTTGCAGAAAACCATATTGGTATAAATTCATAGGAATAGCCTATACTCTTTAGTGTTTTTTTTTAGCAGTTTAATTTAGAACTGGAAATATTGCTTTCGGCCAAGGTCAGCCATTCCTGTTCCCCCTTTAGCTGCACACATTTTATTGGATGAGAATTAGCTTCCCTGCTGAAAGGTCCTAGCAAGGGGTGCTGTAATTAATCTTTTGTTTTGTTTTGTTTTGTTGAAAAGACTTCAGTGACTCCTTTGGCACCACCTAATGCAAAATAATGCTTTTTTTTTTTTTGGTTGTTCTGTTAGTTTTATAGCACCCTATCCCTGAAAAATAACCTTTTAACTCCAAATCTAGTGGAAGATTGAGAGAGTTACACAAAACTTCATTGGATCATTCCTGTGTTCGCTAGAGAGAGAGTATCTTGTCGTTGAGATCACTCTGATAGGCAGTCATTTTAAGGGAGCTGCACAAGTTACCAAGGTTCAGTTTTGCATGGCTGGATTTGATTCATCCAAGAATGAATCTAGTCTTTGAGTTCAGATATAACATATGTACTTTGATTTTGTTCTCTTCTGTGGTTTAAAGATTGTTCCTGGAACAGTAATTCATCTTGTTATTTAGAAAAATGGTAATGTCACTTCCCTGCTTGAGATTGCAGCTTCAGAGGAAGAATCCCAGGGCTGGGATTTTAATAATATAAAGTAGCTTTCATAGTTCCTGTGGGCTTGGTGCTTAGCGACATCTTGACCATCTATATTACTTAAAAGAAATGAACTCTAAGCTGAAAGCCCTTGCTACTTGAGAGCTAGCAAAAGACAGTCATGTGGGGATCGCAGTGATTTCTGTAAACTGAGCTAATTGTGTTCAACTGTATACAGATAATTACAGTGGGACTCAGAAGTACTATCTTTAATATAAAAGCTATTAGGATGTCAGAATGAGACTAAAACAGTTATGTTTTCAGGTTAAGCCATAGATTTTGCTTAGAAGGGGTTCTGGAGGTATAAGATAGATAGCTACAACAGTCAGTGTCCCTGACATTTCATTCTTTCTAATTTAGGTTTCTCATCATTTCTTTGGGGAGAGTGGTTTTCTTTTAGTATAGCCATAAATGAATCTGTTTACTGACTAGTATTGCTTCTTATTATCAAAGTTTATCCTTATGTACCCATTGTTTGACAAAAGAAGAGGTCATCACTTGATTTGCAACCATGACTAGAGCCTAATAAGTAATTAAGGATATATTTCTGAGTGGTACAATTTGCAGCAGACCCCTTGAAGGTCCTTTTCATTTTAATCTTGTAACTATTGCATTTTAGATTCTAGAATTTTTTATTCTCCATGGAACAGAATCATTCTTTTTTGGGTATTTGACATAGTTGACTAGCTCTTCTTTTTTCATACTCACTCTCATCTACACAGTGTAGTTTCATGATGCTTTTATGACCTTTCTGGTCTCTTATGTCCTTTATTAGCTCATTGTTTTCCTCCTATTCCTTCAA
Organism: Dromiciops gliroides; assembly: GCF_019393635.1. Classification (NCBI taxonomy): domain Eukaryota; kingdom Metazoa; phylum Chordata; class Mammalia; order Microbiotheria; family Microbiotheriidae; genus Dromiciops; species Dromiciops gliroides. Next base: position 533,791,106 of record NC_057861.1, read on the forward strand.
TATTGGCGTCCCTCAAAGTTCAGTCTTTACTACGTAGCCTTTTTTTTTCTTTCAAGTTTCCCAGGTGTAGCTGTGATATTTTGTTTTGTTTTGGTTTGTTTGTTTTTCTTTTTTTTTTTTTTAACATATAAGGTATTTTTTTTCCTGTTACATGTAAAGATAGTTCTCAACTTTTGTTTATACATGCTTTACAATTTCAGATTTTTCTCCCTCCTTCCCCTCCCTCCCCCCTCCCCTAGACAGCAGGTAATCTGATATAGGTTATATCTATATACAAATACATATATATATATATATATATAGATATATATCTACATAGCCTTTTTTTACTTACATAATCTCTCTGATCTTTTCTATTCCTGTGGCTTCAATTATTACTCAAATACAGTTTAGTCCCAAACCCCAATTAACTCCCGCTAACTCCAATTTTATATTAAAAGTAGTGCTGTTATCTTTATTTTCTTGCTATTCTTGGTAGATATAAAAGGTCATTACATAAACAAATTAGAGGAGCAGAGAAAGTGATAGTTTCCACAATTGTGAATAAAGGACTAGTTCTTGAACAAATAAGGAATAAAAAAATGTTTAGGGCAAGGTGAATTTGAGGTGCTAAAGTATTGTCTTGGTGAAGATAATCAGTAGGCAGATATTGTTCAGTTGTTAGTTGTGTCTGAATCTTCGTACCATAGCACACCACTGTCCTCCACTATCTCTATACGTCTGTCCAAGTTAATTTTCATTGTTTCTATGATAATATCTATCCTCATTCTCTGCTGTGTCCTTTTCCTTTTGCTTTCTATCTTTCTCAACATCAGGGTCTTTTCCAATGATTCCTGTCTTTAGCATGTGGCCAAAGTATTTGTTTCAGATTCAGTATTTGACGTTCCAATAAACAGCCTGAATTAATTTCTTTAAATATTGACTGATTAGTGTTTCTTGCTGTCTAAGGAATTCTCCATTTGAGTGTCAGGTTTTTGTGCCCTAATACATGGTCAGGTTTTGTGTAGGTGCTATATACTAGTGAGAAAAAAGGAATATTCCTTTCTATCCCCATTCAGTTTTCTCCAATAGCCAAGGAACTCTCAAATTTTCTCCAGGACCAAGATTCCAAAGCATCAATTCTGCAGTGCTCATTTTCCCTTATAGTTCAACTTTCATAGCCATACTTTACTACTGGAAAAACCATAGCTTTAACTATATAGATCTTTGTCAGAAAGATGATGTCACTGCTTTTTAGTATGCTGTCCAGATTTGCCATAACTTTCCTTCCAAGGAGCAAGCATCTTTTATTTTATGTTGCCATTGCCCAAGAATATAAAATCTGACAGTGCTTCCATTTCTTCTCCACCTATGTGCTGAGACTTGAGGTGGAGAGATCACTTAAAAGGTTATTGAAATAATTCAAGTGTAAGTTGATGAGGTTCTATATCAGTATCACAGATGTATGAGTGCAGAAGTAGACCTAGAGATTCAGTGAAGGTAGAAACTATAAGACTTAACAATGGACTGGATGATTCTTTTCTTTTAAAATTTCTTGTGAACATTTTGATTTGTTGCTTTTCTAAATTTTTTTGTTGTTACTTTCCTCAAAATTTGTGCCTCACATTTGGCCTTGTACATGGTGGTTTAATAATCCTTATTGATTTGTATCATCAAGTTACATGTTTTCTAGTGAAAGTGCAATGCTTTTGGTCAATGGTAACTCAGAGGGTGTAACTTTCTAACCTTGACTAGGGCACACAGAGGTTTTGTACTGGCCAATCTATGAAATATGGTTTAAATATTTTTTTTCTGTTTCATAATTCAAGGTGGTTTTAATACTCTTATAAAAATAAGGGACACCGGGGTTTCATTCACATGTTTCATCTTCCAAGTTTGGTCTATCTCGTTTGAACATAAGAGGTACAATTTGTAACACGCTTGAATCTGCCATTGAACAGCTTGGGCCAATTGCCGCCCCATTCAGCAGTTCTATGCTATTATCTATGGTACCTTTGTCCCCACTCACTGAAAATGGGGGAGGTGATCTCTATTTGTTTCCATATACAGGTTTCTGGTAATCAGACCTCTTCAACTTAATAATACACATTGCTGTTGGACTAGAGAGCTGTGATTACTTATCTGACTAGTGGTCTTTTTTCCCTTTCTAAGCAACTGAAGGGAGGGAGTCTTATCATCTAGTGATTTTGAGATACTGGGGGGTATTCTGTTCTAATTTCTATTGTTTGGTGGCTCCTGACTCATAACAATGCAAAGCACATCTATTAGTGGGTTCCACTTTTTTAGCCTATCCCATCCTGCAAGGGTCTCAATGAAAGCAATTTGCACAAATTTTACAAATAGCCTTTGTTGTCTTAGGGACTTTTATCTGAGGAGTGCAGTTAAGCTGACCCATAAAATTGTTGTTCCTTGTGACCAACATCAAGCTTTCATATGATTTTCTAACTTATTTGTTATTTCCTTCTGAACAGCTCTTTGACTTAAAGTTGAGGTTTTGTGTTAGAGTTTCTTCTTTGTCTCTGGCTTATACCTTTGGGGAAAAGTTACAAAGTAATTGGGAGTTTTCATTTGGCATCAGAAATCCTTCGTTTCTGACTCACTTGGCCTTTCCTATGATAGATCCAGTTGAACTTGGTTGGGGCAGCTTGTAAGCATTTACCTGGCATAACATGACAACAGGCCTCAGTAAAATGCTTGTTTTTCAGAACAACAATTTAGGAGACAAGACGTTGTTCTTACGTTATTTCAAATGAAATTGCATTTTCTTACAAATGGCAAATGTGGTGGAGAAGGGGAAGTGAGACCAAAAGATCCAGAGATGAATCCAGGAGCAGGGATTTCTGGGCATCTGGGCATTGGTATGGGGCTGAGTTGATGGGAGTGCATAGGGATTCCAGGAGGAAATGTGTGTATAGAGCTAGGTTCTTAAAATCTGGATGTGGGCACTAAGAGCACACAGGTGAGGCCAAACAAGATAGCAATAGCTTGTCAGCAAATGCTGGAGCATAGAGAGGTGGAATTCAGGAAAAGGGACCAGGATTGAGGGATATGAAGTTGAACCAGGAATAGGTCAGAGTTAAGTACAGTGGAATTGGAAAATATGGTTAGAGGAAGGATATATACTCAGTCCATCCTAGGAATCCTGTTCCCTCAGCAGATGATTATTAAACTCATCTTCTGTCCCCCATCCTTATCTTGCTCTCAGTGTATCTACTACAATCCTATTTCCCCAATACTCCACTTTCTACTATGCCCATTGGCAGGCCTGATCCATAAGTATCAGACTAGCTTTTGTCTGAGATTTCTTTCTTATTCAATCCTTCCATAGTCTAGTCTTTATTTAGATGTGTCTTCCTTTTGACCATGCTGCTTTCTTTACCAGCTTTTCCAAACTGACCACACTTTCATACTGTCTCTGACCTCCAGCCTATGCACCCCTCCTCTCCCCCAAACAAGGTTCGTGGTTGTGAGGAAGAGTACTCTCTTTTCAGCTCCAGATAATCTCTTGATCATCTTCACTAAGCAACCTATCCTTCAAGGTTCATCATACAGTCTAGATACTTGTGGTTGGTATCCATCAACTCCTAGGACATTGTTCTTCATTCTTCAGTGATTTCAGTGCTTGGGTCAGTCTTTTTCTTTTCACCATTGTGAGGGCTAAAATTTGATATACAGAGCGTTATTTGGGTGACTCGCCTTAATATTGGGGTCCCGGAAATATGAGGGACCTTTTAGGTTTAAACCTCCCCTCTGAACTGCCCTTTTTAGGTATTTTTCCCAGGCCAATAAGAAAGGAGCCTCTAAGCTTTAGTTCACAAAAGGATCAGACTTTATTACTTGGGAATTAATTAAACAACAAAGGTGAAACCAATAAAAATCAAAAATAAGGAAATAGGAAAATAGATGCACCACCAAGACCACAGTCGCCACACTGAGAGCGTGAACTCCCGTTCCGGAAGTAAGTCCAGAGCTAGCATTCTGAAATTACCCTCTAACCTCCCTTCAGGAAGTGTTCAATCTTTTCTCCCCCAAAAGGGGAGGTCCTTCAAAAGCTGCCTATGCCACAAATAATTTTTACCACACCATCTATTCCACCTAAGCTCCACATAGTTTGCTTTTATGTTACCATCAACCACTAATGTTTCACATGTATGTTCATGAACTTCAAAATTTATTTCCATGATCATAATCATTTATTATTCCATTGAGGGTAGAAAATGGTGTTTATAGAAATATATATGTATATATTTCAACATATTTTTTTTAAGTAATGAACATTTTTCTTTATAGTTTTGTGTTCCAATTTTTAATTCCTCCTTTTCTCCCAATATGCAATGAGACATATCCCTTCCCTCTCCCTGAGGTGGCAAGCAATCAGATAGAGGTTATACATGTGCAATTATGTGAAACATTACCATATTAGTCATTTTGTACAAGAAGACTTGAGTAAAAGAAAAAAAGGGAAAGTAACTGAAAAATAGCATGCTTCCATCTTTGTTCCATTCATATCAGTTCTTTCTTTGGAGGTGAGATAGTATGTTTCATCATTGGTCCTTTGGGAGTGTCTTGGATCATTGTATTGCTGAGAATAGTCGTCATTCACAGTTCTTCATCAAAAAATATTGTTGTCTCTGCACAATGTTCTCCTGTTTCTGCTCACTTCACTATACATCACTTCATACAGATCTTTCCAGGCCTTTCTGAAATTATCCTGCTTGTCATTTCTCATAGCACAATAATATTCCATCACCATCATATACCACAACTTGTTTAGCTATTCCCCAATTGATAGGCATTCCTTTGGTTTCCAATTCTTAGGCACCACAAAAGGAGCTCCTAGAAACATTTTTGTATAAATAAGTAATTTTCTCTTTTTGGGGATGTCTTTTGGGATATAAACCCACAATGGTATTGGTGGAACAGAGGGTATGTACAGTTCTATAGCCCTTTGATCATAGTTTCAAATTGCTCCCCTGAATAGCTAGATCTTTTCTATCAACATGTATTTTTAAATTTTAATTTTTTTTAATTTAAAAAACATTAATTTTCTTTCCCTTTTACCCCACCCCCCCTTTGGGAAAAAAATGCCCAGAAAACCAAAACTTATATATCAAATATACCTATTCAAACAAAATCAGTTCCCGTATTGTCCAGCATTGTCTGAAAATCTCATTGTATATCTGTCATCTGTCATTTCTCTGTTATTTGTTGGGAAATTTGCCTCTCATTGATATCCTGGAATCTTGAGTGGTTTTTGCTTTCATCAGAATTCTTAAGTCTTAGTGTGACAATGATGTTATTGTATAAATTTTCTTCAGCTTTTGCTCACTTTTATCTGCAGTGGTTTCTTTGAAACCATTTCTTGTCTCTAAACACTTGGATCAACACAAGTGAAAGAGCAGATCATGGAATTTATTGCGCATATAACTAAGAAAAGTAATAATATCAAAAACCCCAGTAAGACATTAAAATAGGATTTCTGAAAATTAAAGAAGAGACTAACAAAATTGAAAGAAGAGTAAATATTTATTGAGTCCCTACTTTGTGTGCTAGGAGTAGAGAGGATTGCCAAAGTGAAATCAGAAATACTCTAGCCTATAAGTAATTTATAGCCCAGTAGAGAGGATAAGGTAGATACATAGGTAATTGAGATACCAATTAAGTGACTATAAAGTGCTTATGAGAAATACAAACTAAATGGTATGGGAATTTACATGAGGAGGGCTATGTTCTAGGAAGAGGCAATATTTAAATTGAACAGTGAATAAGAGATACAGTTTTAACAAGAGAAAATGTGGAGGGAGAAGGTGAAAGGAACAGCAAGAACACCAAAGTAGTCAATCTTGGCGGTGTGTTTCAAGAAGATCAAGTCGTTCAGTTTGGCTGGAGTAGAGAGAAGATACAAACCGTAGTGCAGAGGGCCTTTGAATACTAGTTTAGTGAGCAGTTCATATTGTTAAAAGGAGGTGACGTTATTGAAGTGATGCTTTAGAAAGCTGGATGTGTCCACAATGCGCAGTGTTTTCTCTAAAGGAAGAGCTAGTAAAGTCTTTTAAAAGTATTGTCACTGAAGAGTCACAAATGGAAGATGTCAAGTTCATTTATTCTTCAGATTCAAATTAGGGACATGTACATAACATACTGAACAATTTTTTTCAAAGTGGCAAGTACAGAATAACCTCATAGAAAACCAGCGATTCCATCTTGACTTAATTTTCAAGTTTAATTATTTAGGAAAAGGCTTTTAGTGTGACAGTTCATAACACATCTCTACTTCTTTCTTGAACTTTTGGTGTCATTTTCAGTGTGGTCATAATATAGAATCTTTTTAGAAATAACTTTTGTTATATACACGCAGAGCTTTGGTTTGAGGAGAAACTTAAATGAACATATTTCCTAATTGGTACATTAAAATTTCTGTTAATTAGATGATATTTCTAGCATCCTTATGACAGAATATTTTCCTATTAAAGGGGAGAGAGTTCCAAAGGTAGGAGAGGAGTTGAGAACAAATTGGCAGTTTTTCTCTCCCCTCCCCACTCTTCCCTTTGCTGATGGGGAAAGTGGTTAATTAGGTTATTTTTCTCTTTCTCTGACACGTGCAAATGAGACTGTGTTAATAACTGAGCTGTTACATAAATGATAAAAATTTTAAAACAAATGGCAGCTTGTCAGGCAAGCCTGGAGAATGGAGGTGAATTCTGTGGAGAATCCAAATGCAGAAGACTCTGACATGGTGGAGCCTAGAAGGATGGTCAGGGCCAGAACTGTTCTTTCCCTCAGACATCAGCTGCCATAAATTACTGGAATTTTGCTGTGGTTGTTTCTTTTTCCCTAAGCCCTTCAGGGCCAAATTAATAATTTAAAAATTATAATAAAAACAGAACGACTTGCCAAGATGAAATTATAATTTGTACCAGGGGCTCGAGGCTAAGGCAAACTTAGTTTACAAGTGGGAAGTTATCTTTCTTCCAGGGCAGTGTTCTAAAAGATAGAATCATCTTTTCATGTTCTTACCTGAAAACTTGTGTGGGGAGGAGAAGAGCTATTGCCACCACCCCCCCCCCTTTTGAATTGTTCCAGCTTCCGTAGTATTTAGTGCCTATCATTTTGCTCAACATTGTGTTTGTCGGCATGAAAAATATAAAAGAAACAAAAATAAGTCTCTTGTTTCCTGGGATGAAATGTATTAAAAGCTGAGTAATGTAATAAACCAGTAACACAAGAAAAGAAATGTCACAGATTTTGGACTGCTCCTCAGTTTTTTGTAGGTGAGTATGGCAGCTTTGTGGTCATCGTTTACGGGTGTGCACAATGAAATCAGACCAGTCAGTGCCTAGCCTGGGGCAGAAGTGAGCAGATGTTATTACATGTCATGTTTACATGTTGATCAAGAACTTTGCATGAGCAATTGCATTTTTGCAGTGAAAGTCAATAGGTTTCCATGATGGTGGTGGGAGAGTTCACCTTGAACAATGTCAGATAGATTTTGGGAGGCAAGCAAACTGGATGTACTGGCAGAGAGTATTGGGATTTGGACATTTCCTACCCAGTTATGCTTAGTGCCTTTCCAGTTCCTGCCAGGCCTCATTCTGACAGAATATAAGTGCTTGGAAGATTGGTAGCTGTCACTCTTTGAAAAATCTAAAATGAGATTTCATTTTTAAATAATAAGAAAGAACCCCATTTTGAACATTTGCAGCTGGGAGATGGAAGAGATTAGAAATCTTAGTTATCTGTGGAACAGAAAAGAAGGCACAATAGAGAGAAATAAAAATAATGGTGAATATTAATGAAGAAAACCCAGCTTACCCTTCTGTAGGGAAGATTTCTCTTGTTCATGAACTAAGACATAACTTAAAGTACTCTCTACTATTGTGCACTTCTTGAGAAAGTGAGGAAAGCTGAAGGGATTCAATTTATAGTTGAGAATTACTGTGTGTTCACTTGACGGGGTTTACAATTCTGGAGTCTGTATACTCCATATAATATACTTAGTTTATCTGCCATCTTTCCTGGCCACCCCGCCCCCTTTTTTTCTTTTTCCCTTATTTGATAGATAATATCTTTTCAATTGATAAGTATTTTTTTCTGACTTCTTTAGCCTGCCACCACAAGCAGTGACCTCATTAATTTGTTTTCAACATATTCCTCTGTATGTGTATATAAATAGTTTGGCAAAGCTAATTCTCATATTAGGTATATCTGAAAATGTATGTGTCTTCCTGCATTTTAGTTTTATCATGTCTCTGTCAGGAGGTGAGTGGCATGTTCCAACTTCATTCTTTTGATCTCATTGTTTATTGCTACATTGGTTATAGTTCTAAAATCTTAACAAGTTTTTTTCCCCCTATGATGTTATCACTGTATGCATTGTTCTTTTACTTCTGTTCATTTGACTCTGTATCATTTCATAAAGGTCTTTGCAGTTTCCTTAGAAACTCTCCATTTCATCATTTTTTTTATGGCATAATGCTATTTTATTTCATTCATATACCATAATTTGTTTATTGAGGTTTAGTTGTTCTTCAGTCACATGTGACTCTTCATGACCTTATTTGGGGTTTTCTTGGCCAGGATAGTGAAGTGGTTTGTCATTTCCTTCTCTAGCTCATTTTCCATATGAAGAAACTGAGATAAAAAGGGTTAAGTGACTTGCTAGGATCACACAGTTAGTAAGTGTCTGAGGCCAGATTTGAACTCAGGAAGAAGAGTCTTTCTGACTTCTATTCTTGTACCTTATCCACAACAGTACTACCCAGCTTCCCCTCATTTCTTTAGCCCTTCCCTACTAAGAGAACAGACCCTTAGTTTTCAGTTATGGGCTACCATAAAAAGAGGAGCTACAAATAGAGTTTACCAAGTGTCGCACCGTTGTGTTTTTATCATATTGGTGCTATTGTATACATTTTTCTCTTGGATCTGCTCACTTCACTTTACATTAGTTAATATAACTTTTCTCAGATTTCTTTCATACCATCCTCTTCATCATTTCTTCAACACAATATTATTCCATCACATTCATATATCATAACTTATTCAGCTATTCCACAGTTTTTAATTCTTTGCCACCACAAAAAGAGCTGTTATAAATATTTTGTACATATAGGTTCCTTTCCTTTTCTTTTCTTTTAAAATTTCTTTGGGATACAGATGTAGTAGTAATTGTTGTTTGTCCTTCATTCTTGAAGAGTACCATGACATCGGGGTGATGTCATGACTTGCAGTGAATTGGATATTTAAGTGAGGGAGGGGTGTGTAAGGTCACCAACCTCACTCTTTCCTTTAAAGCCATCAGGATCCAGTGGCAAGATATAGATCAGGACAACTGGAGATGGCCCTAAATCTTTAGGGTATTTGGGGTTAAGTAGCTTGCCCAGGTTCACATAACTAATAAGTGTCTCAGGAGGAAGAGGAGGAGGAGAAGTTGCTGCTGCTGTTGTTGTTGTTGTTTTAGTACTCAAAGTGTATGCATTGTTTTTTGGCCATGGTTCTAAATTGCTATCCAGAATGGCTGAAACCCCATTTGTAGTCATACTAACAGTACATGAATATAACTTTTCTCCAGCTCCTCTAGCACTTGAAATTTTCCTTTTTAGTAAGCTTTCCCAGTTTGGTGGGTGAGAGTTACTTTAATTTGCATTTCTCTAATTACTAGAGATTTAGATAATCTTTTTTATAGGCTTATGTTACTTTTATTTTTTCTTCTGAAAATTGCCTATCCATGTCCTCTGAACATTTATCAATTAAGGAATGGCTCTCATGATAAATTTGACTTAGTGATTATATATATCTTAAAAATGATATCTTCATCATAGAAACTTGCTTCAAAGATTTTTTCCAAATTGACTGCTTTTCTTCCTGGGGCAGCTAAGTGGTAAGGTGGATAGAGGGCTGGGTCTGGAGTCAGGAAAACCCAGATTTAAAGTCTAAGATTTTGGACTGACAGATCCTCTTTCTGATTAGTAGTTCACTGAATAAATTACTTTATTAGTTCTATTTACAATATTGGCTCAGCCTACCATATAAAAGCAATTAATATTTCTCCAATCGTTTACATCTGTATCTATGTAATGAGTGTTTTGTAATTGTGTTCATTTGATCCCTCTGTATATTTAGACAGGTAAATTTAGAAATTTCTATTGTCTTTGCTTATTTTGTGTGTTATTTATGTGTTATTGCTCAATTTTGTTGGTAATGTACAGAAATGCTCTTGATTTCTGTGGGTTTATGTTCTATCTTGTAGCTTTGCTGAAATTGTTAATTCTTTAATTTGATTTTAGTTGACTCTCTAATTCTCTAGTTCAGCCATCAAATCATATGCAAATGTTTCTTCTTTGCCCTTTCTTATTCTCTCAATTGTTTTCCTGTCTTACTGCAGTACAATGTTGAATAGTAATAGTGCTAAGTAACATACTTGCTTTACCCCTAACTTTATTGGAAAGGCTTCTATTTTATTCCTATTACAGATAATGCTTGCTTTTTGTTTTAGATTTATATTACTTATCATTTTAAGTTCATTCCTATGCTTTCTAGTGTTTTTTTAAAAACAAGGTCAAGTATTATATCTTGTAAAAAAAACTTTTTTGCATCTATTGATATAATCATAATTTTTGTTTGAAAAGTGCTTAGCAGAGTGCCTTGCATATAGTAGGTGCTATATAATTGTTTATTTTCTTCCCTTCCCTCTTCACCACCTCTCCTCTTCCTTTCTTATTTCCCTGTCAATCAATACATAAGCATTTCTATACCAAATTGTATGTTCATTCGTGCGTGTGTGTGTGTGTGTGTGTGTGTGTGTGTGTGTGTGTGTGTGTCTTTTTCAGGTAAGTGAACCTTATCTGATACACATTTCCTCCATTCATTCCTCCCTCTTTTTTTATACTTATGGAGTCCACTTATGAGAAATTACATGTTTCATCTGTTCTTCCTCCTTTCTACACTTGTGCATTCTTCCTTTTATTCTCACTCAATTTTTCTTATTCAGTAATCAGAAGGTAATCAATTCACCTCCTTCATCTCTATTTTTCTTATTTAATTGCTTAAATATTATTTGAAGACATTAAAGTTCAGAAGGGAAATCGATTTCTCTTCATCCTATTAGACTTTAATCTATATAATTGGTTTTTTTTTTACATTTCTCTATCTAGCTTTCTCCAAACTCTTGTGTTTGAATTTCATAGTTTTTAATTAGCTCTAGTCTTTTTGTATCACTATTATTTGATTGTCCTCTATCACAGTGGTATCAAATAGAAATGAATCCTTCCAGGTCCACATGTTGACTTTGACAACCATAAATCAATTTTATTTATTTGTTTATTTATGTGGTTTGTTAAACATTTTCCAATTATTTATTTATCTAGTTCGAGCTATTTTAGGGGCCACAAATTCAACACTTCTGCTCTGTTACATTAAAATTCCATTTCCTCCCTTATGATTGTACTCAGCTTTACAAGACTTATTATTCTTGGTTGTAAAGTCTATTCCCGCATCCACTCCTCTTTTGTCACAAATTGTCTTTTATTAGTTCTCAAGCTTGATTTTAGTCTCCAACTGTAGAGCCTTATATTTTGCTGCCTTTACCAGGCTTGCAGTATTTCTTGATTGATTCTGTTCCATTCATCCCTTTTTTAGATTGTGTTTAGGGGTTCTCCTTTTCCCATCTTGCCAATAAGTTTAATAGTGCCTGTTGTAATGTACCATTTTCTGCTGAATAAAGTTTATACTGTCCTGAGGGGAGATGATTTAATAGTCAGCATTGTAGGTTTTGAGCATTAATCATGTCTTCCTTGAATTAGGCTAAAAAATACCTATTTCGAAGTTACCATGAGGTCAGGTGATCCTGTCTGCTTACTGGGAAGGAAATCATGCTTTTAACCAAAAGGGATCGTTTTCCCAACGTACTTCAGAGCAGAACCAAGCATCTACCATTCCTTAGTCTTTTTGCATGGACCTATAAATTTCACCATTCCACTTGGCTTGTAAACTCCCACATATGGTTGAGTTTTTCAACTCAATTGAGTTTACTCAATTTCCCTTTTCATGAATGTGACTTTCATTCACAATACTGCTTTAGCTGTTCAGTCCTCTAAAGATCCCTGTCTGGTATAGCCTTGGTGTGTGAAGCTATCCTGGAGGATCTTCAAGTATAATGAACCTTTTGGATTTCTCACTGTTTATATCTAATGAAAAAATGGTTATCATAAAAACCTCAGGAGGAACGCTGAAAAATGCAATAAAATTTCACACTGTTTAATGCTTATCACCCCTGGGTATCTAGAAGAATTTCAACTAACTGAATATGAGTATGAATTCTGTCTTAATAGATGAATATATTTCATGAGTAAACTCTCCATCAGTGACATGATATCCGTGGAATAAGAGAAAACAGTAAAATGCCAGTTCTTTGTCCTTCTGAAGTACATTTATTTGTGATTTTATGTTCCTCTTTTAATTGTGTTTTACTTGAAAATCTTTTAAAAACTTTACTAAGCATTTGTTTTTTCTCCTCTTCTCCACTGGAAAAAAATAAAGAAATATAAAATCTTCATAATAAATAAGTTAAACATCAACTAATTCCCACATTGTCTATGTCTACAGGTGTATATCTTATTCTCCATTTTAAACCTCTTTCCCAGGAGGTGGATAACATGACTTCATTATGTATTCTCTGCATCACATAGTCGGACATTTCATTGATCAGAGTCATTAAGTTTTTCAGAGTTGTTTGTCTTTATAATGTTATTGTTGTTGTATAAATTGTACTCCGGGGTCCACTCACTTTACTCTGCTTCAGTTCATACTACCCAGGATCATAATCTAATCTCAAAACTTAATTGAACAAGCCCTTAATGAATTCCCATAGGAAAAAAAAAAATCATGTTTCACAGGCGAATTTGATCATATGTTCAAAGAACATTGAATTTCGTTACTACACAAACAGCTTGAAAAAAATACATAGGAAAAAGGGATCTTCCTAATTTCTTTCTATGCTATATACATTATCTCTATACCTGAATCAGGATGGTTGAAAAATGGGGAAATAAAAGAATAGACTAACATATGTAAATCTTATTGACACAAAAATTTTTTAAAAATTAAAATGTGAGATGATAGCAGAATATATAAAAGATCATATACCGTGACTAGGAATGCAAGATTGGTTCAATATTAGGAAAACTATAAAGCAGACCACATTAATCAGAACAACAAAAATCATGTAATTATTCAATAGATAGAGGAAATGCTTTTAATTCAATATGCCACTCTTTTTATAAAAGAATAAATGGATCTTTCATTAATATGGTACATAATATGTGTCTAAAACCAATAGCCAACATCCCATGTAATAGACATAAAAGTTTTAAAAGGCCCTTTCTATAAGAATAGTGGTAAAAACATGGAATTATCTTTCCTTTGGAAAGGATACAGCAAAAATAGCTAAAAGATTTAAACCCTAAATTAAATTGGTCCATTGTAAGAGAAGACATAGTTTTCTTTTTTGAGTTCAAGTTATCATGCCCACACGCACTACATCCTCAAGAATTATCTACGTCTAAAGTCTGGTTGCTTACCAATCCTCCATATTACAAGTACTCCCTCCTCTCTATACCTACTGACACCATACTTTATTATAGATTTTCATTTCTAATGCCTTAACCATTGCAAAAAGCTCTCAATATTTTTCCCTTTTCATTCTTTCTCTCCAATATTTTTTTATCTACTTTACAATTAACAAGATTTTTATTTCCCTCTCACCCCCTTGAAATTTAAGGGAGTGAAAAAAATGGTCTCTTAAATATGTATAGTTAAGTAAAATGAACCCTTCATTGTTCATATCCAAAAAAAGGTGTCACTTTGCATATTGAATTAATTATCGTTCCATCATGAGTTGGGGAGGATTGATCATCAGTTCTCAGGAATCTTCTCTGGTCATTGTATTGATAGGAGTTCTTATTATTTTTAAATTATTTGTTTTTACAGTTTGGTTTATCTATACATTGTTCTCTTCCTCCATTGACTGCATCAGTTCATATGTCTTTACAGGTTTTTCTTATGAAACAATGACATTCTATTACATACCTATAACATAATTTGTTAAGCCTTTTCCCAACCAATGTGAAGCCCTCTCTTCCCCAGTTCCCACTTCTTTGCCATTCCATGCCAAAAAAAAGGCAAGTATTAATTTTTTTTTTTAAGTAAGGCAGTTGGGGTTAAGTGACTTGCCCAGGGTCACACAGCTAGTAAGTGTTAAGTGTCTGAGGCCGCATTTGAACTCAGGTACTCCTCACTCCAGGGCCTGTGTTCTATCCACTGCGCCATCTAGCTGCCCCCAGTATTAATATTTTAATAAATTTTTATTTTTTTACTCCTTATCTCCTTGGTATACTGGCTTATTTGAGGTATTGCTAGATCAAAGGTTATATACTCACATGGAATTAAGGGATATAGTTCTAAATTAATTTTTAGAATGGTTGGTCCAATTCACAACTCTACCAATAATGCATTAATATGCTCCTTTTCCTGTATCCCCTCTAACATTTGTCATTTTTCTCTTTTTGTCGGCATTTCCTAATTTGGTGTGAGGTCGAACTCCAGAGATGCTTTAATTTGTATTTCTCTAATTATTAGTGATTTGAGTATTTATTTTTTTTCATACGTATTGAAAGCTTGGCTTTCTTCTTTTGAGAACTACCTGTTCATATCTCTTTATTTTTTTTTATTAGTAAGGCAATTGGGGTTAAGTGACTTGCCCAGGGTCACACAGCTAGTAAGTGTTAAGTGTCTGAGGCCGGATTTGAACTCAGGTACTCCTGAATCCAGGGCTGGTGCTCTATCGGATACACTGTGCCATCTAGATGCCCCAATATCTCTTATCAAAATGATATACTTATCATTTGGTGAATGGCTCTTATTCTTTTTAATTTGAATTAATTCCATGCATACATAGATATGAAATGAGATTGTTGTGGGAGAAACTTCTTTCTAAGATTCTTCTGTTCACCCCCCCCTTTAACTATTTCCTTTTGAATTTTAGCTGCATTGATTTTATTCTGCAAAACTTATTTTATTTAATCGGAATTCCTTGTTTTATCTTCTGAGATAATTTCTGTTACCTTGTTTTTTCATATATGCCTTCCTTACCCATATGTCTGACAGGTAATTTCTTTCTTGCTTCTCTGATTTGTTTGTTATGACCATTTGTATATACTTTTTTTTTTTTTGTGGTTAGGCAATTGGGGTTAAGTGACTTGCCCAGGGTCACACATCTAGTAGGTGTCAAGTGTCTGAGGCTGGATTTGAACTCAGGTCCTCCTGACTCCAGGGTTGGTGCTCTAACTACTGGGTCACCTAGCTGCTCCTGTATATACATTTTAAAAACTAATATTAGTGTGTGGTGTGAGGCCTTTCCCCAGTAACTGATGTCTTTGATTGAATATTAGGCTTATAGTTATATAACACTTATGTTGTATAATCAACCTATTCCATTGATCATATACTTGTCAAACTAATCTTAATTTTTAATGCCCATCTAGTATTATTAAAATGCGAATGTTTCCTTCCATGATTTGAAATACATATGTCTGCTATCTGTTCTCCCCCTTCTTGTTACTGGTGGATCTATGAAGCTGAATTGGTTTTCAGATGGTTACTTGATGTCTTGCATTCAAAGCAGAAGGAGCTATGCTATAGTCTTATGAAGCTTTTTTATCTAGATTGTCTTAAAGCTTGGATAAATGTGGTCTGAAGGAAAGAGTTTTAGAATATAGGAGTCAGCATAATCTCCTGGTCCTCCTGATAATGAGCTGAATGAATGACCCTGAGCAAATAATTTGGGGCATTGGGGGTAAGAGGGAGAGGAGATGTGGGGACTGGTAAAGAAACAAGCATTTATTAAGCATTGTGCTAAATGATTTGCAAATATTATTTAATTTGATCCTGACAACAACTCTGTGATCCTCATTTTATATTTAAGGCAATTGAGACAGAGGTTCAGTGACTTGTCCAAGGTCATATAGCGTTTGAGGTTCAGTTTGAACTGGGATGTTTGCTCCATTGTCTTTTCTGTTATACTACCTACAAGTCTCATTTTCTACTTCTAGATTTCTTAAATTTCTTATCTTTGAAATCATTGAGTTGAACGTCACTAGATTATATATAAGGTTATTTGTAGCTCTAACATTCTGTGATAATGTTATCTCTGTTCATTTTAATGCAACAGCTTTTTTTTTTTTAAAGGAAACCAGTATATGAAGGACTGAGCAAAATCCAGAAGTAAATAAGGGCATATTTAGCTTCTCATTAAGAGAAAGTGTGGCATAGGGTTCAGGGATCTGGCCTTCCTGCCTGGAAGTCTTGTCTCCAAGTACAACCTTGTCACACAGCCTGCCTTTGAAGTGGGTCAGCTGCTCTGTTCTCCAGGCACCACTCTGTTTCTGGTCAATTTCAGAGCATGCACTGGTAGCAGGAATTCCTCTTCTTGGATTTACCTGTACCAAATGAAGTCATGGAGTCAGACCCTTCATTCTATTCTCTAGTCACTTTGGAAAAGAAAATATTTTTGCTACACGATAAATTTGTAAAGTATAAAAAAGGTACAAAGTGAAATGATTGCTTTGCAAATCATAAGGCATTCTATAGATGTTAGCTATTCTTGTTTTTATTAGAGTACACCTTTCTGTTGACCTTAATACTTATTATGCCAGAGAGATTGTAAGTTTACCTTCCCCACATTTCAGTAGACTGCCTCCTTTTCATTTTGCTTTTTCCTTTCTTACTGATTTATGTCTTTTAGATTAGGAGAAGATCATTTGTTTAAAAAAATGAAATGAGGTGTGGATCCCGTCATCTATTCACCATGTTAAATAGCCATTGGAGTCCAGTTATTAACTCTTTAGGGGGCTGTATGAGAGGAGTGATGAGCCCATTAGTATCAAAAACCAAGTCTTTATGTTCTATGGAAACTCTTCAGTAAGGGTGAAATTAGTTTAGAGGTAGAGCCCAGAACTGTAGTACAAATCTAACAAAAATAATTTTCAGTGTACCATTGGTGACATCCCTTCCTAATTTGAAGAATTTACTATGGTCGCTCTTGATTATTCAAGGGCTTATTATCCAGCTTGTGAATTACCCAATTAGGACACCTTGTTCATTTTTCTTTTCCTTTGCAATTCCATGGAATGATATGAAAAGAAGCAACACTAGTCACATCAACTAATTAGCTTGCCCTGACGGTTTTGGGAAACAAACCTTTGGTTAAAATTATAGTTATGTCTGTTCAGCAGCATTAAGTGGTAAGTGCAAGGTACATTACTTCATAGTGTGTATACAAAGAGACAAATGAGTGTACCTGCCCACAAAGATTTTACATTCTATCAGGTGTATACAACATGTATGTATGTAAATCAGTACCAAGTACATACAAGAGGAAGAAAACATTAATAACTGTGAGAAGTTTGGGTGTGTGGGAATGAGGTTAGGCCTTATTGTGGAATGCATCTTGAGCTACTCTTTGAAGTAGCCAGGAAGTATGAGACACAGTTGAAGTGAAAATACATTCTAAACATGGGGAACCATTTCCTCAAATGCTCAGAGATGGGAAATGGAACATTGTGTTTAGGGAACAGATGGCTAGCAGGTCATTTTGACTCTTTATCAATTTAATTTATCCGTATAAAAATAGCTTCCACTGTGACAATTTGAGAAAGTAAAGATTCCACATCTTCTTAATTTCCTAGAGTGGGTGGTTTGAAAAGTGTTTGGCCCGGGCTCCCAGAATATCTTCCAAGTCATTTTCCCCTTTAAAATTTGGGGATTCAATCAGGTGAGCCAGCCTATCCCTTACTGCAGGTTCTCCATTATGTATATAAAATCCTCTTATTTGGCATTGGTATGTATCTTGTATTTATACAGTTATTTTTATAATGTATTTTGCATATAGAAATGCTTAGTTAACTAGGACCCTTCCCCCCCTTTTTTGGGTAATTTTAAAATTCATTTTAAACTTAAATACAAACTAAGGGGAAAAAAAGAACATTTTTATGTACACAGCAGAACCTAGGAGAGAATTCAATATAAAACGATAAATTTCCATTTTAAGAAAACTTATATAATACACACTACACGTTGTTTTTAAAGCTACCTAGCCTTTTTATTTTCCAGCTTCCTTCTAGGTTTTCTTTTGTCCTCTGCTGTGCCCCACCCTAGAGAAGACTACAATACTGTACTCTGCAGGTTTACATATCTCTTTCTGTGGAGGTGGACAGCATCCTTCATTGGTCCAAGTCTTTCCATGTTTTTCTAAATCATTTAGCTCATCATCTCCTTCACCACAGCTGTATTCCAACACAATCACATCCTATCTGAAAGATTGTCTATGATAGTTTATTCCCAGTTTTTTGCATTCCTTCTATTCTTGGCTACATTGGTTTTATTTATACAAAAAATTTTAATTTAAAATAACCAAAATGATCTATTTTACAATGATCTGACTGCAACCTAGACAGTTGGTTCTAAAATTACTCTCACTTTATAATATAATTTAAGGTCTGATATTGCTGAATCTCCTTTCTTTACATCTTTCCCCCCTGGTTTCTTTGAAATTCCTGACCTTTTGTTCTCTCAAGTGAAGTATTTTTTCTAACTCAGTAAGATAATTTTAAAAACTGGATTTAATTGGGATGGCATTGACAACTGTTTTACCCTGATTCCTGTTTATTTTTGGTGCCCTAAGTTTACTTTGAGGCGATGATGTTGTATCTTTTTTTTTTTTTTTGGTGGAGCAAATTTGGAAAGCCAAAAGTTTTTTGACTTACTATGCCATGTCCCCAGCATCCTCTCCAACCAGGAATTCCTAAAAGCATTTCTTCCTAAGATCTTTCATTTCCCATCCACTGTATACCTTATTGGTTTTGTTGTCATGATCCAATAACCTTATCATCCTGCAAGATCCTTCCATCTTGGAATGCCCAACTACTCAGTACCCCATCCCCCTGCCTATATGTTTTTACTTCCTTCTTGGTACATGCCTGGCCTTTCTATCAATACATGTTCTTGATAACATCTTTTAGTCCAATGGTTGCAATCAGAAGCCATTCTCAGTAATTCATTGTAGTCTCTTTATAGTCATTATGTACCTTTCCTTTGGCATTTTTGGTTATCAACAACTCAAATTTTTCTGAGATTGTCACTTTCCACTGTTGGTAATTATGAAGCATAATTGGGAGAATATCGGTGTTTAGAAGTTGGACTTAAAAGAAAGCAAAGCAACTAGAGAGCATTGGAATCATTTCACAGTTTCCCAGCTTTGATCCATCTGATGTTTTCCTGTTCACCTGTGAGTTCACATCATTGTTCATCTGCGATTTTTGTCTAGGACTTGATGTGATGGAGTAACTCAGTAGGTTGTGCATACAGTTATGTGTAATAATCTAGGCAATAAGGTTTTCCCTCCTTTTTGTGATTCTAGTGTTTATGGCAAGGCTAATTTCTTTCACGTGAAAATGGACTAAATTGGGGAAAACTGCTAGTGTTCTGGATCTTAATAATATAGTTAGTGTAAAAATCTTATTTATTAGGAGGATCATTTGGTGAACTTCAGCATCATCATTAGAGAAATTCTTTTATAAAAATGGTGTTAAGGGTATCCCCAATGATACAGGAATATATCTTTGGTCAGCATGTTTCCTGTCTTAATATTGATGTTCAAATGCTTGTTTAACACTGTTAACTTTGTAGTCACATGAAAACTAGAAATAGGATCTTGAATGAATTTTATATATATGTGGGATTTGAGGAAAGTCTTTAAGATTTTGTTCTGCTGAGTAAAATTTTGTTTTGAAATCCACAGTCGATAGATGTTACAAGGATCAGCTATTTATGTTTCTTAGTTAAATGTGTGACTGAAGAGATGATCTGTTTTCAAAAATCATGTGCAAAAGCCTGACCATTCCTTCCTTAGGTTTCATCCAGGACAACCTCAGTGTATGCATAAAGCAGTTCATAAGAATTTCAAATAAAAGTAGCCTTAGGGGTCAGTTGATGCTAATGCATTCTTCATTTCCTTTATTCCTCCCTTCCCCCCAACTGCTTTTTCTAGCCTGTGGGTTGATGAAATGGAGGGATCTTTATTTGGGATCTACTGCATTCTTTTCAAGTCTTCCCTCATTTTCAGATATCTTGAAAGTCTTTAATAACCAATTCAAATAGTTCTTTTTAAATAATCATCTCCATCATGAATATTTTAAATTTTTAAATTTTTTCCCCATAAAAATATTTTATTATTTTCTAGTTACATGTGGAGAGGGTTTTCAACATTTGGGTTTTTTTGTTTTGTTGTGAGGCAGTTGGGGTTAAGTGACTTGCCCAGGGTCACACAGCTAGTAAGTATCAAGTGTCTGAGGCCGGATTTGAACTCAGGTCCTCCTGAATCCAGGGCAGGTGCTTTATCCACTGTGCTACCTAGCTGCCCCATAACATTTGTTTTTATAAGATTTCTCGTTTCAAATTTTTCTCCCCTCCTCCCCAAGCATCATGAATATTTTTACATGTATTTGGTTCAGATCCAGTTGCCCTAGCCTGTTGCATTTCCTTCAAGATATGTAATGTACATTATATATCAGGTACTGAAGAAGTACAGTCTAAATGTTGGTCAACTTTTCTGTTCATTATTTATTCTTTTGGTGACTATCACTTGTTTAATCAAGTCACGTTCCAGTTACTATAATTGCAGACAGTGTTGTAGTCACATCTTAATCCTTTTTCCTAATTTAGCATTGATTTTAACTTCTGTTTTACCCAGTCAATGATCTGACTGCACCCTAGACAGTTGGTTCTAAAATTACTCCTATATTGCTAACCAGTCAGTTTCTGTTAAGATACAGTAATTTTATATATTTGTATTGCTTTTCAGTGCTCTCCATGTCCAGAACCTTAATTCTTGACAAAAATATTTACAGTATATAGATATGAAGTTTCTGAGTAGTTTATAAATCTTTAGTGTCTTATATTTGTTGATTCCAAACCAGGCTTTGTAACATTGTCGTCATCCTGTACAAGAAAATCCCTCCATATTATTGCATATATATACTTTGTTTGGAGGAACTTTTTAAGTTATTTAGGTAATTTCACTACTTCAGTCTTTGGAACAGAAGTTGGTATAAATGCCAATTACAGTCGTGGTCATTTACAAACCCTAATCTAGTAGAGGGCTGGCAGGAATTTAACTCTGCAGAAAACTTAGCAAGGATCAAGAAGCACCGGGGCTTTGGTGACAGGATGATGAGAGCAGGGCCGGAAGGCCCGAGTGCCCATTGGGTTGGGAATTTTTGCTTGTCATCTAACTCCTGTTCCTAAGGTTCTTCACATTGAGATGTGGAAAGCTTTTCCTACTGTTTTGCTTCTTTTTCTTAAAGTCTCCTCTGGGCCTTGAGGAAAAAGGGATAGTGAGGACTAGAGCTTCCTAATGTCTGGGGTAATGGTCTGCTTCTTTACTCCTCTGTGGTGTTCCTCACATCCGAAGTGCCTGGCTAATAGTAAGCACTTAATAAATGTTTATTTAATGACTGATGCTTTCCTCAACTCTATCTTTACCTGTGAAAATCCTAATTCAGACCAGCTCAGAGAACATGTATCCTTTGAAATCTTCCCTTATATTCCAAAGCCAGAATTAAATTCTCACCTTCATGCCATCTTGTGGTACACACCAAATGATATTTTCAATTATATAGCTACATATTTTCAGATCAACCATGGAACTTTGTTCAAGGTCTTTCCTAATTTGCTGCCTCTTGAGGTAGGGAAAGAGGTGTACCACTTAGAATACACAACTTCTATCCAAAATGTTTTAAAGTGGTTTTTTTTTGCCATTGGTATTATAGAAAAATTGAGAAGTCTAAAATAAGGGTCAGAAAGAAAAACATTGAAAAGCTTTCGAGGAACCTTATTTTGTCATATTTTTGGTATATTCAACAAAGAATATGGTAGAATGTCTTGTACAGTGTTGCGTTTTTTTGACGACTTGGCCTCAAACTGGGGAGAGTGGGGCACCCTGGCAGGAGAGAAGAAACAGTGTCACCTGGCACAAAGCAGAGGGTAAAAGAAACAGGAGAATACTTCCACATTAATGACATAGTTATACAGCCAGTCTTTTAAAAAATATTTTAATTAAAGAATAAATGTTGACAGTGTCTTCGTAATTAGTGACTCAAAGACAGATCTTTCAGTCAGAAATGAACAATGTTGGTAAAGAATGAGCAGAGGAAAGAAGAGACTAATCCATATGGCTGCACAAATGGTCTACAACTCTTTGTATGAGTCCCTCCTGAATTTTGTAAACAGTATGGATCAATGGGACTATACTTAATTGCTGTTATTCTCATTAGATTTAAAGAGAAATTTGATCAGGGAAAGGAAAAGAAAAGAAAAGGTACAATTTTGGACAATGTGAGTTAATAATTGGAAGTAAAGGTAGGAAAAGACTGTGAGAAAGCATAGGAATTAATAGTGGCAACTAGGCCATAGTTTTTACTACCCTCAGTTTAAAATATATACAATCCAATTCCATAGACAGTTATAGTGTAATTACTACTACATAGAAAGCTGTGCTTAGTGTGGTGGGCAGGCACAACTAATACATTCTCCCTTGCCCTCAAGGAGTTTTTACTCTAAAATAAACAGCTCCTTTGATCTTTGTTCATTGGCACATGGTATGACCGATTCATATCTTATCTGAGACTCTTGTCCATATCTTCCTATAAATTCCCCTCAAGGGTCTGCCCAATGTGGGGGATGCCTTCCTTTAGATCTTTTAAATTTATGTGGGCATCAGAGGAGCTCATGGCCTGTCTCTCTTATCAATCTCTGCTTTTGTTACTTGTCCAATCCTCCTTCTTTTCTGGCTTTTTTGAATGTCATTTATGCTGCTTTTGACATCCATTTTTTGGTAAAATGCTGTAAGCTAATTAGGCCCATACATCCCTCTTTTGCTCATTGCACAGCCAGCAAGTGTAATTTTTTTTTTTTGTTTCCCTCTTTTGATCTGATTCTTTTTTCACAGCATGACTAATGCAGAAATATGTTTAATGTGATTGTACATATATAACCTATATCAGATTGCTTTCAGTCTTGGGGGGGTGGGGAGGGAGGGATAAAATTTGGAACTAGAAATTTTATAAAAACAGATGTTGAAAACTATCTTTACATGTAACTGGAAAATAATAAGATATTTTTATGATTAAAAAAACCATTATGATTCAATCTGCATCCAGATACCACAGTTCTTTTTTTCTGGATGTGGATGAGTCCTTTGGAAAAAGTCTATCATAGTTGATAATCACACAGTGTTGCTGTTATTGTGTACAATGTTCTCCTGGTTCTGCTCACTCTACTTTGCATCATCAGTCCACTTAAGTCTTTCCAGGTTTTTTGGAAATCTGCCTGCTCATCATTTCTTACAGCACAATAGTATTCTATTACTTTCATATACCACAACTTGTTCAGCCATTCCCCAGTTGAGGGGCATTCCCTCTATTTCCTATTCTTTTCCACCACAAAGGGAGCTGCTATAAATATTTTTGTGCATGTCGGTCCTTTTCCCTTTTTTATGATCTCTTTGGGATATAGACCTACTAGTGGTATTACTGGATCAAAGGGCACCTCATATGCCTTTGGACATAGTTCCAAATTGCTCTCCAGAATGGTTTGAATCAGTTCAAAACTCCACCAACAATGCCTTAGTGTTCCAGTTTTTCCACAGCTTCACCAACATTTATTATTTTCCTTTTTTAAAATATATTAGCCAATCTGATAGGTGTCAGGTAGTATCTCAGAGTTGTTTTACTTTGCATCTCTCTAATCAAGAGTGATTTAGAGCATTTTTTCATATGACGGTAGATAGTTTTGATTTCTTCATCTGAAAGCTGCCTGTTCATATCCTTTGGGATATCATCAGCAAGTATAATTCTTCAGAGATTGTAGTAGGTATTCTTAACCATGTCACATCTACAGAATCATACTATTGTTTAAATGATGGACTTTTCAAGGAAATTTTCAAGGAAATTGGGAATCTTTTAAAAGCACTATCTAGTTTTTCAAATATTGCCCAATCAATTCTCTCCTCCTGAAGTTAACTTTGTTCAATTATACTTTTATTATAAAACCAGGAGAAAAAAGTTTGCCCAAGTAATACAGATGGCATCTAGCCCAGAGTCCAAATCTGAGATGACGAGCTTCTTCGGGTTCTCCTATTACTAGATGATATTATATTGATTACATCAAATCCTAGAACATTTCAGCATTTCCTAAATCACATATGTAATTACTTTAAAAATCAGCAATATGGGGTCAGCTAGGTGGTGTAGTGGATAGAGCACCGGCCCTGGAGTCAGGAGTACCTGAGTTCAAATCCGGCCTCAGACACTTGGATTTGAACTCAGGTACTCCTGAATCCAGGGCTGGTGCCACCTAGCTGTCCCGCTACTTGGAGCTTTTGATGGTATTAAATAGTGCTGATATTGTAAGATGAATTTTTGATCATACTACTAGTCTTTTTAAATTTTTAAACAATTTTATTTTTGTTTTGTTTTCATTTTTAATTGTTTTTCATACTTCTAGTCTTAACAATAATTTTTTCAAGTGTGATATCCAGCTCTCTTCAAAGAACTTTCTCCTTAGCATGTCAATCAGTCAGTCAACATACCTTTATTGAGTGCTTACTTTGTGTCAGACACATTTCTTGTTCTTGAGGAGCACATTCCAAAGGGTAAGACAATATAGAAATAATTACCCTTGAGGAATTTACAGTCTAATGGGGGAAATTCCATGCAAATAACTAAGTATAAACAAATCATATGTAGTATAAATAGGAAATCATTAACCAAAGAAAGGGACTGGTTCTAAGAAGGGTTGGGAATAGCTTCCTGTAGAAAGGGGAGATTTTTATATGGGACTTGAGGGATACTTGGGAGGAAAGACGTGGAGATGAGAAGGGAGTGCATTTCAGGTGTGGGGAACAGTCAGTCAAATGGGCAGTCTGGAGATAAAAGGGTCTTATTCAAAGAACATCAAGGAAGCCAGTATCACCAAATCATAGAGGACATAGGGGCATTTCCTGAAACCTGGGGTAAATGTCTGGAGTGGAACCAGCAGTAAGTCAAACCTGATTTGATTTCAAGCCTTTATCCCAAAATTATGGCTCTATCAATATTCAATTAAAAAACTCCATAAAAATAAACCTGGGGGCAGCTAGGTGGTGTACTGGATAAAGCACGGGCCCTGGAGTCAGGAGGACCTGAGTTCAGATTTGACCTCAGACCCTTGACACTTACTCCCTGTGTGACCCTGGGCAAGTCACTTAACCCCAGTTGCCTCACCAAAACCAAAACCAAACAAAAAAAAAATAATAAACCTGAATCTTTTGGCCATATTGTTAGTTAAGTCTGCATCTGTGTGTCAGCTATCTTGAGCTTGGGATGGTGGTAAGATATGGGGATAATGACTGGTCATTGCAAATAGAGTTATTAAATGAGATTGGTGTATGGGGGTGGGGGACTTGGTTGAGGTGATAGTATCAAACATCAGTATTCATGGAGAACAGTTAAGCAGACTAGGCAGAGAAAGCAAAAAGAGAAACACAGGCCATGAGTGAATAAACTCTTACAGCTTCCAGCCTGAACTATGTCTCTAGTTGATTCACATTGTGCCTGCTATATGTCATGGGGGCTCCAAGAATTTACCATCCTTTGTCCAAGGTTACTTAAATTCCAGCACCATGACTGACCAATGAACAGGAAGTAAGCTGTGTAGTTATTTGGAGTTGTGAGGTAAATTGTGTCTCTTTTTCTAAGAAAGTTATTAAGGCAAAGTAAAATTAACCATTGAGTAGAGAATAAGAAGGAATGGAACTAACCCTACAATGGTTCAGGAAATCTGTTCTTTCTCTCCTGTTCCACTGGCTGAGCTTCATTTCCTGTGTCTTAATCTGCTTTCCAGCAGATGGGCCAATCTGAGGTATCAGCAAGGCAGCAGCATTCACTGAAACGGACACTATCACTACTCTCACTGTTATTTTTTTGCTTGTTTAGGGAAAGAACACGTGATGGTCTATGTGTGAGAGAGATATGTGGTACACACAAGCATCCTCTTCACTCAGAAAAAATAAATTAGCATTTCAGAAGTACCCATAGATAGTGAAGGAACTGTGGAAAAATGAATGGTGATTTTCTTGACAATTAAATCTTAAGCTTTTTTCTCTTGACTGCTCTGATTTCTCAGAAAGGGGACTATGCCATCTTCCTTTCTCACTCTTTCCTTTCCATACCCACTTACTCACCTTCTCTGTACAGGCTACTTCTCCTTATAGTACAAAGTTGAGCTTTGCCTCATTAGTTAGGCCAGGTGACTGATTAATTTCAACAAAAGATTTATTGAACACCTGATTCTTCATGCTCGTGAATGTCTGTGACATTGTCACCCTTTCCTCAGGTTTCTTTCATTTACTGAAAGTTGTGACCTCTATAATTCTGGAAGGGGCCCATAGAAGTCCAAGTCTGTTTAGAGCCATAGCTTTTAAGAACTTTTTTCTTCCTCCTACCTGTCCAGAGAGATTTCTTTTCATTTTTTTTCTTTTTGGGGCAGGCCAGTGAGGGTTAAGTGACTTGCCCAGGGTCACACAGCCAGTATGTGTCAAGTGTCTGAGACCAGATTTGATCTCATGTCCTCCTTAATCCAGGGACAGTGCTTTATCTACTGTGCCACGTAGCTGTCCCCTAAAAATAAGACTCAACTTTTTTGGGGGGGAGGGGCAATGGGGGTTAAGTGACTTGCCCAGGGTCACACAGCTAGCAAGTGTCAAGTGTCTGAGGCTGGATTTGAACTCAGATCCTCCTGAATCCAGGGCCAGTGCTTTATCCACTGTGCCACCTAGCTGCCCCCTAGAGAGATTTCAATTGACTAGGATCAAAATACTCACATGAGATCTTTATTTTTTCAATGTACCCTGTAGAAACTTTCTTAAAGAATCTTTTTATAAACTTCCAACACTATGAATTTCCCATGATTCTGCATGCTGTTTCTCCATTACTTATAGTTAAATATCAAATGAAATTTAGAGTATGACAAAGGTGCTTTTATTACCCAGTTTCTCAGGCAGGCACTGAATTATTATTGATGCCCCTTTCTCTTCTTTGTTCATTTATTCAGTCAGTTCTTAAATTGTGTAGATTAAAATCCCATTAAAATGGGATTGTTATTTTATTCAACAATTATTTTTTTTTAAATACCAGGCACTTTGCTGGCCACAACAAGTGCAAAAACAAAGAATGAAGCATTGTCCTTGCTTTGAAAAAGCTTATGTGTGTGTGTGTGTGTGTGTGTATAATGTTTTCTTATTCACATACATACATCATATACACATATGTATGAATCCACAAAGAGAGAGGGGAAACATAAGGAGAATATATTGTCATTTTTTCAGTTGTGTTCTACTCTTTGTGACCCCATTTGTGGTTTTCCTGGCAGAGATACTGAGTAGTTTGCCATTTCCTTCTCCAGCTCATTTTACAGATGAGGAAACTGAGGCAAACAGAGTGAAGTGACTTGTCTGGGGTCACACAGCTAGTAAATGTCTTCGGTTAGATACAAAATAAATACAAGGTAGGGGGCTTAGATAGTTGCAGGGAATGAGGCAAAGTTTCCTACAGAATGTGGTGATTGAGCCATGTCTGGAAGGAATAGAGGAATTCTGTCAAGTGGAGGTGATAAGGGAATATATTCCACATATGGGGGATAGTCAATGCAGAGTTATGTGAATGAGAGATGGAGCAGAGTGTTTGAAGGACAGTATAAGGAAGACCTCAGTTTTGGAGTGGAAACGATGGGGCAAAGTGATGCTTTGAGAATTTGTGATGGAAAAGAAGAAAACTGTGCATGGCCTTTCATATACTCTAGATTTTGGCAGAACAGATTTTGAAGAGTTCAGAGAAAGGGTAGTTTGGACTCAATGGATGTCACCAGAGGTGTCATCGTGGGAGGGATGAGAAGCCCTTAAGAATATTGAAACAACAAAGAAAGACAATTCGGGTAAGATGGAGAGGTATAGTTGCTTACTCCCAGTAGGGATGATTTTTAAATAGACACGTGTCAGCAGTTATTAATGCTCAAAACAAGCTTAGGTTGGTTAGGAAAGCCAAGGAAAATGAAAAATATCTTTTCAGGTTTTGTTGAGGAAAAGATATAAAAGGAGAAGGAGGATAGATGCTTGGGGCTGGGAGGATGACCAGGATTATGGAGGGGAGTCACAGCTGCTTTATCCTTAGTTTATTTCTTTTTTCTTTACTAATGAAAATGATTTTTGAATGGAAAAAGACTGAACAAAAATGGCTAATAGGAAGTCAAAGCCCAAGATAGAGGGAAATGTAGTAAGAGAGTTCCTAATTGCCTTGGATAATTTAAGTCATTAAGTTCAGATGAACTACATTTTGGGGTATTAAGATAATTGACAGATGATTGGTTTTCCACTCAGTGATCTGTGACAAATTGGGAAGGCAATAGATGTATTATAAGATGAGAAAAGGGCAAAAGTTTTGATTTCCACAAAAGTGAAGAAGCCAGACTCTTTAAAGTATAATCTATTGAGGCTCACTTCACTTCCTGGCTAAATGCCTTTAAATTATTACAGGAATGGTTATTAAGCATCTAGAGCAGGGAGTGGTAACCAGAAAGAGCTAGTGTGGCTTCATCAAGAAGAGGTCGTGCAGAGGGCAGCTAGGTGGTGCAGTGGATAAAGCACTGGCCCTGGATTCAGGAGGACCTGAGTTCAAATGCGGCCTCAGACCCTTGCCACTTATAGCTGTGTGACCCTGGGCAAGTCACTTAACCCCAATTGCCTCACCAAAAAATAAAAGAGGTCATGCAAGAATAACCTCATTCCTTTTTTTTGACAATGTTATTTTGTCAAGTGGATGTATTTTATCAAAAATTAAGAATTTAGAGTCTTTCGTGCTTTTTTTGAACAAGATAGAGAGATGTTGAATAAAAAGATGGTACAGTTAGTTGGATTCTAAACCAATTGAATGGCCAGATCTAAAGATAATACATTGATGCTTCAGTCTTTGTTTGGCTAGAGGTTTTTAGTGGAGTGTCCCATAGATATATTGTTGGCCTACTACTGTTAAACAGTTTTTGTCAATGACTTGGATATTTGTACACATGCCATGCTTATCAGATATTTGGAGAAGATAAATTTTAGGAGGTATTGCTAGTACTTAAATGATAGTCGGGAGCCACAGCCCTTGTTTGAGAGAAAATAGGCTTTTCTTTCCTGGTCCCTGAGCATAGACTGGAAACCTCAGAGTTGCATATTTAAGCTTATTGTAAAAAAAAACAAAACAAAAGCTTTCCTAGCAATTAAAGCTGTCCAAAGCTGTGTACTGCTTCAGAAGTTTGTGATCACCTCTTCACTTGAACACGTTAGGCAGTCAGTGCTTCAGAAAGAGTTTTTAAAAATAGGGACCACTTGTCCATGTATTTTCTAGAGGTAGGGGGTCTTTTTTCTATTCTGGATTGTAATCTCTAGCCTTAGATGGTCTTTTCAATTTTGCTATTCATCAACATCTCTAACGTGTTTTGATTTCTTCTTATTTTTCTTGTTAATATTTTGATTCAGACCCCAAAAAGCTCATGCCTGAGTTTCTGCAGATAGCTTCATACTGTTTTTCCTGCTTCAGAACTAAATTAATCTTAAAATCAACTCATTTTTACCTCCCTGATGAGAAACCTTCAATTAGTTGCCTGTTGTATAATTTTCTAACTCTTTGGCCTGGCATAATCTGGTCCTCCCAATTTCATATTTCTTTCTTTTTTTTTTTTTTTTTTGGGTGGGCGGTGAGGGTTAAGTGACTTGCCCAGGGTCACACAGCTAGTGTCACGTGTCTGAGGCAGGATTTGAACTCAGGTCCTCCTGAATCCAGGGCCAGTGCTTTATCCACTATGCCACCTAGCTTACCCCCTCCCAATTTCAAACATATACTTTCAGATTCAGCCAATCTCACTGTTTCCCTAGGCCTTTCTTATGAATTTTTGCATATTGGCAGTGGCCTTGGCTAGAAACCTATCTTACCTCTCCTCTAGAGCTCACCATAAAATGTACCACTATTTCAGTCCCTGATTACCTCCCCTTTCAAATTCGCCTCAGACACTTGACGCTTAGTAGCTGTGCAACCCTGGGCAAGTCACTTAACCCTCATTGGTGAGCCCCCCCCCCCCCCCCCCCCCACCCATCTCTGGAGATCTTAAGGTCCAGGAAATGATCCAAAAAAGGAAACAACATTGCCTTTTCTCTGATTCTTAAAAGTATTTACTTTATGCCTATCTAACCTATATCAAATTGCTTACAGTCTTAAAGAGGAGAGAGGTGAGGAAAGGAGAAAATTTGGAACTTAAAATTAAAAAACATGTTTTAAATTGTCTTTATATGAAATTGGGAACATAAAATTATTTTAAAAGCTATTTTCGGGGCAGCTAGGTGGCGCAGTGGATAGAGTACCGGCCCTGGAGTCAGGATGACCTGTGTTAAAATCCAGCCTCAGACACTTGACAATATCTGTGTGACCTGAGCAAGTCACTTAACCCCAATTGCCTCTCACACACACATTCTCCTCCCCCCCCCAAAAAAA
Source organism: Dromiciops gliroides (assembly GCF_019393635.1). Taxonomy (NCBI): domain Eukaryota; kingdom Metazoa; phylum Chordata; class Mammalia; order Microbiotheria; family Microbiotheriidae; genus Dromiciops; species Dromiciops gliroides. Next base: position 533,821,777 of record NC_057861.1, read on the forward strand.
AGAGCTATTTACTATATGTAATTTATTGGTACTTATACAGTGTCTTGTATTGTCATTTATTTACTTATATCTTATCTATCTACATTAGAAACTCCTTGAGGGCAGACTTTTTTTGTTTCCCATAGTACCTTATTGTTGGAGATGCTCAGTCAGCATTTATTAAATTAATTGTCAAAATTAATTTTATAATTCAATTTGAAAGACATTAAGTAAGACTCACTATGAAAGAACAATGTCTGAGACTTCCCTGTTCCTTGAGAAAGGAAAACCTATTGTTGGTCATTCTGTTTAGAAAACAGCTCCTTATTTAAGGGTGCCTGACTCTTTGCTCAAGTAACATCTTCTACGTGAAGCCTTTCTTGAACCCCTCAGCTGCTAATGTCTTTCCCCTAAAACATTTACCTTATATATATTTTTGTGTATCCATTTATTTACCCTCAATCTCATCTCTTCTGACAGAATGCAAGCTTCTTGAGGGGAGACTGGTTTTCTTTCTGCACTTGTTTTTGGTCCCCACACCCAGTCCCCAGTGTGATCCCTAGCCCATTGTACTTGTGCTTCTTGGTTGATTGTTTCTTTAAATTTTGAGGAATCTTTTTCCATTCTAAATTTGGCTTCTGGGACTTTAAGGCACATAATTTTCCCTGTATCCCCTCATCATTCTAGCTCTTGTAGTGAATTCTACAGAACCTTGAATAGTTTGAGTCCTCAGTGATTTTTCCACCTGTTGAAGGTGGACCATAATAACATTGGGGAAATTTATTTAGCACCTCTCTCTTTTGTGTAAGCAGAGAAGTACTCCAGCAATTCATACAAGCTCTAACCCTGCCTTTTAAAGGTCACTTCTGTCTGAGTCAGTTCTTAAAGTTCAAGAGGAAATAAACTGCTTAGAGTTGGCATTTTCAAGTCAAGTGTCAACTTTCCAAGCCCCAATGTCTGAAGTGTGGAGGGAAAGAGATTAATAAGTGAGTTGCACTGTTGACAAGGTGATTGGTGAGCAGATGCTTCCTTTTACTTTTCTTTCTGGGGGTGTGGAGGTGGGAGAGGGTAAGAATACATTCTAATTTCTTTAAGTGTGTGTGTGTATGTATATGTAATTTTCCTTCCTTTCCACTTTGCATTGTACAAGCATATATAAGCTATTTTGAATTGTTTATTAGTCTCAAGACAGCATTAAGAAAGCTTGTCAGCTTCAGTTAAGTAGGACACTCGATGTACTTTGTAACAATCTCCACCTCTGTTGCTCTCCACTTGACAGGGAGTCTTGTCACAAGGTGGGAGTACAATGGAGCTCCAGGAGTTAGTTGAATGCAGAGTCCCCAAGAAAGCGCCACACCTAACTGCATATTGACTTCTGGTCTTTGGGTAGAAGACAGCAAAATCAATAAGGAAATAAACAGGAGGAATGGGCTTTATTAATCAGGTGCAGCACAGGCAGCTGGAAGTATTATAATGGAACACAGGTGTCGATGGAAAAGAGTGTTGAGCAAAGACAATCTACTCTTTCTTAGCGAAGTGCTGTTATTGATTGTGGGCAATCTTGGGTACAGCGGCATCAAAGCTGCTAATTGGGCTATTGGGTAACTCCAAAGAGAGAGATGTGGGTGAGATCATTCTGGCTCATCTTTTAACTACTTGTTTCACTTGGCATGCTTTCTCAATATAGTGCTACTGATAAGGCCAACATATTTTCTTACTCTCTGTTCCTTCTTAGCCACCTATGTATCATCCCAACTTTGTAAAAAATTCTCAACCGAAAGTAATATGCTTTTATGGTCTTTTTCTTTACTTTGAGAAAGACTTTTAATTCAGCTCTCTAGTTAGGTTGAGAGTTATCTCATAGATTAAAAAAATGAACCCTTTGTCAAAACATTGTATCAGATTTCTCCACTGCTTTTCCATGTGTCCCTGTATCCAAGCAGATGACAGCTTCTCTATCCAGCTAGGTCGATCCCTTCCCTTTCATTCCATCCTTCTTTCTTGTATATGCTACCTCCCTTTCCACCTAATATCACCCCACTAGAAATGATAGTTGTCCTTTCCTGCATAAATGTCATTTCTTCAACGTCCACCTCATACAGGATCTATTCTATGAAGCCATTTTGTTACTATTTTAGTATGCAGCAAACCTTCTTTTCCCTTCAAACTTTTGGATGAGTGTGAATGAGGATATCCGGGTTTTCATCCATTTTCATTATTTACCAATCGTGAGATCTTGGGCTAGTCACTTAAGCTCTCAGATCCTCATTTTCCTCCCTGTAAAATGGATATGATAATGCTAGCATTACCTATATAAAATTGTTGTGAGGCAAGTGCCTTATAAGCCTTAATTTCTAATGGGAAAGTGAAAATCAGTTACTTTTAATCACCTTCCCTGACATTTCTGTAACAGCCGTCATTTTTCTTCCCCTAAACTCCCTTGAGCATTTTTCCCTTGGGGTTGGTAGTATTGCTCTATCTTGGAACTTCTACCTCTCTGAATTTTCTTTTTCTATCTCCTCCTACAGTTCCCCTTCTTATCCCTTCTTCCTACCTGTATACATTCAGGAAAGCTGTCATCAGCCTTTTCTTTTTCCTTCTTTTTTGCCTCAGCCTAATCATTTTCATGAATTCTGCCATCATGGACTTGACTGAGTCCCCAAATGATGTCTCTAGCATTTACTTCTTTCATAAACTCCAGTGCTCAACTATCAGTTATGTACTAGACATATATGAAATTTTCCTTTGTGATTTCAAACCAATATATAATAAATAACCAAACATTCATCTCCTTCCCCTTTTATTACCTATAAGCACTTCCTCCTTACTTCTTTGCTTCTTTGAATAGTACCATTTTTCTTTCAGTTACCCAGACTCCAAATTAACTTTGATTCTGTTTATCAAGTCAGTCACTGTATTGTATCCATTCTCCTTTCAGTTCAGACGACTGTTTTTTTAAATTTTTAATTTTATTTGTAATATATAATTTTATTTTATACATATATCAAACATAGATATAATATACACAAAGACATATATGGCATATATAATGTAAATGTTCTAAATTATTACATTTAGATATACCTAGATATATTCTAATACATGTAACTTAGTATTTTAAGTCCTTAAATAACTTTTAAAAATAACATACATATCAATTTATATATTTTATATGAAAAATTTGTTTAAAATATAATTACTATACAAATAATACCTAAATAACTCATAAAATGCACAACATAGACATAGACAGATTCACCTATGTTGTAAGCATTCTGTACTTTTTCATTTTCTTTCTTTTGCTCTTATTATCCTTTCTTCCTGAAATCCTCTTTCTCCAAAATGTATCCTGCCAAAGAATCAGCTAACAAACTGATTATGGACCTACAATGTGCCTGTGTGTTTGCTAGGGGCAATGAGACAGCCCTTGCCCACAAGGAGGGTACAGTCTACTAGGAAGATAAAACATACATCAGAGAGAGGTTACTGGGCAAAGAAGCTTTCAAAAAGCAAGATGCCTATATTGGTTAGGTCCTGGTGTCCTGGTTAAAAGCTGTTGGGGGGGCAGCTGGGTGGTGCAGTGGATAGAGCACCGGCCCTGGATTCAGGAGTACCTGAGTTCAAATCTGGCCTCAGACACTTGACACTTACTAGCTGTGTGACCCTGGGCAAGTCACTTAACCCCCATTGCCCCGCAAAAAAAAAAAAAAAGCTGTTTGGGGTTAAGCTTTGTCCAGGGATCTAGAGTGAGATGAGATAACATGTGGCTCAATTTCTTTCCACTCCTGGCAGCTTTATCAAAGGGCTAGTTCCATTCTTCAAGGCCTAGTGTAAGTGTTGCCATTTTTTTTCCTGGTCTCTTTTAGCAGAAGTCATGGATTGAGAGTTGTTGGTGACCTTTGAGAGTACCTAATCATTATTTTACAGATGTTAGGATTTGAATTCAGGTTCTCTTACTCCAAATTTAGTACCCTGCACTTTGTACGTAACCTTCTTCTTCCTCTCAACACATTGTGCTTTATTCTATGTAAGCTCCTTGAACCAGAGGCTTTATGTTGCCTATTTTAACTAAAGTCCCATCTTCTACCAGTGGCCTTTCCCAACCCCTCTTAATTCTAGTGCCTTTGCTCCCCTATTTACTTCTTATTTATCCTGAATATAGCTTATTTTACATAGTTGTTGCTTGTTATCTCTCCAGTTAGATGGTAAGCACCTTGAGGGCAGGGGCTGTCTTTTAACTTTTTGTAATTCTAGCATTCAGCACAGTGCCTTGTACATAGTAGGTGTTTACTTGGACATACTAGGTGCTTAATAAATGTTTATTAGAATATTTTATAGTAAATGAGTGAAGGAATAAAAATGATGAGACTTGGGTGCTATTCTGGCCCTTGGACCTTCTAGATGGGTTACTTTAAATCCTCATATTTCTCACATGTTAAGTGGTAGTAATTCCTACTGGGTTGTTATAAGGAATTTTTTTTTGGTAAAACTTAGAGCACTAAATAGGTTAGATAGTTATTGTTTGTAGAAAACCTGCCCTTTTCTTGGTTCTCTTACCCCCTTTAATAAATATTTATTGAAAAAGTGTAAATGTCACAATTTTTTACAGCAAGTATCTCTGAGTTTCATTTCTCAAATATGTAGAGAACTAAGTCAATTTATAAGAATATAAGTCATTTCCCAATTGAGAATTTGCCAAAGGATTTGAGAGTTTTCAATTTAAGAAATCAAAGCTATCTATAGTTATATGAAAAAAATGCTCTACATGACTATTGATTAGTGAAATTTAAATTAAAACCAACTCTGAGGTACCACCTTAGTCCTATCAGATGGGCTAACATGACAGAAAAGGAAAATGATAAATGTCAGAGGGTATATGGGAAAAATTGGGACACTAATGCATTATTGGTGGAGTTGTTAACTGATCTGGCCATTGCCTTCTCCCACCTAGCTGCCCCCAATAATGTATATAATATATTAGTTATAGGTGAATATCTGAAAATGAAGTGGTAGCAACTCACGGTAATAATGAACGAAGCTTATGTTAACAGCAAGGGTACTATACTGGTCATACTAAAAAATACCTAGGGGGGCGGCTAGGTGGCGGAGTGGATAAAGCACCGGCCCTGGATTCAGGAGGACCTGAGTTCAAATTCGGCCGCAGACACTTGACACTTACTAGCTCTGTGACCCTGGGTAAGTCACTTAACCCCCATTTCTCCCCCCCCCCCCATACCTAGGGGACAGCTAGGTGGCTCAGTGGATAGAGCACCAGCCCTGAATTCTGGAGGACCTGAGTTCAAATCCATCCTCAGACACTTGACACTTAACTAGCTGTGTGACCTTGGGCAAATCACTTAACCCAATTGCCTCACCAAACAAAAGCAAAAATACCTAGAGGAAATTTTCCAGTACATTGAGTAGTCCTTTATGATAGATTCTAGCATCATGGGCTCAGACCTGGAAGGGACCCCCAAAGGTATTAATTTAAGCCTTTTGATTTTACAAATGAGGAAACTGAGGGCACAGTGGTTTAAAATGACTTGCTGAGGTTCACACCTTAGCTAAGATTTGACATTTAAAATTAAAGTTTTCCTTTGGGGGAGGGTCGGGGCAATAAGGGTTAAGTGACTTGCCCAGGACCACACAGTTAGTAAGAAAATTAAAGTTTTCTGACCCCAGTGCCATGTACACCATGTCATACTTAACAGAAACAAAGATTGCTATAGGTTTAAAACAAATGCATTCACCATGAGATGTGCTATACTGGAGTGTATAGCACTGAGATCACAGACTGAATTTTAAGCAATTCAAGTTTAATGAATAAAAAATGAAATGGTTTTAAATTATAGGTGTTTTAAAAAACTTGTTTTATCTTGCATACTGAAGAGGGTCAGCTTATAGTCTTTTCATGAGTTACAAATAGTTTCAGAGGTCTTACAGTTAATGACACCTTCTCACACTTGTCTCAGTAAGTGAAAATCCAGGCCTCTTTTCTTCCCTCAGTGAAAGTTTCTCAGACCGTCGTAGCATAGAGATTGATCACTCTTTCAAATGACTGATTTCTCTATTAAATATTCATTTGTAAGAGATTTCTTGTCACATAGTAATGATGTTTTTAAAAATTTAGAAACATTGATATAGTGAGATTGATGGTCTGATGCTTTGAATTTAGTCACTTCGAAAGTTCCTGCATATTTGGGTAGTTTATTGTGTCTTATTGTTGACATTTTCACTTGACTTTTGGGATGAAGAGTTTTGGAGGGAAGAGATGAAAAGGCCAAGTTGTGTGGTGCCATGTAAAAGTTCTTGAATTGCCTGCCTTTGTTTAGAACCTGACTCTAGCCCTTGCCCTTTCTTCTTCTTCTTCTTCTTTCTTCTTCTTCCTTTTTTCTTCTTCTTCCTTCTCCTTCTTCTTCCTTCTTCTTCCTTCTTCTTCTTCTTCTTCTTCTTCCTTCTTCTTCTTCTTCTTCTTCTTCTTCTTCTTCTTCTTCTTCTTCTTCTTCTTCTTCTTCTCTTCTTCTTCTTCTTCTCTTCGTCTCTTCTTCTTCTTCTTCTTCTTCTTCTTCTTCTTCTTCTTCTTCTTCTTCTTCTTCTTCTTCTTCTTCTTCTTTCTCCTTTCTCCTTTCTCCTTTATTCTTTTTTTTGTAGGTATTGGGGGTTAAGTGACTTGCCCAGGGTCACACAGCTAGTAAGTGTCAGAGCCAGATTTGAACTTAGGTACTCCTGAATCCAGAGCCTGTGCTTTATCCACTGTACCGCCTAGCTGCCCTGGCCCTTGCCTTTTTAACCTTGAGCAAGCCTCTTAACTTCTTTGCCTCAGTCTCCTCAAATGTAAAATACGGAATTTGGACTAGATGGCCTTCAGTTTCATTCTGTCTCTAAATCAATAACCTCTGAACATTTGGAGACCTGACTGATAGGAGCCTGGTAGGAATGAGGCAAGGATTGTAGATACATAATCTAAAGTTGCTATGCAGTGACCTAGTCATACTGTTTATTCATTGGTTAACCCATATCAACCCCACCTTCCACCCCCCCACCCCCTTTCAAGGAACTTCAGTGATTCCCTATTACATCTAGCATTAAATATTAAATTCTCTGTCTGGGGGCAGGTAGATGGCACAGTGGATAAAGCACCAGCCCTGGATTCAGGAGGACCTGAGTTCAAATTTGGCCTCAGACACTTGACACTTACTAGCTGGGTGACCCATGGCAAGTCATTTAACCCTCATTGCTCCACCAAAAGAAAAATATTTTTTGAACCAAGAGAACACATTGTACACAGTATCAACAACATTGTGTGTTGATCAACTGTGGTAGACTTGATTCTTCTCAGCAATACAAGGGTAGAAGGTAGTTCCAAAGGACTCATGATGAAAATGCTCTCCACATTCAGAAAAAAACAGAACTGTTGAATCTGGATCCAGATCGAACCATACTATTTCTATTGTTTTTGTTGTTGGTGGTTTTCTTTTTTGAGGTTTTTCCCTTTTGCTCTGATTCTTCTCTCTATAACATGACCAATGCAAAAATATGTTTGATGTGATTGTACATATATAGACCTATATCAGTTTGCTTGCTGTCTTGGGGAGGGAGAGAGAAAAATTTGAAATTAGAAACAACAAATGTTCAAAACTTTCCTCTACATATAACTGGAAAATAATAAATTATTTATATGGAAAAAAAATCCTCTGTCTTCTACAGCTTTCATTCCCTGGTTTCTACACATGATTCCCCTCTAAAGATTCTACAATTCAGTAAATATTAGCCTCCAATGTAATGAATGTAATACTGTCTCCTGATTTCATTTCCTTTCAGTGGCTTTTCTCAATACCTGGAATTCTCTCCTTTCTCACCTTCATCTCCTGACTTTTTGGGCTTCCATCAGGTCCTTGTTAAAATACCAACTTCTGCAAGAAGCCTTTCATGTTCCCTTTAATGTTAGTGCGCCTCCCTCAGATTATTTACCATTTACCCAATCTATATTTTGTTCACGCATAGTTTTTGTATATTGTCTTCTCTATGAGACTGTGATTTTCTTCAGTGCAAGGACTCTTGTCTTTTTCCCCGCGTTGTATGCCCAGCACTTAGGAACATTGCCTAGCCCTTAGCATGTGCTTTCTAGGAATTCACATATTGGGTTAGACAACACATAGGGATGCTTTCAGCTACAAGTCAGAGGGAAAGGTCCTATGGTCCTTAGATTACAATGACCATGCCATTTCTTTAATGTCATTTTCACTGATAAATCATATATATCGGGCAGCTAGGTGGCACAGTGGATAAAGCACAGGCCCTGGATTCAGGAGGACCTGAGTTCAAATCCAGCCTCAGACACCTGACGCTTACTAGCTGTGTGACCCTGGGCAAGTCACTTAACCCTCATTGCCCTGCCCTCCCCCCCCAAATCATATATGTTCTTTTTTTTTTTTAAGTATTTTTTTCCAATTACATGTAAAGATAATTTTCAGTATTTATTTCTGGAAGAAATAATTAGTGAAAAAAATGCAAAGGAAGGTGGCCTAGCTGTACCAGATCTAAAACTATATTATAAAGCAGCAGCCATATATGTTCTTGATGTACAACCTTAAAGTTCCTTTAGGGAAAAGTGTTTTGTTTTGGGTTTTTTTGCTTGTTAATGTGACAGAGTTAAATATTACAATCCTAAGCTTCACTAATCATTCAGTGTCCAAAATGAAGGAGTGCTATTTCTGGTGTATTCTGGCCTGGTCCAATCAAATCTGGATTATTGTATTTATCCTGGGTCCCACATACAGAAAGAATATTGACAGACTTGCAGATCCAGAGGAGAGTACTCAGTGGCTTGGGAAGACTAGTAAAATGTTGATAGTGGTAGTTATTTAGTTTATGAAGAGACTAATAGATATCTTCAAGTATTTGAAAGGTCATCTTGTGGAATAAGAATTCAGAACTAAAATATAAGTTGAGTGAGATAGACTTTCATTCAATTTGAGGAAAAACTTACTAATAATTAGAAAAGGGCTACAAGTAAATGAATTACTTCAGGAGATAGTGAGTGGGATTCCATAACTACAGGTGTAGTAGATGGTTGACATGGGGAAGATTGCTTTTCAGGTCTGGCCTTGATGATTTCAAGATGATCTCTGGATATGGATTTGAATTTTGTGATTCTCAACATTGGGAATGAGCAAATAAATAGTTGAACCACCTCTCAGAAGAATATCAGTCTACTGCCATCTGCTTCTCTCTAAATTCCAGACTTATTGACATTCAAATCTTTCCTGCTGGGGTTACCCTCTACATCCTTTTTCAAGACACTGAAAAACATAGAGATCTTGTAATTTGCACAAAGCTTAGAAAAAATGAAACTTAGTTATGATTTGAACTAAAGACTATCCGAATTTAGAATATGTTTATAACTCCTCTGGGCCTATCTTGTTTTCAAATGTAACTAAATATACAATGCCCTGTTTACTGTTCAAGGTTACAGAGAGGCAGAGGTAGACGAAAAATCCTTTGGGGGATCAGAAATTGGATGAGGTTTGAAGATTAGGTTTCATGGAACTGAGGCAATGAGAAGTATAGATGGTTGTTCTCAAAGAGGTGAAACTCTGTGCAAAAATACCATATTCAGAAGTGACACCGAGAAAACAAAATTTGTGCCCTATTGTTTCAGACAATAATAATATCTGTAGCGAACAATTCTGTGTGGATAGGGTCATTTTAGACTGCCTCTCGTGATCTTTGCGAATCAGAAAAGAGGCACAATGTCATGTCATTAACCTGTCATTAAATTGCTGTGCCTACCTTTATGTTATTTATCATACTAACATTATTCAGTCCCCTTCCTTGCATGAATTCAATTAAAATAACTTGTGTTCTTTTTAAGTGCAAAGAATGTCAGTAATCTATGGGATATGTTTCTGTCTCTCTGTGTCTCTCACTATCAAAGTGGTTTTTTTTCCCCTCTGTTTTTTCCTTTTTTGCTTTATTCTTTCTGTATTATTAGTGTGATTAAAAACTCCTTCCTCCCCCTAAGTATATCTTAACATTGATCTCTGTGAAGTTTGTTCAGTTCAACAGGTCTCTATTATTATTGATTGTTGTTGATTGTGTCTTTTCAGATTCTTTGTGACCCCATTTGGGGTTTCTTGGCAAAGATACTGGGGTGGTTTGTCCTCTCTTTCTCCAGCTCAATTTACAGATGAGGGAAATTGAAGCCAACAGGGTTAAGTTATTTGCCCATAGTCACACAATATTTGAACTCAGAATATAAGTTTTCCTGACTCCAGGACTGGCACTCTATGCACTGTACTACTGCCTAGTTACCATCTATAATTATTATTGCTAATAATTAAGTTCACATTTTTAAAACACTAAATTTTGCCCACAACATTCAATTTTCTTTTTTATTTTTCGGTAAGGCAATTGGGGTTAAGTGACTTGCCCAGGGTCACACAGCTAGTAAGTGTCAAGTGTCTGAGGCCAGATTTGAACTCAGGTCCTCCTGAATCCAGGGCCGGTGCCCTATCTACTGTGCTACCTAGCTGCTCCACAACATTCACTTTTTATAATATTTTGAGTTCCAAATTTTTCATGCTTCCTCTTCCTCGTAATGGCAAAGCAATCTGATATAGGTTATACATGTAATCATATTAAACATATAATAAACAAAAGGGCATAATCATGAAAAACAACCAAAAAAAGTAAAAACAGTAAGCTTTAATCTGTATTCAAACTCCATAGTTCTTTCCTGAATGTGGATAGCATTTTCCATCATGAATCTTTTAGAATAAGCCAATTGTATCACTGTATTGCTGAGAAGAGCTAAGTCATCCATGGTTGATCATCACATAATGTTGCTGTTACTGTGAACAATGTTTTCCTGGTTGTGCTCACTTCACTTAGCATCAGACCACTTCTTCTGAAATCTGCCTGCTCATCACTTCTTACAGCACAATAGTATTCCGTACATTCCTATACCACAACTCGTAGAACTATTCCCACTGATGGGCATCCCCTCAATTTCCCCTTTTTTTTTTTTTGGCCACAATGAAAAGAACTGCTGTAATTATTTTGTACACGTAGGTCCTTTCCCCTTTTTAGGATCTTTCTGAGATATGGACCTAGCAGTGGTATTGGTGGATCAAAAGGTATGCACATTTTGATTGCCCTTTCAGCCTAGTCCCCAAATTTTTGCCCTTCTTTGAGGACAACTAAGTGAGGTATAGGGAATTCCCACCATGTCTAAAACATGCTGTTTACTAGAGTAGCGAAGCTGAAATAAGAAAGAGTCCCCACTTAGGAGGAGCTTATAGAATAATAAAAAGATAAAAAACATGTTAGTAACTTACTTATTTACTCTTTTTTTTTTTTTGACGGGGCAATGGGGGGTAAGTGACTTGTCCAGGTCACACAGCTAGTAAGTGTTAAGTGTCCTGAGGCCGGATTTGAACTCAAGTCCTCCTGAATCCAAGGCCGGTGCTTTATCCACTGCGCCACCTAGCCTCCCCCACTTATTTACTCTTAACCTATTTTGTGTCATAGACCTCGTTGCACTCTCTCATAAAGCCTTGTTGATCCCATCTCATTGTGGTGCTTTTAAACTCATAGAATAAATACATGGGATTGTAAAGGAAATTAATTATATTGAAATTCAATTTTTTTCAGGGCAATGAGAGTTAAGTGACTTGCCCAGGGGTCACATAGCTTTAAGTGTCAAGTGTTTGAGGCCAGATTTGAACTCAGGTCTTCCTGAATGGAGGGCAGGTGCTTTATCCACTGCGCCACCCCCCGAAATTCAATTTTTAAAATAAAAAAAAAATACAGGGCAGCTAGGTGGCGCAGTGAATAGAGCACCGGCCCTGGAGTCAGGAGTACCTGAGTTCAAATCTGGCCGCAGACATTTAACACTTACTAGCTGTGTGACCCTGGGCAAGTCACTTAACCCCAATTGCCTCACTAAAAAAAAAATAAATAAATACAATTTCATGGGTCCCTTGAAATCTGTCTTTGGACATTTTCAAATCCAAAGTGTAGAGTAAATAAAGTTCTGACTTTCATTTTAGCCATGAGAAAACTGATGCTCTGAGAGTTAAAAAAAAAAAAAAAGCATTAGCTCCAAACCACAAGCCTGTTCTGCCTCAGACACCAGGCTAGCCCTCTTTCCAGCATGCCTAGGCAACCCATCAGACCTTTGGCAAAACTCATCTTGTGGTGGCCAGGAAACAGGCGGAACCATGATACTAGATAGGTGCTAGGTGTTGGAATATTGAGATTTACCTGAGCCAGGCTGCTGTGAGGGAGTTTACAATCTGAGAGAAAGTGGAAATGCCAAGACTAGAATGAGTGCTAAAGAACACCAGTCTAGGGGGACATGAATGATAATTGTCTGGAACCTTATCTGGAGAGCTATGAGGAGTTCATACTCCTTTTGGAGGGAATATTTAACAATGGCATTGTAAAGAGAACGGACTTTTAGAAAACAAATAAATTCTGTTAAAACAAACAAAAAACCAAATTATTTATCCATGTAGCTAACTCTTAATTATCTTATAAGAAAAACTCCAGGAGATTTTCGTCTTGAGGGTGACTCCTGAAAGTGTGGGAGAAGATTGAATTCATATGAAGCTTGAGGTCATTTTGGTATTTTGTATACATATTTTGTTCCTGTTTACATATTAATTTAGAACTAATAATAGCTCACATTTCTATACGCTTATAGGGTTTTGCAAAGCACTTCCTTTACATTATCTCATTTTTTTCATAATGTGTTAAATGTATATTGTCCTTTTCAAGCTCAAAGTGCTTTCCATGTATTATCTTATGCAATTGGTCCTTAATCACCATCATCCCTGTCTTACAGCAGAGGAAACTCAGAGAGGTTAAGGGATCTGCCCAGGATCACCACAAATAAGAAATACTTGAGGCAGCATTTACCATCTATGCATCCCTATTTCCACGGCTGGTATTCTATCTGTTATGCCATGCTCCCTGCCTCTCATCATCCTTGGGAATTGTCTGTTAGGTTGCTTTTTTCTGAGTGTCTCACCTGGCATTGCTTATCATCCTTTGGGTATTGCCCATCATCCTTTGCACACTGCCCTACACATCTTTATAGGGTCGAATACTGGTAAAACTTGGGCTTTCATTTTGCAGATTTCATAGTCATTCCTCTCCTGAAGATGTTTATTTTGTGATTCCATCTTAATGCAATCTTTTCTTTCATCTTTATTTCTGTTTTTTTGAGCTTCTGATCCTCAAAAGGTATGGGTAAATTTTAGAACAGAGCTCAGAATAAAGTGAAGATAAAAGGAGATGAAAGCTAGAATCGAGGACACCTCCCAGTTAAGTGAAAACCTGCTCCTCTCATGCGATTACTGGTTGGTAACTGATCAGGTAAATTGGATTATTCATTAGGGTTGGGATTGAATTGAAATTGTGGAAGGGTAATTTTCCTTTTCTCACTTCAAGGTCAGATGAGAGTATTTACTGTATAGCTTCTGTTTATCTGGGAATGCAAATTGAATTTGGTGGTTCAAATTGATGAGATGTTAGAAATATAAAACTCATCAGAGGGCAACATGAAGAGAAATGATTGGGTGGAACTGGACAGTGGCTTCACCATTTTATACAATGCCCTTTCTTTTGATCAGTAATTATTTCAGTCTTTGCTTTTTTTCATTTAAAGTTTTGTTTTTGCTATTTTAATTTTTTTTTAAATTTGGAATACTTTTAACAGAACACACCTTTGAAGTATTTGGGATCTGAATTGAATCCCACTCACCGTTAAGAATTTTGTAGGGGTATTTCATGTTTTATATTTCAGCCAAGCTCCTTTGAGAATTCCAGAGCTTCTGTTAATGGTGAGAGGATCCTAAAGGATGACATTAGTTCTACTCTTAATTTCTTTTTTTTTTTTTTTTTTTTTGGTGAGGCAACTGGTTAAATGACTTGCCCAAGGTCACACAGCTAGGTAGTATCAAGTGTTTGAGGCCAGATTTGAACTCAGGTCCTCCTGACTCCAGGGCCATTGTTCTATCCACTGTGCTGCCTAGCTGCAGCAAATAATCTCCAAATCTCTCTCTCTCTCTCTCTCTCTCTCTCTTTGGTGGGGTAATGAGGGTTAAGTGACTTGCCCAGGGTCACACAGCTAGTAAGTGTCAAGGGTCTGAGGTCAAATTTGAACTCAGGTCTTCCTGAATCCAGGGCCAGTGTTTTATCCACTGTGCCACCTAGCTGCCCCCCTCTACTCTTAATTTCTTAAGTAATTTACTATGGATCCTTGCTTTGCTCTTTACCATAGTAGTGTTGTAAGTGGTAGTAGAGATGAGATTAGCTCAAAGTCCATCCATTCCATATTTTTAAAAATAGTTTTTAATTGATGTTTTCTTTTTCTTTTTAACATCACCATGTTATTTCAAATATCTCTAGCCCTCCCCTTCCCTGTAAGGCAATTTCATGACACAGGGGTATTTTGTTTGTTTATTTTTAAGAGAAGGGGAAAAAAACCAACCCATTACTGATCAATACAATGAGAAATTCTGAAAATGTCTGCAATATGTAACACCGAGTGGTGTCTTCTCATCTCTTTGTTTGAGTCCCACTTGATCTTTATAATTTGTTGCATTTGATTTTTTTTGTGTGTGGTGTTCTTTGCATGTATGGTATTTTATTGAGGTGCATATTGTTTTCTTGGCTCTGCTTACTTCACTCTCTTTTCCTTTCATAGAGATTATTCCATGTTTTTCTGTATTCATCACACGCATCATTTCTTATAGTGCTGTGGTATTCCATTACATTCATGTATTACAATTTGTTTAGCCATTCCCCACTCATTGGGCATTTACTTTTTAATTTTTAGCTATCACAAAAAGTACTGCTTTACAGGGAATTTTTTTCTTGTCAGCGTCTTCCTTAGGGAATACAGCTAGTAATAGAGTCATTTGTTCAAAGGATACGGCCATTTTAGCCACTTTATTTGTTTAATTCCAAATTGGTTTCTAAAATATTTATACCATATCACAACTCTGCCAATAGTGTATCAGTATGCCCATCTACCCACCATCCCACCAATATTGGCTGTTGCCATTTTTGCCCATTTGCAATGTTTTTATTTATTTATTTTATTATTATTAGTGACTTGAGCATTTTTTTCCCTTGGTGTTGCGAATACTTTGTAGTTCAACTTTTAAGAACTGTTCATATCCTTCCTGTTTATATTCCTTTTAAAAGTATGAATGATCTTTTAATATTAAGGTCATGTATCATTTAGAATGTATTATGGACTATGCTATATGATATTACTTTAACCCTAATTTCTCCCAGTCTGCTATTCAGTTTTGCCAGTGGGTTTTTATCAAATAGAGAATTTCTTCCTAGTTAAACATATGCTTTCCCACTTTATTGAATTCTCTCATTTCTGAATCTCCCTTGTTTATTCTGTTCTCAGTGATATATCTCTTTATTTATTTAAAACAATACCAGATTGTTTTGAAGACTTCAGCTGTATAATATTGCTGGAGGTCTGGAAGTACCTTCATCCTTACATCTTTTCTTCATTTCCTTTGCTATTCTTACTATTTTTTTTCCCAAATGAATTTTGTCATATTTTAACAGACTCTGTAAAAAATTATCCGCTTAATAATTTTATTAGCATAGCATTAAAGTATACATTGATTTTGACTGTATTACTATTTTTCTTATATTGGCATGGCCTAGTTATGAGTTCCAAATATCCCTCCAGCTATTTACGATGTTCTTTAATTCTTTAAGGAGTGCTTTGTAATTGAATCTATATAAATCTTTTGTATGCTTTTGGTGGTTTATCCCCAGGCCTTTTATGCATTTTGTAATTATTTGAAATAGGATTTTCTTTCTAATATTGCTTCTTGCCATTTTCAATTATTATATAGAAATGCTTTTGATTTTGAGGATTACTTTGTAGTCTGCAATTTTGTTGAAACTATTAATTTTTTCAGTATTTTTGCTGAATCCATGGGGTCTTCCTCTTGAACCATCATATTATCAACAAACAGGGATAATTTAATCTCCTCTTTGCCTATCTTTATTCTTTGCTCTTTTCTTATTAATATTGCTAAAATTTCTAGTACTGTATTAAACGTGATGAGTCTAGGTATCCTTGCTTCACTCCAATATTATTACAAAAAGTTTTATTGTATCCCCATTGAATATGATGCTTGCTTTTGATTTTAGTGAGATGCTCCTCCCTTTTCCCCAATTCCCTCCATAAATAGTTTCTTTACAGCTAGATCTAATTCCCTTTTCAAGGGTGGGTTTAGATCTCTATATGATCTTTTGATAGTTGGGCATTTTATGTTTTCTAAAGCATTCCTTTCTTTTGTGTTCTCATTTTGTAAAAATAAATATAATATGTTTAGATATTCCTTTTATTTTTTATAACTTCTGTGATTTAACCTTGCTCATTTGCTGTTTTTTAGAAAGTTGATTTTCTGCTCACTTTTAAATTAGATTAACTAATGGTTCATTACTTTATTAATATTTTGAAAAAACAGATTTTTATTTTTATTCATCATTTCTTTTTTTTTTTTATTTTTTTTGCGAAGCAATAGGGGGTTAAGTGACTTGCCTAGGGTCACACAGCTAGTAAGTGTCAAGTGTCTGAGGCCGGATTTGAACTCAGGTATTCCTGAATCCAGGGCATCATTTCTTTTGTTTCTTGCTACTTCTTTTCTAGTTAATATTCTTGCTTATTTGTTGGTTCTCTAATTTTCAATTAATATTCAGTTCAATAATCTTCTCTTTTTCTATTTTATTTTATTGTATGATTCTAAATATTGATTTTTTTTCCTGAGACTGCTTTAATTACATCCCATAAATTTTGGTATTTCCATCACTATCATTTTCTTTTACATCATTATAATTGTTTCTTTGTTTTGTTCTTTGGCCCATTCATAATTTGAGATTTCATTACTAAGTATCAATTTTGGTTTGTTTTCCTAAACCAATTTCTAATCTTATTGCAATATGCTCTTTAAAGGATCTGTTGAATATTTCTTCCTTTAACATTTGCATTCCCCTCATATATATATTAGGGTACATATACATATACATATACATATATATATATATATATGTGTGTGTGTGTATGTATGTATGTATGTATGTATGTATGTATGTATGTATGTATGTATGTATATTTGCCCTAATACATGGTCAGTTTTTTTAAAAGTTCCATGTGGTACAAAGAGCTATGTATATTCTTTTGCTATCCCATTTAGAATTACTGTATGTCTCAAGTGAAGCTCAGGATGATATTCCCTTTATGAATTGGATGCTAAGGCACTATTGTCTGTGGCAGCTAGGTGGGCAGTAGATAGAAATTCTGCCATACCCTTGTAGAGATTACCCCATGCATTCTCCTTTTCTATTGTGCCTTAATCTCAGAACAATGCCAGTTATTTCATTTTCAGAAAGGATATTGTCCATGAGTTCTCATTGTTTGAACTTCTTGCTTCAACCCCTCCCTACCCCCAGGTTCCCTGCAAATCTCCTTAGCTCCATGTTCTACTACTCTGCTTGGTGCCAGTTGCCTCCAGGGATTCAAATTCCTCTCCTCCTCCCAGGAAAAGTAGCCACCAAGTCTCCTAGACCTCATCTAGTATATTGTCCTTATTTCCCTTCAGTTTTAGCAGAATTCATCTGTGGAGCTCCCTTTACCTCCAAGGCTCATTTTGAGCTTTCCTTCCTCCTTTATAGATTCCTCTCTTTTTAGACAATAGAATTTAGCTTTCCCTCATTGCTAGTCCTTGATTTAACTAACCGCAGTGACTCCAGTGACTCTCTACCCCTTTATTCCTCTTTCTATCCATGTACCCTCCGATATTAAAATTTTTTAATTTTTTTTTTTTTGCAAGACAGTGGGGGTTAAGTGACTTGCCCAGGGTCATACAGCTAGTAAGTGTCAAGTGTCTGAGGTCGGATTGAACTCAGGTACTCCTGAATCCAGGGCAGGTGCTTTATCCACTGCGCCACCTAGCTGCCCCCACCTATATTATAATTTTGCCCCACAAAGAGGGCATTTGTCTATAGTCATGGTGTCACCAGACCAGATTCTATTCACTTGTGGCCCATGTTTATCTCTTCACTGTTGCTCCTCCCACATATTATCTGTATTTCTGTCTCCTTGGTATGCTTAGAAGTCTCTTTCTGTTATCACTCTCTTGATGGTCTTGTTTGCATTAATTTACTCCTACATTTCTGTTCTTTGGGGTGTGTTAGATGCAAATAATCTCATTAGTTTGGGTCTTCTTTTAAAAATGTTTCTAACTCTTCTTTATTATTGAATGTCCATCTTTTGTCCCACATGATTAGGCTTGGATTTGTTGGTTTGGTCACCCCTGGCTTCATTCTGAGCTCGCTGTGTTTTTTGGAATACATTATTCCTCTCCCTCCTGCTTTTTGTCATGGATAGGAAAAGCCTTGCCTTTGTTATTTGAATGCCTTTTTCTTTGTGAGTGTTCTGTTGGGTTTTTTTGGTGAGCAGTTGGGGTTAAATGACTTGCCCAGGATCACACAGCTAGTAAGTTTTACTTTGTATTGAAGATATTTCTGCAGATGACCTGCAGAACTTCTTGTTTTTTTGAGTTGAATTATTAAATTTAATCACTATGTGTCCTTGGATTTTACAGCCTTGGGGGGGGGGGAGAGTTGTGTGCACGCGTTGTGCGCATGCGTGCGTGGTGGAGGTGATCTGTGAATTTTTTCAATTGATATTTCATTTCTATGTTCAGAAGGTATTAGCAGGTGTTTTAAAAAAAATTCCTTCATTACGGCATCATGGGTTTTTATTCTGTCATGTTCTTCTTAGAGATGTATGATCCTTAGGTTGTTTCAGTGCATCCTGTCTTAGAGATTGCTATGTTCTGCTTGCATAGGACATATATTCTCTTTAAATATTCTTGTTTTTTTCTTTCCTTCTCCTAAATTGTCTTTTGCCTATGGGTATTTGTATCCCCAGTCTACTGTACTCTCTGTAGGCCTGCCTTTGGAGATTCTGGTTTTTCTATATTCTGCTTTTTTTTTTTCCTTTTTTTCTTCTCCTATTTTTTTGCTGTGCAGGACATTAATTCTGCTCTCATATTCTCATTTCTCTTTTTAACTTCTCATGAACAGAGTGTTGTGATTTCATGTTCTTCTCACTTTCACAGGGTCCTTTGTCTTGTCAAGTGTTTCGATCATTTTTTTTTTTTTTTGAAGTATTAATTCATAGATACCTGATCTCCTTTACTAGATCTGGATGCCATATTTCCTTTCTGTTGTAACGAATTTTCCTGTTGATTTAATCTGTTTGTTTTCAAGGTCTTTGGGGATTTTCTTTTTCTTGAAATTTTGGGGTGCTTTCAGTCTCCTCTCCCTCGATCATCCTTATTTTACTTATTCTTTACTCTGACTCCCTCCCTTCCAATTGGGACTTTCTTTGCAGCTGGATCTCAAAGCATCTCAACCTCTTCCCACACTGGACAATTTCCTAGGTCTCTGCCTCAGTTGACTCTTTGGTGGCTAAAACTGGCCACAACTGGATACTTTGCTGTTCCCTCAGTTTGGTGCAGTGCTGCACAGCTCCCCACAGGCAAATGTTGTATTCTGTGCCCTGTTCCTCTTCCTTTGTTTCTTAGTCCTTTGCCTGGCACAAGAAATTTAAGATACTGAAGGTACAAGAGCTTTGCAGTGTTGGTACTGTTGGGTTATAGAGCCTAGTAGCTTTACTCCTGAAGGGCTGTGACCAAGCTGGTTGTTTAAGACCTGAGAAAACCTCTACAAACCTGGCTCTGCTCTCTTTATTGGGCTGGAAAGAGGGAGAAGGAATCAGAGTGCAGGGGTGGGTTTTGATATAAGCCAGTTTTGCATCCTTGGATCTGGCCTCATTACTGGTAGTTTGAAAGGTGTGATGGGGGTGCTGAATCAAGATCAATAAGTGTCTTTAAACCCCAGCATCTAAAGAAGTAATTTGCACAGTCCAGGTCTTAATAAATGCCTTTTGGTTTTTTTTATACAATAGAAGTTGAAGTATTTCTCTTCTTATTTGGATATGAGCTTAGAAATAAAATGCAATGTGCACTCCTTATGTTATGAGTTATGGGGTATTTAATGTATAGTGACATTGTTTCCTTCCTGTGATAGAGTATAATTGGTCAGTCTGTTATCAGTAGATAATATGATCTTTTCTCTTATACTCTCCTTGTAAAGCAGTGCACTGACACTACCACAGATCATCTGCCAAACGGATGAAATCTTGACTTTCCATTTCTGTTTATTGTTCTTTTCCCTTAGCCCCCACCCCTTGAAAGGAAGGATAGCTCTTTTTTTTTTATTTGTGGAGTATTACTGGTTAGGGCCAAATAAATGTTGTGCTCAGATTTTATTTAAAATGTTTGGGCAAATCCTGCCCTTTACTAGTTTTTCTTGGAAGAACCTTTGGCTTACTGGGTGAAGAGGTGCATGACATAGGTCAGAACATTCTAGCAGAGTATGCACAATATGAACCCTTCGTTTCTTCCTCTCTTTCACCTTATATGTTGTCCAGTATGGCACCAAATGGAGACCTGACCAGTATTTCATTCTAATTATGGCTTCTGTTTCACCTTCTTAGAATATATATTGATTACATCCATCATGCCTTATTTTTATCATTGATATTTAGTATTGCTCAGATAGTCTGCTATTGCAATGAATTTCTAAGCCTCTAGTCCTTTTTTACCTACAAATTCTCCACCTTCTCCCCCCCCCCAATCTACTGTTGCATTTGTGTTGGGTTCCTCCCCCTCCCCATCCCCATTCATTTTCCTTGGTTGCCATTTTCTTTTAGTCATGTAGGCAAGACAGAAGATTTGGGAGTTGGGAGGAATCAGGAAAAGGGAAAGTGAAACTTTGTGGTTCATGTAAGGGAAGAGTATAATGCAGCAGTTCATTCCAGTATGTCATTAAAATGTTTCCTACAGCCTTTGAATTCATTGTCTCTTTTCATTGTTCCTTCAAAGAAGAGTCTTAGAAACAAAGTTTTCCTCATGAAGATTACATTAAAGAGGACTTCGAAGTACAAAGATGGATTCTCAAAAGCTCAGACCTTGCTTCATTCAGTGTATGGCAGCTCAGATAAGTCCTTGATCAATAAATATATCTAGCTTTTTCTTTAAGAACTAAGATTTATTTTTGAACTCTTAAAGGTTCATGGAAATGTCACTGACCGTAGAGTTCAACTTAAGCATGGAAAAAGTGGGATTTAATTTTTTATGAGTTGTTTTCTCTCTTTTCCTTTGTAACAAAGGTTGGGTTTGTCTGGTGACTACATGCTCAACACAGTGAAATCTTGGCTGGTCACACAAGTTTGGGTTGCCAGAATTTCTTTGAATGGCAAAAAAAAAAAGTTTAGGGGCAGCTAGGTGGCACAGTGGATAGAGCACTGGCCCTGGAGTTAGGAGGACCTGAGTTCAAATCTGGCCTCTAACATTTGACACTTACAAGCTGTGTGATCTGGGCAAGTCACTTAACCCCAGTTGCCTCAAAAAAAAAAAGTTATATGAATATTTATTCTTGTGGTGCTACAGAATCATCTTAGAATTAACAGAACATGTTGCCACATTCATGTGAGTTCTGGGGAGGAGAGAGAGTCACTTATTGATAGGAGATCGATTAAGGATTCATTTAAAAGGATTGCTAAGGAAGACAGGACTAGACCCATCATCATCAAAAAGCATCTGCAATGAGACTAAATATCACCATCCTATTCTCTTATATTCTTTTTCTTTGCCTAATTTGAACTTTCCTGCCCTGTGAGAGCTTCCATTCAGTGGTAAAGAGAAGGGTGTGTGTGTGTGTGTGTGTGTGTGTGTGTGTGTTTGTGTATGTATGTGTGTGTGTAGGATAAAAATATCAAACCATGATATGTCTTATATGGGAAAATAAACATCATGGCTGGGTATTCAAGGCCTGTTGACAAGTGGACTGTCTGGTCCTACATTGGCCAAACTTTGCTTTAGATTTCGATGGACAAAAAGGGTACTGTCCAGTGTAGAATGCTGTTGTAAATCCCTAGGCAACTACTTGCCTGAATTTGCTCTGTTATATTCTGACCTCCTCTTCCCCACTTCCCCCCAGACTACTTTTGCTTTGCCCAGTATTAAAATCTTAAGGGTCCAGTCCCAGCATGATAACTTGACTAGCTATCCTGAATGTTCCTTTTGCTTTAATGGTGTTATTTTGCTTTCCTGACCCGTGACTATATCTTCTCTCAGATTACTCTGTATATTCCAAATTCCAAAAGAAGTAACCCCAACCTTTTTTTCCTAAATAGCACGTTAGAAGTATGCATCCCTTATCTACAAAGCATTTGTTTTGTTCCTTGTAGGGCAGACAGTGTGGGGTGTCTTATGTCTGGGGCTGGATTTGGGCTTGGGGCCTCCTGGGTACAGGGCCGGTGCTTTGTCTACTGTGCCACCCAGCTAATCCATGATAACATCATTAAAATAGGGTTGAGGTGTAGGAGGATTATACTGGGGGAGGGAGAAGGAGAGAGCTGGTCTGGGGAGAGGAAGTTCACATGAAGGAAACAAGAAGAAAGCTTATGGAGGAGAGTAGAAGAGGGGGAAGGAGTTGAGGAGTGAGCGAACCTTAATATCATCAGAATTGACTCAAAAAAGGACTAACATACATACTCAAGTAGATATAGTAATATATTTTTGCCCTGGGGGGGGAGGGAGTAAAGGGAGTGGGGAGAAGGGAAGGAAGAAAGGGCAGATTGGGGGAGAGAGCAATAAAAAGCAAAACACTTTCAAGGAGGATGAAGATGTTTTTCATTACTGCATCATGACATATTGAATTTGCTGATCTCATAGGGAGGGTTGAGGAGGGAGGAAGGAAGAAAAATTTAGAACACAGAATTAGCTCAGGGACCCTGATCTCATTGGAGTGGGCTCATGGAGGGAATAGCTTTCATACCCAATTGGAGGAGCAATCTATTTAACCCTGCAGGAAAATAGGAGGGGAAGAGGATAAGGAAGGAAGGGCGAAAAAAGGGAGTGCAGAGTGCGGGAGAGGATAGTCAGAAGTAAAACACCTCTGAGGAGGAATAGGTAAAAAGAAGATAGAGTAAATGTCATGGGAAAGGAGTGAGATTGAGGGAAATAGTTATGATGGTTGATTATAATGGCAAAATGTATGGTAATCTATTTTTTGTTTTGTTTTGTGAGGCAGTTGGGGTTAAGTGACTTGCTTAGGGTCACACAGCTAGTGGGTGTTGAGTTTCTGAGGTCGGATTTGAATTCGGGTCCTCCTGACTCCAGGGCTGGTGCTCTATCCACTGTGCCACCTGGCTGCCCATATGGTACCTACTTTGCTGGGCTTTTATGAAGAAAATTCTCTGTCAAGCATAAGGTACTATATAAAGGTTATGATGAACAGGATACTATCAGAAAAACCTGGAAAGACCTACATGAACTGAAGCAGAGTGAAATGTACTGTATACAAAATAACAGCAATAGTAGGGGATGATCTGCTGGGAAACATGTGGTTATTTTCAACAAGGCAGTGATCCAATATAACCCTGAAGGACTTATGAAGATTGCAGCCCATCTGCAGAGAAAGAACTGATAGTATCTGAAAACAGATGTAAACACATTAAAAATTTTTTTTTCATTTCCTCTTTGACAGTTCCTTAATTTGAAGTTTTCATTTTTTTGGACTGTTTTCTCTCACAACTAGCTAATATGGGAATTTTTCCATGACTACTCATTTAAACTTATTTTGAATTGCTTGAGTTCTTGTGGGTGGGGGGTGGGAATGGAGGGGGGAGGAGAAGGTTTTTTTGGTTTTGTTTTGTTTTGGTTTTTTTTGTGAGGCAATTGGGGTTAAGTGACTTGCCTAGGGTCACACAGCTAGTTAAGTGTTAAGTGTCTGAAGCCACATTTGAACTCGGGTCCTTCTGACTCCAGGGCCGGTGCTCTATCCACTGCGGCACCTAGCTGCCCCTTCGGGACACAAAGTTTTTTAAAAATTGATGTTAAAATTTTGTTTTTACATATATTTTGGAAATAAAATTCTATTTAAAAGATAAAAAAGAAGTATGCATCCTTTAGTACTTCTCAGTGTGACTTGTAGGTGTGTTATACAAGTGGGAGACCATTTATTTAAACCAAATTCAAAATTTTAAAGTGTATTAAGCAATGCAAGTTAGAAAGTATGCTATGTAAAAAGAGAAGTGATATGATATACAGTTTGCCTTGTTTATGTAATGGCTGGTGATAGTGTACTGTTATTTACTCATCACCCCTCCCTGTGCCATTTTTTCTGTTTGTTACATAGGCATGATTATTTAACATTGTTGATCAGACCCCAAAACCATGGGCTTAGGAAAAACAGTATTATAAGGAATAGTTAGTTCTTCGAACACTAGTTAGTAGTTAGTTAATATGGATGTTATTAACTATATGTTTGGAGATTTGGATGAACCCGAATGATATTATAGTGGGAATTCATGATAGTAAGGTGGGCTCTTAAATTTATTTTTAATTTTTTTTTTCCCAATTAGAAGTAAAGATCAGGGGGGCGCTAGGTGGCGCAGTGGATAAAGCACCGGCCCTGGATTCAGGAGTACCTGAGTTCAAGTTTGGCCTCAGACACTTGACACTTACTAGCTGTGTGACCCTGGGCAAGTCACTTAACCCCATTGCCCTACAAAACAAACAAACAAACAAACAAAAGAAGTAAAGATCATTTTTAGCATTTGTTTTTACAAGTTTTTTAATTCCAAATTTTTTTTTTCTTTCTCCCTCTACTCATCCTAAAGCAGTTCGATATAGATATATATGTGCTATCATGTACGTTTTTCTATATTAGTCACAGCTGTAAAAAGAGGAAACAGACCAAATGAAAAAAACATGAAAAAATTCATGAAAATATTATGCTTTGATCTGCATTGAGTTTATCAGTTCTTTATCTAGATAGCATTTACCCATCATGAGTCCTTCTTGATTATCTTGAATAATTTTATTGTTCAGAAGAGCTAAGTCATCCATGGTTGATCATCATATAATGTTTCTGTTACTGTGTACAATGTTCTCCTGGTTCTGCTCACTTTACTCAGCATCAGTTTATGTAAGTATTTCTAGGTTTTCTGAAATCAGCTTGTTCATCAATTCTTATAACACAATAGTATTCCATTAAATTCATATACCATAACTTGTTCAACCATTCCCCAATTGATGGGCATTCCCTCAATTAATTTTTTGGGTATTGTCTTTCTTTCTTTCTTTCTTTTCTTTCTTTCTTTCTTTCTTTCTTTCTTTCTTTCTTTCTTTCTTTCTTTTGTGTGTGTGTGTGTGTGCGCTATTACATAAAGAACTGCTTTGTTTTTGTACATGTAGGCACCTTTCCCTTTTTCATGATCTCTTTGAGATACAGACTTAGTAGTGGTATTGTTGGATCAAAGGGCATGCAGGGTTTGGTTGCTCTTTGATCATGGTTCCAAATTGCTCTCCAGAATGGTGGATCAGTTCACAATTCCACCAACTATGCATCAGTGTCCCATTTTCCACCACATCCTCTCAAACATTTATCATTTCCTTTTTTTGTCATATTAGCCAATCTGATAGGTGTGAAGTGGTATCTCATAGTTTTAATTTGCATTTCTCTAATTAAAAGTAATTTGGAGCACCTCTTCTTATGACAGTAGATAGCTTTGATTTCTTCATCTGAAAACTGTCCTGTATCCTTTGACCATTTATCATTTGGGGAATGCCTTATATTCTTTTTTTTTTTTTTTTTTTTTTGGTGAGGCAATTGGGGTTCAGTGACTTGCCCAGGTTCACACAGCCGGTCAATGTTAAGTGTCTGAGGCCAGATTTGAACTCAGGCCCTCCCGACTCCAGGGCCAGTGTTCTATCCACTGTGCCATCTAGCTTCCCCTGAATGCATTTTATTCTTAAACATTTGCCTCAGTTCTCTACATATTTCAGAAGTGAGGCTTTTATCAGAGATACTTGCCGTAAAGATGTTTTCCTAGCTTTCTGCTTTCCATCTCATCTGGGCTGAATTATTTTTGTTTGTGTAAATGCTTTTTAGCTTAATTATCTATTTTATATTTCATGATGTTCTCCATTTCTTGTTTAGTCATAAATTCTTCCCTTCTCCAATCTGATAGGTAGACTATTCCTTGCTCTTCTAATTTGCTTATAGTATGATCATTTGTCAAAATCTTGGTATAAGGTGTAAGATGTTTTTCTATACCTAGTTTGTGCCATATTGTTTTCTAGTTTTTCCAAAAGTTTTTTAAAGATGTACTTTAGGTAATAATGTACCTCTCAGTGAAGTTGGTCAGGATATCATATGAGGTCTGTGTTTGCATGTGATCTTTGGTTGAATAGAAGTTCTCTTTAGATTTGCATGTATTTTCATAATTACATAGTAACCTTAGTGGCTAAATTATCCCCTCTATTTTACAAGAAAGGGAAACAACCAAGATCCAGAGAAATAATTTTCTAAGTCACCAAATTCGTATTTTAGTGCTGTTACTTAAGGATTCTACAGGATATTTTAGCTTCTCTGTTCTATTGCATGTGAATATGTAGTGTTTTTAGGATTTACTCATAGCAGGCTTTTTAAAAAAAACAAACAAAACCAAATTCTATGACTATTGTTTCATATATTTTGTTTGAAAGTCCATGGAGATGTGTACATGTTTTGTTTTTTCTCTTTGTAGTATCTTAAAATTGCTTCCATTTGTTGCCTTCAGCATTTTGTAAGACTTGGTTCGGGTGCAGGGGATGCTAATGTAGTTTGTGAGAGGCCAATTGTGCTTTTCAATAATGTATTGGTCACACAATGGTCTTTGTATGTATAACTAATTAAAAGATATCCAGGAAATTTGTGTCATTTTTCTAATTAAATTACTATTTTTGAATAGTCATTTAAAGCTCTTATGATCTTCCCCACCTGAATTCAGTGTTGAAAAGAGTTGATTTCACAGTTCTTGATTATTAAATTAGTCTATGAATAGTTTTAAATTGAACTGGAACTTAAATAGCCTTTTACCTTAGGTTTCAACTGAATATTTGTGTATATATTTTAGGTTTTATGTGTCTTCGTGATAGTGACAGAGACAAAATAGATAACCTGGAAATGGTGAAGGAATTAACTATTAGTTTCAGTGTTTGCCTTTTCAAGAGAAACAAATTGAAGTTTAACATCATGGCACATGGAGTCCAGGAATCACATAGCCTGCTAGAATTTTGAATCTCTATTAATGTTGTTCTGAAGAATGTTGTTAAAAGTGTATCTTACTGTGTGACCCTGGGCAGTCATTTAACCTCAATTAGCCCCCCCCCCCAGTATATCTTAGGGGGCAGCTAGGTGGCACAGTGGATAAAGCACCAGCCTTGGATTCGGGAGGCCCTGAGTTCAAATCCAGCCTCAGCCACTTGACAATTGCTAGCTATGTGACCCTGGGCAAGTCATTTATGCTCATTGTGGCCCACCCCCTCCCCCCCAAAAAGAAAAGTATATCTTGGAAAAATGTTGATTTGTCTAAAAGTGGATATTACCAGCATATGTGTGTGTGTGTGTGTTTTGTTAATATGATAGAGTGTTGGTTTATCCAACCTTTGTTTTCTTTTTGTTTGTTTTGTTTTTTGGTCTTTGATTTATTAATGTGAATACCTTGATGTCTTTTCTTGTTTTTTTTCTTAGTCTTTTATGGCAGAGCAACATGTGGAAATTTTAAGCCTAAAGGAGAGATATTAAACTTTACTTATATATATTTAATAGCATTATATTTGCATAATAGATCTCTCCCAATTGGCTCTGTGTGAAGTGTCATTCAGCTTTATTTGGTGTAAATGAATGGACCCAATTCGGCTTTTCTCTCTTTCCCACCTTTCCCCTTTGGGTTGCATACAGGACATTTGCCCCCCACTCATGTCTTTCCATAGTTTTTCTCCAATTGTAGACATTATTCATCTATACCAGTTTTATCCCTACCAGCTTTTCCTTTCTTTTAGAATGCATAGAACGTTTAGAGTACAGGAACTATGTGGATGGTAGTGTTAAATTACTGCCATCCAAAACTGCACATCTGGGGCTATCTGTAATTCAAGTATGAAGTATTTGTTTGGTAATTTAGCTTATTCAACTCTCCTTTTCGCATCATTTGGTATTTTTTCTTTCCTTGCATACTTTGATGTGAAAATCCCCCTCATGTTTTCTGGATTGGACAGGGTGTTGTTTGAATGCATAGTTTGAAATTGAGAAACTCCTGAAAGGAGTTAAGTAGCTATTCATAAGTAAGTAAATTGAATGAAAAAAATATGCACATGCAAATCTATTTTAGGGTATGGTTATGGATAATGCTGTTTCTAAACCAAGCAAGCTCCTATTTCATCCCTTGCTTGGTCTCTCTAGGACTACTGCTGACATTACCCAGATATTCTGTACTTTGACCTGAATGGCCTTCTTCCTTATCCTTATCTTCATGGGACAGCTAGGTGGTACAGTGCATAGAACACTGGGCCTGAAGTTAGGAGTATGTGAGTTCAAATCTCACCTCAGATACTTACTAGCTGTGTGTCCCAGTTGTCTTAAATAATCCAGGGTCATCTCCAGTCGTCCTGATGTATATCTTGCCACTGGACTCATATGGCTCTAGAGGAGAGAGTGAGGTTGGTGACCTTGCAACAGCCCTCCCTTAAAATTCAATCCACTGCAAGTCCTGATATTGCCCTGATGTCATAGTCTTCTTCGAGCATCATCATGTTGTCAGGTTGGGAAATATGACGCAAGGTCATCCTTTAAATGTCTTCTGATTTTTTATAGTGCTCGTATATTGGAAAAAGATGCCGTCAGCAGCTACTAGAAGATTTACTTAAGGTGCAGAGCGAACTGTTGGAAGAGAGGAAGAAGCGGGAATATAATGAAGACCTGGTCCGACGTCTTCAGAAGCGTGTTTTCCTTTTGACGAAGGTACTAGTTCAAGCTGATGATTGAGTGATTTTTTTTTATAGCCCTTTTTGTATTTCCTTTTGGTAGAAGAACTGAGGCTTTATAGTGCCAAAACCATTTCTTCTGCGTTTTGAAGGTATCCTCAGAGTTCATCTAGTTTGTGCTCTAACTAAATAGGAATTCCTTCTGCTACATCCTTGCCAAATGCTCAACCAGCTTCTATTCACATACCATAATGAGAATTCTACTACATACCATGGCATTCAGTTGCACTTTTGGACAGCTCTTAGCATTTTGAAGTCTTTCTTATGCTGAGTTTTTTTTTTTAAATCATCATTTCTGAAACTTCTACCTATTGTCTCTTCTACTTTATGGGGATAAGCAAAAGAAATTTAATTATTTTGGGGGGGGGTGAGGCAATTGGGGCTAAGTGACTTGTCTAGGGTCACACAGCTAGTGAGTGTCAAGTGTCTGATGTCAGATTTGAACTCAGGTCCTCCTGAATCCAGGGCTGGTGCTTTATCCACTGCACCACCTAGCGGCCCTATAGCTTCTTTTTTTAAAAAAAATTCTGAATTTAAAACACTAAAAGAACACTTCTATACCCATAGCAGAACTTAGAAGGAGCATTCTATTTGAAACCACAACTCTCCCTACTACTTATTTCTTGGAAAATGTTCCACGTGCTAATTTCCAAATTATTCTACTTGTTTGTTCTTTCTTCTAAACTTCTGTTTTCTTCTCTGCGTTTTAAAGAAGTGTTTATAATGGACCTCTCCTTTTTTTTGACATCTCTAATATTCTTTTTTTCACAACCTTTCCCCAAGAAAGAAAGGTATAAAAACCCTCATAACAAATAAACATTCTTAAGAAAAACAAATCAACACGCCAATTATTTTCAAAAATGTGTATTCTTTCTGCACATTGTATCCATCTTAGCTAGGTGGTACTTGGAGAGAACTTTGGGTCAGGAATCAGCAAGGTCCAAATTCACATCTGGCTCTAGACTATTCTTGGCTGTGTGATGCTTTGTAAGTCACTTAACTTGTCTGCCTTAGTTTCCTTAGATGGAAAATGTGGATAATTACAGTACTTAACTGACACAGTTGGTATGAAGATTAAGTGAGATAATATTTGTAAAGCACTTAGCTCATTACTTGGCTCATGGTAGACACTTAACAAGTGCTCTTCCCTTCTCTGTCAGGAGATAGTTAACATGCTTTTTCATATATCCTCTGGAGATCTGATTGGTGATTGCCTTGATTGGAGTGCTCAAGTTTCCAAAATTGCCTTCCTCTACAATGTTACTGTTCTTGAATAGTTGTTCTGCTGGTTCCAGTTCACTTTCTTCTCTATCAGTTTATATGACCCAGATCATCTGAAGAAAGTAAAATGAAACAAAACACTCTATCTCTTGGCTTGGGACATTTTTATTGGAATGCTCTCTTTCTCTCTCTCGTCTTTCTCCCCTCACCTTCTGGTTTCCTTCAAGTTCCAGCTAAAATCCCTACTTTCTACCCAAAGCGTTTCTCAATCCCTTCTATTGATTTTTTCTTTATATCCTGTATATTATTTGTATGTATTTGTTTGACTATTGTCTCCCCCATTAGATTTTGTTTATTTATTTATCTGTCTGTCTATCTATCTATTTATTGATTTAATTTTGGTGAGGCAGTTGGGGTTAAGTGACCTGGCCAGGGTCACACAACTAGTAATTGTTAAGTGTCCGAGGCCGGATTTGAACTCAGCTCCTCCTGAATCCAGGGCCAGTGCTCTATCCACTGTGCCATCTAGCTGTGTGCCCCCTCCCCCCCCATTAGAACTTCTCGAGGGCATGACCTTTCTTTTTCCTTTTTTTATATCCAGAATCTAAATATAAATATTATAAATATACCTGGAACATAGTAGGTGCTTAATAAGCTTTTGTTGACTCAGTGACTGAAATGATCTCTGTCATTATTTCTTATAACACAGTAATATTCCATGACATGCATGTACCTGATTTGTTTAGTTCTTCAATTTTCCTAAAGACAATCTAAGGCACCCCCTTAGAGTCTAGTTTTTTTTCTTCTTTATTTCCTTTTAATCTCCCCCTTTAGTATTTTTTTTTTTTTTTTTTTTTTAGTGAGGCAGTTGGGGTTAAGTGACTTGCCCAGGGTCACACAGCTAGTAAGTGTTAAGTGTCTGAGGCTGGATTTGAACTCAGGCACTCCTGACTCCAGGGCTGGTGCTCTATCCACTGCGCCACCTAGCCGCCCCTCCCCCTTTAGTATTAAGAAGTTTTTTGCTTGCAGTATCCTCTGTCTTAAACCTCTCTTCCCACCTCTGCTAGTTTCCCTATTGAATTTCTTTTCCTTTATTTAATTAAAAATTTTTTTTTTATTTTTTGCAGGGCAATGTGGGTCCCTCCTGATCCAGGGCTGGTGCTTTATCCACTGCCCCACCTTGCTGCCCCTATTCCATAGTTAGGTGACTTGCCTGGAGTCAGAGTCAGTGTGTGCCAAAAATGGGACTTGAACCCTGGTCTTCCTGGCTTTTAGGCCAGGAATCTTACCCACTATGCTATGCTATCTTTACATATTAAGCTATTAAGCTTAATATTTTTTAATTAAACTTTTAAATTTTACTTGGGTGAGGTAAATAAATACTCTTACCAGCATGTTACATATCATGGATTTAACCTCTTTCTTAGTCTTTTTAAAATTTTTGATGAGGCAATTGGAGTTAAGTGACTTGCCCAGGGACACACTGCTAGTAAGTGTTAAGTGTCTGAGACTGGATTTGAACTCAGGTATTCCTGACTCCAGGGTCAGTGCTCTATCCACTTCGCCACCTACCTGCCCCTCTCTTTGTAATTTTTACCCTCTCTTTTCCTCTAGGAGGACCATTGTTGTTTCATGAGAAAACTGACCTAAAACCATTGGCAAATAGTTGTTTTCTTCTATTGTACTTATCCTTGAGGAACAGTTCTTTCCTTTACTTGCCTCTAATACTTAAATAAACCTTTTGTTGAAAACATATATTTCTTGACATTTTTATTGGACCATGCCATTTTTGTATTCATCTTGTTTTCTAATGCTTTTTGCACCTCTGCTGCATTCAACAAGCAAATAAACAAAACTGATTAGTTTAGTGAGTTCCCAGTGTATCTATATTGGTTTCTTTAGGCATTCCTTTCTTTTCATTTGTTTAATTGATTACATTTATATCATAAGTATCCCATTTTTGAAAACCTTATGCCTTTAAAATAGTTAAAATTTATTTATTTGTTAAATTTTTTCCAATTACATGTAAAATTTTTTTAGCAGTTGAATTTTATACTTTTTAGTTCTCACTTCTTCTCCTCCTGCCCCATCTCTGAGAAGGCTGGTAATTTGAATATCCATTATACCTGTGAATTCATGAAATACATTTCCACATTAGCCATATTACAAAAGAAAACACAAACAAAATAAAACAATGAAATAAAGTTTTAAAGCAGCATGCTTCAGCCTGCATCCAGAGGTCATTATTCCTTTCACTGGATAGCATTTTTCACCCTGGGTCCTTTGGAATTGTCTTGGATCATTGTATTGATCAATATAGCTAAGTCTTTCACTCTTGATCATCTTTAAAGTATTACTGATACAGTTTACAGTGTTCTTCTGTTTCTGCTTATTCCAGTTGCATCAGTTCATGTTAGCCTTTCCAGGTATTTCTGAAACTATTATGCTTGTCCTTTCTTATAGTCCAATAGTATTCCATCACAATCATATACCACAACTTGTTCAACCAGTTTCCAATTGATTGGCATTCCCTCAGTTTCCATTTCTTTGCTAACAAAAAAAGAGCTGTTATAAATATTTTTATATAAATAGGTCCCTTTCCCTTTTCTTCCATCTCTTTGAACTATTGACCTTTAAGTGTTATTCTTGGGTCAATGAGCATGCACAGTTTCATAGTCCTTTGGGTGTAGTTCCAAATCATTCTCAACAGTAGTTAGACTACTTCACAACTCCACCAACAGTGCATTAGTATACACCAATTTGTCCATATCTCTCCCAGCATTTGTCATTTTCACCAGTCTGATAGGCAGGAGGTGATATCTTAGAGTCATTTTAATTTGCATTTCTCTGATCAGTATAGTACTTTTTCATGTAACTATAGATAGCTTTGAATTCTTCTGAAAACTACCTCTTCATATCCTTTGACCATTTATCAATTGGCAGTAACTTTTATTTTTATAAATTTGGCTCAGTTTCTTATAGATTTGAGAACTGAGGTCAGAAACTCCTGTAAATTTTTTTTTCTGTTTCCTGTTTTCCTTCTTATCTTGGTTGCATTAGTTTTGTTTGGGTAAAAGTTTTTTAATTTCATGGAATCATAATTTTCCATTTTATCCCCCATAATCCTCTCGCTCTCTAGTTTGGTCATAAACTCTTATCTATATATGTACTATTTTCCCATGCTTCCTTAATTTAGTCATGATATCATTCTTTGTATCTAAATCAGCTCGCCATTTTGACTGTATCTTGTCATATGGTATGAGATGTTGGTGTCTCCCGAGTTTCTGCCAAGCTGCTTTCCATTTTTCCTAGCACTTTTTCTCAAATGCTGAGTTCTTACCCCCAAGATTTTGATCTTTAGGTTTATCAACATGTAGATCCCTATGATTATTTACTACTGTTTATTGCATACCTAAATTATTTCACTGATCCACCACTCTATTTCTTAGCAAGTAACTAATTGTTTTGATAACTAACACTTTGTTATATAGTTTGAACTCTGCTAGGCTTCCTTCTTAACACTTAAAAAAAAATTGAATTCCTTGATATTCTTGACCTTTTGTTCTGTCAGATAAATTTTGTTGCTATTTTTTCTAGCTCTATAAAATAATTCTTTAATAGTTTCATTAGTACGGTACAGAATAAGTAAATTAACTTACGTCGAATTGCCTTACATTTCTTCTTTTTTTTTTTTTTTAAGTGAAGCAGTTGGGGTTAAGTGACTTGCCCAGGTCACACAGCTAGTAAGTGTTAAGTGTCTGAGGCCGCATTTGAACTCAGGTACTCCTGATTCCAGGGCCGGTGCTCTATCCACTGCGCCACCTAGCTGCTCCTACATTTCTTTTTAACCAACTTTCTGTTTTTAACATTATCCATTAGGGTTCTGCATATCCTTTGTTTGAACTCTTTGACATCCACTCTTTCAAAAACAGGGCTACAATTAAAAGCCTATTAGCTGTCCACTTGTTTAGCCTTAATGAATTCTGCCATGTCTTGGTAAATTTTGTTAGTCACGTCTTTTGGTCACTATTTCTTCCTTATCTTTCAGCATGAATTGTAGATAGCTGCTCCTTTATTATATTTATATTATTATTATTTATTGTATCCTTTACCATATAAAAGATGAAAATACAATGAAGCCAAATCAAGAATTTCTCATTTTCTCTACTGTTATTAGAGGTCAAATTGTCAGCAATAATCTTAAGCAATACTTTTCAGGGACTTCTTGGTTTCTTAGTACCTGCTATCTGGTTATAATTATCTTCAGGGCAAAGTAGTTTAGAAAAACATTGGAATGTTCTTTTGACCTGACCTTTCCTCAGATTCTAGTCTTTACTGGTAGACTCATTATAGGATTACTAATCAGTACCATTAGGTTCCTGAATTCCATGTACCTTAACTTCCTTATGGGTGAAATTGCTCTTCCTTTTAGTATGCCCTGGGTATAACTATTATTACTCAGTAAGTTCAGATTAAATTTGAGTAAGCCTCAGGCCTGAGTTATAGAGATGGAAATTGTAACTTGTTTCAAGATGCTCTTGGGAACTCAGTTTTCCTCTGAAGGGGCAAAATATTTTCCTGCTCCTGGCTCCATCTGCGGGGGTTGGCTACAGCATCTTGATTTGCTTTAATTGTTCTGTGCCCAGTTCTGTAATTTTTGGTCTCTGCTGAGTTGAATAGGCTCGGATGTCTGGCATGATAAGCAGGGCTTGCTTGAGTGTAAATTAGCGTTTTGTCAGAGGCTGTTATTTAAAATGTTGCCTTGGACTACAGTATTTCATAAAATGAGGCAGAAGTACTAGAAAGTAAGTCAAAAGCTGTACCTATGTGCCCCTGATAAGATGAGACCTTCAGATTGTTGAGTTGAAACAGCTTTGGATCTGTAGGCCCTCAGCTCCTCTCTGTGCTTTTGCAAAAATGAAATACTACATGAACTGCTACTCATAAACACTTACCTTTTTGCAAGTATTGAAAACAGACATGAGGTACTTGTTGGCAGAACCATTCTGGGTGCTAATGATTTTACATAAAAGTAATATCTCATCATGCAAAGCATCTGTTTTCCCTTCCATTTTTATTTTAGACAGGTCCTTTCAAAACAGTAACTACTGGTATTGGATCCATAGATAAGAAGCTCTTTTTTTTTCTGTGACATCTTTTTAAAGAACTGATTCTTTTTGTGCCTTTGACCATAACCTAAGGCCAGACCTTTTTTAAAGTTAAGTAACATATTTGATTGTATATCCATATATAAATACATACTTTCATATATACACATGTATTATTACATGGCAGTAGGTTTTTTTGTTTGTTTTTGTTTTGTTTTTCCTTGTTTTGTTTGTTTTTTAATTGTAGCATCCATTTTGGAGAATCTTTGCAGAAAAGTTGGTTTCCTTGGGGGAAGGCAGTATTTTGGAAGGTATCATGTAAAACACAGAATCGACATGACTTTCCACTTCAGCTGAAATTCTAGTAGTTTTAAAGCAACCATGTGTTCTAAAGCACAGTTGAGTGAACATATATGTGGGAAAATCAATGCCTTGAAAGCTCCTTCAATAAAATGACCATTATCTCATTATTACCTTCCAGAATATAAGCTTCTTAGGTAAAAAAAATTGAGAATGAGATTCTTTGCCTTTATTTGACATGAAGCTGTTAACTTAGCTTAAGTTTCTCTCTTAGTTGTTTTAGTTTTTTAGTCATTTTAACCAATTTTCAAAAAAAATAATACTTTTTATTTTTTCTTTTTAGCTAGAAAGGATCTTAGAATTCATTGAGTGTAAAGCCTTTAGTTTTCAGAAGATGGAAGTGAGATCCATAGGTTAAGTAAGTTGTAGACAGTCAGTTCCATGTGAGTGAATAGCAGGTCTGTTTAAAATTCAGGTATACTGGGTCTCAACCCAGCACTGTCCCTTTAAAACATGAGGTTGTGGGGGCAGCTAGGTGGTGCAGTGGATAAAACACCGGCCCTGGATTCAGGAGTACCTGAGTTCAAATCCAGCCTCAGACACTTGACACTTACTAGCTGTGTGACCCTGGCCAAGTCACTTAACCCCCATTGCCCTCAAAAACAACAGCAACAAAACATGAGATTGGGGCAGCTAGGTGCCCCAATTGCCTTACCAAAAAACAAAACCAAAACAAAACAAAAAAACCTAAAACATGAGGTTTTCTTGAACAGTTTGAGATTGGTTTTATGTGATTTCTTGAGATCCTGGGATCTTATACTTCTGGCTGGAATGGACCTAATTCTCTCCTTTTGCAAATGAGTAAAACTGAGGTTTAAACTTGTTCTTTGGGGGGGGGGCAGGGCAATGAGGGTTAATTGACTTGCCCAGGGTCACACAGCACTAGTAAGTGTCAAGTGTCTGAGGTTGGATTTGAACTTAGGTCCTCCTGAATCCGGGGCCGGTGCTTTATCCACTCTACCACCTAGCTGCCCCCTAACCTTGTTCTTTTTGAATTATTCTCCCTCTTTTATACTGAGGACAACCTTTTTCCTTCAGTAGTCATGGCATAGTTGATTATTTTTCTGGACAGTTTTAAGATTGATATCTACCAAGATACCTAGGAAGAAATCCGTATTTGTTTTCATAGGATTGCTGTTCCTGTTTACCCTGGATATAATAAATGCCAGTGGTTTCCACAATGCTTTTTAGTTGAGTAAAAATGGGATTTCAATAAAAAAATTTATAATAATAAATTTGTGTTTACATATACAGACGCACAGATTTAGAATACATTTACCCTCCAAAATAAGCTCTTCCTTTATTGATCATATCCTAGCCACTGTAAAACACAAATCCAGTGACTGAAAATAGAGCTACATGGCTACTGAGATTGCTTTTAGCTCCCAAATTCCGTAGTTTTATGATTCTCTGAGTTTGGTTGTGCTTGTAGTTGAACGCCTTGATCTTTCTAATGTCAAGTGTCAGAAAACTCCTTTTCAGGACCAAAAGTGATACAATCTACAATTAATTAGATATCTTTTGTGGGCTTGAAAGAAAGTGCCAGTTTTTGTCATTCCTGTTGTGGCTTGACTGCATAAGCTGTTTAATTTTCTAGACATATAATTTGGGGCTTTGGTTTTTCATTCCTGCTTGAAGAATTTCTGTCCTAGTTCATTACTATGAACTCCAGAGGCAGAAAATTTCCATTCTTCTGTTCCTTGATGATTATAGTTTTTGCTTTAAATCTGGCTTCACCCAGACATTGGGACTATTGGTTTGAGTTAGAGATTAAATCAGTATTGATTATCTAGCACTGGCTGATTATTTATTCAGATTGTCCCTAGAAGGCATATTTGAGCAAGATCAATACCAGTCGTAGGAGTAACTCCTGGGGCTCAGAACTTCTGGGATCCATCAAATAGAGCTGTGTGATTAAACTGTTCATTAAGCATAGTAGATTGAGAATTCTTGGGTTGATTTGCCTCCTGATTGTCAGTTTCCCACCAGGTTTGTGAACTAATTCAGCCATCTTCTATGGGCATAAGGGGCAATGTATACCATTTGGTGCAGCTCCACGAAGGTGGATCCTGAGTTTCCCAAGCTAGACTCTTTTCTCACCTCCTTATTCAGAAGAACTTCAAAGTTTGAGGTCTTAGAACTTGAGAATTTAATCACTATTTGTCACCTCCCCCACTGCACTGAATGCACACAGTGATCCTTTCCACAATGTGGCAATCAAAGTTCCACCCAGTGTTCTTAGAGTCTCACTGTGCCTGATTTAGTGCCTGAATAACTTATGCTGATTTGCGCTCCCTAGCTCTGTATTTTCATCTTAAGATCTTATTTGCATGCTTGACATTTAAATATACTGTGTTTGGAATGTGCAATTTTATTTTGAGACCTTTATTAAGTAGCTCCAGTCTAAGGGTTTAATTGTTACTGATAGCTAAGAGTATAATTACCTTGGTAAAATATCATGACTATATTAAGCAAATGGAAATTGGCTTCTGGAATTGGGTGAATACAAACCATTTTCCTATTTGATCTGAGCTATTTCAAGAGTGCTACTAATATTCAGCAATACAATTGCAGAATTCTGTTATTATTTATAGAAAAAAATGTATAAGAACCAACTTCCACAGAGAAAAATTTCCATTATGCAGACAAAAAACTTAAAATTTGCTAAAATGCAAACTCTTGTGAACAGAAGCATCTCTGGCACTACCAAGCCCCATTTAATCAGAAGACATTCCAATGTCAAAATAATCTGACTGCAGTGGCACCGTATTTGTATAAATTAGTAGGGTAGATATAAATTCAACATTGTATTTATTCACAGTGTTAGTATTTCATTGTAACTTGAAGCAACTTAATGTGATAAACATGTCGATTGATAAATTACCACGACCTGAACAGACAAATTTAGAAGGCATAAAAATTACCCCAAGTATTGATGAAGTTTCCATACTTGGAATTGACAGACTAGGGCTTTGGAAAGGATTATAAATAATGTAGAAAACATTACATGGGCAAGGATTGAATCTAGCATTAGCTAGTAGGTTTGGGTAATGATAGGTATTTAAGAAACAACCAGATAGCTGGGGAAATGGGTAGAATTAGCAGATTAACTGGTATTAATTCTCCTAACTTGCCATAACACTAATTCAGACCCTCATGACTTCTCATCTGAACTCCTGCAGTAATCTCATAGTTGATATATTTCTACCTGTGATCTTTCTCCATGCTATCTATTTTATATCTAACTACCACATTCCTCTTTCAAAAGCCTAAATTATCAAATGTAAGATACACTCTTACTCCATATCCCTCTTTTGTGTTCCTATCTTTACTTAAGTTTAAAGTCCTTAACATCTTCATTTAATGGTACCAACCTTTCTTTTCATCCATATCTCTTACTTTTCCCCATTTGTGTGTTCCATATTCTAAAAAATGCAAAAGAAGGTGGTTTAGTTGCACCACATTTCAGACTGTTTCATAAAGCAGTAATTATTAAAGCAGTTTGGTACTGGCTGAGAAAATAGAGTGGTGGATCAGTGGAACAGATTAGGTACTAATTACATTACAGTAAATGACCATAGTTATGTTACAGTGGAAAATGGGGTATGGGGTTTGGGGTAGGGGTTGGGGTTCTTAGGAATTCCTCTTTAAAGAATTACACCCTCTTGGGGGCAGCTAGGTGGCGCAGTGGATAAAGCACTGGCCCTGGATTCAGGAGTACCTGAGTTCAAATCCGGCTTCAGACACTTGACACTTACTAGCTGTGTGACCCTGGGCAAGTCACTTAACCCCCCTTGCCCCGCAAAAAAAAAAAAAAAAGAATTACACCCTCTTGCACACAAAAGTAGTTAGAATAAGATGGTAGTTTATTTAGGGGCAAGGGAAGGGGGGGGGCGGTAAGGGAAACCATGAAAGAAATCCTTGGACTTCTCATGGGGAGATAGGTATGGAACAAAGCACCTGGCTCTGAGGTACCAATCTCCTGGAGCAGGAGGCTGGTAGGTACTTTTATAGGGGACTGATGGGAGTGACCATCTGCCTGTGGAAAGTTCCTTTAGTGAGGGAGGACCATCCCCCACTGGTGGTGGCTAGAGGAGTTGGGTGAGGGGTGGCTGCCGATCTCTCAAGCCATCTCTCTCTTCAGGACAGAAGGCCGCAAGCCACACCCAAACATATCTCCTCAGGAGTAAGGGAGATCAGAATGAAGGGTGGAGGTCCCCAAGCTAGCTCAGTCCCATCTGGTCCCGCTTATCTCTCGACGTATCTGTCCTCTGGTTTAGTTTCTCAAGGAGAAGATTCCTTGATGTGCCCCAGAGAACTTCTGGGGTACTTTGGACCCACAACAGTTATCTAGTTTATGATAAACCCAAAGACTCAAGCTTTCACAACAAAAATTCATTATTTGAAAAAAAAAAACTGCTGGGAAAACTGGAAAACAATATGGCAGAAACTAGGTATAGATCAACATCTCACACTGTATAATGAGATAGTCAGAACTTTGTAGTTTACAGAACATTTTCTTCATAACTTCTATGTGTGGTAAGTAGTTCAAATATTGTTACTCTTTTTTTACAGGTTACAGAAATGGGGTTCAGAGAGACTTGGTCAAGGGCACAAAGCCAGTGATAGAACTATTAATGGACCAAATTCTTCTTCTGACTAAAATTCTTTACATTACATTTTGTTGGAATCAGAGTCCTATCATTGTTGTAGAGTGTAATGCATTATAAAAATATGCACTGTTATGTGCTTGGTTAAGGCACTCTTAATTAAGCTCAGCTACAGCTGATTTTAGAAGTATGGAGAAGCTGGCCTTTCACCTCTTTTCCTCTTTAAGAAGACATTTGGGGCAGCTAGGTGGCGAAGTGGATAAAGCACCTGCCCTGGATTTAGGAGTACCTGAGTTCAAATCCGGCCTCAGATACTTGACACTTACTAGCTG
This sequence comes from Dromiciops gliroides, assembly GCF_019393635.1. Classification (NCBI taxonomy): domain Eukaryota; kingdom Metazoa; phylum Chordata; class Mammalia; order Microbiotheria; family Microbiotheriidae; genus Dromiciops; species Dromiciops gliroides. Next base: position 533,862,384 of record NC_057861.1, read on the forward strand.
TGTGACCCTGGGCAAGTCACTTAACCCCCATTGCCCCATAAAAAAACAATTAAAAAAAAAAGAAGACATTTGATGGAGTTCTCTCATTAATTGGTTAAGATTGTTTTACACTAAGCTTAACTGTTAACAAGATTAAGAAAAAAGACCCCAAAATAAAAGAAACCCAGACAGCAGTCTCTTACTCCAGACCCTTAGTCTTTAAAAGAGTTTTAGAACCAAAGCAAACCCTGTATTCTTTAATCTTGGCAGCTTGACCAGTTCCCTCTCAGAATATGTCATTGGGTCATTTATTCAGTATGCTGATAAAATTGAGGGGGTTTTGGTGAATAGGACTAGAGAGGCAACCAGAAGGGTAGGAACTATTATCTTTTATGACACTGAGAAGATGTAATGTTTATGAAGTATATATCAGCTATGTTTGCTAGCTGCTTAGAATTCAATTGGCTCTGAAAAATTGCCTCAATATCTGCAGTTCAATTTAATGGGTGGAAAGTACCATAATATCTCAAAAGAGGATTTGTTAAACAAAATACCAACAGCAGAGTAATTGGAACTTGATCCAGGTGGTTTCTAGTGAACAGTGAAGCTTAAAGTTGCAATTTGATCTGTTAATGAAATCAAGTGCTGGGCTATCTTTCTTTTTGGTGACTTTATATTGGCCTCTAGCTGTAACAGAAGAAGTGGGGGGTATTTTAGTTGCTTTTGGGGGGAACTGTTCCCTCTATTGGTAGAAACAGAACTGTCACACAGATGTCTATTCAATGAACATTCATTTAGCACTTATTATACACAAGTTTGCTATTGAGGGGAACACAATGATGAAGGTGACAATCTAGTGGGAAAAAACCATGAGTTCTATCAGAACACGACTTTAAGATCAAAATAATGTCTTGAAAAATGAAAAAAAAATGCTCTAGTGTTCAAGGGCATGAGAAGTGGTTTCCAATTTGGGTGAATGAGCTGTCATGTTTCCCCATGCACTGGAATTGCTGGGACACTTCTTATACAGCTTTTGTGCCGTATGTGTTAGGATTGGTTCCAATCAGAAGTGATGAGGATGGTAGAAAGACAGGGAGGAAGATGAAAGGGAGAGGGAAGAAGGGAAAGGAGAGGGACATGTGACATCAAAGTTGGTTGGAACATGATACAGTGGAAAAAATCTTAGCTATAGAGTTGGAGGACGTCTGTTCCTCTCTCTGAAAATTAGTGCGTAGGTGACAACAGACAAATCACTTAACCTCCATAGGTTTCATTTCCTCCTAACCTCAAGGGATTGAACTAGATGGCCCCTGAAGGCCCTTCCAGGCCTAGACCTTGGATCATAAAGAGTTATTATGTCGCCCCTGGGCTAGAAGACACACCCTGAAGGATCTCTTCCTACCTTCCTGTATGCATTCATCACAATCACAGACATCTTTCTGCTCCCTTTGGGGAGGCTCTGGAGGGGAGTTTCCAGGATCCTGGAGGAAGAACCAGAAGAGCTAGTTTTGAGGTGCTATATTCCCAGTAGCTGTGCCTAGGAAGATTTCTGAATATATTGCAAATCACAAGCCTCTTTTATGCTGTTTTTAAAAATCCCATGTAACATAAAGTCTTTGCATTAGTGTTGAATAGAGCAATATCAGATATTTTCTTCCAAAGTATTACATTTTTGAGTACCTTTATCCATTCATTCATTCATTTATTTATCTATCTATGTTACATTTTTCATCTGATTTTTATTGGTCAGTGGTACATTGTCAGTGAAGAGTATTCTCAAACATTATTCATGAGTAAAACAAGAAACTTTCTGATTTGCCTTGGATATTTTCAAGCCAATAAATTTTGTTTATCTTAATTTCATACCTTTATAGAAACCATAAACAGTTTCCATGGTTACATCATGAAATATAAATCCAAGTGGGGATGGGCAATTGGGGGGGAACATCGTCCAGATAGCAAATCACCATCTTGCTCCATTTTCCTTCTGCACTGTGCACCTTTTTGTTTTTTGTTTTTTGTTTTTTGTTTTTGGTGAGGCAATTGGGGTTAAGTGACTTGCCCAGGGTCACACAGCTAGTCCATGTTAAATGTCTGAGGTTGGATTTGAACTAAGGTCCTCCTGAATCCAGAACTGGTGCTCTATCCACTGGGCCACCTAGCTGCCCCGAGCACCTTATTTAAAAGGACAGTGTAGATAAAGCACCAGCCCTGGATTCAGGAGGATCTGAGTTCAAATCTGGCCTCAGATACTTGACACTTGCCAGCTATGTGACCTTGGGCAAGTCACTTAACCCTCATTGTCCTGCAAAAACCATAAATGAACGAATACATAAATAGATAAATAAATAAAATAAATAAGGACAGTGATTTAAATTATCATCTTGAAAACTTGTTCAAAATTCTTACATTTCATCTAATATTAATCATATAGATATGACATAAGGCCGCTCTCTTTCTTTTCACAACTGTCCTAAATTCAAGTCTCCTTACCATGCTGGTCACCTTTTTTTTAGATGTCTTCTAGCTTGTAAAGATCTCCTTTGAAATGTGGTACTCAGAACTCAGCACTTTAGATGTAATGTTGCCAATGATGTGCTTTTATACATCCCAATAAATTGTATCGATAATTAATTTTTTAAAAGGAAGTTCTTCATTATACCTGTATCCTGTGCTGTCATACTGCTCTGAATGACTGAAATGATCTTTTCTCTGTTATGTAAGGTGTTTAATAACAAGCTACTGACCATCTAAGAGACCTGTTCCATTACATTTTAAAGGAAGCATCATATGGATGTGTACTTCCTTTAAATATGCTCATGTGCAGACATCAGGAGTTAGGTGACTTAGGAAAAACAATGAATACTTAATTCTTTTACAGATCATTTTGTCATCGGGGAAATAGGTGGTGGTGGTCTTTTATTTAGGCACTAGAGAAAGGGACCAAGAGGGAAGTCAAAGACCTCACCTCAAGGGGAGATGGTTCAGAGACATGATTCTTTGAGATACCTGTCTCCTCCACCAGGAGGGATGCCAGATCCCAGATGGTTGGGAGACTAATGAGGTGACCACCTGACTATGGGAAGTTCCTTTTGGGTGTGGGGTGGGGTAGGGGAAAGATTCCTGAGACTCTGGGAGATAGGCCTGACCCTGGAGTGTTCTGTCTCCTAGCTCAGGAAGTGGCCTCACTGACTTTCTTGCTATAGAATTTAATCTTCCCCATTTAGGTGTGTCCATGGCCAGTTTAAACTTTAATAGTCCCAACCCCCATGTCAATTCCTTAGAGTTTTCCAGCTTTGAGAATAGAATTGTTTACTAGGCTTTTTCTTCGTTGTCATATGGTTTTGGGTTTTTGTTTTTGTTTTTGAATTCATTTTACCTAATGTAATAAAAAATCCTATTGAAAATAATATGTAAAATAAAAATGGAATACTTGGATTTGGGTAGTTTATATAGAAAAGGTAGACTATTATTTACTATACTGAAAGAATTTAATCTAGCAAACATTTATTAAGCACCTAATAGGTTCAGGGTGCTATCTAGGATGCTAGAGGTGTGTGGGTTTTTTGGTTTTGTTTTGTTTTTAAGGAGGTAGGGGAGTATAGTCTGAATGTGAGATTTTATTGGTGGTGTCAACTCCCAGTCCTGATAAAGCAGACTTCTTAAGTTAGAAGGTTACCTGAGGGCATTAGGCACATAATTACTTTGCCTTTGGTCACACTGATACTAATGCGTTGGAGAAAGGACTTGAATAAAGATTTGGATTTCCCGGCTGTCTTTTCTGCAACTATACTATGCCAGAGTTTCAAAGACAAATTTTTTTTACTTGGTTAAGTCCTTAGCCTAACACCTTTTAAGTAACCTCCCTCTTTCTCCCACCTAACCAGGAAGTGTCAACTCCACTTAGTCCGTTATTAGCTAAAATGTTCATTCCAGTGTAATGATGATATAAATGTCAACTGGCCTAAATTACATTAATGTATTCATAAGAACCTAGAAGAATTTTTAGGCCCACTGTTTGAAGGGAAGGCAGATTGTGCTTTCCTTTCCTGTGTCCCAATCCCACCCCCATTTAATATCACCCTTTGGTCTCTCCTACTTTATGAACTCAACATCTTTGACAGTCTTAGTGTTTTTCTTTCTTTGTAGAAAATTATTTTATTTCATTCTACATGTAAACATATTTAAAACAAATCTCTGTTTAGTCCTACAAATAGCCACTGCACCTGTAAATAGCCCTTACAGTTGAACATGAGTTTATTAATTTTTAAGTTTTATTCAGTATATCTTTATTTAGAGAGCATAACCCATCAAAATAGTTCAGCTTTAAAACATTTTTAATCCAATCATACATCATACTGTATATCAAAGGTCTGTCTAGGAGAGTAAGAGTATTGGATCCTATTTTCTGATATTAAACTATTTACTTTATAGCCTCCTCTATAATAGAAATCTTGCTTTTCTAGGTTACTGTGTGCTTCTTTTCTCAACTGTTCTCATTGGATTAAAGTGGCTGTTGACATAGCACTGACTTATTACCTTATAAAGGAAAGTCAGATTTGAACATTAGCACAGTCCCTTAGTTATACCAATGTGAGATTCAAAGGTTATAGATTCCTGGTAATTCTATGCTTCTGAGTTGGAACCTGCAATTGAAATACTGTCCTCATAGATTGATATAATTTCTGAGTTTTCTCACATAATTGAGTATACTGTTGGTTCTTATATAAAGTCATTCAATTCTTGACATTAAATATGTATGTGTGGCCTCTCCAAGGTACCTCATTTGAGGTGTGAGCTAAATTTAATTAAACACTAAAAAATACCTGTGATGTTTAACCTGTGTCTTCAAATGACACAGAAGAATCTCCCCCATGGCCAAAATTAAGGTGAACATTGACTGGGTTTCTATCATCCAGATAGAGTGCGTCATGGAGCATCTCCATTCATTTCTGAATATAGACCAAGGTTGAAGGTAATTGTTGACATGTAAAACAAATCAGTCTGCATCATCATCTCATTAGTTTTTTGACCCTCCTTTTGTAATTGCCTGAGATCATGATTTTGATAGAGAATTATACGCTCATAGATTTAGAGTTCACCCCATACTTCACTTATTTTATAGATCACAAAACCCAGGACTTAAACATTACACTAAGTGACTATAACACATATGTAGTCAATAACATTAATATAATTTAAAACCAATACAAATCTAATACTCTTTCCAGTATGCTATAGTAGATATAAGCCTGGGTTTTGGGGTTGTTGAAGGATGACACAGATTAAATTTTTGCAGCTATTTCCTTGACCTGATGGTAGGTGAAATGATTGCCTTTTGGATAACAGTGACCTAACACCCTCAGTAATTCTTCAAGTCTGATCCAAAGAACTCACTGTTTTTCCAGGAAGGCTCAATCTCAAGGTCATCTCTGTAGGCTTGCATCCACTGATAGATCATTTGAGAATAATAGGTGGCACCGCATAGTGCTGAGCACCAAGTCTATAGACAGAGCTGAATCTTGGTCTTTACTACTTAGGAGCTGTGTGATGATCATTGTCAAGTCACCTTCCATCTCTGAGCCAGAGTTTCCTTGGTTGTAAAAGTGAGATTATAATATATATTTCTTCTTTTCCATAAAGCTCAAGTAATAGAATGTAAAGCAGTGTAAGAATGTATGCTATTCGGGGGCGGCTAGGTGGCATAGTGGATAAAGCACCGGCCTTGGATTCAGGAGGACCTGAGTTCAAATCCGGCCTCAGACACTTAATAGCTGTGTGACCCTGGGCAAGTCACTTAACCCCCATTGCCCGCAAAACAACAAAAAAAAACAAAACAGAAAAGAATGTATGCTATTCTTAGTAATTGTATTGGTAGTAGTACTAGTGCTTAGGGTCATATAGCTGTCCAAGTGTCAAGTGTCCAACGCTGGATTGGAACTCAGGTCCTCCTGACTCCAGGGCCAGTGCTCTATCCATCGTGCCACCCAGCTGCCCCATAAAGTAATTTTAACATATGCATAGGGGAACCCCTAGTTGGAAAAGTGCTTTTAAGGCTGCACTTGGTCCACCAAATTAAGAAATTTTTTTATTGCTAAAACAGAAATACCTTTTGTTTTCCAAACCTTTCAGTCAATTGTAAGACCATGAAGATGTATTCTATTGAATATCATTTATGAAAATCTGTACCATTACCTTTGTTGAAAATGTAAGCTACTGCTTAAGCCAAAGGCCTCTGAACAGCCAATGTGACTGATGTAAAGCCCAGGCATCTTACTCCTAAGAGAACCCTTCTTGCTGTTTCCCCTACAGATCCCTCTCCTCAGCAGGGGCTGATCGGCTCTTAATTTATAAATAAATGTCATGGGCTTTATTGTCAGAATTCTAAGCCCCCAGCAGGTTAGTTGCAACAAATTATGAATTCAAAAGGGGCTGCTGTAGACAAGCACTTTTCACAACATTAGAAATGACAGTTGACACCTTGACCAGTAAGAGACATAAACATGATTAAAAGCTGTCACAAGAATTCAAAAAACTCCAGCACTTTGAGAGCCATTTCTCACATTTCCCCAGTCTCTATGTGTCAGGCACTGATCAGTATTAGCAGCTGGGGGCAGTGCTGAGTTTAACTAGAACCTCTTTATGATGACAGGGAGAATATTGCCAACTTCAAGTAGCTGGCATAGTACATGGACTTGGAGTCAGGCCTATTTTTAAATATATACTCAGATGCGTATAAGATGTGTGGCCTGCGGGCATTGTTGAGCCTCACGTTCCTCTGATGATATTAACAATTGGGACCTCATGGATTAGGAGGGTCAAATGTGATAAACATTCTTCTGATGACTTGTATGGGAGACATACCTCTCTGGATGGATCTAATCTCCTTTTCTTCTTACCTTCCTGCAGTTAATTCTTAAATTGTGGCCTCATACTTAGGAGATGGTATTTTTGCTGCTATGAGATCCTTGAAATGTAGGTGTTACACTTTTTTTTTTTTTTGGTGAGGCAATTGGGGTTAAGTGACTTGCCTAAGGTCACACAGCTAGTTAAGTGTCAAGTGTCTGAGGCTGGAACTCAGGTTCTCCTGACTCCAGGGCCGGTGCTCTATCCACTCTGCCACCTAGCTGCCCTTGTTACACATTCTAAATACATTGCGTGTCCATGTTCTTCTAGGTTTTCAGTTATACACACACATATACATACGCATAGTACATATGTACATACACACAAGTACATGCATATATACACATACATACATACATGCTTACATATTTTTAAATGCCAAAAGGCACTCTGGTCCTAATATTCTGCTTTATTTAAAAAAACAACACCCAGAATGGACCATTCTTCCAAGTACTGTAAGAACCATTGCTAGTGGAAGTGACTTTGTAAGAGCTTGCTCAGCTCGTGATTTCTAATATAACATTTGCTCTACTTAGTAAGATTGCCCTCTTTCTTTCACAGATAAGCAAGGATCCTTTCAGCTTTAAAATTTAATTTTCAGGTGTTAATATATCGTCTTTTCAGGCTACCTTTCTAGGCTGACATTTCTATTATATCCATTTAAGAAAAAAATTCCACCTGTTTTGTTATTGGAAAATGCCATTTGCAAAGTTATTAGAAAGCCAACCTTGTCAGAAATATTATTGCATTATCCCTTTGCTAGGACAGCTGGAACTGGTTCGTGGCAGAAAAAAAAATCCAGAGAGAAAAGCAATTTCAGGAAATATAATGAAATCAAAACAAAATGCCTTTTATCCCTCTCCAATGTGAAGATGTTGATTAAGATGGGGTTTGTGGGATTTTGGAAGAGAGATGATTGTGAACTGCCTCTGGCAACGGTTTAAAAAAGAAGAAAAGTAGGAAGGAAGAAAGGGTGACCTGAGGCAGGAGAATATAGATGTTCATGACCTTTGTGCTTATAAAGCATAAAAGGGGGCCTGCTTTTACTAACCAGTACTTGGTGTGCACCATGTATTTTCCCTTCTCCTAAATATACACATACTTCCATTGGCCCCTTCTCCTCTAAGTCCTGTTTTTAGTAAAAGCCCAGGAAAGAGTGCACTCAGCCTTCTAAAAAATGCTTTTCAAAAACTCTTTGGACTGGACTCTCTGAATTTGTGGATTTTCCAGTTGTTACATGTTAATGCCTTTACATTAAATGCCCCAAAGCTACTGTACTTGCTGTAGACCGCTGGTTCTCAGAGTGGAGTTTTTCCTCTCTGGTCCTTCTTACCATCCAGAAAACAGCTTCTTGGATTTTTGTCACATCTGGAATTTGTTTGACTGGAAACTCTCCATAACAGCTTGGGGGGAATTTCATTAACTGTCAGTACGTGGTAGAACCAAGTATATGACATAGAGGATGCATTTAACAAATGCTTATTGATTAATTGATCGACTTAGAGTTCAGAAAGACAGGCCTGTTTTTTGGGGTTTTTTGGTGAGGCAATTGGGGTTAAGTGACTTGCCCAGGGTCACACAGCTAGTAAGTGTTAAGTGCCTGAGGCCGAATTTGAACTCAGGTCCTCCTGAATCCAGGGCTGGTGCTCTATCCACTGTACTACCTAGCTGCCCCGACAGGCCTGTTTTTCAACTCTACCTCTGACTCTTAGTAATTCTGTCACCAGGTAGTTCAGCCTTTTTGAGCCTCAGTTTCCTCAGCTACAAAATTGTTGTTGTGAGGCCCACATAGGATAATATGCATAAAATTCTTTACAAATATCATAATAGTAGTATAAAGGAAGGAGAAGGTAACATTTATTAAGTGCCTTCTGTGTTCCGTGCATTATGTTAAGCACTTTATAAAAAAAGATACTCAGTTGCAATGGAGAATATAGGAATGAATTGTTTACATGCTTCTTGGGGGACAAAAAAAAAATGTATTCTCAGAGCCTTATTGCCTTTAAGGGTCGTATAGAGAAAGGCCCCAGAAATGATTTGGTTTGGTTTTGATGGTCTGTGGAGAAATGGGAGAGACCAAGAGGGTGTACTAGGGAAGGAGCAGGAAGGAGAGGAAGATAACTGTCATGTAATAATAGTAATGATTATAATAATGATGACAGCTGACATTTACAAACTGCTTACTGTGTATCAGGTACTGTGTTCGTTACACCTGACAATTATTATCTTATTTGATCCTAACATTGCTGGGAGGTAGGTGCTATTATTATCCCCATTGTACAGTTGAAGAAACCAAGGCAAACAGAGGTTAGGTGACTTTGCCAGGATCACACAGCTAAGAAGTGTCTGATACCAGATTTGAACAAAGGTGTACCAAGGTGGGAACTTTATCCAGTGTACCACCTACCTCCTCCCTTAGAGGTGCACAAGATAAAGAGCATATGGACAAGGTAGAAGAGGTGAACTGAATGAGTATCTCCTGAATCTCACTTTAATATTAATAGGATATAGGAAGGTTGTACAGAAATCTACCCACACACCTGATGATTGAGGTATAAGAACTATATTATACTCAACAGGAAAATAGGCAGGGACTGAGAGAGGTAGGGCTGGGTATAAGAGAGGGCAGGAAAAGCAATAAGTCATAAGTAAAAAAAAAATCTCTGAGTTTAACTGGTACAAGGGCAAGAGATGAGGGCTAGTGGACTGGAACCAGTTTCCTTCATTTATACTTCACAAGTGTTAGGAAAAGTCTCTCTCTTTTACTACCTTTTTTTGTGAAGAGATATTGGGGCAAGAGATGGAAAAAAAAGAACAGGATAGAGTGAAATACATAATTAACAATCATAACCTTGAATGTGAATGGGGTGAAGTCATTCATACAATGGTATAGGGTATTAGAATCTATTAGAAAGTAGTCTAACAATAAGTCATTTACAAGAAAGCACTATATGAACATTGTTTATTTGTTTTTGCAGGGCAGTGAGGGTTAAGTGACTTGCCCAGGGTCACACAGCTAGTAAGTGTCAAGTGTCGGAGCCCGGATTTGAACTCAGGTCTTCCTGAATCCAGGGCCAGTGCTTTATCCACTACACCACTTAGCTGCCCTCTAAACATTGGTTATTATTATTATTATTATTATTATTATTATATTTCTATATAATTTTTCATATACAAGTGTTCTCATGGAGGAGGACAAATACTAGTAAACCTTAAAAAAACCCAAGACTTATTATATTACCACCTGAAGGTGTAACTTCCAAAGTTAAGACTAGACACAAGATGACCTCTTCTTTCTAGCCAAAATTGCACATATTTTGGACTTGAGATAGGAAATGGTAAAATGATAGTAAAACCTTTTTGCAATGCACTTTTCCCAAAGGTACATTTGTCCTGGTAGAAAATATTCATTTTGCTGGTCCTCTCAAGATCGTATCCTAACCATTGAAAATAGATGCAGTAAGTTGATTGATAAAGAGATTAGGGTTTTTACAGGAAGATAAAATTTATAACTTCAAGATGTTGGGTACTCCCCTCTACCAATTTCTTACCCCAATGAAAGTTAAAATCATAATATTTTCTGTGACGGTAAACATGAATCTTAGAGAGAGAGAGAGAGGTTATGGAAACAGAAATGTCTCCAATCCTAGTGAATAGGTTTTCACAGAGGTGGAATGCTATCTTTTATAGTAGTAGTGATTGTATACTGGAGATCTTCTGGGCCCATCTTCTTTTATACAATAAGTTCTAGAGAGGGAAAGTGACTTGTCCAAGCCAGATAGGATCCAATTCTTTCCCTGAAGCAGTGCATGTCCATCTTAAGTGACATAATCTTTTCGGTGTAGAGAGAGAGTCTTGCTGGTAAGCCAGCTTGATTGAGGGGTTCTGTGTTGCTCAAATTACTGAGATTTTTCTCCTCTGAAATCCAGGCCATGATTCCTTCTCCTTTCCCCTCATACTCACATTGTCCTATTCTGGACTGAAGAACCTGATTCTTTGCCCTTGGTTGAGACCTTTCCCCTTGTTATGTAAACTTCTAGGAAATTGAGATCTTTGAATAACCTTGATTCTGAAGGAAAGGAAAGTAGGCTTGCAGGTGAAAATTGATGGTCACACTCAAAGAAACAGCTCTCTATAAAAAACGACCTCCAGTATTGGTATTGGTGCTAAAAGTAACTTTAGAATTTTGTTGTTTTTGATTTGTCTCCAAACCACCTAGAGTGATTTCTTTTCAAAGTATGTAAAAGATATAGTACCAGCCTCTTTTTTAGATGTTTTTAACTGATCCCATCTGTTCTGTGAAATGGTAAAAAAGATTTAGGTGTGTGGACCTTTGAAGTACTCAAATGACATTTTTATTTGATTTAGTCTCTTACTTCTAGTTACATCTTTCCACTTTAACTTTGGGTCCTGCTACTCTTCATAGTATTTTGGGGCCAAGAACAGCTTTAGAGAGAACATCGTGCTCAAGCTATGAGGTTTGATCAGGATTATTTATTGGATCATAGCATTTTAGATCTAGAGTTGGATCCTACAGTTTCCTCTCCCATGGACCATTCCCTACTGTGTTTCCCCCCAATTCAATAGCTCTGTGATGTTGACAGCACTTTGGCAGGAGATGAGATTAGTGTTGAATTAAGTCTAGGCAGCACTTTTTTTTTAGTTGTTATTTAATTTTATTTTTTCATAAAAGTATTTTATTATTTTCCAGTTACATGTAGAGATAGTTTGGAACACTTGTTTTTAAAAGATTTCTAGTTTCAATTTTTTTTTCCCTTCTTCCCCTCCCTCGCCCCTCCCCAAGACAGCAAGCAATAGGTTATATATGTACAATCACATTAAACATATTTCTGCGTTAGTCATGCTGTGAAAGAAGAATCAGAATAAAATGGAAAAACCTCAAAAAAGAAAAACAACAAAAAAATAGAGATAGTATGGTTCAATCTACATATAAATTCCATAGTTCTTTTTTTTTTCTTCTGGATTTGGAGAGCATTTTCCATCATGAGTCATTTGGAACTATTTTGGACCATTGTATTGCTGAGAAGAGTCAAGTCTATCACAGTTGATCAACACACAGTGTTGATACTGTGTACAATGTTCTCCTGGTTCTGCTTATCTCACTCAGCATCAGTTCATGTAAGTCCTTCCAGCTCATCATTTCTTACAGCACAATAGTATTCCATTACATTCATATACCACAACTTGTTCAGCCATTCTCCAGTTGATGGGCATCCCCTCAATTTCCAATTCCTTGCCACCACAAAAAGAGTAGATAACTTTTTTCTCCAGGGTTTGCTATTGCTCCATTTTATTTATTTTAATTATAAAGGTATTTTATTGTTTTCCAGTTACATTTAGAGATAGTTTTCAACATCTGTTTTTATAAGATTTATAGTTTCAAATTTTTCTCCCTCCCTCCCCCCTCCCCAAGACAGCAAGTAATCTGATCTAGGTTATATATGTACAATCACATTAAACATATTTCTGCATTAATCATGCTCTGAAAGAAGAATCAGAGCAAAGAAGAAAAAACTCATAAAAGAAAAACAACAGCACCAAAACAAAAGAAATAGTATGGTTCAATCTGCATCCGTATTCCCCAAATCTTTTTTTTCTGGATTTGGAGAGCATATTCGATCATGAGTCCTTTGGAACTATCTTGTACCCTTGTATTGCTGAGAAGAATCAAGTCTATCACAGTTGATCAACACATAATGTTGATGATACTGTGTATAATGTTCTCCTGGTTCTGCTCATCTCACTCATCATCAGTCCATGCAAGTCCTTCCAGGTTTCTCTGAAAACTGCCGGCTCATGGTTTCTTTTTTTTTTCTGTTTGTTTTTGTTTTTTAGTGAGGCAATTGGGGTTAAGTGACTTGCCCAGGGTCACACAGCTAGTGAGTATTAAGTGTCTGAGGCTGGATTTGAACTCAGATACTCCTGACTCCAGAGCTGGTGCTCTATCCACTGTGCCATCTAGCTGCCCCCTGCTCATGGTTTCTTACAGCACAATAGTATTCTATCACATTCATATACCACAACTTGTTCAGCCAATTCCCAGTTGATGGGAAACCCCTCAATTTCTAATTCCTTGCCACCACAAAAAGAGCAGCTATAAAAATTTTTGTACATGTGGGTCCTTTTCCCTTATTTATGATCTCTTGGGAAAAAGACCTAATATTGTTATTGCTGGGTCAAAGTGTATTTACAGCTTTATAGCCCTTTTGCCATAATTCCAAATTGCTCTCCAGAATGGTTGGATCAGTTCACAGCTCCACCAACAATGCATTAGTGTTCCAATTTTCCCATAACTTCTCCAACATTTATTATTTTCCTTTTTTGTCCTATTAGCCAATCTGAAAGGTGTCAGGTGGTACCTCAGAGTTGTTTTGATTTACATTTCTCTAATCAATAATGGTTTAGAGCATTTTTTCATATGACAATAAATATCTTTGATTTCTTTACCAGAGAACAGCTTGTTCATATCCTTTTAATCATTTCTCAATTGGGGAATGACTTGCATTCTTATAAATTTGATTTAGTTCCTGATATATTTTAGAAATGAGGCCTTTGTCAGAAATACTGGCTATAAAAATTGTTTCCCAGCTTTCTACCTCCCTTCTAATTTTGGATGCATTGCTTCTGTTTGTATAAAAACTTGTTAATTCAATGCAATCAAAATCATCCATTTTGTATTTCATAATATTCTCTATCTCTTGTTTGCTCATAAACTGTTCTCCTTTCCAAAGATCTGAGAGGTAAACTATTCCTTCTCTTAATTTACCTATGGTATCACCTTTTGTGTCTAAATCATGTACCCATTTTGACCTTATTTTAGATAAGGTCTATGGTCTAGGCAGCACTTTTAAGCTCTTCAGAAATATTAACTTTTGGGGCAGCTAGGTGGCACAGTGGGGGGCAGCTAGGTGGCACAGTGGATAAAGCACCGCCCTGGATTCAGGAGTACCTGAGTTCAAATCGGGCCTCAGACACTTGACACTAGCTGTGTGACCCTGGGCAAGTCACTTAACCCCCATTGCCCGGCCAAAAAAAAGAGTAAAAAAAAAAAAAAGAAGTATTAACTTTTAAGAAAAATGTTTAACAAAAACCCTTCAAAGGACATTATTCATGTGCCGTAATGATAAAGTTTTGTAACTATAGCTTGCTTACTAATTAGCATGATTTATGAGCTTTTCTGTTAATTTGATAGCTTATGACCATGGTAGAATTGGGTTTCAGAGTAGTTTATTGTGGGTTTTGGGTGTTTAGAATGCAGTTTACTCACTTTTCTAAAGTCATAGGACCATTGATTTAGAGCAGGGCTTCTTAAACTTTTTCCACTCGTGACCCCTTTTCACCCAAGAAATTTTTATGTGTCCCCGGGTATATAGGTATATAAAATAGGTTTAAATAACCTTTTACTGTCGCCAAATGTTTTGTGACTCCCATATTCAGTTATGCAACCCCATATGGGTTCTCATTTGAGAAGCTAGGACTTAGAGAAGGAAGCAACCTTTGAAGTCATTTTACAAATGAGCACACTGAGAGGTTAAGTGAGTTCCCAAGGTCACACATAAGTTCCTGAAGTGGAATTTAGATCCATTTTTCCCTGATTTCAATTTTAGCATTCTGTCCACTGTTCACACTACTGTTATTCCTTCCAAGAGGGGTTTGGGGTGCAGCACCTCTGGGATCTGAAAAATCTACGTGAAATTTTTGTCCCTCCCTTCCTATCAAAGAAGTTTGAATTTTTTCTTTTTCATTTATGGGTGGTTTATAGTATCTTATTGTAAAATCTGGGTATATTTATTGTATTTAAAGATAAAATATGTTGAGGAGCAGATAGGTAGCACAGTGAATAAAGCACTAGCCCTGGATTCAGGAGGACCTGAGTTCAAATCCAGTCTCAGACACTTGACACTTACTAGTTGTGTGACCTTGGGTCACTTAACCCTCATTGCCCCACAAGAAAAAATTGTTGATATTATGTAATACGATAAACATATTTTATGCATTTCTGAATTTCTAAACTTTTCCTGTGCCATCTGCTGGCCTTCACCTGTCATCTGCAGCTTCCTCAAGACCCCCAGAAATTCCCATTTAATTTCATATGCTAACCCATGATATATCAAAACTGGGATGGGGACGGTAGCAATGTGGAAGGGATTACTTTACTTCTCATTAAAAACCATATCTGGGGGCAGCTAGATGGCGCAGTGGATAGAGCACTGGCCCTCGAGTCAGGAGTACCTGAGTTCAAATCCGGCTTCAGACACTTAACACTTACTAGCTGTGTGATCCTGGGCAAGTCACTTAACCCCAATTGCCTCACCAAAAAAAAAAATACACAAACATATCTGGGGGCACCTAGGTGGCGGCACCCACCCTGGAGTCAGGAGGACCCGAGTTCAAATTTGGACTCAGACTCTTGACTCTTACTAGCTGTGTGACCTTAGGCAAGTCACTTAACCCTCATTGCCCTGCAAACAAAACAGAAACAAAAAAAACCCATATCTGATTATTATGTAGTGAAGAGTGTTGGTCTTGAAGCCAGGCAAAATTTGGATTTGAATTCAGCCTTTGATACTTAGGAGCTGTGTGACTCTGGGCAAGGAAATTACTATCTCAGTGCCTCAGCTTTCTCATTTACAAAATGGGCTAATAATTCCCATAGTACCTATGCCACAGGCTTGTTGTGGCAATTAACTTATATGGGTGATAAGAGTTTCATAATTTCAAAGAGTTTCAAAACTGCACTCAGATTTTTTGCAACGCCCTCTATAAATTCCATTCCCAAACTGAACATGGTATATAAATGCTATGGTTATTTTAAGGATTAAATGAGATAATACGTATAAAACACCTCGCAGACCGTAAAATTTTAAATAAATATTAGTTGCTATTATTTTTATGGGTGAAGTCTGGGACTTTCAGTGCTAGGTTTTTCTTTTTCTTTCTTTCCTTTTAAAAACCAAACAAAATGCTAAAGAAGCTTTATCTAAAGCCAAAGGAAGGAGGAGGTTGAAAAGAAATAGATTAAGTCCTACCTCATGTAATTTCATTAAAATTTCCTGGGAATTTGTGTTTGGCTGCAGGTCCTTGTATTCCCAATTCCCTAAATTCATTCATATGGGGAAGAGTGGGTAGGTTTGCTGGAAGAGCCTGAGGGGAAGGGATTTCAGCCTGCTTAGCTGTTTTGGGGGTGCTTTAAACATTTGAGTTTCTCCTTAAGGCTTTCCTAATCTGTTGACACCCCTTATTTATGTCCCAGTTACCTCAGTTAGCATTTTGGGATTGCAGGGTCTGGTGTAAGTGTTTGCAAGGGTTACGGAAAGCAGGTTGTTTTATGTAGTTTCGTTTAGCCATTTTTCTCATGAAATCCTCATGGAACATTAAATCCAGTCGAACAGTAGCAACACTAGCTATTGTAATAGTTATTAAGTAGCAATAAAATGTGGGTATATATATTTACAGACTCAATGTGAACACAAAAAGGAAGGTATTAAATGTCATCTGTCATCAGATGGAAACAGTAAAATATAGGGCTTGTTGTTAAGAGTTAAGTCTTTTGGTTAACTGATCATATAAAGATATAAGCCACCACCAATAAAACTCCCAAGTGAGAGAATAAATGCCACCAAGCCAAGGCAATAATGAATGCAGTACATCTAGAAATAAGCTAGTCCACTTTCCTCTTAACAGATTGGCTCTATATAACATGCTTAATTATGGGGATACAATCAGAAGAAAGTGAAAATCAGGCCATTTTGCAATTTTATCTTTTTCTTTGTGTGGCTCACCAGGCCAGGAATTGGACAGTTAGTTTCTTAACTAGGTGTGTGCCTTTATTTATCAGGAAGACCACTAAGGGGATTGTCTTCTGTCAGGCTCTTCTGTCTACAGAAATAATCTGCTAGGAGCACCTTCGGCCTTGGACAAAGTGTCAATTAGAGGACACAAAGACTTTTTCCTCCCCTAGCTCTGGAATGGCAAAATTGGAGCCCTTATACTTTTGCTCATTTTCATATCTAATCAACGAATGAACTTTAAATAGAAAGAAATCTTGTAGTGGAAAGAATAGTGGTGGCCTTAGAGGTAACTCTGCTAAGTCCCAGCTCTGTCACTTACTGGTTGTGAGAGGCATGACATGTCAGTCACCCTCATCTGTTTGTTTTTTTTTTTTAAATCTAAAATTTAAGTGGTTTAGCCGAAATTTCTAATGTTGCTTCTGGAACCAAAATAGATCATGTATATACACATTATACAGTAATGTAAGTGAAAATAGTACCAAAATGCATCTGTTCTCCTATTAATTATAATGACCAGTCTTGCTGAAACTTTCTACTTTTGAAATAAAAGTGGGGAGGGTTAGGTAGGTAGAATTTTACAGATGCTTTTTGAATCTGTTGCTGTGTTGGTTAGTTTTGCTTACCAGCTTATGGGAAGTTTTGGGGAGGGGGGATTTATATCTAGAAATACAGGAATAATTACAAATATAAAAGAAAAATTCTGTGATCTCTGCTTTTTTTTTATATTCACAAAACATTTGGGGAACTGAGGCAAGACTTTACTATTTGATGTGGGTGATGGATGCTATCCCAGGCACTATTTTTTTGTTTGTTTTTTGGTTTTTTGGTGAGGCAATTGGGGTTAAGTGACTTGCCTAGGGTCACTCAGCTAGTAATTGTTAAGGGTCTGAGGCTGGATTTGAACTCAGGTCCTCCTGAATCCAGGGCCTGTGCTCTATCCACTATACCACCTAGCTGCCCCCCAGGCACTGTTTTAAAGTGTTTTAATGAGTTTTTTTGGCCACCCACCCAAGATTAGGGAATTTCTTGATTCTTACACGATCTGTTTTACTAAGCTGACATTGCCTCTTGGGTTTAAGGAAAATACAGATTTGTGTTTTTACTTTGCTTCTGCCTGATATTTGTTATGTGGTTTTTTGGGGTTTTTTTGTTTGTTTTTGGTGTTTCAATGAGGATTAAGTGACTTGCCCAGGGTCACACAACTAGTGAGGTGTCATGTGTCTGAAGCCAGCTTTGAACTCAGGTCCTCCTGGATCCAGGGCCAGCACCCTATCCACTGTGCCACCTAGCTGCCCAAGGCAAAAAAAACCCCAAAAACAAACCACCCAAAACTAAATCAGTCTTACTGTTTTCCTCTTTATTATGTTATGTGTAAATTCTCTTACTTTGTCTTGTCTCCTCCCCTCTTCTTCCCTCCTCTCTTCCTGTCTCCATTTATTCATTTAAGTTTCTGCTTTGCCCTTTTTGTGCTAAAGTAACCTGAAAGGAATATAGTAGTAGTTCAAGGTGACTTTTATTCAAGTTGTTTTTTTCCCTGTCTCTTTCACTAGCCCCTGTTTAATTCAGCCTCAGATGGACAGTTTTTTTTCTCCTCTTAACCTTAAGTTCCTGCATAATTAGCGGACATCTTAATTGAACTGTCTTCATTGATGCCTTGATCTGTTTCTGAGAAGCTGCATTTAATTCATTGCTCATCAGTTTGAAGAAGCAGGCCCATCCAGTCTGGTCTCCCTCCCTCCTTCCTCCTCTCTCCCATAGGTCTTTCACTGTGGTGGTTTGCATTGTTTTGTCTCTGAGACCTATTGGCTGTGTGACCCTGGGGTCTTTTCACAGAATCAAAAGATCATACTTTGAGGCCATTGAGAGGATCATAGAGGGTAATTAATTAGACTAACCCTTTTATTTCAGAGATGAAGAGATTGAGACCCGAGAGTTTAAATGATTTGCAGAACTAGGATTCAAACTCAGGTCCTTTCAAATCTAATTCAGTGTTTTCTCCACTGTTCTGTGCTGCCTGCCAAGTTGTTAAACTTTCAGACTTTGTATTTCCTCATCTGTGAAGTGGAGATAATAATACCAATCTACCTCACAGGACTGTCGTGAAGATCAAATGAGATAATGTATATGCGAATAGAATTGGAGGCCTTAACATAATATACAAATATTACCTATCATCATAGTTTACTCATTTTATGCCATCCTAATGTATTTTTTAGGACATTCTCAAGAGCTAACACCATTTTTTTTTTTTGCCAGAAGTGAAATCTCAGCAGAGAAAATAATGGGAAAAAAAAATAGGAAGGGATAAGAATATATTTTTCTTCCAAGTAGAATGTCCAGCACTTCCTGTCTCCCCTTTAGGAAAGGGGAAAATGTTTCCCCCTGACTCTCCTCTCCTGTCTGTCTCCCTAATCAACTACTATCTTCATTTCTCAAGAAATATCTAAACGTGTAGTCCCACAAGTTTAAGTACGTGCTCTATGCCAGGTACAAGGCTCAGTTCTGGGGATGCAGAAATATAACGACAAAACAGCCGTTTCCTTGAAGGAGCTTGCATTCTACTGAGGGGATTGAACAGGCACACAAACAAGAATGAATGAATGAATGAAGTGTATATCAATATAGCTCTTCCTCTATCTCTAAATCTAATAATTTGAGGACAAGGAGGGAGAGAATTCTAAAAACTAAGGGGATTAAGAAAAGCTTCCCTTAAGAGATGGCATATGAACTGAACCTTTAATGAAATGGGAATCCTAGAGGTGCATTCTGGTACTGGTCAGTGTTGGGTCTGAGCTTGTGTTCAGGTACAAAGGTGTGAGATGGTGTATTGAGTTCAGGGAATAGGGGGGCAGCTAACTGGTGGAGTGGATAAATCATCAGCCCTGGATTCAGGAAGACCTCACTTCAAATCCACCCTCAGACACTTGACACTTACTAGTTTTGTGACCCTGGGCAAGTCACTTAACCCTCATTGCCCTGGCCCAAGGTGGGGGGGGGGGAGAAAAGAAATGATGAGTTCCGGGAATAGCATTTAGATTACTTTGACATGAACATGTTTATGAGGGGGGATAATGCATAATAAAACTAGAAAGGTAAGCTAGGTTGCACAGTGGATAGAGCACTGTCCCTGAAGCTGTGCTTACCTGAGTTTAAATCTCACCTCAGACACTTTACTAGCTCTGTTACCCTGGGCAAGTCACTTAATCCTGATTGCCTCAAACATCCAGGCCATCTCTAGCCTTCCTGATGTATATCTCCTCACTGGACCCAGAAGGCTCTGGAGGAGAGAGTGAGGCTGGTGATCTTGCACAGCCCTCCCTCACTTAAATTCAATTCAGAGCAAGTTATGACATCACCCTGATGTCATGGTCATCCTCGAAAATGAAGGACAAACAAGAACAAGAGGAAGGCAAGCCAGAGCCAGATTGTAAAGTGCTTTAAAAGCCAATTGATGAGTTTTGTATTTTATTGTGAATGTAATAAATGACCTCTAAAGGGTTTTTAGTAGGAGGAGGATGTAGTCATAATTATACCTTAGGAAGATTTTTTTTGGGGGGGAGGGGTTGTGGGCAACTGTGTGCAAGATGAAATAGAGTAGGGAGGGACTAGTCCATTGCGAAGGTTGTTGCAGTAGTCCAAGGTGAGACCCAACAAGTGCCTGTACCAGAGAAATGACCATGTGAGTGGAGAAAGCACCATCTTCTACCAGAAACTTTTCTTGATTCCCTCTAGCTATTAATGCTCTTCCTTCCTATTTACCTTATGTTACTTTGTATTCTCTCCATTTGTTCTGTAGGTAACTGAGAGCCCCTCAAGGCTCTGACCTGGCTTGTCTTCTCCCACTTAATGATCTCATAAGCTTCCATGGCTTCATTGATCATCTCTATGCTCACGACTCTCTGCTATACTTGGGTAGCCCTAATTAATATATTGTTTTGGGGGGGTGGGGTGGGGAGACGGACAATGAGGGTTAAGTGACTTGCCCAGGGTCCCACAGCTAGTAAGTCAAACGTCTGAGGTCTTATTTGAACTCAGGCCCTCCTGAATCCAGGGCTGGTGCTTTGTCTACTGCGCCACCTAGCTGCTCAGCACTAATATATCGGCTGACATGGAGTCACATCTCCATTTGCCTTTATTCATCTTGAACTGGACGTCCTATAAATACCTTAAACTCGACTAGTTCAAAATGGAACTTAACTTTTCCCCAACCTTCCCTCTCCAAACTTCGTTATTACTGTTGAGAATATCACCATCCTCTCAGTTACCCCAGCTCACAAGCTAGATGTCATCCATAAAGAGTAAAGACTTTTTCTTACCTACCATATCTAAACACTTGTCTAGTCCTTTCATTTCTACCTTCATAATTAATAATTGCTAGTATTTTAAGGCTTACAAACCCACAACTGGTAGGTAGGTACTATTATTAAGCTCATTTTGTAGATGAGGAAATTAAGAGAGGTGATGTGACTTGCCCAGGGTCTGAGGCCATGTTTGAACTCTGATTTTCCTGACTCTGTCCAGTGTTGCACATAGCTGCCTGATCACTGTTTGCAGCATAGTGTCCTTTCTATAGTAGGCACTATCTCTCTCTCTCTCTCCCCCCCCCCCCATGAGGGTTAAGTGACTTGCTCAGGGTCACACAGCTAGTAAGTGTCAAGTGTCTGAGGCTGGATTTGAACTCAAGTACTCCTGGATCCAGGGCTGGTGCTTTATCCACTGCTCTACCTAGCCTAGCTGTCCCGGTAGGCACTATTTTTTTAAAAAATGTTCCTGATAGTGGTGAAATCTACTTGCAGTGCAGAACTGTGATCACAGTGCCTTTTTTGTCCAGGCCAGTCCAGCTAACCATGGGTTTCACCAACGATTCACATCCTGAGCTACCTTCCTATCTCCTTCTCAATTTCCCTTGGTAATTTCATCAGCTCCCCTGGATTCAATTATCACTTCTATATAGATGATTCTCAGATCTATTTATCTAGCCCTAACCTCTCTGCTGACCTCCACTCTCTAATTTCCAACTGCTTATTGGACGTCTCAAACTGGATATCTTGTAGACATCTTAAAATCAACATTTCACAAAACTGAAGTCATTATCTTTCCTGTCTCCAGCCATCTCTTCTTCTGGACTTCCCTCTTACCTTTGAGCCATCATCATCAGTCAATGAGGCTCACAAACTGGATGTTATTTTTGTCTCCTCACTTTCTTTCAAGCTCCCACATCTAGTTTTTGAGTCCTGTCAATTCTACTTTTGTATGTAGGCCCCTCATCACCTTATGCCTCTCCTGTTGCAGTAGCCTCTGTCTCAAGCCCCTCTCCACACCAATCTGCCCTTCACTCAGCTGCCACATTGATCTTCTGATTATATTCCTCTCCTGCCTCCCTCTCCTTCCCCCCACCCCCTTCCCCTCCAGGTATATGCCCCTTATTCGGTAAACTCTTGTGAATCTTTATTACCTCCTTAATCAAATATAAAATCCTCTGTCTTTAAAAGCTATTTATATCCTGGCACCTCCTTCCATTTCCAATCTCTTTATACCTCTACTCCCCTCCATGTATTCTGCAATCTAGTGACATTGGTCTCCTTGCTATTCTTCCAGGTATATTTTCACAGGCTGTGCCCCATGCCTGGAGTGCTCTTATTCCTCCTTTCTGCCTCTTGGTTCCATTAGCTTTCTTCAAGTCTCAGCTAAAGTCTCACCTTTTTCAAGAACCCTTTGCCAGCCCTCCTTCCCTGTGAGGTTATCCTGATTTATCCTGTCTGTATCTTCTTGTATGTCCATAGTTGTCTGCATGTTTTCTCCTGTATTATGCTGTTAGCTCCTTGAAAAGCAGGGTTACTTCACCCCCCCCCCAAACATTTGGGACATCGCTTTGGTTTCTTCGTAGAGGATGAATTGTAGTGGTAAGAAACCTGAGACAGGAAAACTCATTAGGCTATTGCAGTAGTTGAAGAAAGAGAGCCTCAGTTAGGGTGTTGCCTTTCTGAGACTAGAGAAGGAGGGAGGGGGGGAAGCTTTGTGAGACATCTTTTACAGGTAGAAAATGACAAGCTACAGAACATGTTCCTTATTAAATACATCTCTGGCAGTAGTATTTGCCACTATAGGCTAAAAAAGTAAAATCCAAATGGTAAACTAAAGGATGTTGATAAGTATATAATCCAGGGAAAAGAGTAAGCCCTCAACACTTCCAAAGCCGATTGTCTGGGATGAGAATGAGGTTTCAATATGGTTCAACATGTACCTTTTCATTCAGAGAACAGTTTAATTTTTTTGGTTGTCTCTCATCAGTAATGTCAGATCCTCAATAGGATTAGCTCATAGGAGGTCTCAGTTAACCTCACTTCTAGAAGGTTTTCACCACAACTTAAAGCACTGTGCTTGGATGTTCTCCAGAATCAGGGTCTACAGGTATAGGAAAGGAGCCAATGCCTTGTTTTGTAAGGTCCCCTTAGAAGCCTAAATTCTCTGTATTTGCTCTTTTGCTTCCTCTAAATTACTCAATTCAAAATACAGACAAGCCTCTTTTCTCCTGCTTAGCAAGGCTCCCTAATAGGCTTTTATGTAGGGCTTTATCTGTAGCTTTCTAAAGTCTCTAAATAAATGACATCTACCTGTTAGCCTTCATTGGCAATTTTTATTAACCCTCTTTTACAGAAATATAGCTAGTTCCAGAAGGATGATTTATCTTTGTATAAGCCAGCCTCATTTAGCCACCTGTAAGCTCCTTAGAGGAATAGCACTTTATAAATGGAAAGTACTCTAGTAATAATGAGAAGCATCTATAAAGATGATACTCTGTGGTAGGGAAGGGGACTGTTCTGTCTTTCATGGTATTTATTCTTCCCTCCCTCCCTCTGCTGTCCCCATCTTTTACCCTGATCCTCACAGCATAGCTTGTCAGGAGCCATGGCATTCTTTGCGTGTGGGGGTGGGGGGGGGTGGGGGGGGGGGGGGGGCAGTAAGGGTTAAGTGACTTGCCCAGGGTCACACAGCTAGTAAGTGTGTCAAGTGTCTGAGGTCGGATTTGAACTCAGGTCCTCCTGAATCCAGGGCCAGTGTTTTATCCACTACACCACCTAGCTGCCCCAATGGCGTTCTTTTTTACAAATTACTTCAGACTGCTACTTTTTTTAGCTCTCTGGCAATTGGTGACTCCTAATATAAAAGGCTCTGCCCCTTCAAGATGCTTGATAAATGTAACTGCCTTGTTCTAATGAGCTGAAGTTTAAAGAGAACCAATAATTAATTAATCCTTTTCTTAAAATGGCACATGTCACTTTGACTCATTTAGGACTTGTAAGCTTGATCTTTGCAAATAACACTTGAACATGATCCTCTTTTAGCCAGAGAATGTCTCATCTTCACCCTTATCCCCCCATCTTTTTGTAGAGTACTTCAGAATTTCCATCTTCTATAGTTACCATTTAAATGAGTCTTTATCTTCTTTCTCCCAATCCTTTGATCCTTTGGTATGGGAGATGGGGAGTAGAGTGCAAGAAAGGAAGAGGTCTGGAAGGGGCATCTTGATGCAAGGTGTTAAGTGAATAGGATTTCCCTCCCTGGGTTCCCTAAAATTCCCATTCAAACTTGTTCTAATGACAACTTGATAATGCCAGTTAGCAGCCACAAGGATAACTTTAAATATCAACAAATGTCCAAATATTGTTTCCTAAGTCAGCTTATTCCATCTCTTCCCTCTGTTCTGGTCTAGTGAAGAGCCAAAGTCAGTGTTGAGGGACCTCCTAAGAAGATCCAGTATAGGAAACTGTCAGACCAGATTGCTGTGTGGATTTGCAGAGGATTACAGTTAATTAAAGAGCTCTTCCTTGCTTTCATTTCCTTGTATCTGCCAGCTATTTACATGCTAATGTAGGGCCTGCCAGGGAGAATAAGAAAGGTGTCAGCAGCCGGCATATTATCATATCAGGAAACAGTTGAAAAATGAGATGACTATTATTTTATATATTTATATTGCATCTATGTATATGAAAAAGTGTCTGGATTAAAAAAAAACAACATTTGAAAGTCACTGCAGTAATTTTTTTTTGCATATTTCCTGAAGTGTATGATGTGACTGAATAGAATTCTCTCCATTAAGGTTACATCTTACACTGCATAATTTAATGCATTATACATGGTAATATCTTAGCATAAGCAATTTTATAAATAAAGAGAATGAAGAGGGCAGAAAAAACTTTCTAAATGAAAGACTTTCTTCTGGTGAGAGGGAAACTGTCCGTTTTGGTAGAAAAGTTTGGTTTCACTCATTTAGGGTAGGTATAGACACTTCTTTTTGGAGCTGTTGGTTCATTCTGTTTCAAGAAGACAAACAGTTGACTTTATATTCAGTTCAACAAACCTATGTTATTCACCTTTGTCAATTCATTGTGCTGGGGATACAAAGATGAGTCATTATGTAGTCCTCCTTTAAGGAATTTAAGGATCTAATGGGGGTAATACGTGGAATGAAACTGAAAATTATAGTATAAGTTATATTAAAGAATTCCAAACAAAATGGTATGAGGATTGGAGGAGAAAAAGAAAAACTTTAATCTGAATTGAACCCCAGAAGACTACATGGATATGGTAGTGGGCATCTGAGCTAGAGTTTGAAGGGAAGGGAAGACTGCAGTACTCTGGGTAGTGTAGGGGCTCTTCTTAGGGATGAGGGAGGGTGTGCTGAATGATCCACTGGTAGGATAAAACCAGGGATTGGCCGGTAGTGCTTGGAAATAAGACTAGAAGAAGCCTAGAAAGTTAGACTGCAGAACAACTTAAATGCCTGAATCATGGGTTTGTAAGGAATGGGTAGCCAGGGGATCAGGGCATTGGGATATTGAGAAATCTAGTTTGGTAGTGATACACAACAGAGCACAATGGCAAGAACTTGGGCTTTGAAGGTTAGGAGGACCTCAATCAAATTCTGCTTGTTCCACTGGCTAGTGGCATGACTCTTGGCAAGTGTCAACCAGGTGAAGCCCACCTCTCAAAATATAGAGGAGTCCAGTCTGGAGTGAAAGCAAAAAAGTTTTATTAAGAGGAAAATCAGACACTAGTGCTGAGGCCCCCAGTACAAAGGTACAAAGGAGTCTGCAGCCCAAGAAAGGCAGGGGAGATTGATGCTTAAACCCCAAAGGGGAGGCTTAAGGAGGAGTTGGGGAAAAATGGACAATCTTTCCCAGGAATAGGTGAACATAGAAGCAGAGTGTTTTGCAGGAATAGTTGACTGCAAAGCTGATGTGGGCCACTTGGGGTGGAGTGGGGGCACAACTCAGCAAGGTTAGGCAGTGAACACTAGGAAAGACTTCTGGGAGTGAGCAAGACTTTGCCTCATCTGCAGGCTCCTGATTGGCTCCTTGTAGCAAACAGGCTTTATTCCGAGTCCAGTGTATCTGCCTTGTATGGTAACTCATAAAAAAACAGGCATCTCAGGGGTCTTTCCACACAGGTCACTTAATGTCACTGAGCCTCAGTTTCCTCATCTGTAAAAATGATATATTAATAGTACCTATCTCATGGGATCAAATGAGGTAATGTCTATAAATCACTTCGCAAACCGTATATCTCTGTATAAATGTCAGCTATTATTGAAGCAGAGTAAACACATTGAAGGCAAGAAGACTAGATAGGAGTAAATGGAAGTAGTTCAAGGGAAAGTTGATCTGGGCCTGAACAAGGCTGATGGCCCTGGAAATAAAAATTCTCATTAAGTAGGGCAGTGATTTGTCAGTAATGGATTATATGATCCCCAGAGAAGCTGTAGAATCTTAGTCCAGGAAGGTACCTTAGACTTTATCGAGTCCAGTCTCTTCAGTTTTTCTTGTTCATTTATTCACTCATGTTGAACTTTTTGTGAGCCCATGGACCACAGTGTACTAAGCTATTCTGTACTACACCATCATCACCCAAAGTTTGTCCAAGTTCATATTGACATGACACTAGCTATCCATCTCATCCTCTGCTGCCCCCTTCTCCTGTAGCCTTCATTCTTTTTTTTTTTTTGGTTTGGTCAATGAGGGTTAAGTGACTTGCCCAGGGCCACACAGCTATTGAACTCAGGTCCTCCTGAATCCAGGGCTGGTGCTTTATCTACTGCGCCACCTAGCTGCCCCAAGTAGCCTTCCTTCTTTCCCAACATCAGGGTCTCTTCTAGTGAGTCTGGTCTTCTCATTATGTGGCTGAAGTATTTAAGTTTCAGCTTCAGTATTTGCCCTTGCAAGGAGTAGTGTGAATTAATTTCTTTAACTATTGATTTGATCTCCTTGCTGTCCAAGAGACTTTCAGAAGTGTTTTCCAGCACCATCATTTGAAAGTGACAATTCTGCAGCCCTTGGCTTTCTCAACTCTTTACAGCCATACAATCTCACGGTGCTTCCATTTCTTCTCTCTCTGTTTGCCAGGAAGTGATGAGACCAGTTGCCATGATATTAGTTTTGTTTTGTGTTTTAATGTTAAGCTTCAAGCCATCCTTGTATACTCTCATTTTTCACTCTCATCAAGAGGCTTCTTAATTCTTCTTTACTTTCTCCTACCAGGGTGGTATCATCTGCATATCTGAGATGGTTGCTTTTTC
This sequence comes from Dromiciops gliroides, assembly GCF_019393635.1. NCBI lineage: Eukaryota > Metazoa > Chordata > Mammalia > Microbiotheria > Microbiotheriidae > Dromiciops > Dromiciops gliroides. The sequence goes on from NC_057861.1 coordinate 533,889,657, forward strand.
TTCTGGCAACCTTAAACTCTTCAGTTTACAAATGATGAAACTAAAAAAAGGGGAGGGAGGGGCAGCTAGGTGGCACAGTGGATAAAGCACCGGCCCTGGATTCAGGAGGGCCTGAGTTCAAATATGGCCTCAGACACTTGACACTTGCTAGCTATGTTACCCTGGGCAAGTCACTTAACCCCCATTGCCCCGCAAAAAACAAACAAACAAACAAACAAAAATGATGAAACTAAGTCTTAACTTAGATGGAGTTACTTGCCCAGCACAGAGCTAGGACAATAAGCCAGATAGCTTGAGTACTAAGCTGGTGAATATCTTTCTGTTAAGGGCTAAAATTCTAGCTAAACTGTCTAAAATATCTAATGAGTGGTCGCCAATAAATTATAAGCTTTAGCAAGAGTTAGACTTTTAAGCATTTATTAAGGAGAATAAGAATTTGGTAAAGAGAGAGAGAAAGGCCTAGATTCCTATCTATTAAAGGGAGAGCACATTTCTAGCTCCCTTCTCCGCCAGCGTCCTCAGGAAAAAGCCCCAGAGTCAGCGCCAGTCTCTTCCTTCCTCCTCCCACTAGTCCGCATCACTTCCTCCCAAAGAAAAGACTCCTGGTCTTGCCCTCAAAGACCTTCGCTTCATGGGCAGAACTCTTCTACAGTAAGTATCCAGCAGGTGCCGTCATTCCAATCGTTACATTTCCTATTCTACCAAGCTGCCTAAACAGCTGTTCCAGAGCTTTTCAGAATTCTGTATACTTTCTTTTCGAAAGTGGAACTGAAAGATCTAAAGATTTTATAATTAGGTTTAACTTTTTCATTCAGAATTAGAGGCTAGTAGGGTTCAGAGGACTACAGTTCTCATTCAGTGTTTTCCTTTGAATTTTGTTACCTCAGGATATTACTTAATTGATCTCATCTTTATTTGTTTACCGGTCGAGTATATCTTTATAATTCATTCACTGAGGAACAAGAGTAAATGAGATTATACCAACCAATGCTTTGACAACTTCAGAAGGAAATCATTCAGTGAACTGAAGATTTTCTGACTTTATTTAAGGAAACATAAGAACTTAGCATAGGCAAATCAATGAGTAATTGAATGTAAGCATTTTCTTAATTTCTTTGGAAGCAATTAACACATAATAAAGTGGTTTTTTTTCTGTTCACAGCTCGGGTACTTAGGATTGAGAAACAAAAATGTGATGTTCGGGATTTAAAACTTATTTTTCTTGTATAATTGGAGGTTTGCTAAAGGCTAAGATCTGGGCAGTAGGCAGCATAGTGGATAGAGTGCTTGAGCCTGAAGCCAGGAAAACCTGAGTTCAAATTTCATCTCAGACCCTTAACTGTGTGACCATGGGCACGTCACTTAACCCTTTTTGCCTCAGTTGTCTCATCTGTAAAATGAACTGGAGAAGGAAATGACTTTGCCAAGAAAACTCAAATGGAGTCAAATGAATTGGACACAACTCAGAGATGACTGAACAACAACACAAAAGGCTAAGATCTAAGCAATAGCAATACAGCAAAAATAGAAATGGTTTGTCATGCTTTGTGTTTGTCAGGATGAAACCATCAGGCAGAGGTATCCCCAACTATTGATGATTTCTGCTTTTCTATTCTGACTCCTGACTTAGGTCTAAGTCATTTTTTTGTGCTATTGGTTTCTTTTCTTTCTTTCTTTTTTTGCCTCACAAAAAATGTAAGAAAGAAAGAAAAACCAATAGCACAAAAAATGCCCTCGTTGCCCCACAAAAACAAACCAGTAGAGGGACAGCATCACACAATATTACACTGTGCACAGTGTTCTTTTTGTTTGTTTGTTTTGTGGGGCAATGAGGGTTAAGTGACTTGCCCCGGGTCACACAGCTAGTAAGTGTCAAGTATCTGAAGTGGGATTTGAAACTCAGGTCCTCCAGCATCCAGGACCAGTGCTTTATCTACTGTGCCACCTTGCTGCCCCTTGTGCTATTGGTTTCTTCTAGGATTGTTCTGCCTTTAAAATTTTGAAACGTAAGTCATTTAGCTATATTTTGTAAGATGGGTGACTGACTTCAATATTCAAACTAAATAAATGTTAACTATTTTGTTAATTAAATATTTCATTATGATAGTTTGTGACTCATGTGGTAGAACATAGTGGTTTCCTCATCCAAAACTATTGCATTTGAATATTATAGTCCATTTCTAATACCCCTTTCCTATTTTTTTGCTAATCCATTTTCCTGAGATTTTGTTAAAATTTCAAAGGTCTGGAGCTAGGGGCAGCTAGATGTTGGGGCTGGATAGCTTTGAGTCAGGAAAACCAGAGTTCAAATTCAGCATCAAACACTGGCTTTGTGACCTTTAGCAAGGAGTTTAATTTCTGTTTGCCTCAATTGTAAAATGGGATCATAATAGCACCTTCCTTCAGGGTGGTTTGGGAGGATAAAAAAAAGAGATATTTGTAAAGCACTTGGCACACAGGCTCTATATAAGTGCTATTTTTTATTACTATGTTATTTTAAATTGGTTCTCTTTTATTCTGAACGCATAAAGTATATTGGTTTGTTGTTGAATATAAAAGTTTGATAGCAGGAAGCTTGGGGTTAATGTGAAAAACCAAGTTTTCTTGTGAATTAATAAAATGTTTCAACCCTGCTGTGATGATTCAAGATGTTCATTCTTTCACTTGATAGAACTCCCTACTTGTGGGAGTCTATACTGTGGCTATTTTTGAAAATCTTCCTTAAACCTATACCCCCTTTTTTTAAAACCCCATACCAGCTAAAAATAGGACATAGCCTATTCTAGTGAGCCAGAAAGTCTTCCAGACCCCCAGCCTCTTCAAGTGCAACTCAGATTCGTCATTTTCAGTTGTGTGGCCTCTAGGCTACATGGTCACTGTCTCTTTCTATAGAAAATGATAAGCTTGGGAAACTTCATCATTTCTGTGAAGATGGCTTTTCATCAGGGTGGAGTCATACTTTTAGGGAAAGAGCATTCTGAAGTTTGAGGCAAATGTGCTTTTTTTAAGGTGAAACATCTCTTTTCTTTTCTGATTGTTGTCACTGAAGATGTTCTAAGGACTTATTTATATTAGACTGAACTTTGAAAATACAAGTGAATCTAGCAATTGTGATTACTGCTTGAATAAGGAAAATTTCTCTAATGACAGTCTGACCTTTGGGGGAATTTAATAACATTTGATTTATGGGAATTTGTGTGTAGAGAGGGAGCAAGTACAAACATTTTCACAATTGAATGGATTGTCCTCAGTAGACCAAGACTTTTACAGAGAAAAGGAGCCCAGTGCTAGTTAAGAATTTGGATGGCTTTTCAGTTCAAGTTTAGTCTTGTAAGAAGGAATGCTTAACTTCACAGTTGATTGAACCTTTTGGATAAGAATGCAATTTTTCCCTTTCACGTTTAGACTTTGTCTCTACTCAGTGGTACTGTAGTAGTACTATAACAAAATTGTTTCAGAATAAATGGGTGCTCCACTTCTCTTTTGAGTGGTTTTTGAAGGTTGTGTTTCTTTTCGTCTGAATGTGCTAAGAATAACAACAATGCTTATGAAGGTGGGTTAGCACAAGGGCAAGGAGCAGAGTCACTGAAGAACGCTTCTATTTGCTTGTTAGAGCTATTGGTCTGTCTTCTAAAACATAATATTTAGTCTCATGGTGCAATGAGTTTAAAGTTGTTTAGTTATAAGAATAAAATTGTTATTTGGATAAGCATTGTTAAAAGATAGTCGTTGTAATACAAATCTCAAGTGGGAGAAAACATTTTCGAGATGAGTTGAAAATAAGATGATATAGACTAGTTCTGTTTGGCCTCATTTGATCGGGGGCACAAATTACATAGAACTTTAGCTTTTTATTTCTACCCTGCTATATACCTTAATTGCCTTTCATCTGGACTATTTCAGTTGCTTTATGAATGTTCTCCTGTCACAAGTCTTTCCCCACTGCTATTCATCCTCCATTTAGGTATCAAAGGTCTGATCATGGTGGTATTCTTCTCTCCACTCCACCACCCCACGCCCATGCCCCCATCCCCTCTGCTACCCCTCTAACTCAGTAAACTCTAGTGATTCCCTGTCACTTCCAGGATCAAACATAAATGCTCATTTTGGCTTTTAAGCCCCTCATAACCTGAACCCCTCCTACCTACCTTATCAGTCCTTATACTTGACTCACCTCCTTGTAATGAATCCTCTTTGTTCTCTAAGTGCATAAGTTACTCCATCTCTTGACTCTGTAAATGTTGACTAGCCGTTCTTCCTGCCTGGGATCCTCTCCCTCCTCACCTCAACCTCCTGGTTTCTTTGAAGACTCAGCTCAGATCTCATCTTCTGCAATTTTCCCTTTTCCCATCCTCTTCAATGAAAATTCCTTCCCTCTTTTGACTATCTGTCACCAATCTATACTGTCTATAACTGGCTTTCATTAAATTAAATTGTCTTCTTCATTAAATTGTTAATTGCTCAAAAGAATTTTAAAAAATGTTTTGGCCTTTCTGTGTATTCCCGACACTTATCATTGTGCCTGGTATATAATAATCATTTAATAAATGTTTATTTTCTTGGCTTGACTCTCTTTCATGCTGGAAAGAGCAGATGAGACAAACTCCCACGGACTCATTCCAGAATCACTTAAAAAATTTTTTTTAAATTAAATTTTTCCCCCAGAATCACTTCTTATAAAGAAGTAACTTTTTTGAACCTCATAATGCTATGGTAATGCCTTTGCCTTTGTCTTCCAACTTAAACAATGACTACATGTTAGGTTCATTTGTTTTTAGAGATTAAAGGCTCCTTAGGGAATATCTGTTTGAAAACCGCCCGCCCCCCCAGTCTTTTATATAAGTGAACAGATGTGGGGTGGTAAAATGACTTACCTTACTTACTACACAGGTTGTAAGCTGCAGAACTGGAGCTCAGGCCTTATGACTCTAGACCAAGACCCCGTTCCATGCTTGTTTGTATTGCTTTTTGTTATATCCTTTGGGGATTAGGAAGTCCTCAATTATAGCAGCTTGGTCTCTTCCCTGTCTCATTTTTCGTGTTTAACATTTAGCATTTCTATTGTACTGTGTAACATCCTTGTTGTGCTTACTACCTATTAGTTTGCTCATTGCTATTTCTTTGGTGGGGGGAAAAAGATAATTTGTGTCAGCTGGCCCAAGTCCTAAAGCAGGTGTGTAGTAGAAGTAATCATGGATATTCACTGCTTTGAGCTTTTAAATATGCTAGCTGTTTATAGCTATATGAGACATGGAAATTAACAGTCCCCCAAGAATTGAAAAAGAAGATAAATTGGTAATGTGGCAAGGGTGAGGGAGAAAGATGGATTATCCAAATAACCAGTTGTTATCTAAAGGGATCTTGGAAGAAAGCTGGAAGGCTCTCCATCATGGTGAGTGTTACCACAATGTGAAATTATGAGAAAACATTGGCAAGAGTAACACAAGATAAGCAAGTTGTAATCTGCAACCATTAGAATGTTTGTCATTCTTTGTATTTGTATTTCTAGGACTTGGCATATAGCAGGTACTTAATAAATGCTTGTGGATTGATTGCATAGTTGGGGGGAACATCCAAATTGATGAAATCATAAATCCACATGAGTGGTGGTGAATATGTTCCTTAAAAGCAATACTCCATCAAAATCCACATGAAAATCATTGCTTTCCTTAAGGACTAAAGAAAAAGTAGTACTATATGTTATAAAATTGAGGGGAAAACAAATGATTTACTTAAATAATCTTTGAGGACTCCAGATGGGAAATGGATAAAACAATAGACATCTAATTGAAATATCAACATTTTCTAAGTCATTTTAACAGATGTGAATCAGTTGCATCCCTGAGAACAAAAAAGCCCAGCAAACATTTGATCCCACAAAGTTACATTTTTTTCTGGACTTCTCTAAAAGTACCCTTTGGAGTAATCTGACCACATTTAATGAAATGACTCACGCCAGCCATCTCTTCATTTTCCACCCAGACCATACTTTTCCTAGAGTTTTCAATTTTTAACTCTACCAGGTACCTCTCTACAATTCCTATACCTCCACCCCTCCGGCCAGCTTTCTTTTCCTTTTTATGTGTTATCTTCTACATCACTTGGATTTTTTATTCTGGAGCTTAGCCAAGGGTTTGGCAATTAATAAACACTTAATTGTAACTGACTGATCTCTGTTTTTCTGAGAGATGTGACTGTCAAGACCAACATAAGTTTAGGATATAAAGTCTTATGGTAGACTATCAGAGGAGATTCAGAGCACATTTATCTCACACAGTAGTTAAAAAGCACTAGAAAGAATAGGCTCCTTTCTTAAAATGATAAGTGGTAGCTATTTAAAACCCAGAGCAAGCATTATCTGTAATGTGGATGGACTTGCAGCCATTCCAGTAAGATCAGGGGTGAAGCAAGGATCTCTCATCACCATTAATATTCAATATTGTACTAGCTATAATAATAAAATTTAAAAAAGAATAAAAATTTGCAATGAGGAAATAAAACTATTACTCTTTGCAGATGATATGATGACATACATAGAGAACCCTAGAGAAGCAACTAAAAAACTAGTTGAAACAATTAACTTTAGCAGAGTTGCAGAATATAAAATGAATCCACATAGTTCATCAGCATTTCTATATATTACCAACAGAATCCAACAGGAAGAGACAGAAAGAGAAATTCTATTTAAAATAACTGCAGACAGAATAGAATACTCAGGAACCTATCTGCCAAGACACACAGGAACTATATGAATAGAATTAGAAAACACTTTTCAGATAAAAACAGATCTAAATTATTGGAGAAATAATAATTACTCAGTTGTAAGCCAAGTCATTATAATAAAAATGAAATACCTAAATTTATTTACTTTTTCAATACCATTTTAATCAAACTATCAAGAACTATTTCTTAGTGCGAGAAACAAAATAACAGAATTCTTCTGGAAGAACAAGAATTCAAGAATTTAAAAGAAATCAATAAAAAAAATGAATAGAGGTGGCCTAGAATTAGATCTCAAACTACATTACAAAGCAGTAATCATCAAAACAGTCTAGTATTGGCTGGGAAATAAGGTGGTGGATCAGGGGCCCAGAATAGGTGCACAATATACAAAAGTAAATGACCATAGCAACCTGCAATCAGGGTAAATTAAAGACTCACTATCTTTTCTTCCTTCCTTCCTTTCTTTCCTGTGGAGCATTGAGGGTTAAGTGACTTGCCCAGGGTCACACAGCTAGTGTCAAGTGTCTGAGGCTGGATATGAACTCAGGTTCTCCTGAATCCAGGGCCAGTGCTTTATCCACTGCACCACCTAGTTGCTCCAGGATTCACTATTTGACAAAAACTATTGGGGATACTAGAGTGCAGTGTGGCAGAAACCAGCCATAAATGAACATGTATGCTAAAATAAGGTCAAAATGGGTACATGATTTAGATATAAAAGGTGATATCATAAGCAAATTAAGAGAGTATAGTTCATCGCCGGATAGGGAAAGAGTTTATGACCAAACGAGAAAGAGAGAATATCAAAAGAAATAAAATAGATAATTTTGCTTACATGTAATCAAAAAGGTTTTGCACAAATGAAATTAATGAAACCAAAATTAGAAAGAAAGCAGGAAACCAGGGGAAAATTATATTGTAAATTTCTCTAAGGCTTCATTTCTCAAACATATCGTGAACTGAGCCAAATTTATAAAAATAAATTTACCAGTTGATTCCCCAGTTAATAAATGGTCTAGGGATATGAGTAGGTAGTCTTCAGATGAAGACTTCAGAATCACACGAAAAACTGCTCTTGGCTCTAAATGAGCTACTGATGAGAGAAATGCAAATTAAAACAACCACCTCATACTTATCAGATTGGGTAATATGACAGATAAGAAGAATGGCAAATGTTGGAGAGGATGTTGAAAAATTGGGATACTAATGGACTGTTGGAGTTGTGAATTAGTTTCATCTTTCTGGAGAACAATTTGGAACTATACCCAAAGGGATAAAAACCTACATACCCTTTGTCCCAGCACTACCACTGCTAGTTTTATATCACAAAGACCTCCCCCAAAAGAGAACCTATTTATACCAAAATATTTTATAGCAGCTCTTTTTGTGGTGGCAAAGAATTGGAAATTGAAGGAATGCCCATCAATTGGGGAATGAATGAACAAGTTGTAGTATATGATTGTGATGGAATACTATTGTGAAATAGGAAGTGACAAGCAGGATGATTTAAGAAAAACTTAGAAAGACTTATGTGAACTCATTCAAAGTGAAATAAGTAGAACCAAGGGAACATTGTACACAGAAACAGTAGTATTTTAAGAATAATCAACTGTGGAAGACTTAACTACTCTGATCAAAACAATATTCCAAGAGAATTCCAAAGGACCCATGCTGAAAAATGCTATCCACCTCCAGGGAGAGAAAGGATGAACTCTAAATGCAAGTTGAAACATACTTTTTTACTTGATTTCTTTTTCTTTTTCGGCCTCTGTTTTCTTTTGTAACACAAGCTAATATGGAAATATGTTTTGCTTGATATCACATGTATAATTGCTATCACATTTCTTGCCTTCTCAAGGAACTGGGAGGAATGAAGAAAGGGCGAGAATTTGGAATTCAAAATCTAAAACTTTAAAAAAAATTTACATGCAATTGAGAAGTATTTAAAGAAATGAAACTTTTTTTTAACATATAAGGTATTTTATTTTTTCCATTACATGTAAAGATAGTTCTTAACTTTTGTTTATACAAGCTTTACAATTTCAGATTTTTCTCCCTCCCTCCCTTCCCTCCCCCCTCCCCTAGACAGCAGGTAATCTGATATAGGTTATATCTATATACATATAGATATATATCTATACACACACACATATACATATACACATAATAACATTAATCCTATTTCTGCATTAATCCTGTTATAAGAGAAAAAATCAGAGCAGTAATGCAAAACCTCAAAATAGAAAAAAAAAAAACAACAGCACCCAAAACAAAAGAAATAGTATGGTTCAATCAGCATCTATACTCCACAGTTCTTTTTTTTTTTTTGGATTTGGAGATCCTCTTCTATCACGAGTTCCCTGGAACTCTTCTGTGCCATTGCATTGGTGAGAAGAATATAGTCCATCACAGTAGGTCAACACTCAATGTTGATGATACTGTGTACAATGTTCTTCTGGTTCTGCTCATCTCACTCATCATCAGCTCATGCAAGACCCTCCAGGTTTCTCTGAACTCCTCCTGCTCATCAAGAAATAAAACTTTTAAAACCAGACATAATATATAGTAGGTGCTTAAAATACATGTGAAACTAAATTGACCAATTAATTTAATCACTCTGAAAATATATGCAGTGTTCCATACCCATGGACCTCTTACCTCTGTAAATGAGATGTATATGTGTGTGCTTCTCTGTCTCATTACATATACATATATTTATATTTATATCTTTTGAGGTCATGTGTGTAATTTTTAATTTTGCAAAATTGTTTATTTTATAGTGTGTTTTTTCATTTACATTGTAATTATTTTACAAATTATATTCTTGGCTCTCTATACTTTTTTTCTGTATCAGTTCATATAGGTTTTTCCATGTCTCTCTATTTTTATCATGTTAGTTGTTTTTTACATCTCAGTAATACTTCATTATTTTCATCTACCTTTGTTTAATCATTCCCCAATGCATGGGCTTCTTCTTTGCTTTACCAAAAAGTTTTGCTATAAATATTTTTATACAAATATGGAATTTCTTATTGCCAGTGAGCTCCTTGAAGCATACACCTAGTGGGAGAAACTCTGAGACAAAGGGTATTGGCACTTTAGTCACTTTATTTGCCTAATTCCAAATTGCTTTCCAAAGTGTTGTGCCAATTCACAGCTCCATTCACAATATACTTCTTGCTCTGGCTCCCTTTTCACCTTTCCCTTCCTCCTCCCTAATTTTCCCCCCATCCCCATCACTCCAACATTAATTTCCCCATCTTTGAAATTAACAAGCATTTATTAAGCACCTGCTCTGTTCCAGGCACTAAGCTATGCTCTGGGGATATAACAGACAAAATCTATACATAATTACGTAGAGAGAATCTATGAAGGAAAGTACCAGCATTAAAGATGCGTTGTGAAAGACTTCATACAGATGGTGCACTTTTACCTGAGTGTTGAAATAATATTGATAAGCCAGGAGATGAGGAGCAAAGGCATTTCAAGCTTTGGGTACAGGTAGTAAAAATGAAGAGTCTTGGATATGGACTATGAAAAAAAAAAAGCAAGCTCAGTTGCGCAGTATCACTGGGTTGTAAAAGCACTTGGAAAGGGGGCAGCTTGATGGCGCAGTGGATAGAGCACTGGCCCTGGATTCAGGAGGACCTGAGTTCAAATTTGGCCTCAGACACTTAACACTTACTAGCTGTGTGACCCTGGGCAAGTCACTTAACCCTCATTGCCTTGCGGCCCCCCCCCCCCCAAAAAAAAAAGTACTTGGAAAGAGTAAGATCTAAGAAGACTAGAAATATAGGAGGGTACCAGATTATGAAAAATTGAAAAGCTAAACAGGATTTTATAATTGATCCTGGAGGGAATTGATCAAATAGGCAGGTAGTATGAACAGAGTGCACTTCAAGAAAATCATTTGGATAGCTAAGTGGAGAATGGGCTAGACTGTGGAGACAAATTAAATAAGATGACCAGCCAGAGAGTTTTTGCAATATTTCAGGTGTAAGTTGATAAAGGCCTGCACCATGGTGTTTGCAGTGTCAGAGGATAGAAGGGGGTAGCATCAGCAAGACTTGGGAACAGATTGGATATGAGAATTGATCAAGAGGGAGGCATCAGGGATGTCATCTAGCTTTTTAGCCTAGGTGACTGAGAGGGTGTTGGTTGTCATGAAGGAGTTAAGGATGACATCTAAGATGCATGCCTGAGTGCCTGGAAAGCTGCTAGGGGTTTTTTGTTTGTTTGTTTGTTTGTTGTTTGGTAGTATGTTATTTTCCAGTGACATATAAAGATTGTTTTCAACATACATTTCTGTAGGATTTTGAGTTCCAATTTTTTCTACCTTCTTCTTACCCTCCTCCCTCCCCAAGATGGCAAACAGATGTGTTTGTGTGTGTATGTATATACATATATACATACACACACACACACACACAATCATGTTAAACATATTTAAGATGGCAATTTTTTTGATAGTAATTGTGAAGGTGAAAGAGGTAAATGGAAACCACAGATCAGTTTTGAACATGTTGAGTTATGGTCTCTTTGGAACATCGAGATGTTGGTGGCCAATAAGAAATTAAAGATTTTAGTCTTGAGATCACCAGTACAGCAAAGGGAGTTGAAAAGGAGTGAATAAAAAGTAGGAGGAGAATCATGGGACAGTAATGTTGAAAAAACCTGGAGAGAGGAGCGTATCAAGAAGAGGATAACAACAGTGTCAAAGATCCTTTAAGACTTCCCCTTTCATTTATGGCTCAGAAACTTCAGACAGGCCATAAATTATGGCTTCCTTAATATACCACCACATTTACTTTGCTGTTGTTGATTGTAATTCATATTTATAGAGGGCTTTAAGGCTTCTAAATTCCTTCCCTCACATTAACTTCATGAACTAGGTAGGGTAATTACCATATTTCACTTTTGCTCAAGCACTTGATCTTAGGTGACTGTTCCAAGGCCATATCACTGTTAAATACCCATGTTTTGATCCAGGCAGACTTGAACCCAAATCATAGGATTTAGTACTTTATTACTGGTAAGCTGCCTCCTGAACATGAATTCAATGATTTTTCCGCTGTCCTATGCAATCCAGTTTAAGCAGAATGTGACTAGAGAGATTGCTGATGCTTTGAAATATGAAGATAAGCTTGATCAGCCTGCTCCCTCCTTCCTTTCTTATTTTTTATATCATGTTGACAATTCTACTGCATTACCTTCCATATGATACTTGTTATACTGATCATTTTAAGCAGTGAGCCTTCCCATTCCCTCTTCTCTGAACATTTTAATAAACTTTTTCTCACTAACTTTTAACAGTTATCTCATTAAACATGTTTCTCATAGTTACATGATGATATGAATTTGGAGTAGCAGTGTTATATATGTGAAATACATACTGCTGAATGTTTGATGCAAACCTTCAGCTTCGCTGAGAAACTAGGGTGGCTGATCTCATAAATTATCGATGAAGAAAAGTAATTTGGAATTCACTATTATACCAGGCACCCACTACATGAGCAACTTTGCCCCTAATTGAAGGCTTTAAGCTGAAATGAATGGATGAGGACAGGTATAAGCAGGCCTTTTCTCTGTTAACCATGCAAGTTGCTCAGAAAAATTAGTATAATAATAACAGACAATAGTGACTGAACAGAAAAATTTTAAGTCATCTTATTGGGCTGCTTGCAGTGTGTACCACTAAAGGGTGAAACAAGTGATAGAGGCAGGTAACGCTTTGTTTTCCTTAAGGGAAAAAAAATCTGTGGGACTTCTCAGTACTTTTCTTTGTTTTTATTTTTGTTTTTGTTTTCTTTTGTTTGTTGTTTTTTTGGATGTAGAGGAAAGCTCAGGAATGAGAGGAAAAGATTGACCTTTATCAGCAGTGATTTCTATTGTAACCTTTTAAATTAATCTAAAAAATAATGGAGGCAGCTAGGTGGTACAGTAGTCAAAGCACTGGCCTGGATACAGGAGGACCTGAGTTCAAATTTGACTTTAGACACTTGACACTTACTAGCTGTGTGATCCTGGGCAAGTCACTTAACCTTCATTCCACCCTCTCCCCAACAACAACAACAATAACAATAACAACAACAAACAACTATGGCTAATCAAAGGAAAAACACAAGGAAAACTTGGTTGAATATGGAAAGGACAGCAAGCATTATTCTTTTTGTTTCTTCCCCTCTACACATGATTTCTGTTGCTGGAATGTAATAGTGTAAGGGCAATGGTTTCTTGATGATAGCCTTTGTCTGCTTTTAATAAAATGTCAATTACTAATAAAAGTATGAAGAAAACAGGCTCCAATTTCTTCCATTTTAAAGTATCTTGAAATCTAACATTCATTTTCACCAATTTGGGTATTTACTATAATTGTGCTGTTGATATATCCATTAGGGAACACCAGCAGCCTGAAGAACTTAATGCATGCTGTGAATATGGTTTAATTTTATCAGAATTTTGTCAAACTTTGTTATCTTTCTGATCCTTAAACCTTGGTTTTCTTTTGTTTTCTTTTGTTTTTGTTTATTTTTCTCAGAACCTGATCTTGTGATTATCTGCATGTTCAGGGAGGGGTGGCACTTTCAAAATGGTTGCAATTCATATAGAAATATTCCAGTCACAGAAGTATTTAGCATTTGAAATGTCGGTTCCATAGTTGGGCTTATTTTTACAATTTTTCTCAACTTATCACTATATCAAATGGGAACATGTTATAAGCCTAAATTTTAGTCCTCTATTCTTTGTACCTTCATGCTTTAATCAGGATCTGGGTCTTGAAAGATAATCAGTCCTTTCAACCATGTTTTTGTACCATGACTCTTCTCTCCAAACATAAGGGAAAAAGCATGTTGTCATTGAATATTTCATCTTAGTTGTTTGAACTCTGCTACCCCTGTTTATCTGCCTTCTTATTGTCTTTTCAGTGCATAGCCCAAGTCTTCAGGCCTTCTCTTGGTTCATCTACCTTGATTTTGTTTGTTTGAACCTCATCTGTTTCTTCCAGCACTGTGACTAATGGTAGCAGATAGTGCCACCTTTCTTTCTGTCTCTAATTTGAAGGACATTTTAGCTGCTATCCCTTTCTTGCTTGATGTTCTTCCATCTCAGGACCATAACATCAATAAACTGTTTATCCTGGCTGCTATTTTGACAATTTACTAGAGATGATGCTGCCCTGGAGGATTTATTTAACCCTATTTTCCTGACCTCAAAGCATGATTTTTTCCCCCTTGTGTCATCCTAGAAAGTATAACACATAAACTCTTTAAATTTGGGGCCTTATTATTTTTATTTAAAAAAAAATTCAGTCAGCAAAAATCTATCCTTTGTCTCCCCCCCACCCCTTCCCAGAAGAAAAGAAAAATAAAAACCCCATTAGAAATGTGTAGTTTCCCAAGTCAGATTTCTGCATTGGCCATGTCAAAAACATCTCTCATTGTGTACCGAGTCTTTTTTCTTGCCACCAGAACGTGGGTGGCATGTTTCTTCATTAGTTTTCTGGAATCATAGTTGGTCATTAAATTGATCTAGTTCTGAATTCTTTCAAATTTGCCTTTACCATATTGTTATTGTTCACTTCACTCTACATCACTTAATATATAAGTTCCCTAATATTTCTGAAACTATCCCTGTCATCATGTTTCTTTGATGTTTTCAGTCTTTGGACTTTGATTTTTGGTTTTTTTTTTTTTTTTCAGTAAGGCAATTGGGGTTAAGTGACTTGCCCAGGGTCACACAGCTAGTAAGTGTTAAGTGTCTGAGGCTGGATTTGAACTCAGGTACTCCTGAATCCAGGGCGGTGCTTTATCCACTGCGCCACCTAGCTGCCCCTGAACTTTCATTTTTATTTAATACCATCTAATTTTCAGGGAGTGTGTTGCTTCCAAGATTTTGCACTTCTTGTGCCCAACTGTTAATCCCTTTCCAATTCTTTATTTTATAATTCTCATTTCCAAACTTTTCCTCTTACACTTTCATTTATAAAAGTGTTTTTCACTCTTTTAAAAACTTTTGCTTACTCTTTTCTCATCATTCTAGTTGAATTTGTGCCCAAGCCTTTTCTCCTTCCCTCCCTCCCTCCCCCCCCACCCCTTCCTTCGTTCCCTCTTTTGGGTTTGTATCTTGAATGCCCCTGTCACCATAATGGCTCTTTTATTGTGGGATTTTTTGTTGTTGTTGTTGTTTCTTACTTTCAGACTTACTTTTGGGGCTTGATATTGGAGCTAGGCTCTTTAATTCTTTGGAGACAACATCTTTGCTGTTCCTTTACTATTTTCTTGGGTTACTGAGTGTTACTTTATTTCAGGATCTCAGTAATGGGCTGGGGACCTTCAAGGTTTTTACTGATCTAGGAAAAATTGTAATTGCACCATTCCTCTTCTCCACCCCCCCCACCCCCCCTTCCCAATTTGAACTTATTAGTCCTTGACCTGTATTTTCATCTAAGGAATAGTAGAATGCTGCTGGACTCAGACCTTATCTGCCCACTGAGAAAGCTCTGCTGGTACAGAGTGACAGAGCTATAGGCTTCCCTTTGCTCTGGTATTCCTGTCCTACTTATTCCATTCCATGTTTCAGATTGGGTTAGAAGCTGGGCCCAAGACTGTGTTCTGTTCCTATGGTGTGAGCCTTACTGCTGTTGTTTGCTTCTGAACTTGCTCCCTTCTTGGTACTCTGGCACCCTGGGGAACAGGTTCTTCACAATCTGCCCTCTATCTAAGGCCTTTGGCCCCTGGTGTTGTGCCCTGTTCCCTGGACCCTGGTCTGGGTCCATGACTTATTTCCCTGTTGCACAACCTCTCCCTGGTTTCCAGAGTGCTCTGCCTGCATGGCACTCCTGATAAGACCTTATCCCTTGTGTCTGTCAACCTCTCAGTCTGTCTCCCAATGCCAGCCTGGGCCAGACTCATGACTCATGCTTTTTTCTGGATTCTTACCATTAAGATTCAATGTGCATCATTTTCTAGATCTCTTTCGAAGAGTTTCTTTTGAGGAGAAGGAGTGTAGGGACTTCTTCCTGCTCTTCGGCCATCTTGTCTCTTCCTTTGGAGCCTCATTTTTGAGAAACAAATTGTGTCTCTTGTATAGGCAGCAGAGCAACCTCCAGGCAGTATCAAAAATTATTTACAATGTCCTTGGCAAGAAACACTTTTTGTTACACTATCTTTAAATTGGTCTCTGTTTCCTCTTTGTCTTTCAATCCATTTTAGTCATACACTTGAGGTCTGGCTCAGGATTTTTTTTTAATAAAATAGTTTAGCCTGTTTACAGATGATAGCAATAAGAGATGTTGTAAACTGGTTGGAGAATTGTCCTGTCTCATGCCACTCTCATTGCACAGGGATGTGGTGGGGTATGTTGATCAGGTTGGCACTCCTAATCACTATCAGTCTTGTTTGTATTCATATCACTATCTTTACCATTGTTCATATTGTCAAGGATGCTGCAAGTAGGCTGGTCAGAAGTAGGGTGGAGAAGGGTTCACTGCATCCATTATTGAGTATGCTAACTTTTTCTGTCATTCTTCTAGATTGTAGATATACAATACCTTCATTTTATTGATCAGGAAACTGAGTCACATACAAATAAGATAAACTGCCTAAGTCATAGAGATAGTAACCTAGCCAGTGTTTCTCTACCTTTCAATCCAATGTTTCACCTACCCTCACTCTCTCATGTTGTCTCTTAAATTTCTAATTAACTTAAAATTCAAAAGTTTCTCAATTCACTGAACATGTTACAATATTTCATTTCTTCTCATTTCATTCTTATGTGGGTTGGCAGGCAGATGAACCCCTTAATGTCTTCTGCTTTACCTCTTAATAAATGTGAAAACTTAAATTTTTTCCAAAAAATAATTAACATTAATTAATTAATCATTAATTAACATATCCTTTAAAGAAAAGAGGACTTTTATTTTCTCCTTGCTCCCTGTTTCCTTGTGTTAGGAGAACTTTTACTGGCTTTCCATTGATATTCTACATATATGCCATGTTTGAACTCCCATTAAATACTTAATATAGGTTTCCTAGAACAGATCTTTCCCAGAAGTACTTGGTTGGCAAGCATACAGAACCATGGCGGGAGTGTTGATTATACCATGTGTGTGTGTGTGTGTGTGTGTGTGTGTGTGTGTGTGTGTGTGTGTATTTTTTTAAACTCAAACTCATTTCAAAGGGCTTTACCAAGTTGAATCAGGTTTATTTCTTTACTTAATTTTGCTTCCTGTTCACTGCCTCTTCTGTCCCGGTTTTACTCTATCAGCATGTATTTGTCAGTTTTACTCTGTCTAAAGTCCTTCATTCAGTCCATTAGTGGCATAATGCTGCTATTCTGATTGTCAACAGTACACTCTCTTTACTTCTCTCATTTGTTGAAGCCATCTGTTTAATTTTTAGCTTTGGAAGAACTGGTCTCTTGATCATCTCTTTCAGTGGAAAAAACTCCTAAACCTTCCAATATAAACATGTGACAATAGAAATAAATATTTAAGTCTCTATGTTCATTTGCTGCCATCCATTGCTTTCCTTTTACTGGATTTTGAGGATGCCACCTGGAAGTCCCTTGTGATGTCACTGCTTTCTAATGGCATACCAGAAAAACATTGAATACTGATGGATTGTGTGATATATTGGTGAAAATTAAAATTTATACACTATTTTAATGCTTCCTAAACCATTTCCTCCCAAGAGCTTTGAGAAAGTTAGCATAAGTATCATTGTAAACTCGACAAGTGCCCAACAATTATAAGCATTTCCATGTATAAATAACAGTAAAAGGGAATTGAACATGAAATTGCACATCTTTATTACCCAGGGACTGGCTTTGCCCATTTCTTTTTTTCTTTAATTTGTGTCCCCTGCAGTTGGTACAATGCTTAACATTATAGTAAATGTCTAATGAGTGATTTCCCTTGTTTCTCTCCCTCCGGTTTTTTTTGCCTCTCTGTTGTTCCTTCATTTCTTCCTGGCAATTTTTTAGGCCACCATTTTCAGGGAATCTGATGATTCGTATATTGCCTCTTCTCGGTTTTGTTAGGTTATTAATTTATGATAGGAAATATCTTTTGTTTTTTCTTTTTAAAAATTAAAATTACCCTTTCAATTTGAAAAAAAAATGTTTTTTCTCCTTCTTAACACCCCCTCTCCACACTGAGGGGGAAATCCCAAATTTTTGTAACAGATATGCATAATCAAGCAAAACAAATTCCCGCAATAAATATGTCCAAAAACAAACTAGAACTAACTAGAGGTATATATCATACTTCATAATCAGTCCTCTGGAATCATGTGTGTTGGTCAGAGCTCTTAAGTTTTTTAAAAGTTTGTCTTTATGGTGGTGTTATTAATTGTATACATTTTTCTCTTGGTTTTGCTCTCTTCACTCTATCATTTATAAACTTCTCTGAAAACTCCCTTTTATAATTTCATACAACATAATGGTATTCCATTACACTCATATAGCATGCTTTGTTCAACCATTTCCATAAAGGGATTTGCGCTTCCCTTTAGTTTCTAGTTCTTAGTCACTACTAAAAAAGCTACAATAAATATTTTTGTACATATTTGTTCTTTTCATTTTTTTTTGATGTCTTTGGAGTCTAGGCCTAGTGATAATACTATTGGTTCAAAGGTTTTCCACAGTTTAATAACTTGTGGGGCCTAGTTGCTTTCCAGAATGGCTATACCCATGCATAAGCCCACCCAACAGTGCATTGGTGTATGTACTTTGTTGTTGCAGCTCTATCATTTTCTTTTTTGTTAACTTTTCCATTCTGATGGTTGTGAGGTAGAATTTAGGGGAGAGTTTGATTTGGAGCATCTTTTTTTATGGTTTTGGTAACTTGGATTTTTTCCCTTTGAAAACTACTTGTTTTTATCAGTTGGGGATTGGCTCTTAATCCTACCAGTTTGTACCATTTCTGTATATATCTAAAATAGATACTACCTCTCATGTTAAGAAAAGATCTATTTATTCTTTAAAAACAAAAATAAGTATTGTTTTATGTCAAAAGCTTATTATCTGGGGCAGCTAGGTGGCGCAGTGGATAGAGCACCAGCCCTGGAGTCAGGAGTACCTGACTTCAAATCCGGCCTCAGACACTTAACACTTACTAGCTGTGTGACCCTGGGCAAGTCACTTAACCCCAATTGCCTCACTAAAAAAAACAAAACAAAACAAAAACAAAAACAAAAACAAAAAGCTTATTATCTTATTGATTATATTAAATGATTTTTGTTGCTTTTACTATTTCTATTATGTTTATAGTTTTCCTAATATTGAAATAACCTTGCATTCCTGGTATAAATTATACCTGGTCATAGTGTATAATATTTTTGATATACTTAGTAATTTTTTTTTATTTACAGTTTTTCATCCTTGTTCATTAGGGGTATTGGTCTCTAGTTTCTTTTCTCTATTTTGATTCTTTCTGGCTAGGAATCAACATTATATTTATATCATAGAAGGAATCTGGTAAGGCCCCTACCTCCTTTTGCTGAAAGTTTATATAATATTTTAATTAATTGTTCTTTGAATGTTTGATTTAAATTGCTTGTAAATCCATCTGGTCTTGTCATCAAAACATTTTGTCATTTGAAACATCGTCTGTGGTTTGTTCAATTTCTTTTTCAATGATTAAGTTGTTTAAATTCTCTCTTGGCATTTCATATATTGCTAAATAGTATTCATTTTATTTATGTTGTTGGTATTATTGGCAGATGGTTGAATGATAGTTTCTATTTCCTTTATTTCTCATTTGTCTTTTTTCTTCTTTTTACTTTTTGATATTAGCAACTTAGTTTTCTTCTTCCCCCCCAAATCAAATTAGCTAGTTTTTTAAAACTCATAGTTTTATTTATTATCTTATTATTATTAGTTTTCCCTTCAAATTAATTAGCCTCTTGTTCAGTTTTCAGAATATCTGTTTCTGTGGTTAATTGAGCTTTTAAAATTTGTTAGTTTCTAGTGTTTGTAGTTGTGTGCCCATCTTATTGATTTGCTCTTTTGTTGATTAAAAGTGATGTATATTTTCCCATAAGTACTGCTCTGACTACCTACCAGAAATTTTAGAATGTTGTCTCATTGTTATCATAGGCTTTAATGAAACTATCTGTGATAAAATTCTCTGACTCATCAGTTTTTCAGGATTTATTTATTTATTCAATTACTTTTAATTCTTCAGTGCCCCTTTATTTTTATTTTTTATTATATTACAGTCAGAGATATGTTTAATATTTATTCTTTACTTCATATATTTTTGAGCGTTTTATACCTTATTACATGCTCAGTTTTCATAATGGTGCTTGCACAGCACCTTTCCATTCCAAGTCAGTAGTCACCAGAGATCTATCAAATCTAACTTTCTAATCTAAGTTTCTGGTTAAGTCTATAACTTCATTTCTATCTATCTGCCTGTCTTTTAAATTTGTGTAGTACAGTTTTATTACCCATTTTCTCATGTCTCATTTGGCTTTTTTGGGGTGCTATGCCATAAGCTACATATATGGGCAGTGTTTATGGTATTATTATTGAAATGTGTAGTTGCTTATGTTGTCATTGTTTTCTATTGTTAAGCATTTATTATTCCCCCCCCCCTCTTCCTACTTCCCCTTACCCTCTGTATGTAAAGACAGAAGGATAAAAGAAAAAGAAAGTAGGAAAGTGAGTGTACACATAAATGGAGCATTGTATCAAAAGTCTATCCATGTTGCTTTGATTCTTCCTTCACAGTATGACTAATGCAGAAATATGTTTAATGTTATTGTACATATATAACCTATATCAGATTGCTTGCTGTCTTGGGGAGCAGGGAGTGTGGGGAAGGAGGGAAAAAATTTGAAACTAGAAATCTTAGGAAAACATGTTAAAAACCATCTCTACATGTAACTAGAAAATAATAAAATACATTTATTATTTAAAAAATCATAGCCATGTCCAAAAATGTTTTCTTATTCTTCCTATTAGTCCATTATCTCTCTCTCATGAGGTGGGTAACATTCTCCTTTACCAGCCTTTTGGGATGATGGTTAATTATTTTGATGATCAGAGTTCTTAAGTCTTTTAGAAGTATTAGTTTATCATTTAATTTATTCTTCTAGTTCTGTTCACTTCTTTCTGTGTCAATTGACATAAGTCTTTCCAAGTTTCTCTGAAAACATCTTTTTCTTCATTTCTTACAGCACTGTACTATGACATTACATTTGCCATAATTTATTCAGTCATTATCCAGATGATGGGTACTCGTATAGTTTTAACTTCTTTGCCACCATAAAAAGCTGCTAGAAACATTTTCTTATGTATTGAATCCTTTCTTCTTTCTTTAATCTCTTGAAATATGAGATTAGAAGTGGTATTGTTGGGTCAAATGATATTTATTTTTAGTAAACATAATTTCAAATTGCTTTCTAAAATAATTGGACCAATTCATAGTCCAGCAACAGTACATCAGTGTTCCTATTTTTTCACAGCCTCTTCAACAAATGCCATTTTTGGGGTTAGCTTTGCCAATAGGCTGGGAAAATGAGCAAACAACAACAAAAAGAACCTGACCGTAGAAATTAACTATGGTGAACAAGGAAGACAAAAACACAAACTCAGAAGAAAACAGGCAAAATGGCTGCATCCAAAGCTGTGCCCTTACCATTCCCCAAAGAAAAATATGAATTGGTCTCTGGTCCCCCAAAAAATTCCTAGAAGAGCTCAAAAGAGTTTCAAAATCAAAATTGAGAGGTAGAGCAAAAATTAGGAAAAGAAATGAGAGAGTGATACAAGAAAAGCATGAAAAAAACAATCAACAGTTTGATAAAGGAGGCGCAAAAAAAGTTCTGAAGGAAATGACACCTTAAAAAAAAACAGAACAGGCCAAACAGTAAAACAGGCACAAAAATATACTCAAGAAAATAACACCTTAAAAAGCAGAATTGGGGGCAGCTAGGTGGCACAGTGGATAGAGCACCCTGGATTCAGGAGGACCTGAGTTCAAATCTGGCCTCAGACACTTAACACTTACTAGCTGTGTGACCCTGGGCAAGTCACTTAACTCCAATTGCCTCATCTCCCCCCTCCCCCCCCCAAAAAAAAGCAGAATTGGCCAAATGGAAAAAGATATACCAAAAATTCACTGAAGAGAAGAACTTAAAAAACAGAATTGGCCAAATGGAAAAAAAGATAAACAAACAAAAAAAATTAACTGAAGAAAAGAACTCCTTAAAAAGTAGAATTGGCCAGATGGAAAAAGAGTCTAGACATCATATTTCAAAAAATTATCAAGGAAAACTGATATTCTAGACCTAGAAGCTGAAATAGAAATTGAAAGAATCCACTCATCATCTACTGAAAAAGATCCCAAAATGAAAACTGCCAGAAATATAACCAAATTCTAGACTCCCAGGCCAAGAAGAAAATATTTTAAGTAGTCAGAAAGAAAACATTCAAATATCATGGAGCCTCAGTCAGGATCACATGATATTTATTAACTTGTACATTAAAGAATCAGAGGGCGTGAAATAAAATAGGACAATATGGTAAGAGGACATAGGAGGTAGGATTACAGCCAAGAATCACCTCCCTAGCAAATCTGAGTATAATCCTTCAGGGAGGAAAATGGATATTCAATGAAAGAGAGGATTTTCAGGCATTCTTTTTTTGTTTGTTTTTTTGTTTTGTTTTTGCAGGACAATGGGGGTTAAGTGACTTGCCCAGGGTCACACAGCTAGTTAAGTGTCAAGTGTCTGAGGTCAAATTTGAACTCAGGCCCTCCTGAATCCAAGGCTGGTGCTTTATCCACTGTACCACCTAGCTGCGGGGGCCCCCCCCCCCCCCGCATTCTTGATGAAAGAAACCAGAACTGAATAAAAACTTTGACTTTCAAATTCAAAACTAAAAGACACATAAAAAAATGTTAATGGAAAAGAGAAATCATAAGGGATTCAATAAGGTTAAGATATTTACATTCCTTTGGGGGAAAAATAATATAACTCCTAGGACAGTTAGAAAGAGTCTACATAGACAAAGGGCATGAGGGTGAGGGAAATATGATGGAATATATAAAACCAATGAAAGGGTCTGAGAAAGAGGAATACATGGAGAGAGGGGAAAGGGGAAGGAGGGGTGGAATAGGGCAAATTATCTCACATAAAAGAGGAATGAATGCTTTTTTACATTGTGTGATGAAATAATGAGATTTAGCAGATACTCAAAGACCCACCTGGAGATTAATCTAGACTGATTGAATCAAGTGAGAGTGATTAACTGCTGATTAGCCTACTTCAAGTTAACTGGATTGTAATCACACCTTGAGAACACCTTCAGAACCAATGGATTTGGATGATGCCAACCAATCAGCTTGAAGCAGTGTGTAAGGTCTGCCTCTGTTCCAGACCTATAAAAAGCTTCCACAATCAGTTTGCGAGAGAGAGTTCGTGATTGAAGCAGGCTTGTGGCAGAGGATTGAGGAAGAACCAGACCAGGCTGGAACTCTAGGCTAAATAGGCTTTTTTCTTAACTTTCTGAACTCCATGGGAATATCTGTATGTTTTAACAAATGTTTAATGCCCAAGGACTGGTGCTAAAGCTTCTAATTTAAGGCAACCACAATTTAGAATTTAAACATCACAATTGGAAGGGAATATGTGAGTTGGGGGACTCTGAATCTTACTCTCATCAGAATTGGCTTGAAGAGGGAATAACATAGTTGGGTGTCAAAATCTGTCAAAGGTAGGAGAGTAAGAGGGGGGGTGTAAGAAGGGGAAGGGTGCTTATAGAAGGATGGGTTGATTGGAAGAGGTTGTAAACCAATTTTTTTTTTTTACGTGAGGCAATTGGGGTTAAGTGACTTGCCCAGGGTCACACAGCTAGTAAGTATTAAGTGTCTGAGGCCAGATTTGAACCCAGGTACTCCTGACTCCAGGGCCGGTACTCTATCCACTGTTCCACCTAGCTGCCCTGTAAACCACTTTTGATGATGGAGAGAATAAAAAGAGAGAGTTTGATAAATTGGGGGAAGGCAAATACATAACAATCACAACTGTGAAAAAAATTTCAATAAATTTCTCTGATAAAGACCTTATTTCTCAAATATATAGAAAACTAAGTCAAATTTATAAGAATACAAATCATTTCCTATTTGATAAGTGGTCAAGGGACATGACCAGGCAGTTTTCAGATGAAGTAATCAAAACCATCTATAGTTATATGAAAAAGCATTCTAAATCACTACTGATTAGCAAAATAGAAATTAAACCAATTCTGAGGTACTACCTCATGCCTATCGGATTGGTTTATATGACAGAAAAGGAAAATTAGAAATGTTGGAGAGGATATGGGAAAATTGGGACAGTAATGTACTGTTGCTCAAGTTGTGAACTCATTACATCATTCCAAAGAGTATCCCAAAGACATTAAAAAAAACACAAAAAGGACTTACATGTCCAAAAATATTTATAGTAGTTCTTTCCATGGTATCAAAAAATTGGAAATTGAGGAGGTGTCCATTAATTGGAGAATGACTAAACATGTTCTGTATAGGATTATGGTGAAATACTATTGTTTTTAAGAAATGACTAACAGGATGATTTCAGAAAAACCTGGAAAACCTTAAATGAACAAGAACATTGTACACAGGGGGCAGCTAGGTGATGCAGTGGAAGAGACCAGGCCACTATGTGTTGCTGGGGAAAGTGAGAGAAAGGTCCTCTTAATCATAGAGTTAGCACCATAGTTATTGTTTGCATGAAAGAGACTTTCAAGGGGGCAGCTAGGTGGTGCAGTGCATAAAGCACAGTTCATGGATTCAGGAGGAACTGAGTTCAAATCTGGCTTCAGACACTTGACAGGTACTAGCTGTGTGACCCTGGGCAAGTCACTTAACCCTCATTGCCCCTCAAAACAAACAAAGAAAAAGAACATTGTACACAGTAACAGTAATATTGTGTGATGATCAACTGTGAATGATAGCTATTCTCAGCAATACAAAAAATTAAAGACAATTCTGAAGGACTTATGAAAATGTTATCTACCTCCAGAGAAAGAATCGATGGATTCTGAATGTAGATCATAGTATCCTTTTTTTTTTTTAAGTGAGGCAATTGGGGTTAAGTGACTTGCCCAGGGTCACACAGCTAGTAAGTGTTAAGTGTCTAAGACCGGATTTGAACTCAGGTACTCCTGACTCCAGGGCCGGTGCTCTATCCACTGCACCACCTAGCTGCCCCATAGTATCCTTTTTTAAACTTTATTTTTTGGTCTGTATTTTCTTTCACAACATGACTAATATGGAATTAGAAAAATTAAATAAGCTTGTTTTGCCTATCAGCGCTTCCTTCCGACCTTTCTATTCTCTAATGTACATTTAAAAGCTATTTCAATAACCTTCCCTTCCTTTTTTGATATCAAGTGTTCCTAACCCAAATCCTTCCTGTCTGCACACCCGACCCTTTTAAATAATGGGGGGGGGGCTCTTGTAAAAATTCATTTAATCAAACAAAACTAATCCATTCAGTAGCCATTTCCAAAAATGGATTTCTCTTTCTGAACCTCGAGTCCATTTCATTTCTGTCAGGACACGAGTGATCCCCTTCATCACACCTTTAACATCATCTTCCTGGGATGTTCGGGGACTTTTCCCTTTCTGCCTAAAGACTCAGAATCAGAACCCTGAAGGCTAACGATTCACTGGCCAGTAGCAGATGACTGTGGATTTCTGGGACTTTTTGCCTGGCCTGGAGCTTTGTTTGCTGGTGGGACCCTCTCCTGTTGCTTTCAGGCACCTGACTGATTTCGTGTATAATTTATAGGTGGATAATGGCACTCTAGATTCTCATTGGATTTCTTGAGCATTATTCTATCTAATGTGAATTTTGGGTTTTTGCTTGAGTAAATTTTTGGTAGCTACCAAATTTGCTCAAGTTCAGACAATCATGTTGGGCTAAAAGTTTGTCCATAAGTTATTGAAATGGAATAATTCAAAAGTAGCAAATTCCATGAAATAGCTAAATAGTAATTACTTCTTTCTTTCTCTCTTGCTTTCCCTTCCTTCCCTCCCTCCTTCCTTCCTTTTTTTTTGCGGGGCAATGAGGTTTAAGTGACTTGCCCAGGGTCACACAGCTAGTGTCGTGTATGAGGCTAGATTTGAACTTGGGTCCTCCTGAATCCAGGGCAGGTGCTTTATCCACTGTGCCACCTAGCTGCCCATAGTAGTTACATCTCAATATATAGAGAGCTAGATTCATAGCTTATAGCTTACATTTATCTAGTGCTTCACACAGAATTTTCATATGTATTTTCTCTAGATCCTACATTAACCCTTTGAGGTAGGCAGTTCAAACACTTTTCTCCATTTTACAGATGAGGAAACTAAAACTTGGGAGTATTAAATGACTTGATAAAGGTCCCACAGCTAGAAAGTTACAAACCAAGGAATTCAAGTTCCAAATCCCGCATGTCTTCTAATATAATACGTATTGTTTATAGCAACTCCATTTGAAGCTGAACTATTTTATTTATAATAGCTGTGAAAAATAACTTTGTAAACCTTACAGTCTTATGTAAGTATAAATTATTTTTACTATCCTAGATTTAATAGTGAAGTCACGAATCATGAAATCACTCTTAAAGATTAGAGATTGTAGTAAAATGGCCAACTACTTAGGAGAAGGGAGAGATCATCACTTCAAAGTTTTTGCCCTATAGGGAGAATCTCTTTTGAGGACTTTTTTTGTAGACAGAATAACTTGAAAGTGAAATGAATCACTTATGGAAATCCCTTTCTACCTGGGGGAGTGTTACATCCTTTGGGTAATGTTCACCACCTCCCTGCTTTCACAATGCATTCAAGAGGCTGGGAAGATTTCAAGGATGGATAATTTTTCAACACATTAAAAAAAATTCAATCGTTTTCCTCCCAATCCTTTCATTCTAAAATTTTTACTTCTCTTCCATAACCAATTCAGTAAGCCCACTTGAATTTCTCATCACCATATAGCAGTCATTCGATTTCCTTTCACTTTTCTCCATTCTCATACATGGCAGTTTTAGTTCTCTCTCCCATTCCTCTTTTTTTTTGTGCTTAGCCACCGTGACACAACTTTTATTTCAATGAAAAGCATGTTGAATGGTAGTGGTGAAAATGGGGTCAGACAGCAGTGCCACTGTTGTCCAAGGTAACCTTCCATTTCTTATTTTTCTTTAACCTCCATTAATGAACCTACTCAGAGAGCTGTTCAACTGAAGGGAAAAAATTATCCCCTAGGCACTATCTATTCTGCTCACAATACCCCACAGAATATTCATACATGCTCCTCAGACTATATGTGATTGGTTATTGTCAATGTAAAATGGGAACTGCTTGAATCTTAGAGTTCCATGGAAATGTTGAATGATCTCTAGCAGGTCTTGCAATACAGGTCTGTCCGTTGCCTGTGATGCCATTTTTTTCTCTTTTAAAAAAAAAGTTTATGCTTAAAGCATTTGATTTTTCTGTAACAGCTCTATCTCAGTATTATACTCCTCTGCCATTGTATCCTCTCCTTTAACAAAGAAAAACAGTTAAGTAAAACCAATCAAAAGAGCATCTATGTTCTGAAACATTTCCTAGTCATAGTGTCCTACCTATCCACTGAGAGGAGAGAGCTGTGTTTTGTCTGTTTTCCTTTATAAAGACTGACTGTTACAGTTAATCGGATTTTTGCTTTGATTTGCAAAAATGTATGCTCTTCTCCTGGTTTCTCTTCACCCAGTTTATAAAAATCTTTCCATCTTTTTTTCTGAACTTGTCATTTCTTGCAGTGCACCAGTTTTCTGTCATTTGCTTCTCCCATTTAATTCAGATGTTGATGCATTGTCATTTTGTCTCCAGTTTTTAATTCCCTACCACAAAAATTGGTCCCATGAATATTTTTCTGTGATGGGACCTTTCTTTGCCTTTAATGAGACATATGTCCTCTAGTGGGATTGCTGGGTCAAAAAGTATATAATGTTTTGGGTTTTTTGGTTTGCTTCTTTGTTTTGCAGGGCAGTGAGGGTTAATTAACTTGCCCAGGGCCACACAACTAGTAAGTATCAAGTGTTTGAGTTCGGATTTGAACTCAGGTCTTCCTGACTCTGGGGCCGGTGCTCTATCCACTGCACCACCTAGGTGCCCCTGTATATAATTATTTTTCCTTAGAAACTGTTTTAAAGAATTGATTAGGGCCTTGGAATAATCATCTTTGAGCAGACTGAAGTTCTCTGTCCTTTAGAGTCATAGAATCATCCTTAAGAGGGATCATGAAGACCCTCTAGCCCAACCCCTTCATTTTATAAAGAAAAAAAAATTAGCTAAAAGATATGAAGTTACAGTCCTGTGAAGTTCCTAGTTAAGAGCAGAGCTGGGATTGGAAACCAAGTTTCATGAGTGCTTTATAAAAAGTTATTTAAAAATAATCATTTTTCATTCAATAAAATATGACTCAGCAAACATTTATGAAGCACTTATCAAGTACAAATTAAGTCAAACCAGTACAAATTAAGTGCTAACAGTGTATCAAGGTTTTTTTTTTTTTCCCCCCAGGGCAGTGAGGGTTAAGTGACTTGCCTAGAGTCATAGAGCTAGTAAGTGTCAAGTGTCTGATCCGGATTTGAACTCAGGTCCTCATGAATCCAGGGCCGGTGCTTTATCTACTGCGCCACCTAGCTGCCCCCCAATATACCAAATTCTATACCAAATGTTGTATGTAGATAAAATGAAAGGCAACTCCCCCCCTCCCCAAAATACCCAGTACCTGCCTTCAAGGAGCTCACAGTCTACTGAGGGAGAAAACCTAGAAACAATTAAGTATAAGGAAGAGGTATGTACTGGATAGATTAGAGATAATTTTAGATGGAAGGCAGTAGTATAAAGGATCAGGAAAGACTTCTTGAAGAAGGTGAAATTTTAGGTAAGATTTTAGGGAAAGTAGAAAATCCGAAGATGGAGATAAGGAAAGAGAATTCTAGGCATGGTGGACAGTGGGTGAAATCGCACAGTCGGGAGATGGACTGTGCGTTGTATGAGAAGCAGTAAGAAGGCTAGGATTACTAGATTGCAGAGTATGTGGTGAGGAATGAAGTATAAGAAACCTGGAAAGGTAGGAAGCAACCGGGTTATTAATGGCTTTAAAAGCCAAGTAGAAGATTTAAAATTTGATTCTGGAGGAAATACAGAGCTTCCAGATTTTAATGAATGGGGAATGTGGGGGTTGATAATAACTACTTGAACTTTAAGAAGACCAAAGTGGCAGCCTGGAGTGCAGAGAGACTTGAGGCAGAGAGATCAACCCACAGGCTGTTAAAATAATACAGGATTATGGTGCTAAGGGGCCTACAAAAGAAGATAGACTTGACAGGGTTTGCTGCTAATTGGATTTGGGGGTTTGAGAGACAGCGAAGAATCAATGACATGCTGATTATGGGCCTTAGTGACTGGTTATGGTAGACTGAATAGTAATAGAGAAGTTAGGAAGAGGGGAAGGCTTAAGGTAGGAAAGATTGTATGTTTGGCTTTGGAAATGTTGATTTTATGATGTCTACGAAACATCCAGTTTGGAGATTGGAGGTCAGGAGAGGTTTTAGAGCCAGATAAGTAGACTTAAGAATCATCTGTATGGAGGTGATAATTGAATCTTTGAGAGATGAAATTACCAAGGGAAAATAGAGGGAGAAGGGAAGGTGGTCCATGACAAAACCTTTGGGGGAATTCATAGTTAGCTAACCTGGCCTGGAGGAAAAGGCACTGTGATCACAGTTCTGAGTTGCAAGTAAATATCTTCAGGAGCATGTTTTTCAATAGTGTCAGTAGTACTACAGGAAGAACACTGTGCTGCGTGCAGTGCTTCAAGCACTGGACCTAGAGTCAGGAAGACTAGAGTTGAAATACTTTACAAGCTATGAACTCGGTTAAATGACTTGGGCAAGTCATTTAACTTCTGTCTGCTTCAGTTTCCTCATGTAACATGAGGATAATGATAACATCTACCTACCAGCATTGTGAAAATCAAATGAGATAATAATAAAGCCTTTTGGAAATATTAAAGTATTATATAAATGCTAGCTATTATTATTGTTGTTATTGTTTTATCTACCTCCTTTTCCATTTGGCCAATTTGGCTTTTCAAGGCATTCTTTTTCTCATTGGCTTTTTGTACCTTTTTTACCATTTGGTCTAGTCTGTTTTTTAAGGTGTTATTTTCTTCAGTTTTGTGTGTGTGTGTGTCTCCTTTACCAAACTGTTGACTTTTTTTTCATGTTTTTCTCTTTCCATTTATTCCTCTACCTCTCTTTATTTTCAAAGTCCTTTTTGAGCCCTTCTATGGCCTGAGACCAATTCATATTTTCCTTGGAAGCTTTGGATTTAGGAGCCTTGACTTTGTCTTCATCTTCTTCTGAGGGTGTATTTTCATCTTCCTTGTCACCATAGAAACTTTCTAGGGTCAGCATTTTTTTTTCCTCTTTGCTCCTTTTCCCAGCCTTTTTCTTGACTTTTAACTCTTTGTTAAACAAAGTGGGACACTGCTTCCAGAGTGGAGGGTGCACTGTCCCAAGCTTCAGGCTGTTTGTGCAGCTGTTTTCAGAGTTCTCTTTAGTTCTTTCAAGATGTTAAGATTTAAGGAGAGTTATGTTTACTATTCCCCTTGACCTGGCCTCTGATCTGTAAGCACACACAGGCCTGCTTTTTTGTCATGGAACTATGAGTCCCACTCCACTGTGGCTGTAAGCTCTGGTGTCCTTGTATTCCTCCCCCGCCTGGGACCATCACCCAAGACTGTGACCTGGATCTCCGAGTATGGGCAAAACAAGAGTCCTGCCTCAGTGCTAGCAGAGATCCCTGTAATCTTCTGACCAATTTTTTGAACTCCTTACCTTCTATGGGCTGAGTTCCAGAAGCAGTTGTTGTCACAGCTGATTCAGGGGCTCCCAAGGCCTATTCCTGGGTTTCTGTGGCTCTGTCTGTGTCTATGCTGGGGTTGGGTCTTTGCTGGCATGGCTTGTGCTGGGTTGCTCACCTCGGTACAACGGATCTTTCCCATTGAACTTCTAAGTTGTCTTTGAATGGAAAATGATTTCCCCCTGTCTTTTTGTGGGTTCTGCTGCTCCAGGAATTGTCTTATGGCATTATTTGAAGGTATTTGGAGGGGTCTCAGTCAGGTCACTGCCTTTCCTCTTCCATCTTGGCTTGACCCCCTCTACTTAAATCCTCAGAGTTGGTTTAATTGACGCTTTTCTAATAAATAATGACTTAGAACATTTTTTCCATATGACTATAGTTTTGATTACTTCATCTGCAAACTACCTACTCATATCCTCTGACCATTTATTATTTGGGGAATGACTTGCATTCTCATACATTTGATTCAGTTCTCTACATATTTGAGAAATGAAGTCTTTATCTGAAATATTTGCTATTTTCTGCTTTCCTTCTCATTTTCAACCCAAGATTTTTTGAAGTGATCTCATCATTTCTTCTGGGGCAATAATAGTTTATTATATTCACATAATACGGTTTTTTCAGCCATTTCCCAAGTAATGATACAACTCTTAGATTCTATTTTTTTTTCTTTTTTCTCTTTTACTATTTCTGTCAGGGTTAGAAAGTTTCTTTTGCCTTTTACTTTTCCTACCCTAATATTACACTTCCTCCTAACCACTCCTCTTCCAATCCCTAATTATTCATTTCCATGTTGAATTTTATTTATTTCTATACTAGACTGTATTTTTGTGTTAAACCCTTCTTTATCCATTTCAGTTAATAATAGTAATAGTAAGTATTTATAAAGTGCTTTATGGTTTGCAAAGTGCCTTACCATTTATCGTCTCATTTGGTTCTTCCAGTAACTCTGAGAGATGTTAAGGATCTTGCCCAGGGTCACACATTTAAGAAGCATTTGAAGCTGGACTCCCAAGTCCACAATTCTCACTGTTGTACCATCTTGCTTCCTGAAATATATGCTATAAAATGGAGGAAAATGCACCGAAAGGAACTTTTACTAATGCCCAGGGAAAATGAGTCCACAAAGCAAATATTTAAAATCCTCTACTGTATTTTATAGTCCAATACTTAGGGATTCATTGTAGAAGTCAGAAGTCAAAAAAATATCAATTGAAATATAAAGAAGCTAAAGAAAATGATTTTTTAATGAATAAAAAAAAACTTGAAACCTTAATGTTGCTTCTTTTACATGCCAACAGTCATAGTGTTCTCCCTTCTCAACCTTATTAAAAAGCTTTTTAGAACTGAGTCTGATACTCAGAATCCATTTTTAAAAAGCACCATTAAAATATTATCATACTTGTTAAACCTCTTGGGATGACAACCCCTACCCCCACCCCGCCACATACACACATGCAAATGCTCCCACATGGGAGTTCAGAGTTCTGTGTCCTCTCTGACATCTCAAGTTAGCATTAGGAGTCTAGATTCTCTTGGTCCAGGGCTTTCCCATTCTGAGTGTCTCTGTGCTTGTCCTTACTATTCCCTGTGGGCTTCCAAGACCTCTACCTTGTGGCTTACTGAACTCTTTTCTGCTTTGTCAAGGGGGTCTTCCTTTCTTTTTGTGGGGCCTGTGGTTGCTTCCCCTGGGAGGCTGAATTGTTTTATTTTGTTTTTGTTGTGCTGATTACTTTTGCTGGCATGCCCCTTCCTTCTTATCTCTGGAGTTCTGGCTCAAGAGTGAGTGTGAGAGAGTGTGTGTTTGTGTGTGTGTGTGTAGTTGTTGGGTAGATGAAGTGACTTACTATAGTTTTTCATTAGATTTCTGGATAATTATTTATTCTGATGTCAATTTCAGGTTTTTGTTGCATTTGGTAAGTGGAAGCTGGGCTGTTTACTTCTGGGTTCAGGCATCCATCTTTGCCAGGAGTCTCTTAGTTATGGTTTCTGGTGACAAGGAGAATAAGTATAATTTCTCAACCAAGTGACAGCCCTTCACATTTTTTGATGTGTTCCTGCCATCATCTCTCCTTCACCGTAATGTATACCATTCCTTCCATGGCAAGCATTCAAGGCCCTTCCTAATCCTGACTGCTATTTTCTTAATAGTGCCCAGCTTATTGATGGCCTTCCAAACACATGGTGCCCAGACAGTCCTGCATTTGTGGTCTGATCCAGGGAACAGACAGAGGAATTGTTGCCCTCTTACCTGCCCCTAAAAGTAAGCATTGAATAAATCTTTGTTGAACTGAATTGGGCAGAAAACTTTCTCAGATTGAGCAAGTAAATGAAAGGTTCTTATGTTTATAAAAATCTCTAACAATTCTTTTCCCTTGCTATATCTAATGCAAGTCCTATCCACAATCAAGTGAACTCCATACTGTATGTGTGTATGTGTATGTATGTATGTGTGTATGTGTGTATGTGCACTGATATATATATATACACACACACACACACATTTTTTCTGTATGATTTTGACATTTATGTTTTAATACCTGAGATGATAGGTCTCTTGAAGGCAGAAACCTTTTCATAAGGGGAATATTGTTGCTAGCAGCTTATTTATTTATTTGTTTGTTTGTTTATTTATTTATTTGGTGAGGCAATTAGGATTAAGTGACTTGCCCAGGGTCACACAGCTAGTAAGTGTTAAGTGTCTGAGGCCGGATTTGAACTCAGGTACTCCTGACTCCAGGGCCGGTGCTCTATCCACTGCATGATCTAGCTGCCCCCCAGCAGCTTATTTATTACTATTGCTCAGTATTGTCCCCAGGAATGTTGACCAGTTAGTGTGGTATCTATAGTATTTTCTGAGGAAGTGTGAGCTGCTGATATTAGGATGGTTAACACTGGTTCAGAAGGGATACTAGGCGAGTGCATTATACAAGTAAAATAAATGAAATGGAATTTGTAATAGAGCAGCATGAAATCTAAGTAATATTGCTTCAGGAAATCTCAATTGATTCTCAGTCATTTTTACAATAGGTGTTGTAGAGCTTTTATCAGGAAGTTGAAATTGCATGAACATAACTTGCCTGGTGAGAAATATAGAACAGCGTGCTCATTCTGCCTCTGCATCCTTTCCGCCCCCTCTAGCTAAAATGTACAGGTGGGACCACTGCCGAGAGAGAACAGTCACATCCTAGGCATTAGAGCAGTGAATCAGTGGGAAACTGATCAGTCTGGAGACATGAGCAGAAAAGATACATTCCTCTACGGCTGGCATTGAGGGTAGGGGTAAAGGTCTGTTGAATCAAACAGTATGTAGAGAACAGAAATTTCCTCTCTTGCTGTGACTGGCATTTACTTTTACTTGGTTATCATTTACTATCATGGTCTCTGTGAAGAAGGGTTTTTCTGGGAGGGAATGGAATGAATGAGATTAGTGGGAGCATTTCTGTAAAGAATGGCATAAAGGAAATTAGAAGAAGATTATTTACTTAAGAGACTAAGTTTTTAACTAGGAAAAATCTTACTTATCCAGTGTGTTCCAGCCACTGATTAATTCATAATAGCAATAATAATAAGCACTTATATAGCACCTACTGTGTGCAAAGCACTGTGCTGAGAGCTACTCTAGCTCATTACCAGCTTTTCCTAACCCCAAGGCTAGATTCCTTGAGAATATATAATAAGTAGCTATAAGTAGTCTCTAATAAGTAGCTCCATCTCTCCTCTTACTCTCTTACATCCTTGCAAGTTCTCTCTGCAGTTGCTACTGATCTTAATTGGCAAATCTAGTGACCTTTTCTCATTGCCCATTCTTCTTGACTTCTCTGCAGCATAGGACAGTGTTGATCACCTTCTTCTTGATAGTCTTTTCTCTTTACATTTTTGGATCAGCATTCTCTCCTGGTTCTCGCATCTGTCTCATCTCTCCTCAGGTGATTTGGCTGGATCCTCATTCCCTTTACACCTACATACCACGGGTGAGCCTTTTCTCATCCCCTAAACTATTTCACTTGGTAATTTCATTAGCTCCCATCGATTTAATTATTAATCAATTATTTATTTAATTATTATCTGCTGACTTCCATTTTCTAGTTTACAATTGCCTTTCAGACATTTCAAACTGGATGTCCAAAACTTAATTCGTTATTTTCCCACCAAGCCCTTTGTGCTTCCCTACTTTCCTGTTCCTCTTTCCCCATAGCTTATCTGTTGCTATGGTCTGTCCATTTCACTTGTGCAAGATCTTTTGAATCTGCCCCCTTCTCTCATTCGATTCTGGTAGATGCATCCTGCCTTGGACTAGAAGCCTATGGTTAGTCTGCCTGTTCCAAGTTCCTCTCCACTTCAGTCCATCCTTCATTCAGCTGCCAGAGTGCTTTTCTTGAAGCACAGGGCCAGCTGTGTCACTCTCATACTCAGTCAGCTCCAATGACTCCCTTTCATCTCTAGGATCAATCACAAAATCATCTCTTTGGCATTCTAAGCACCTTTACCCCCAGCACATACTCTTCAGTCTTTTGCCCTTGGCCTCTTTGCTGTTCCAAGAACAATATGTTTCATCTCTCGTCTCCAGGCCATTTCTCTGGCTATCCCCCAGTGCTCTGGGATGCTCTCCCTCCTCAACGCTGCCTCTTGGCTTTCTTCAGGCTTCAGGTCTCAACTAACCCTATCATCTACTGAGAGAGAGCCTACCCCTACAACTCCTCTTAATTCTAGTGCCTTCTCTCTATTACTTATTTCCTATTTATCCTGAATATAACTTGTTTGTACTTAGTTGTTTGCATGTTGTCTACCCCACTAGATTGTGAACTCATTGAGGGCAGGGACTGTCATTCCTTTATTTTTCCCTCCAGCACTCAGCACCATACTTGTCAGTTTGTAGGTGCTTAATAAATGTTTATTGACAGAGTGAATGGTTTTTTATGAATCTTATCTCATTTGATACTCAAAATTGCTCTGGAAAGTAGATTTTATGATTCTACTAATTTTATAGTTGAGAAAACTGAGACAAATAGGTTAATGACTTGCATGAAGTCACCTAGCTG
The DNA here is from genome assembly GCF_019393635.1 of Dromiciops gliroides. Classification (NCBI taxonomy): domain Eukaryota; kingdom Metazoa; phylum Chordata; class Mammalia; order Microbiotheria; family Microbiotheriidae; genus Dromiciops; species Dromiciops gliroides. The sequence goes on from NC_057861.1 coordinate 533,925,324, forward strand.
GAGTTTTGAATTCAGGTCTTCCTGATGCCATGACTCACACTTTTCCCACTGCATAGTCTACAACTTCTCTTAAATTGGTATCAAAGTATGGTATAAAGTATAAGGACAATTAAAAAAAAAACCAGATATGAAATGAAGTCTGTAAGTTCCTTTCTCCAGATCTGAATAACAGTTGATGTTTATGCTGCTGTTTTACTTTAGGCCTTTGATGTAACTCCTTCGAAATATATTTAACAATTCTGGGAAATAAAAAGTAGAAGCTTTGTTAGCTCATTTTACAGATAATTGACTTATCCATAGTCACATAGCTAGTAACTTTCAAAAGCAGAATTTGAACTGCTGTCTTTTGACTCTAAATCTACCACTCTTTCTCCTTAACAGCTCTTGAGAGAGCTGTTTTTCTTCTCTTTATTTCTTTCCCCCAGAAGAATGTCTTTTGTACTTCAACCCTATTTATGCCTCTTAATTTCTTCCATTGCTTAGCAAACAAAGTGCATGCCACAGAACTAGTACTTAAAAATACTTACTGACTGACAGATTCATTCTTTCTCTTGTTTTCACCATGGTTTCAGACTCAGAATTTTTTTTTTTGCGGGGAAGCAAATCAGTGCCAAATGACTTTGTCCAGGGTCACACAGCTTGTCAGTGGCTAAGGTAAGATTTGAACTCAGAACCTCCTGACTCCAGGGCCAGCACTCTATCCACTGCCCTACCTAGCTACCTCTATTTTTTCTAAAACAAATAAGCCTTGTACACTAACACCATGGTGCATTATAAAAAATGTGGAAAGTCAGGAGCTCAGAGTCCAGCTTTTCCACCTGCTAATCTTGATAAGTACCTACCTATAATCTCTCCTGTTTCCTCAGATGTAAAATAAAGACAATAGTGTTTGCGCTATCTGCCACTCAAGGTTGTTTTGAGTAACAAATTAGATAATTAATGTCAAGTGCTTTTTAGCCTTAATGACTATATAAATATCACTTATTATTCTTAAATGAATTAAGAAACAAGATAGTAGAGAGCAGAAGGAGACATCTGGTGGGAGGATGAATTGGCAATGTGTAAAAGAACTAAGAAGGTTAGAAACACTGGGGGAGGTAGTAGAAAGTAGGGATAAATGTTAAGGAAGAAGAAGAAACCAATGATGACAGCCTGGTGAACTGGGGAGGATCACGGAATTGCTCCTATTGGTAAATGTCCTTATGTCTGTATTGGCATAATTATTTTTAGGGTAAGATGCTAATTCATGTTTATGATGATGATCCTTAGTCCTCAAGGATGGTTAAAATTAGGATCTATACATTCTCTCTCACACTTCCTGCAGGGATGACGGTAATACTTTTTTTTTTTAATTTTTGTTGGACAATGAGGGTTAAGTGACTTGCCCAAGGTTACACAGCTAGTAAATGTCAAGTGTCTGAGGCTGGATTTGAACTCAGGTCCTCCTGAATCCAGGGCCAATGCTTTATCCACTATGCCACCTAGATGCCCCAACTGTAATACTTTTAAAACACACACATACCCTAAACCATGTTAAATTACAATAAAGGTTTTAATATCTAAAAGTTACCTTTCATTTCTTAGGAATCTAACATCTGGAAACTATTTTATATAACTCAGATTTCTAAACTATATAGTTGTCTGGAGGCAGCTAGGAGGCTCAGTGGATAGAGGGCTGGCCTGGAGTCAAGAAGACCTGAGTTCAAATCCTGCCTTCGATACCAGCTCTGTGACCCTGGGCAAGTCCCTTAACCTCTGTTTGCTTTAATTCACTCAAGAAGGAAATGGCAAACCATTCCAGCATCTTTGCCAAGAAAACCCCATGGACAGTATGTTCCATGGGGTCCTGAAGAGTCAGACACAACTGAATGACTGATTACTGCATGGTTGTCTTCGTTGTTCATTCATTTCAGTAGTATCTGACTCTTTGTGACCCCACTTCAGGTTTTCTTGGCAAAGATACTGGAGTGGTTTGCCATTTCTTTCTCCAGCTCATTTAACAGATGAGGAAATGGAGACAAATAGGATTAAGTGACTTGCCCAGGGTCACAGAGCTTGTGAGGCCAGATTGAAACTAGGGAGAATGAGTCTTCCTGACTCTAGACCCAGTACTCTATCCACTGTACCACGTACTTATTTTCTTACTTGTTTAGCAGAGGTGACTAAGCAAGTCCTCACTGTGTATTAGAACCATCTGTTTGCAGTTATTGAATTTCCCTAACTCAGTGTAACAAGACTTTCTTTTCACATTATTTTAATTGTCTTTTCATTAGTTAATATTGATTGCCCCACCCCCTTCTAATTACTCAAAACTAAAGAGTTTTGAATACCCAGAAAGAAGCCAGTTCCTGGAGGACAAAGAGATTAGATTCCCTTTGTATTTGATGTCCTGAGAAGTTTTTTTCCCCCCTCAGACTTATATTTAAAAACAGATGTTTCCATACTTAGAGCATGTTTCATTATCAAGGTTATCAAGGTTTGTTTTCTTTTCTTTTTTTTTTTTTGGTGTGTGAGGCAGTTGGGGTTAAATGACTTGCCCAAGGTCACACAGCTAGTAATTGTTAAGTGTCTGAGGCTGGATTTGAACTCAAGTCCTCCTGAATCCAGGGCTGGTGCTCTATCCACTGTGCCACTTAGCTGCCCCTAAGGTTTGTTTTCATATGAGGAATAGAAACTGACATCTAAACCCTATTTGTTCAAGGTTTTGGAGACTTTGTTTGTACTTGGGTGAGGTAGAGAATAGTAAGAGGAGGGCAGGTGCAAATATAATGAGTTATTTATCCAAGTGCTTTAGCAAAAAGAAATGTAAAGGTTTCAGAACTTGCCTTGAAATGTGAATCAAATAAAGCTTGAGAGGTTTCCATGTGGATTGAGCTAGAGTATGCTGGGATTAGCAGGCCTGAAGTCAGCCTCAAGTAGTATTCCACAAGGTGCTGTTTGCACATGGGCTTCTGCTGGGAAGTCTCAATAGAAAGTTCAATCCGCCATCAGGGTGACCACATTCCTAAGAAAATGTACTCAGTTAAGGCTTTTTGAGAAGGAATTGTAGCCTGCGTGTTTGGAATCAGAACTGTCACCTGCTTCCGCATTACCTTCAAGTCCTGAAAATTTTTCTCATTTTGAATGGTTGTTTAATGGTTAGTTTTTGTTTGTATACTTCTGGTATAAACAGCTAGTCTGCATATTACTGCTTTGTGCTTGTTGTCACTCTTATATATGTCCTTTTTTTGGAGGGGGGGGAAGGGCAGTGAGGGTTAAGTGACTTGCCCAGGGTCACACAGCTAGTAAATGTCAAGTGTCTGAGGCAGGATTTGAACTCAGGTCCTCCTGAATCTACTGCGCCACCTAGCTGCCCCCCCCATATGTGCTTCTGAAAAGAGATGCAGAAAATCCCACCACTTCTCTGGCTGGGTCTGCTATAAGTTTGTGTTACACTACCACAATTTGACTCCATTTGCTGATAGACGATCCTGCTATATCTCCCTTGTAGTTCTCGTCACTCTTCTAACCCTTCTCATCCTTTCCTCAAATCTCCCCATGGCTCCCCTATGGCTCCCCATCCCCCCTCATCTGAGAACCGTGCCTCATTTTGTAAGTAACACTGAATAATCCTCATTCATCATGAGCTCCTTTTTCACTCCTCTTTCTCATCTCCTGTCACTCCGGTGCTTTCTGTTCCATCTGCTTCCTCATATGAATTGTCCTTACTCCTTATTTGCCTCCCTGCACAAGCAATCCCATTCTATGCTATTTCCTGCATCCCCATGCTCTCACTTATTATCAATGTCTCCTCACTTACTGATTCCTTCTCTGCTGTCTACAAACATGTCAGTGTTTCCCCTATCCTCCAAAATCCTTCATTGTCTCCTGTCATAGTACATTTCCTTTCCTTTTTGTGGCTAAACTCAATTCCCATGTGTAGAATTTCAGTTTCCATTCACTCAGCTTCAGGTACATGTGGAAATGTGTTCATACCATTAATCTTGTCATTATCAACAAATATTCAGTTTACACAACCATGAACTCCCAAATTGCTTTCTTTGATCATAACATCATCATTCCATCTTTCCTACATCCTCAACCAGGAGAATGTGATGTCAAGAAAAACTAGAGTCAAGAGAGTGTCAAAAAGAGGGTGATCAGCAGTGTCAAAAGTTAGAGAAAGGTTGAGGAAAACAAGGATTGAGAGAAGGCCATTGGATTTGAGAACTGAGAGATCATTGGTAACTTTGATGATATTAATTTTTGTGGAATCACAAAGTCAGAATCCAGATTGTAAGGGGTTAAGAAGACTGTGAGAGGGTGTTTGATCCTGTATATTATAGGGAGCCACTGGAGTTTGTTCAGTAGGTGGTACCATAATCACAATGATGACTTCAATGACAGGCTGGAATGGGAAGAAATTTTTCCCATGTGGACCAGTTACAGTTATCAGGCTATTGCAGCATTAGAGGAGATTCAGAATTGTACCAGGGGCAGCTAGGTGGTGCACTGGATAGAGTACCAGCCCTGGAGTCAGGAGTACCTGAGTTCAAATCCGGCCTCAGACACTTAATATTTACTAGCTGTGTGACCCTGGGAAAGTCACTTAACCCCAATTGCCTCACTAAAAAACAAAACAAAAGAAAAAAGAAAAAAGAAAGAATTGTACCAGGTTAGTGGTATGGTCAGAGGAGAGCGCTGTTGGGAAGGTAAAATTGATAGGCCTTGGAAATAGATTGGATATGTGGTTGGGAGAGAGAGTAAGGAGTCAAGGATGTCACATGGGTTGTGCATCTGGGTGACTGGAAGAATAGTGGTACCCTCAACAATAATAGTGAATTATTCCCAAAGGGCTATGGGACTGTGCATACCCTTTAACCCAGTAATTCCACTACTGGGTCTGTATCCCAAAGAGATCATAGAAGAGGGAAAAGGACCCATATGTACAAAAATATTTATAGCAGCTTTTTTTGTACTGGCAAAGCATTGGGAATCGAGGGAATGCCTATCAATTGGAGAATGGCTGAACAAGTTGTGGTATATGAATGTAATGGAATACTATTGTGCTATAAGAAATGAAGAACAGACAGATTTCAGGAAAACCTAGAAACACTTAAGTGGGCTGATGCTGAGTGAAGTGAGCAGAAGCAAGAGAACATTGTACACAGTAACAGCAACGTTGTGTGATGATCAACTGTGATAGACTTGGCGCTTCTCAGCAATACAATGATCTAAGACAATTCCAAAGGACTCAGGATAGAAAATGCTCTCCACTTCCAGAAAAAAGAACTGTGGAAATTAAGTGAAGATTAAACCATAATATCTCCCCCTTTTTGTTGTTGTTGTTGTTGTTGGGTTGTTTTTTTTTTTTTGTACTTTCCTCTTTTTTTTCTGATTCTTCTTTCACAACATGATTAATGCAGAAATATGTGTAATGTGATTGTACATATATAACCTATATCAGATTGCTTTCTGTCGTGGGGAGGGGGGGGAGGGAATGGAAGGGAAGGGGTGGTGGGAGTAAAATTTGGAACTAATAAATATTATAAAAACAAATGTTGCAAACTATCTTTACATGTAACTGGAAAATAACAAAATACTTATATGATTAAAAACCCCACAATAATAGTGAATTTTGGAAGCGGGGAGTGTTTGGGGAGAAAAGATAAGGAGTTTGATTTTGGACAGGTTGCGTTTACGTTATCTATAGGACATCCAGTTCAAAATGTCTTAACAGACAATTTCAGATCTGAGACTGGAGGTCAGCAGGAAGGTTAAGGCTAAGCAAATAGATTTGAGAATCATCAACATAAAGATGATAATGAAATCCATGGGTGCCAATGAAATTACCAAGTTAAAGAACAATATGAAAAGCTAAGTGAAAAGGGTCCAGGCCCGAGGTTTGTGGCTTAGTACATGAAGATCCAGCGTAGGAAACTGAGAAGGATCAGTCAGAAAGGTAGGAGGAGAATTGGGAGAGTGTGGTGTCCCATACTCCAAGGAGAAGAGAGTGTTAAAGAGTAGAGGGACATTGCCAGCCTCACACTTGACACTTACTAGCTTTGTGACCCTGGGCAAGTCACTTAACCCTCATTGCCTGCCCCCCCCCAAAAAAAAAAAAAAAAAAGTAGAGGGACCTGGACGGGGCCAAAAGTTGCTGAGAAGTCAAGGCAGATGAGAATTGGGAAAAGGCCATCGAATTTGGCAAACCCATCAGATAATAAATAAGCAAAGTTACTTAAAATCGTACATACTCTTACACCTTCTAATGTTATTGTTTCACAGAATCATTGATTTCTATTGGTTCCATTCTGTTTTTCATAGCATTTATTGCTTTGAATTCTATTTTTCAGTTTTTACTTTACATTATTTTGGGGGGGCCCCCTGTGACTAAGCCATTCTTTTCTTTCAGATTTTATTAATACTTGTTGCAGAGTTACTTTCTTTTTCTTTGCATTTATCTCTTGGCCTTCTTTTAATCCATAGTATTTCTGTGTGTGTGTGTGTGTGTGTGTTTCCTGTCTCCACGCTCTGTTTTGGGACTGGGACATAGCCTTCTTCCATACTCTTGGATCAGTGGGCAGGCCTTGTTTGGCCTCTCAGTCAGTCATTAAGCACTTTTTAAGTAATTATCCTGTGCATGGCTCTGTGATAACCCCTGGGAATCCAGATTTAGGGGAAAGAAAGGCTATCCTTGACCACAAGGAACTCACAGTTTAATAGGGAAAGACTAGGCAAAAATGGAATTGAAAAGAGGAGGAGGAGGAGGAGGAGGAGGAGGAGACTTATCTTGGGGTCATGATAATGAAAGTCCAGTGGAAATGAGTCCACCATGCAGCTAGGAGCATAACAGCTTTGACCTGCACCTCTTCTTTAAATGGGAGATTCTAGGAGGAACCAAGTAATTGTAAGATGAGGTTTCAGGGGCAGAAAGTACTTCTAATCCATATTCCTACCTTCTACCAAAGTGCATAGATTTTGCATCCTTTCCTTCTCTCCCCTTGTGGGTATTGAAGTGAATCAATCTTTGTGTTCTCCCTATACAATACCATAACTAGAATTAGTTTTACCCTTTGCTGGGGGCTTTGTCCAGTTCTAGTTATATGTGAGAGATTGTACTGGTCTCAGGCCTCCTTCAAGACCCTTTGGTACCTGGTCCCTCTGTCTTCTCAATGTTAAATGTGATAAATTCCTTCAACTGATTCTCCAGTAGCATGCACTTTGGTCCCCTTGCCATGTTGATTGCTTTGAGTCACAGTGTGCTAGGGAGATGGTAGCCATTACGAGCAGTGATCATTGGGTTTTGAAGTCCCTTGGCCATGGCCCATTGGGAGGGCAGTGGAGGACAGAGCCATGTCATTGCACAGATTAAAAGGAGCCATAGCAAGAGAAAAGGTCATGTGAGTGATTGAGAGTAAAGGCCTCAGACCCAGAAGATCCCCATATCTGACTAGGAACTTTTGCAGAGCCTTAGTGAGCTTTCGACCTTAGGAATGTGACTGGTTTCAGCCTTCCTTGGCATGTCCCCTCCTAGGGCACCTGGCAGCTACCAGCCATTTACTGAAGTGTGTGCTGACTTCTCTCTCCCTGACTTGACCCCCTCGTCTTGTACAAACCCAGGAAGGGTGGGACAAGTTCTTGCTGGTTCATTGGACTCCTTTGCATCTGTTATTTTAATTGTTGCTGGTTTAGAACTTCATTGGAACATATGTGGGAGAGCATCCATTTATGGCGTAGCCACCAGTGATTTTTGTAGGTACTAAGAAAGTGCTTGTGTCAGTAAGGCAGGATGCTACCCTAATGCTGTCTTCCAGAAAGTTGTCTCCCATATATACACAAAAATTATTCAAGATTCAATTAAAGCTAGAACAACAGCGAGCGTCGTTCAGCTATTTTTAGATGAATAAAACCTGAGAAGAAACCTTGCCAATTGTGCATTCTGCCATCATCTAGCAGATCCATTGCTGAGTTTCAGGAGGACAAGGATTTGCTCTAGATAGTAAGGTCTTCTCCTTCCTTTTTCTTGTGGATGCAATGCTTGTTATATTCAGATGCTAGAGCTTCCTGGAAGAGGTCTCTAACCCATAAAAAGAGACTATAAAATGAAAAGGATGCCTGCTATCTTGATAATGACATGAGATTATATTGGTGGTCAGTGGAACTTCTCCATCAGCATATTTATATATCTTCTATAAATAGTGTAAATGGACATTCTGTTTGTGCACCAAAGTTAACCTGGAGGAGGATAGTAGATTTGATTCCCTTAAAGAAGTGGCAGAGCCCCTTTTAATGAATCCAAACTTTTCCCAAAACAACATCCTCAGGGGCAGCTAGGTGGTGCAGTGGATAAAGCACTGGTCCTGGATTTAGGAGGAGCTGAGTTCAAATCTGGACTCAGACACTTGACACTAGCTGTGTGACGCTGGGCAAGTCACTTAACCCTCATTGCCTCGCAAAACAAACAAAACAAAAACAAAAACAGTGTCTTCTATTTTAATTACTATTCAGATTTTCAGTCAACAGGCATTTTTTAAACGCTTCCTCTGTGTTAGCCATAATATCTGATTCTATGCATACAAAGACAAAATCAAAAAGTTATTTTCTTTCAAAGAACTTAAATTTTGTCAGAAAATATAGCACATGCATATTTAAGTATAAACTATTTAAATACAGTGTAATTTAGGAAAAAACGTATTGTGGTCATGAGCACAACAACATATATAACCAAAGGCAACATATAACCAATGAACAACTCCAAAAAGTAGCAGAAGTAAAAGATGTCTTCAAGGAATATTATGATAGGAAGAGAGAATGGGCCAGTTATGTGTCGAGGGCCAGGGAAAATAGGTAAACAGCCAGAGTGCTCCACTGGTGCCCTTGCAACATTTGGAAAAAGTAAGAAAGGCCTCAAGACCCTTGGGGATGAGCTTTCTGGAGGATGTGGATGAAAACAGCACAAGATGAGCAGTTGTGTATGGAGTGCAACCTGCATCATTGGGGGACCTCCCACCTTGAGGAGATACCAAATCTACTTCAATATTTAGTAATTTTGAGAGCAGGGATAATAAAATGTTTCATGTAGAATTGTGACCCTTGAGGTCAGTTTGGAAAGATACAAGGAATTCTAAGTAATGTTGGTGAGGATGGAATATATTCCAGGCATGTGGACAGACAGTGCCAAAGCACAGAGATTGAGGGTGGAGTATTGTGTGGAAAGGACATGATGAAGTTCAGTCTCCCTGTATCACAGAGCCCAAGCATACTTCCTCAGGGGTGAGTTAGGGTCAGGTTGTGAAGGGCTCTAAAAGCCAAGCAACTGAGTTTGTATGTGATTTTAATGACTTGAGGGAGGTTACTGAGGAAGCTAATTCTGACATGGTCAGGCCTGTGCATTTAGAAAAGTACCTTAATAGCTGGATGGAAAATGGCTTGGAGTAGTATTAGACTTGTGGCAAGGAGAAAAATTAAGTGCTCTTGCAGTAGCAGGAAAGAGAACTGGCCACCAGTCTTCTACCAGATGTCTTGCAAGTCATGCAGTGCTGTAGTTACCAAACAATTAAACATGAATATCACCCAGGTGGCAATAGAGAGGCATATGGTGAGTGTGAACAGGCTTCAACACCCAACAGAAAAAGCAAGTGTAAATGCTTGTAAAGGATGTCATTGAAGAAATGTATGATCAAAAAAAGGTTGTGTGATGTTTAAAATCTAATGTGGGTCCTTACCTCCCCCCCGCCCCGTTTTTTGGGGGAAACTAGCTAAGATTTACTGATAAATTCAGCAAGAGTTTAGGCTTTTGAGTATTTATTAAAGTATATTAGAAGTTAGTGAAGAGAGATCTATTTGGTATAGCCAGAGAGAAAACCTTGCCTTTCCTTAGCAGCCCACAGGAAGTTCTGCCACCATGCAGAAATCCCTGAGGAAAAGAGAGAGATCCAGTGAGTGAGCCTTACCTTCCTACTTCCTGTCTCCTTTCTCAAAAGGGGAGGTCCTTCAAGTTGATTGGTTGAGGGTGGTGTCCTATTGATGCCAGTAATACACTGCCTCTGAGAACAACACCACTCAGGGCTGGCCAGGCATGGCCTTGATTTTATCAATCTTAATTAGGTTCTCAGTCAGTATCTCAGTCTCACTCAATTCATTCAATTCCAAATCAGTCTTCATTTGGGGCCCCTGGGTGTCTGTCAAATTTTACCACAGTTGTCGCATGACAAGATTGATGGGCAGAGGGTGTTTCAGTTGTAACTTGTGGGCAGACAGTGCTTCAGTTGTAACCTCACTGTGTCTGCAAAGAAGAAAAGTTCCCTGTGATGAACTTTTGGAAAGATATGGACAGAGCTGCACATGACTGGCAGTTGTTCCTAGGTTACAATCTGTATCATTGGAAGGAACATCCATCTCAATCACAAATCCATTTGTTCTTTTGAATTGTTTCTTCAACTAGATGATAATCTTGTTGAGGGCAGTTTCCATTTTCTAAGTGTGTCCATGGCCTTATACATATAGGTGCCCATATCATATTAATCCTGTGTCCTCCAGTCTCTGCAGTTATGTAATGGATTGACATGACTGTGCCTTGACATTTCCCGTGTCTATATTCCAGCAATTCCTTGTATTCTTATTTCTGTACTGTATGGTAATAAATCCCTGGGTCAAATTTGATGATCCAGCCACTTGGTCCCTTCAGACTAAGACAAATGGAATCAATATTTTTGTAAATGCACCTGTCAGAGCATAGGCTCTTTGGTCAGTGATGGACTCGTTGGTTGGATACCTTACTCTCCTATTGTTCTCTGCCTATTCATTACTTTGGATCTTCAGCTTTCTCAAACGAACTTGCAGATGCCACTGTAGGGCTAGTTTGATGGCTATAACACTTCAGTACATCCTGTAAAACACTCTATTTTCATGCTTCCAAAGAATAGTGAAGGATGGCGATTATGTCTTTTTTCCCCTCTTTCATTTTGGTTTGGTTAGTCTCCTCATTTTTTCCCACATGTGCCTCGATTATAAGGGTTTGGTGTTGTGTAAAAAGCCCTTTACCAGGATTCTAAGCAAACGGGTTTGAGAGTCCTGGCTCACTGCTTTCTAGCTGTATAATCTTGGTCCAGTTATTTTGAGCCTGGCCTGTAAAATGGAGATTATACTTTGCTTCTCTACTTCATAGGCTTATGAGGATCAAATTGGAGAATATATGAAAAAATGGATTTAATGATAAGACCGTGCAAAATTTAATTTCCCATATTCTACCTTCCTGCCTTTACTTAAGCTCTTTGTCCTACCTGGGGTCCTGTCTCCTTTTATGCCTTCTTGTTCTTTTCCTTTTGCATTTTAAAAATTCAGCCCATATTCCCCTTATCCATGAGGCTTTTCTCCTTTCCTATAGCTTTCATTTGTCTCTTTCTGTTCTGAAGTCCTATGACACTTATAAAACACAAAATTTAGTACTTACACAACTCCTGTCTCATATTATCCTGTAATTGTTTTATGTGGATCTTGCCTCTCCAAAAATTATGCGAGCTCTTTGTAGGGATGAGCCATATCTCCTCTTTCTTTGGTATCCTTTATGATGTCTAAAATAATGCTGGACATGTGTTAGCTTCTCACTAAGTAATTGATTCCCATTGTATATAATTGTATCCATTCTTCTCATGGATCATGACTGGTGAATGAGCTTAGGAAGATTTTGGGGCAAAGATAGGTTCCTAATGAAATATTTCTACCTGATGTCACTATTTAATTTTTTTCTTTTCTTTCTATTTTTTTTTCCTTTTAACTATTTTCTTTTATTTTCTTAGCAACAGCAAGAGTTAACTACATAAAATGATCTGATGATTTGTGGGTAGATTATTCAACTTGTGAGTCTGGAGCATTTGTCATTATGGGGAAGCAGGCTATCAACCAGGATGCTTATGTACTGATTTTCTTCAGAATCAATATGAAGATATTAAATTTGGACAGTTACTAATATTTACTTTAGCAAATTTGAAGAAGATAAACCCACTATAAAAAATGAACCAAATGATATAGTCTAAAACCACACAATATAACTTTGTAGATTATAGGCTATGTGCAATTATGGATTATTTGTACCTTGAGTTTTCCACTGTCAGTGTGGACCATGTCTATTATATTTGTTTTGTCACTGGCCTATAATTTCATTAGTATTTGGAAGTCTCTGCAAAGAAATTCTCTTGACCATTTCAGATTAGCATCTGTTTTTCAACTGAATGTCTTAGAGAGCTTTTCACAGCACCTTACTTGCCTAGGATCATGCAGCCATTCTTCATGAAGGCAGGGCTTGAACCCAGGTCTCCCTAGCTTTATGGTCACCTCTATCCATTACAGCAAGTACTAAATAGAGTATGAGAAGACGCGGAGAACTTGTATTTTGTAGTGCTAAGGGGAGTTCTTGTACCAGTCAGGTCACTGTCCTTTTTGAGTCTCTAATGTTACTGTAAATTGAATAAACATAGAAATCAACATAGATTATTTGTAATGAGAATAATAGTTCTTTTTTATTTGTGCATAGCTTTGGGAAAAAAATGTGCTTGACTGATCTTGAAGCAGTACTTTACTGTTCATTATATTTAAATTCTACTTGAACAGCAGTCTCCCCAACAAATGGTTATTCCTTTCACATGGGGACTGGATTTTGCTTTTTCAAAAACATTCCTCACTAAAGAAAAGGAAATTGGAATTTAAGTGATAATTGGAGAAAGAAGAGATCACTGGACCAATATCATAAGAGGAGGTAAAAGTGGTTATTATAAGTGAGATAGGGAAAGATTCTGTAGTTCTCCTGAAAGGAAATATAAGATGTGGTTTTTTTCTTCCCCCAGATGAACTCCAAATAGATGGGATATTTTACTCCATTTTTTTCTCATTTCAATAGCTATTATCGAATTAAATTTTGAATATTTACAGGGATTTTTGGTTATGTTTTCTCTTAGAATTGGAATTCCCCCAGTCAAAAACAAACAAAAACCAAACGGTCATTCAGCCTCCACTCAAAGAATGTGATACAGATAACTCTTTGATACAGACCTCACTGCCTCCCAAGGCAGCCATTTCACTTCTAAACCTCTTTTACATCTTGGACTTTTCTGCCAACCCTAGACTTTTCTCTGCTATTTCCATTCATTGCTTCTTTCCTAATATGTGCTAATCAGAACCCATCTTGTTGTCTGACTAGGGTGGTGTACAGTGAAAAGTCATCTGCCTCTTTTTTTGATGAAGGATAGGGGTTAGGTGTGATGGCACATACTTATAATCTCATCTACCAGGGAGGCTGAGTCTGGTGCGTCTTTTGACCTCAGAAGCTCTGAGCACAGTGGACTAAGTCAATCCACACTAAATCCAGTGTCAACAGAAGTAGGGGGCTAACATTGTCTAAAGGGGGAAACCAGCCCAGTTTGGAAAAGTTCCCCATATGATTACACCAGTGAGATTGGGCATTGAGTAGCAACTATGAGAGAGACAGAGAGTGTGAGATAGAGGGAGGAAGAGAATATGTTTAAATGGTTGAGTTTAATGAGGAAATTAACCTAAGTATCAAGCATTATAAGGAAAGGATAATAAATAAACAGGAGCTTTCAAGGCCTAGCATCTCTCTGGAAAACTTGAAAGATGAAGTTGTATTAGAACATGATCTCCCTGACCCCGAGAGAAAGGTTTGTTTATCCAAGGACACTTGGATGGGCAGGCCATTCTTTATGAAGATTGATACTCTCTTGGAACTGATGCTAGTGCAGAAAAGTTGTCATCAGGGTGCCATTTCATTGTAAACTTCAGTCGCCTGTCTGAGTTCTGTAGCATTAATAATGAAGCCTTCAGTTGACTGTCACAGAGACTTTTTTCCCCCCATCAACCTCATGCTCAGTTCTCATATTGCCTGAAATTCTTGGGTGAGAAACTCAGGTGGAAAATTTTTGAAGCCAGTGAGTTTTCATAGTGCATACTACGGTTTACAGCTTCTGAAAAGTAAGAAGTATTCCCACTCATTAGAATAGTGAAGTTTTGGTTATTGAAGGGAAATAATTCCCTATTCTCAAATGAAAAAGAAGAGTGGGGGAGTATAGAGGGTTAAAGGGGAAAATAGAATCATAGGATTTTAGCATTGGAAAGGGCCTTAGAAGTTCTTTTAGTCCTCTCATTTTACAGACCAAATTAGGTTAAAAAGTAGGGGCTGGGTGGAGAAATTCAAACTTGATAGCTTTGAGGGAAACAAAGGTCTTAAAAAGATTGATCTACATTTTCTAAAGAAGTATGCAGGTTTTTATGAAAAAGTTTTCCAATTTTCCAGTTGTATGTCTGGTAAGCCTCAGAGTTGAATATTCCAAACTAAAATATTATGTGTGTTGGTGATCCCTAGAAGACACTTAGTTCTGATTTTTGTGACTTGTTTTAAAAACTGGCAACTCATGTTTCTCTGTATCTGGACACTTGAATAAACGCTTCTCCTCACTGTGCCTGTTGTGTCCTTTTTGGAAAAACCATGGATTTAGGCTAGATTATCTCTAAGACCCTTTTCAGCCATTCAGAACATTACATACATATGTAACACCCCCCCCCCCCCAAACACACACACAACCTCCCGAATTACCACCGTATACCTGCTGTGTCTTGTGGAATCCAACCACTTTGACCGTCTTGCTGTTTTTCACATGACTCTCCATCTCCTCTGCCTGTGCCTTTTTAGGGGCATGCCGTAATGCCTCTAATGCACTTTCTTCTCACCTCTACTGCTTAGAATCTCTGGTTCTCTTAGGGCATCTTTTCACATTGAGTCCTTCCTGTGTCACCTCCCCAAATGCTAGTGCTTTCCTTTACTACAAAGTTATTCTGTATATCTTTTCTATCTAGTTTGTATTGGTCATGTGTGTACATGCCTATTCCCATACACACATATATATGTCTTCTTCAATAAAATTAAAGCCTTTTAGTATAAAGGTCTGTATCACTTTTTTTTTTAATCAGTTAATCAACTAAGAAGCATTATTAAGTGCCTACTATATGCCTGGTAAAGTTCTAAGTGCTGGTAATACAGAAATACTATACAGTAGTGAGGGCCTAGTTGAGATCAGTTAATATAAATCTGTAGCCATCATAGGTATATGATTTTCTTTAGGAGAAAGGAACAGAATAAGAGAAGACAGGTGGTTGGGGTAACACAAAATTTGATTTCAGTAAAGTATAACTTGTTTTTCCCTTTTCTTTTCTTTTCTTTTCTTTTCTTTTCTTTTCTTTTCTTTTCTTTTCTTTTCTTTTCTTTTCTTTTCTTTTCTTTTCTGAGGCAATTGGGGTAAGTGACTTGCCTAGAGTCATACAGCTAGTAAGTGTCAAGGGTCTGAGGCTGCATTTGAACTCAGGTCCTCCTGAATCCTGGCCCGGTGCTCTATCCATTGCACCACCTAGCTGCCCCTAAGTATAACTTGTTTTAAATTGGGGGGATGGAGAATAAAAGAGTAGCTGTCTGGGAGTTGATGAGTTGAAGAACCAGGAGGTTTGGATATTCAAGGGAATATCATGAAATATAAGGGAATCCATGGGACCAAGGTGTTCAGCTCCTTGAGAAATAAGGGAAAGTGACCTGGTGCCTATTTTAGCCAGTTACAGTAATCACTTGGACTAGGTGGAGGACATTGCCTTAGACAAACTGAGACCTGGGAAAGACCTTAAATTAGAAAGGCCAGAGTCACCTACTGCCTCTCAGGCTGTCACCAATCCTCTTGACTTTTGTCTTGCCACTGGACTTTGATGACTTGGGAGGAGAGAAGGAGGCTGATGACTTCTCTGCCTCATGTAACTAATTCACGTGCTAGTCAAGATATCTCCTTGTGATGTTACTGGTTTTCTTTGAGAACGAAGGATAAGCAACAACAACATGGTGAGAGGTAAAATATAGGAAGGCTGGAAAGGTGAGAGCTGTAGGTTATGAAGGGCTTAGAGTGCCAAAACAGGCTTTTAAAATTTAATCCTGCAAGTGATAGACAGCTACTGGAGTGTAAGTAGGAAATGTTGTCCTGTGCAGGATGTGCCATGGTCAGAACTGTGCTCAGGAAGATCAGTTTGGTAACTGACTAGACAATGGACTCTAATGAGGAGAGAAATGTGGCAGGGACACTCTCCTGCAGGCTATTGAAAGAGTCCAAATGTAAGATTTGAGAGGTTGTGAGGATTGAAGAAAAAGTCTAGTTGAGCATCTAGTTGGTCATATTACTTGGAAGTTAGCTTTGTTCTGCATATTTAAAAAAAAGATTCAATCACCCTTTTTTTCTTTTTTCTCCTTAAAAAAAAATAAACATCAGGGGCAGCTAGGTGGTGCAGTGGATTAAGCACTAGCCTTGGATTCAGGAGTACCTGAGTTCAAATCTAGCCTCAGACACTTGACAGTTACTAGCTATGTGACCCTGGGCAAGTCCCTTAACCCTCATTGCCCCACAAAAAACCAAACCAAAACAAAAATAAACATCAATAGCTCTGTTATCATTTCAACCCTTACCATAAAAGGAAAAACAAATGTAATTACTCAGTCGCTATAAGAAATAAGCATAATCAAACAAAACAGATTCACCCATTTGCCAAGAACAAAAATATATTTCTAATTTTGCACCTCAAATCCATCACTCCTCATCAGTCCTCTGCTATCATGATTGATTATTACCTTGAAAACAGGTCTTTATTGTTTGAATATTTTTTCCTTGAATTGTTGTTATTGTAGAAATTGTTCTCATTTCCTTCTATACCAGTTCATCCAGATTTTTTTCTGGTTTCTATGAAACTGTCCCTTTCATCATTTCTGAAGGTACAGTATTTTTCAGTTATGTTCATTTGCCATAGCTATTCCAAATTAACAGGTACCTATTTTGTTTCCACTTCTTTTTTCTAGCAAAATGTGCTGCTGTAAATATTTTTATTCACATGGGTCCTTTTCCTCCTTTAATTCCTTTGGAGTGTATGTCTAGAAGTATTATCACTGGATTAAAGAATGCACAATGTACAATGACGCAGATAATGTCAAGCCTGAGTCAAGAAGACTTATCTTCATGAATTCAAATTCAGCCTTAGACACTTCCTAGCTATGTGACCCTGGGCAAGTCTCTTACCCCTGTTTGTCTCAATTTCCTCATCTGTAAAATTAGCTGGAGAAGAAAATGGTAAATCATTCCAGTATCTTTGCTAAGAAAACCCCAAATGGGGTCGTGAAGAATCAGATACAACTGAAAAATGATTGAACAACAAAAGCAGTTTGGTTCCATTGTTCCAGATTCCTTTCCAGAATGACTGGGCAAATGAGCTCACCAACGTCACCTTAGTGTAATTCTCTTGCCAGTACTTCTCCAACTGTTTACATTTTCCTTTTTTGTCATCTTTGCCAGTGTGGCAAAGATGTTTCTTCAGAAATGTTTTAATTTAGGAAAAAATAGAAATGTTTTCATTTAACATTCCTTTATTAGTGATAATCAAAGGAGCATTTTTCATGGGACTGTTGATTTCTTCCTTTGAGAACCATCTTGAAACATTTTTTTATTGGAGAATTGAAGTCCTTTTTATGTATTTGAGTTAGTTCCTTTATATCTTAGATAGCAGGCCTTTATCAGAGAAATTTGCTGCAAAATTCTTTTCCTAGTTATCTTTTTTATAATTCTATCATAATTGATTTTGTTTGTGCAAAAAAATTTTAATTTTACATAATCAAAATAGTCCTTTTTAATGATTGTTTCAATTCCTTTTTTCAACATGAACTGTTCCCATGTTCATAGTTGTAAAAGACATTTTCTTTCATGGTTCTCTAATATGTTGATGATGTAATTGTTATATCTCAGTTATTTTTTTTATTTGGGATTAATTGTGGTATATGATCTCAGATCTTAGTCTAAACCTAATTTCTGCCAGTATACGTTCTAGTTTTCCTAAAAATGGTTTGAATAGTTACTCCTGACTTAAGTATTTGAGGTCTTTCAATTTATTGTGTACTTATTATTATGTTCATTTGTTTTTATTTGACACCAATTATATTCTTACTAGCCTTTGTTTGATCTACTCCATTTCTGGCCAGGAATCTGTCATCCCTTTATTTTAGCCATTGTCCAAAAATCTAAATTCCATTTTCAATCACCATTTTCTTAGCCATCTGTTCTCTTCCCAAATTAATATTTCTCTTTTGCATGCCTTGTCTTACTGGCCAACAGTGAGGAAATCACATTCTGTGCCCCTGTGGTCTTCATTTTCTTTCCTAAGACTTCGTAATCATTGGCAATTACTTTTAGATTTCTTCTGATTCTGTACTTTTTGCCCATTTGGGTACTTGTAATCATTTTTGATAAATCTTGGGAGAATCTCCATTATGTCTTAGATACATATCCTGGGGAGAGAACAGTACTCTCTAATGTTGTTATCAGTTCAACAAATAGCTACCTTAATTCCTTTCAGCAGGAAATCACCAAGTAGTAGTAGTGTTCCTCTCTTCTTCCTGTCACCCTTATTGAATGATCTCTCACCCAATAACTTATATGGCTGTCCTTCATCATGCTTTGGAGGACAAGCAGCTTCCAGTTTCCTTCACTCCCTGAAAAGCCTTCCAGTTATTCTAAGCTCCTAATTGTACAGTTCTCCCCACTTTCCCCTTTCTCTTCTGTTACACTTGCATTCTCCAAAATCCTGAAGAATACATTTCTTCCCTCCTGTTGGGATCTCTCTGCCCTCTCCCCAATCCTGCTTCCTTTAAGAATACTTAGTTCTACCTAACAGCCTAGAGTGTGGAAAAGAATGAAGCTTCTTCTAGACCATGCTAATTCCGCATTCTTAATGATTCAAATGAGAGCGTTTCCTTGATTCTCTTAAGTGCCAAGTTTCAGACTTGTGTTCATAGAGAAAGGCAAATTTGGTCCCTTCCAATTACTTTCTTTGCTATAAACGCCTTAACCCGCATAAATGGTCTTAAGAAATGAACTTTTAAAAAAAGTGCCACTTACTAGACTGTCATTTTTAGGTGAGTGGGGGTAGTTAATGGAGTCAAGTCACTGTGGTTTAGGATGCTTAGAGTTCACCTAACACATTTTCTGCCATTCCTCTGTAAAATGGCAGGCTGAAATTAAACAGGGCTCCTTAAATGGAGCTTGAAATTACTAGAGTTTCCTTTTATTTAGTGGTTGTTGCATCATAACACTTTATGTCACCACCATTTAGATGAACGAAGTTTTAGCATGTTTTTGCCAAAGCAGCTGACATGAGAAGAAAAATTCTGCTTCAGCTTGGGCGGTATCTGGTGATTGACATTCTAAGATATGCTTTTGGATTGGTTATTGACAGGAGGTATTTTTAATACAGTCAACTTTCAGTTATTCCCCTAGTTTATTATTTGAAGAAGATTTTTTTCATCCCATATCACTAATTTATTGAATGTTTGTTTTGTGCCTAGTCTCCTGCCCACCCATTTGGGTAATACAAGGGAGTAGTACATGCATGACACAGAGCAAAGTGGACTGTTTTTTGGCTTTGTGAAAAGACTTTGAAAACTTTGTAGACATGTAGATGAGCTTTAGAGAAATGTAAAGAAATTCGTATCCTCATAATTATTATTGCTATTTAGCAGTTGTCTTCACCATATGTTTTAGCCATTTTATGTTTTATACTTTGGTTGTACAAACACATTTTCATAAAGAATTGATTAGGAAGGTAAATCTGCTGGCAAAAGAAAAGAACAACATTGTGTACTACAAAATTAAATTATAACACTTTAGGGATTGTCCACCCACTTAGATAAATAACCAAGAGTTCCTTTAATTTGTCTGAAAATATCCATTAACTACATATTGTTGGTTGAGAAATTTGGTTTGAATAGTGTGAAATCTATTTTGTATTTGTATCAGCATATATTTATATATCACATATTTAAACACCTGTGTTTTGATACTCAGCTATATTTATTGATGAGGAGGGACTGTGTGAGTGAAACTCTTGGAGCAAGGAGAATGAATCCTTACTCTTTGGTAGCTTATTTTCTCTTGGTTACAGCACCTGCTGCAGTTGTTTTACAGAGGCATACAGTCTAGTTTGAAGCATTCATTTCATGTGTTGGCTCAGCTGATCAGCTATTACAATTGGTTGATATCACAAAATGATTTTAAGAGAATTTCCTCTGGGGAAGGGATCCCAGTACAGAACAACTTAGAATCTCAGTATCTCTCTCTCTCTCTCTCTCTCTCTCTCTCTCTCTCAATGACTCAGTGACATTTGTTATTGATACCAGTTGGTAATGAGATGCAGGGTTGTTTTGCAATGACAGAGGAAAATTTTGGGGTTTTTGCAGTTATGCTATGGAAAAATTATTATCTTTTATCATTTAGAGATTCCACTTTAAAGTCAAATCTGTCACCAGCTTATAGTTTTCATAATTGGCCTTGGTTTTATATTTGTGTAGTGAACATGTGGATAAAACTTAGAGAAATCATAGGCATTGAATATAGCCATTAACGTAAGTACTAATGGGTCTCTCCTTTTCAGATTATTTGCTCTTTGCAAAATATCCTTGAAAATAACAGGCAGGTAGTGCCATCTCTGCGCTGTTTTCAGTAGCCTTTATATTATGATTCAGATTCTAACATGTTTAAGGGAGCGGTAATTTCAGTAATTTGAAGTACTAGCAGGAACAGCAGTAATTCAAGTCAACAAGCATTTATGAAGTATTTACTGTGTGCCGGACACTCTGGTAGGTGCTGGGGTTACAAATATACAAACAAGGGGCAGCTAGGGGGCGCAGTGGATAAAGCACTGGCCAAGGATTCCGGAGAACCTAAATTCAAATCTGGCCTCAGACACTTGACACTTACTAGCTGTGTGATCCTGGTCAAGTCACTTAACCCTCATTGCCTTGCAAAAAAACAAAAACAAAACAAATATACAAACAAAAAGAAAGACAGCTCTCAGGGAAATGAGAGATTCTCATGGGGGAAGACCCCATCCTATCCCCCCAAAAAGAGGGAGATGACAAGATGGGGGGAGGGGAATGGGAAGTAAGAGGAAGGTGCCTCTGTTTGGGTAAGTTCACTGTCTTGGGTCCTTCCTCAAAATAGAAGTTTTGGGAAAAACTCAGCAATGGGAGAAGGGGCTCGGCTGGGGAGGGGGGGTGGGGCAGAGGGAGCAAGCAGTGGTAACCTGGTGCCAGAGTCTAGGGAGGAGAATAGCAGCCGGTACTTATATAATGCTATGTATAACTTACTTTACTATTCTCAAGCACTTTAATATTTGCAAAACCTCTCCCCCATTAGACTGCGAGTTCCTTGAGAGAGCAGGGACCATGTTGCTGTCCTTTGTATACCCTCAGTACTGAGCACAAGTGTCTGGCACATAGTAGTTGCTTAAGAAATGCTAGATAACTGAACACAAACCCAGAGAGGCAGGTATTGTTGCTGTAATCGTCTCCATTTTGTAGGTAAGTTAACTGAGGCTAGCCACTTGCTTTTTTGTCACAGTGTCAGGATTTGAAATCAAGTCTACCTGACTCCAGAGTCGGTACTCTATTCACTGTATCATGGTGCTTATTGTTGTTCAGTTGTTCAGTCCCACTCTTTGTGGTTCCTCGGACCATACTGTCCATGGGGTTTCCTTGGCAACCATACTGGAGTATTTTTCCATTTTCTTGTGCAGTTGTTTTTTCCCCTCTATTCAGGCAGCAGTTAAGTGATTTGCCCAGGGTCACACAGCTAGTAAGTATCTGAAGTCATATTTGAACTCTGGTCTTTCTGACTCCAGGCCCAACATTTTATCTACTGAACCACCTAGCTGCCCGTAGCATTGTACCTGGATACATCTTTAAAATGTTTATTAATAGCTTTTGTTTTTATATCTCCTATATTTTCTCATCACATTCCTACCTTCCCCCTTGCCGTAGAGCCACAATTTATAAGGATGAATATAGAAGAGAAAAGTTTTCCCCTTTATGAGTATTCCACAGTCCTGATCCTCCCTGTCTGCAAACAAGAGATAGAGATATGTACTATGACTCCTTTTGGGGACTGATCTTAATCGTTACAATTATACTGCACTATGTTTTGAATTTTTTTTTTGATGACACTCCTTTACTGTGCATTATTGTGGTCATTGTTTTCCCCATTCTGCTTATTTCACTTTGCATTAGTTTATATAAATCTTCCCAGGTTTCCCAGTGTTCTTCACATTCATCATTTCATAAAGTCAGAAAGATTCCATTTTATTCTTTGGCCATGATGTGTTTAATCATTTCCCTAGGAATGGACATCTCTTTCATTGCTTTATTGCTCCAAAAAATGCCACCACTTGTTTATGAGACCCACCCACCCCCTCCCTTTTAAAAATAGATTCCTTAACAGTGGGATTTCTGGGAGAAAAAGTATGAACATTTTAGTTACTTTACTAGTAACTTTTCATATTGTTTTCTCAGATAGTTGGAGTAATTCACAACTTTGCTAAAATTGTATTTGTGTTCCTGTCGACCTTCAGCCCTTTCCTTGGGGCATTTTTAAGGTGATGTGTGATAAATTGTTTTGTAAAAGGAATTCTCTGTCTAAAAGTCAGAGAACCAAACTTTTCTTGAAACCTATTTGTATATCTTGACTTTAGTTAGTATGGGATGAAGTGTGTATGAGCCAGTGGCCCTTCAACAGTATTAATGGATTTAGAGTTCCTCAACTCTAGTTGCAGCATTACTTACTTTTCATGTGAACTAGGCCATATCACGTAACCTTTCCGAGTCTCAGTCTCCTGACTGACAATAGTCTTTGCCTACCTCATGGGCTTGTGAAGATTAAATGAAGTAATGTCTAGCGAAAGGCTTTGAGAACAATATAAAGCACTAAGCAAACATAAGGTCAGATTAATATTTGCTTTGGAGAAGGGGTTCTAGACAGGATTGCTTTAAGAGGGATTCCAAAGTACTTAGTTGAATGCCTTATAGTCAATAACATAAATTGGGTGCCCAGTATAACTGGGTAGTTGATCATTTATATATGCCCCAGAGATAGTAGCCTTCTGTTTTTTAAAAATTTCATCAGTGTGGTGCACTCTGTCCACCAACGCAGGCCAGCATCTCCTCTGTAAGTTAAAGTTGCTTGCTGCACTGGGAACTTAGTCACATGTACCCAGGTTTTCCTGACTGAGCAAAAGGTAGCCCTCTATTTATTCATCAATACCATCTTTTAAACATCATATTTAATGATGGAAATGAATCTTTAAGTCCTTCCCTTTGGCATTTCCCCCTAATTTACCTGCCTGTATTAGAGCAGGGATCAAGCTGTGGGTTCTGGCAAGGGAGAGCAGGAACATTCATTCCCTTGTTTAGATGCTTATTGCTTTCCAACATATGTTTGTAGTAATCCTGTTTGGGGGGGAGTGAGGCTCCAAGTTTTGTGGTGGCACTAGACTCTTCATTAAATCATGCATAACTAGGCAAGTTCAGGACCTGTGACCCTTGTGCCTGGTGAAATTATGGTTTTAATGTGGTCGTTTTTACATGTTCAGCTCTTCTGTGGGTTTTAGAGCCAGAAAAGACCATCTGTTCGACTCTCCCCTCCCTTGTTCCCATTTGCAGCTGAGAAAAGTGAAAATTTGCCTATGGTCTCCTTCTTGTAGTGGGGCCAGGACTAGAGCCAAACTCTTCTGTGTTGAGAAATTTTCTGAGGCATTTCTCTGCAATTGAATCTCTGCTTAGGGTGAAGTAGGTGTTTAGTTTGGAGTTCAGCATCAGGGATATTGATGTGTCAATGTCAGTTTCTTTTTGAGGAGCTGTATAATCCACTACTTAACTTGGGGGGGATGGTCTTGTTCTCTGGGGAGAGCCATCTCAGTGGTCAGATCCCTTAGTCAGTCCAAGTAGTTGCTAAGACATTGTCCTGACAATCAGTAGCTGAGGCCTAAGCTGAACTGTTTGTTTATTCTTTCCTCCTGTTCTCATCAACAATCAATGCTCTAGTACCACCAGGATAGATGAGGAGCCGGGAATAAAGCTGGAGAAACCGGCACAAGTCATTTCAAAAGCAATTTAACTCCCTGTGCAGGGATACAAAGCTTCCTCATTCATCTGACTCACCACTGCCCACCTAACTCTTTTTTCAGAGTCCAAGTGCAGTGATGAAAGCCTGCCCACCGATCTTGCCACTAGCACGCACAGTGATCTTGCTGCAAACTGGGCTTCGGTGTGACTGGTCTCTCAGACCTGCCATGTCAGTTTCTCTGGGGAACATTGAAAATGGTTTAATTATATTAAAATAAAATTATTCTTGCTTTATCTCTTTTAGCATCTTGAAATGTATCACACATAATAGGTGCTCATTAGTTTCATGGGGTAGTGGATAGAGGCCTGGACTTGGAATGAGAAAAACTGTAGGTTTGAATCCTAACTTTAACACAAAACCCTAGAAGGACTTGAATTTAAGAATCCATTGAAGGACCAATCTATATCAAGTGACACAGTGCATTTTATTTTTTAATCTGTAAGGCAAAGAAAAAGAGAAAACAGCAGGAACAATTTGGTTTCAAAGTGAAATAATAATAAATCAGTAATTGAATTGAAATACAATTGAACAATATCAATATTATAATTAAATATTTAATAAGATTATGATAAATAAATGATAATAAATAATGTAATATACTTGTAATTATTTCTATTAAAGTACATTTGCACAGATAAAGTGATATATATTTTTTTCTGATAAAAGTATTTTATTTTTTTCCAGTTACATGTAAAGATAGTTCTCAACATTTGTTTATACAAGCTTTCCAATTTCAGATTTTTTCCCCCCTTCCCTCCTCAGATTACCTCAGCAGGTAATCTGATATGGGTGTATACATATGTATATGTATATATAATAACAACATTAAACATACTTCTGTATTAGTCATGTTATAAGAGAAGAATCAGAGCAATGAGGCAAAACCTCAAAATAGAAAAACAACAGCACCAAAAACAAAAGAAATAGTATAGTTCGATCAGCATCTCTACTCCACAGTTGTTTTTTTTTTTTTTTCTGGATTTGGAGATCCCCTTCTATCATGAGTTCCCTGGAACTCTTCTGTACCATTGCATTGGTGAGAAGAATCTAGTTCATCCATCACAGTTGATCAACACACAATGTTGATGATACTGCGTACAATGTTCTTCTGGTTCTGCTCATCTCACTCATCATCAGTTCATGCAAGTCCTTCCAGGTTTTTCTGAACTCCTGCTCATCGTTTCTTACAGCACAGTAGAATTCCATTACATTCATATACCACAACTTGTTCAGCCATTCCACAGTTGATGGGCAACCCATCAATTTCCAATTCCTTGCCACCACAAAAAGAGTAGCTATAAATATTTTTGTACATGTTGGTCCTTTTCCTTTTTTTATGATCTCTTTGGGAAAAAGACCCAAATATATTTCTTTGTAATCATTTATGTAGGAATCACATTTCGAATGCTTTTTGTGTGTTCAGTATTTGCCACAGTAGGGATTTTGCAAATGCAGCATACTTCTGTGGTCCCATTCTGACACTTTGTTGTGTCACAAGTATGATGAAATGTGATTGGAGGAGTGTCTGTGTCCTCAACCATGGTGGTTGTAACTTCTGACTTGCTACTTAGACAATCTCCAGTAAACTTCTCACTAATTCACTGAGGTTGCACTCTAGCCCTCAGTTCCTTTTTGGGATGAGGTTAAACAAAAGGTTAGACAGTGATGATGCTAAGGAATAGGCAGTGGAAAAGAGGAGAAAAGGAAAGAAAAGGGGAAACAAGATAAGAAATTAAGAGTTTTTGTAAATAAATATCTGATAGCTACCACCATTTAGTCCTGACTTTTCTGGCTTAAAATAGGGTTTTTTTAGACCTTCAATATTAATGTATTTCTGCAGCTTCTCACTATTTGAAAAGAATTGCCTTTGACTGTAACAAAGAGACAATAGCACTGGCTTTCCTTTGTGCAGTTTTTGTGTAATAACATCCTGAGCTCCACAGTTCTGGATACTACAAAGTGGCCCCACACCTATATCTTTGCCTTTCTGAAGTTTCAGGAATTTCTCTCCCTTGACTTAGCAAGAAGATAGACACAAAGTTAATGCTGGGAGGTATCAGTTTTTGCTTTTGCAAGTTTTCACGTAAACCTTATTTTCTTTTACTTTTTGTGTACCTACGTCAGTTTAAAAAAAAAAAAGGAAAACAAAAATCTCTACAAGCATAGAGCAGCATTTCACCAATAAGGTATGTGAAAATAGTGCTATCAACTTACCTACCTACCTACCTACCATCACAAGGACATGTCATCTGAATTGTGTTTCTAGTAGTGGGGAAAGATTTATCATGAACATATTCATATTCTTTTTTCCTCTCACTTGCCTTGTAAAATGACTGGCTGGGACCAAATACTTTCATGCTATGGAATAGAATTAAACTAATTGATCCAGTGAGGGTTATGATCCATGACCTCAGTGCTCCAACCAACTTTGCCAACCAGTCATTTATTTATTGTAATGGATGCCATAGGTTGCCTATCTTATCAATAGGTTTATCATCATGTGTCAGAAGGAAGGTCCTAAAGCAAGCAAGAAATATAATAGTGTCATGAACATTTACTAGGAAAAGAAAAGCAGGTTGAGAATTTACTATTTTAAATATTCTACCTATATTGTATTGTTTCTCCTGAGTGATCGGTTCTTGTCTAAAGAGGTGTGTTAGAAAAGGATATTGTAACTATTTGTGTTCATAAAACTAAGCTTCCTTCCTTCCTTCCCCCTTCCCTCCCTTCCTCCTTCCCTTTCTTCCTTCCCTTCTCCCTTCCATTCTTCTTCCCTCCTCCCTCTCTCCTCCCATTCTTTTTCTCATTCTTTGTTTCTGAAAGTTATAAGTGAATATGAAATTTACTGAGTAAGAACTGTGAGTGGAGGTGACCCAGACTTGGTAAGATTGATTGTGAGGGAGTACTTAAATGATTGGTTTAGAAAGAGTTTATTTAAAAAAATAAAGAGATAGAAATGAAGGAAAGCTCATCTCAAGCTGAGCTGCCACCTGTAGAGTGAGACAAATTGTGAGTACCTTTTTAAAAGGAGTTTGGTTTGAGTGGGTGTAAAGGAGAGAATGAATCAGACATCTCAGCTCAAATGGAGTGATGAAGAGAGGTGGGAGTTTATTAGAATGAAAACAAATTAGAGCTTAGTCTAATTTTCAGGGTGGAACAGAGGAAATGCTGATCTACTCTTAGTCTTTGCAGCTACTTTTGGAGCTTAATGGAGGTAGAGGGCCTTCACAGTGATGTTTATAATTGATCAAGTGCTAGCAACTCTTCTATTTGACATCAGCTTTGCTCACCAGGGGGCTTCTCTTTTTGAATATCTTAACTAAGCATGTTTCGTAATAGTCATGCCTTCCCCTGCTTCACCCACATTGTCTACTGAATCTGTATGACCTTCAAACAGGATGGGATTGTCTCTCCATTCTTTTCTCTTCTTCTTCTCTTTTACCCAGGAGCTACCTACCTATCAGTCAGTCAATGAATCAGCAAGTATTTGTTAAGCACCTGAAATGTGCCAAATAGCTCTCTCAAACAGTTTAGATTCTAATAAGAGGATATAATACATATGTGGTGGCCAAGGAAGGGAAGTTAGTCCAGGTGATCACAGGGATTGTCAGTATAGCCATATCTCATTGCACCTTTTCCAGCATCTGTAGAAGTATTGATTTGGTGATTGTTCCTAGAGCAAGATCAGAAGCTAGAAAGTGGGCCCTGACAGTAGAGTAGAATGCAAGGGGCTCATCCTGGGTAGACTTTGGTGTCCTGATGTGTGACTGGATTGGATGTAAAGAAAAAGCTCAATGAGAGAGAAAGCTTAGCTCCAATTTATACATTGCCTGTCAGGCTTTGATGAGACCACAGGGCTACTTGTGTTGTTACCTGTATGACCATGGGCATGGGGAGAGGGGTAAATCTTTTCTTTTTTAATTTTAACTTTTAGTTCCTAGTTCTCCCTCCCCCACCCATTGAGAAAGCAAGATATACAATACTCATTATATGTATGTGTGTATCTATGTATATATGAAATCATAATAAACATTTCTACATTAGCCATATTGGGGGAAGGGGAAGAAGCTAGAAAAAGAAAAATTTTAAATGGTGGGAAATGCTTCAGCCTGTACACAGAGTTCATCACTTCTCTCTCTGGAGTTGGATAGCATTTTTCATCTTGAGACCTTCGTAATTTTCATGACTCGTATTGATCTGAGTAGTTTTCACAGTTAATTATCCTTATAATATTGCTGCTACTATGTACAATGTTTTCTTGGTTCTGCTCACTTCACCTTGCCTCAGTTCATATATGTCTTCCCAGGTTTTTTTGGAAGCTATTCTCTTCATTATTTCTTATCAGCAGAGTAGTATTCCATTACAATCATATACTACAACTTCTTCAGCCATTCCTCAGTGGATGGGCATCCCCTCAGTTTTCAATTCTTTGCATGGAGAAGTCTTTTTGACATTTTTGGGACTTTGTTTTATCATCAATAATATGAGATGACTAGATGTTCTCTGAGGTCTCTTCTAGCATTCAATTTGTGATCCTATTATTATCCTTTAAAGTTTGAAAATTTTATGACATACATTGCTGACCTATCATGTTGTAAATTTATCTTTGCTTAATATCTCTCCTGACCCCCTTTGGATAGCTTTTGTTCTCTCACTATTTTTTCCCATTACCTTTTTTTAGAGAGATTTGGTACTCTTTAGCTTTCCATAACATCCAGCATGTACTGTGGTACATGGCACATAGTAGGCACTTAATAAATGTTTATTGATACATTGGAGCCATACTGTTGTTTTTTAAATTTTTTGATAGCTCAGCTCCATTCAATATGTGATTGATATGCCACACATATTGTTATCATCTAGTGAAAGGAAAAAAATCTTTATATGTAACAGATTTTGAGAAATACTGCCCTCCAAATTGACATTACTGCAGTATGAATACCTGATTCCTTAGATTGTGTAATGTTTGTGTGTGGAATTACCCCTTGTTTCCCAGGTAACTAGGCTTGTATCTATCTTCTTCCATGTATATTCCTCTGCTGGCTGGTGCATTCTCTAAATTACACTTATTTCTGCTCTTATATTTTCCTTCTCTCGTTGCTGTCTCTCCCCTCCTTTCTCTGTACCTTTCCCTTTATGCCTCTCTTCACACACACATCTTTCTATATATTTGTATGCGTATTTGTCCATACACACATGCATCTCGTATTCATTGGTATACTCCCGTATTTATACTTTCAAATGCAGGCAAGTTAATGTGCATGTCAGGATTGAATGGTGAGCTTGAAGATGAGCATGAGGAGGATGTTGATGGTCGTGGGGGGTAACAATGATGGTCACCCTCTTTATTACTACTACCTAGGCAGTTTTTCTCAATCATAGTTCCCAGCAGTTAGCAGGGTTAATAATATGTACATGATGCTTATGCTATTTAAAATCTAGTGGTTCATCATGGCTGATTCTCAAATAATATTCATCTGAGCTAGGTATTCGGTGCTTTTAGCATGGTCATATTTGATATTGCGTATGCGCTGGTTAGTTTGGGCTTGTCATGGTGTAGATACATTGTGTGCAGAATGCATTAAGTAGTAATTACCCTTCTGCTCTCTGTATGCCACCTTTTAGTGTACAGGGATATTTATTGCCATGTTTCATGTAGATTTATGATGCTATATAAATATTGATTTCTCAGACAAACACTTGGATGGGAAGCCTCCATTAATACATATAACCTTCTCTTTCCTCTTCCTCTCTGACTCAGACCTGTCACTTGTCTGGGGACTTGTCATCCTTCTCACTCCAGAACATTTTTCTGCCTTTCTGCAAGTTTGCTTATTAACACAGAATCCCAGAATCCCGTGAGTGGAAGGGCCCTCCAGAGGCTAGTCTGGTCTTCCCTTAAACCCCGCCATGTAATACTATACCAAGCTAAGCCATCCTGATTAGAGGGTGACATTTCTGACATTACCTAGCCAGGCTTCAGAAGTCTTTTATTGCTCAGACTCCCCCATTTCCCTCTCCTCCCTCTGCCCCCACCACCCTTTTCTTCCATCAGTTTGAGAGATACTCCTTTATATTTCCCAAATCCCTAGTCCAACTCTTTCTCTACACCTTCTTTCCCCAGCTTCCATTATATTTGGACGAAACTCTTCGAAAGTAGTTCAGTTGGGGCAGCTAGGTGGTGCAGTGGATAGAGCACTGGCCCTGGATTCAGAAGGATCTGAGTTCAAATCCAGCCTCAGACACTTAACACTTACTAGCTGTGTGACCCTGGGCAAGTCACTTAACCCCAATTGCCTCACCACCCTCCCCCCCCCCCCAAAAAAAAAGAAAGTAGTTAAGAAGAATCTTGTATCCCAGAATGTTAGAGTTGGAAGAACCTTTAGACATTGTTCAGTCCTGGTATCTCATTATACAGAGGAGAAAACTGACCCCAGAGAGGGGAGTTAATACACTGAACGCCTTATAATTTATGCCAGGCTCCTTACTTGGTGCTTTTCATACTGTGGAATTGTCTATGGAGGCTGAGATCTGTAATAGTCATAGCTCACAGTTGTATAATGTGTTATGATTTTCCTCACAACAATTGTGAGGTTGATGTCAGTAGTGCAAGGATTAAAGCTCCCATTTTACAGAGGAGAAAACTGAAGCTCTGAGAGTGCACATGCCTCGCTAAAGCTCACGGTGGGGAAATTAGCACTGGAATCGAGGTTTCACGATGTCAAGTCTCTTTTTCTCCCCCCCTACATCATGTGGCCATTCATGTGCAAAACCCATCTCTGGTTTCTGGCACCTTGAAGCACCTGCTGGCATCTTGACTGTACCTCGCACACAACAGGTTCTGAATTTATGCTGATGAAGATGAGAACTTGCCAAATAGCAAGTGATACAGTCAGTTCTTGTTTCAAGGATGGATTATTCAGGCTCCTTCTTTTGTATCCATCTTTAGCTATTTTATGACTCATTGGCACCTTCAGGCAGGTGTATGAGAGAAATGGGAGAGCAAGGAGAAGAAGAAGAAATGATGCTTAAATGTATTGATTTCATGCATGATGTAGTGGAAAGACAGTGGACTGGCCTCATTTAAGAGACCTGCTGTGTAACCTTGGACACATCCTTTCCCCTCTCTGGACTTTGGTTTCCTCATCTTAAATATGAAGGATTGGGTTGAATGATCTTAAAAGTTTTTTTCTGGCTCTTATAAATATATGTTTGTATTCTGAATCTCATCGAGGCTACCTTTGTTTGAAGAAAATAAGAATAGATTCTTCATAAAAATCAGAGCACTTGAATACCTTCAGAGCAGTATAACACTGAACAGATCAGTTTCTAGACTTAAATAAAGCACAATCTGTCCTGACTTCTAGGATGTTATTGTTAGGCTGTGAGTGTCTTAGAGACTATAGAGGAGCTTACGAGGAATGAACTAAATTCTGAGAAAAGGTTGGGTTTTTTAAAAAAAAAATTCATTCATTCATATTTCCATTTTTATCATAGAACTAGATAGCAAGCTTTTGACTGCCATTGTGATTAAAGTTTGTGTGTCAACAATGTGTGTGTGTGTGTGTGTGTGTGTAGGCCAACACATGCATTACACTTTTATAGATTTATCTTTTAAGGCATTCTTAAATTGAAGTCATCCTGGAAGTGCTTTAGGGAGACCACTAGTGCCTGAGGGAGGACTACTGGAAAGTTAGGAATGAATTATATATAATTTGGAGACATGGGAAGAACAAACTGAAAGTGGGATGGCAAAGGTTTGATTTTTTTTTAGTGAGAGGGAGGGGGTCTGTTCCAGGTGGATTTGCTCTGTATGTGAGGCAGGGTACTGTAGTACCTAAATATAGGAGTTGAGGCTAGAAGATTTGAAGTTGAATCAGGCCTTAGTCACTTCCTGATTGTATGACCCTGGGTAAGAGATCCCTGGGCCTTAGTTTCCTCACCTGTGAAATGAGGGTGTTGGATTTGACATCTGAGGTCCCTTCCACTTATAAACCTTAAATCCTTTTTATCCTTAAGTGGAATGCATGCCTATGTGCAGTCTAAAAGAATAGGTAGAAAAAATGGGAGTTTTGATTGTCTTACCTGAGGATTGTATGTGGGCCTTCCTACTAACCTGAGATTGGGACCCTTGCAATGGTAGTGCCTTGGTATTTCTCATAGTGATCTGCCCCATTTTCGAAAAGAGTATGATACCAGAGACAGAGATGGCGCCATCTTCCAACCTAAGCCTTTTATGAAACATCTCCTTCCCATCTATTTTTCTGCCTTGACTTTATTTTTTTTTATTCTCACTAATTAGACTAGTTAAATTCTTATGCATACCCTTATACAATCCTTCGGTTGATTTCCTCATAAGTAACACAATCTATTAACATTCTCTCTTTCAGTCACTGGTAATTAAGCAGAGGCAAGTTTTACCTCCAGGAATAGGGATGCTTCCATGCCATTGAAAAAGCATGGAATGGAAAATATCATTCTGATTTGCACTTTCCCAAGCAAATCTTAGGGTCTGCTCTGCGCAGGAGCAAAGAAAATGAAAGTGAGGCCTCGCGTGTTTGTTTTTAGATTAATAGTTGAAGTTTGCTCATGTGGAAATAGAAGGGATTTCACCGTGACTAGAATCTGTCATTAAAAAGCCATTATCAAAGTCATCCTGCAGACTTCTTGGTCTTTTATTGTTAATGACAAAACAATCTCTTAAAAAGAAAAAAGAGTAGGAAATTTTTATTTTTATTTCTCTTTAGTATTTTTCTACTTTGAAAGCCATGTACTGCTGAAGACTTAACAGAATAGAACTTTAGTGAAGTGAGGCAGTTTGGAGATTTATTGATCAATAAAAGAGACAATTACAGCTTGTTTATGAAAGGAAAAACCCCCTTGGCCCTTTGAGCAACATAGAGACTCTAATAATGATAACTCTGGTAACCAGCTTGAAACTATAAAAGTCAATAGGAAGATATAGGAATTCAATAAAATTATGACACTAGATAAACCTTACTCCAGGAACAAATTTTCCACAGACAGGTGACTTGTTTCAGTTAGATTTGTAACTTTAATTTCTCACTTATTGGATTTTTTTTTGTCATCGACTAATTATAAAGTCTATGGTAAGGTAACTACTCCTTGTCCACTGATATGAGAGCAAGCCACATGAATCAGTAGGCCTCAGATTTGAAAAAAAAAAATGATCCCTAGATCAGATTTTGTGATGTTTGAAGATCCTCCTGGTTTTCTTAGGATAAGTCCTTAAACTTTACTAAACATAAGAATTTGCTTCACTTACATGTAAGAAATATGTGCCCTTTGCTGGCTTTTTTTTTTTTAAAGAAGAGTGTGGGGATAAAGGTATATATCAAAAAAATAATGATAGCATGCCCCTGCACTTCCCAAAGCTTGGGAATCATTACTCTAAGGTGCTGAATAGTTGAATAATTTTTCCTAACTCTTAAGGATGATGACCATGTTCTACTCTTTTCTTAGAATTAAAATTTTAGAGGTAGAAGCGCCTTTAGAGACTCCTTAGAGACTATCTAATTTAATCTGTTCATTTTACAGTTAAGAAAACTGCATCTCAGAGATGGGAAGTGAATTATCCTACTGAGTTTATAGCCAAGCTGATCAGCTTTTTCTTATCTTTTTTCCAGAAAACTTTCTGAGGGAAGGAACAGTTTGCTCATTAAGTAGAAATGGAATATAGATTCTATCACCATTCCCTCAACTCACCCCAGCTTCTTCTTCCCACACTCTCTGTGCTGTGGTAAAATATGAAAGTTTTTAACAGTCGGTTAGGATAACTGAAAGACGCCAGTTTTTCAAGGACCACCCTTTTGGGGAGGAGATGAACAGTCCGCCTGCTGCGCATGTCAGACTGCCTGCCGGGTACAGTCCGCCTGCTGCGCATGTCAGACTGCCTGCCAGGTACAGTGCGCCTGCTGCGCATGTCAGACTGCCTGCCGGGTTTTTTTTGACTTCCGGGGTGGAGAAAAGGAGAGAGGCCTTTTTGCCTGCTTGGCGGGACTCCTGACGGCGCGGCACGGACTCTCTCTCTCCAAAGGTGGCCTTGTCGGTTGGTGGCCTTGTCGGTTGGTGGCCTTGTCGGTTTGGTGAGTTGTTATAAGGAATATAGACTAAGCTTAGACTTAAGACGATTTGTATTGTGTTTCTACTTTCCTATCCTTCTAACCAACATCACCTTGTGACTATCATAACTATAAATAAAAAGGTCTATCTAGAAAACCAAAACCTGCTTCCATTTACTAGTTTGGGAGATAAATTAAGGGAAAGGTTAAGTAGGGGAGATTTATGATCTAATATCCAATTTTAAATCTCACAGTTTGGCGACCCCGAAGGGACCTTAAGGACCCTCCCACCCTCCCTAGTTTGGCCATAAGCCGGCTAATTCGGTGGATTTTCCAAATACCCCCCCCCCCCCCCCCCCCCCGCGGACTTTCCCTTTGTCTAATCTCCCTTAAAGACTTTAAGCCTCTAAAAGTCTTGCTTTAAACAGAAAAGCCAGCCCAGTTTAAAGGGCAAGATGCTCGAATATTCTACCATCCCTTTGATTTTTCTCATCGGAATGTATTGGGACAGCATAACATCCCGACTTAGAGGAATAGTTTATTCAATGGTCCTTCATAACATTATTGGTTTTTTCCTCATTCAGGCAGCAAAAAGTTTTTTGTATAATAGTATACGTGAGAATCTTTGGGAAAATACGTTTAATATAAGTAGAAATTTTATGCCTGCAATTGAAATACCTTTTAATACCACATCCATAGTTCATACGACTAAGGATTTTATTTTTTTTTGTTGTTTTTTTTTTGCTTTTGTTATTATCATTGTTTTTGTTATTATCATTGTTATGATGTGGGGGAAACTCTCACATATGGAGAGAGACCTCAAAATGGCTGTTTCTACTAGAGATGATCCAAGTTCAGAATCAGATCAGCAGAAACTACTCCCTCTGCAGGAAGCTATAGAACATAGTAAGAAGGGAGTGCCAATTCAAGTCAGAAAATATAGCCCCTTTAGACCAAGTGACTTGAGCGCATGGAAATCAATCATCCCTAGTTTTGAGAAAAATCCTAACACTGTAATTTCACAGTTAAGGACTATATTTAATGCATATCAACCCAGTTGGGCTGATGTTACTTGCCTTTTGGAAACTTTACTGTCCCCAACTGAGATTACAGATGTTATCTCAGCAGGAAATGCCCTTGTTGCGAAAGGTAAGGCCGATGTGGAATGGCCTCTAAAGGATCCAGAGTGGAATTATAATGATGATAGGGATTTCCAAAGATTAAAAGATGCTAGAGAAACACTTCTGAAGGGAATGGAATCTTGCTCTAGAAAACCAGAAAACTGGCAGAAATTTTTAAGCCTACCTCAGGAGGCTAATGAAAGACCAAA
Source organism: Dromiciops gliroides (assembly GCF_019393635.1). NCBI lineage: Eukaryota > Metazoa > Chordata > Mammalia > Microbiotheria > Microbiotheriidae > Dromiciops > Dromiciops gliroides. Next base: position 533,960,750 of record NC_057861.1, read on the forward strand.
CAGATTTTATGATAGACTTTGTGAGGCCGCTAGACAGTACACCAGATTGGATCCAGTAGATTTAAGAGATTCCTGTATCATTCTCAACACATTTGTTTATAATTCACTGCCAGAAATACGCAGATACTTTCTGAAACAATGTCCAGACTGGAGAAATCTCTCAGTAGATAGAATTAAGGAACTTGCAAATTATGTCTTTGACTCACGTGAGGAAGATCCAGATCACCCTAAACAGAGCATTCTGGCACCAGCGATTACTAGTCAGCCATGTGGATACCGGAGCAAGGACACTAAGGTGTGTTGTTACTGTCGTAAGGAGGGGCATGAATTGAGAGAATGTAGGACTTGGAGAAGAAATTCTAATTCTAATTACAGGCGAAATCAAAATAGAAATAGATCTTTTTGGAGGAATACAGAAAGGCAGTACCAGAATAATGGTAACCAAGACCCCCCTCAGAAGAGGACACAGGAATGATGGTGTCTTGGGGAGGAATGGAACATAGATAATGAAAGCCATATATTCCCAGATCCGGATTTTTTGAATGCACTTGTGCCAGTCCATTCACCTCCCCAGAGTAATGAACCACATGTCACCTTAAAAGTGGGGGAGACTTATTATGATTGTCTGCTAGACACAGGAGCCTCTAAATCAGTATTAGTAAGCAAACCAGATGCTGGGTGTAGACCTGTAGGATATTTGAATGTAGTGGGAGTCTCAGGAAAGAGCCAGAGAGTGGCAAAATTGAATCCTCGCATGGTATCTATGGGGCCCTTAACAGTAGAACATTCATTTTTACTCATGCCTGATGCCCCTGTAAATTTATTAGGTCGTGATCTCCTTTGCAAGCTTAGAGCAACCATATCTTGTGCTCCAGATGGGGCTGTCTCCTTACAATTGCCAGAGGATACTGTTCATTTATTACCAATTTTACTTACAGAAGCTCAAGGAACAGCAGGGGAGGTATCCAAAATCCCCTCTGACATTCCTGAGTCTTTATGGGCCTCATCCCCTAATGAGGTGGGGCTCCTTAAGTCTGCCATGCCTGTTACCTTTAAAGTTAAGGGGGGACCACCCCCCTCCATTCCACAGTATCCATTGTCTAGGGAAGCAATAGAAGGGATCACCCCTATAATTGAGGCTTTGAAAAGCCAGGGTATTATTATTCCATGTCATCACTCTCCATGCAATACTCCCATTTTGCCAGTTAAAAAACCCAAGCCTGCACCATTCATAGGTGAAGAGATTTCAGATAGACCTGAGGTAGACGCTAAAGAGGTAAAAACCCTAACGATAGCAACTGTTAAAGAGCAAAGAAAGTTCAGAGGAAACAGGAAGTTCCCATTTAAGAATCCCACTGATCAGTTAAATGCTTTGGGACTCAGTCTTCGTAAAGTATCAGGAGACGGAAATTGCCTTTTTAGGGCTTTAGCAGACCAGCTAGAAGGTCACTGTAGAAATCATCTCAGACACAGACAAGAAGCTGCTTCTTATATGATTAACCATAGACAAGAGTTTGAGTCTTTTATAGTAAATGACTCCCCTTTTGAAGAATATGTTGATGAATTAAAGAAATTTGGAAAGTGGGGAGGAAATGATACAATTGTAGCATTTGCTAAGCAGCATCAGCTGAATGTTGTGGTTCATCAATTAAATCAGCCTTTATTGAAAATCAGTGGCACAGACAAAACTGATGCTACAGAACTCCACATTTTCTACCATAAAGAACATTATGACAGCATTAGAAAGATCAATGACAATTCAGAAACCCCTGCCACTTTGGCATGCAGAGAATTGGGGAACCAGTTAAAACAATGTGGCATACCCCAAACTCTAGCAGCTTAAATACCTTATAATTTAACAAGCATTTCCTTCTACAGGCAAAAGCACTGAAGTACATGGCCTAGTTTTCTGGCCTACCTCAACTATTTTTTTTTTTTTATTAATTTTTGGGTTTTTTTTGTTTTTGTTTTGACTTTTGAAAGGCACTGAAAAGACCTGGAATTGACTGCACCTTTAAGTTCTTTAAGAGCACAAAAGGGTGCTTAGCGAATCTTTTGCTTTTTATTTTTTATTTTGGTTTTGCTTTGGTTTTTTTTTTACTTTTGTTTCTTTTGCTTTTCTTTAAAACTAAATTTTGTAAACTAAGTGATTATTCAAAGACATTTTAAGTATATGCTGTGGGTGAGGCTATCGGGCCTCAGAAGCTACCAGAATTCTTCTTTTTTTTTATTTACTCTTTCTTTTTGAGAGAACCATGAGTTCTAATGAGTTTTGTTTTATTTATTTATTTTTCTCCTTTCTCTTGTATGTTGTTCTGTTTAACTAAAAAGTACCAGAAATTGCCTGATACCTCACTGAAAACATTGAATATTGAATCTTGCTAATTGAAGTCTTATTTCTTTTTGATGAATTAATCACCACTTTAAGTATCTGCTACTGTTATACCAGAGAATTCATGTATAAGATGATGTGGTCTACTTGCTAAAAGAAGATTATGTAATAATGTCTAAAAGAAGATTATGTAACAATGTCTAATATAATCAGCTATTTACATTCGTTTATTATTTATATGTCATTATACTCTGGGTATGGTTTGGAATTATTGTATATATCACTAATATATTCTCAGTTATGCAGCATAGCACACATTTTTACCATCATATTGTCTTTGGTGAAATTAATGAGATTTCAGAAATATGGAAACTTATCATTTCAGAGACTAACTTGCTGTGAACTCTGACGCAGGCCCTGGAGAGAATATATGTGCAACAAAAGGAGAGACAGGTATACGTAAGTCCATGGTTTGCTTATGATGGTGACTATGTAGAGCACAATTACTAGGCACAGTCCAGTATTCATCCTCTCTCCCTCCTAATTTAACCTAATTTAACTGAACTTATTTATCTTTTTATCTCACTCAGTTGAATTCACCTGTGGCCTAGCACAATCACTGGCTGTCTCAGAACCATGAGATATGGTATGATAACCTTTCCATAACATTTTCAGGTGTCATGAACACATACTAAATTTGGCTTTGATCCAGACACATGGTGGTAAAAAGTGTTACACATTGCATAACTACCTCAACCCTCTATTACAAGTCTAACCATATAAAGGAGGGAATGTAATGGAATTTATTAATTTGATCATTGACAATGCTATGCTAAGGTTTTAAAAATACAGCAATTCAAACAGTTAAAGAAGATAATCCAGCTTTCCAGACCAGAGTCCAGAATCCAGTTTTCCAGACCAGAATCCAGTTTCCTCCTGATGACATCTTACCACTTCAAGAAGACAAGAGAACTCAGAGACTTTATATGAACTGTTTTGCTTTATTAGCTTTTACTATCTCCTTTCTGTTATATACTATCTGTAACATGTACTCTCTGCAGAGGCTCTCCCTTTGCAAGACTAATGTCAAAGCGTCGGTTCATGAGGAAAAAAAAAAATCGCCCCTCTGGACAAAACTTTCCTCTCTTCCTTTTCTGTATTGTTGTTCGCATATTATTAGTCAGCAAAAGTTATTATATTCTTTTTACTGTTCCATCAAGGAAACATTCCGTTTCTTGAGGAAGCAAAGGGGGGAAATGTGGTAAAATATGAAAGTTTTTAACAGTCGGTTAGGATAACTGAAAGACGCCAGTTTTTCAAGGACCACCCTTTTGGGGAGGAGATGAACAGTCCGCCTGCTGCGCATGTCAGACTGCCTGCCAGGTACAGTGCGCCTGCTGCGCATGTCAGACTGCCTGCCGGGTTTTTTTTGACTTCCGGGGTGGAGAAAAGGAGAGAGGCCTTTTTGCCTGCTTGGCGGGACTCCTGACGGCGCGGCACGGACTCTCTCTCTCCAAAGGTGGCCTTGTCGGTTGGTGGCCTTGTCGGTTGGTGGCCTTGTCGGTTTGGTGAGTTGTTATAAGGAATATAGACTAAGCTTAGACTTAAGACGATTTGTATTGTGTTTCTACTTTCCTATCCTTCTAACCAACATCACCTTGTGACTATCATAACTATAAATAAAAAGGTCTATCTAGAAAACCAAAACCTGCTTCCATTTACTAGTTTGGGAGATAAATTAAGGGAAAGGTTAAGTAGGGGAGATTTATGATCTAATATCCAATTTTAAATCTCACAGTGCTAATCCTCTAACATCGTGGCAGTTGTGAAAACAAAGCTCAGTACTTTGGCTCTGTGTTTGCCTCTCTTGGTTCTCAGAAGGATAGCTTAGTTCTTTGAAGGTAAGGGTTGAGTTTTAAATAGTTGCCATATTAAGCGCTAGTATTTTGTGGATAGTGGATCGGTTGCTAGATATAGCTAGCCATCTGGATTGGCCATTTAAGCTTATTTGGTACCTGCAATATGTTACATTACGGGCAGTTTTACGGGAACCTGAGTTCATGGTTGCTTTTGAAATGGGATACTCTAAGCCAATTAGAAACCATTTTTCTTTTACATCTTGAACGGGAAGTTAGAAATGTGAGCAAAAAAGCCATGAGCTAGATTGAGAAATGTACAATTATTCTTTGGGGCCCCATTGACAGCAGGTGAGCTCTACCTGGTATTCCTGAAGACATGAATCTGTATTATTAATATTAATAATATTAAAATATATAAAAATATTAATATTGTTTCCCCACCCATCCCTTAAAGCAAATGTGGTTCATATGACCTTGTCCAAGAAGCCTAGAAACACTAATTTTAATCAAGAAATATTTCTTAGCAATTACTATGTATCAGGCATTGTGCTAGCTCCATGGGATATAAAGACAAAGAGTAGAATAATACCTATTCACAAAAAAGCAAATCCACATATAAATATAAGGAGATAGAGGCTACAAGGTACTTTGAGAAGGAGATTACCAACAGTTGGAAGGATCAGGAAAGGCTCCATATAGAAGATCCTGTGTGAGCTGAGTCTTGAAAGAAAACATGATCCCCCAGTTGGCAATTGATATTGCAGGACCAAAAGTCTGGGGAGAGTTTGTTGCTATTGTTGGTCAGTTGTTTTTCAGTTGTGTCCAACTCTTCATGACATCATTTGGGGTTTTCTTGACAAAGATACTGGAGTGATTTGCCATTTTCTTCTCCAGCTCATTTTACAGATGAGGAACTGAGACAAAAAGGGTGAAGTGACTTGCCCATGGTCAGTCACACAGCTAGTGTCTGAGGCCAGATTCAAACTAGGGAGAATGAGTCTTCCTGACTACAGACCCAGTACTCGATCCACTGTACCACCTACCTGCCCCAGGAGAGTCTAGGGCTTGGTTTATAGAACTGGGAGTCATCTATATAGAGATGGTAACCAAACCAATGGGAGTTTGTGGTTACCAAGAAAGATACTATGAAGGGAAAGGAAGGGAAGGGAAGGGAAAGGAAGGGGGTCCAGTATAGTGCCATGGGAACATATTCAATTAGGGCCTATGGTATGGGTCATGAAGTGGGGCGGATGGAGGGAGGGAAAGGGGGTTGATGGAGATGATTGAGGCTGTAATCCATTGGAAACATCTGAGGGGTTATCATGAACAGCCAAGTAAAGTACCACCTTAGTAGAGGTGAAGACAGAAGAATTTTGAGGAGAAAGGGAAAGGAAAGAGAGAAAATTGAAGGTGAATGGCCACCATTTTCTCAGTGAGCTGAGAGGTGAGATCATCAGATGAGCAGATAGCAGAATCTGTGGGAGATTGGAGGAGTGGTTTTGGAATGACCTCTGGGGAGAATGAGATAGGGAATCAGTTACAGAAAAGTAAAACATTGTTCTGTAGCACAAAGTCACTGTAGAACACAGATTTATGATGTACTTGATCAGTGTAGTCCTGTGAATCCAGAATTGAGGTTTAGCAAGGGATGAATGGTGAGGGATTCAAGATAGATGACAGTGTCAAGGTGAACTCATTAACTCTAGGGTCAGAATTGGGAAGGTAGGATGGTAAAGTCAGAACAAAGAGTAATGGCCTGAGAAAGTGCTGTGGAGAGATTCGTGAGTTTTGATGAGGGTCAAATGGGCTTAGGAAGTATAAAGCATAGGAGGCTATAGTCATAAGAGGAATGTCAGAGTTTTTAATTAAGAAATCATAATATTTATGAATTACAGTGAGTCCAAGGATTGAAAGGAACTGAGGATAGGGAGATTAGGGAGTTGGAAGGATTATCAACATGAATGTTGACATGTCTAGAATTCAGACAGGAGTTGGGGAGGAAAGAAAATTCGTGAGCTAGGTGCTGAAATCCTTGAGCAGGGAAGGAGAGTGACCTAAGAATCCCTGTAATGATCTGAGTAGGGTAGAAAATTTTAATTGCATGCACTTCAAAGGAGTACAGATCTCTGAAGGATCAGGGTAAAAGAAAGGCTTGGAAGTGGGATAGAGAGCAAGGACTAGTCCATCTCTCCCTTTAGGACCCGTGTGTTTGTGGTGGGTGGGTGGAAAGTTGAATGAAGGCACCAGGGAGGACCCGAAGATGAGTTGCCCTGCTTCTCTTTTGATGTGTCTGGTGCAGGAGGGTAGTATGCATTGCTGAGGTGAGGTCCCCAGTAGGCACAAGTACCATTGTGCAGACTTTGGTCTGATTTGCCTATTCTTCCTCTGCTAGGATTTGGAGCTAGTCCTCTAGGCATTGTGGGCTGTGATGGACTGCACATCCAATGATGAGCTTTTTTATCTTCAGTCATAAGGAGAAGTGATGTTTGATTTGGGCTGCTCCTCCATTCTCTTCAAAAGCCTCAAGCCCTCATCAGTGATTCAACTGTAAGATTCTGATAGTAGGAGTGAAGATAACTTGTGAACTCAATTGGAAGAATGAGTCATCAAGGCCTATTGAACAGGTCTGGAAGTAGGGTGATGATTTTGTAATCCTCCCCACAGAGGGCTTTTATCATGTGTGAGAAGGAACTTTTTCCTCAAGGAAGAAGTTGCTTATGGATTAATATGTTTGCTATTGCCAAAGTTCTGATAAAAACATTGCTCTTAGGATAACCTGCTCTAAAATGTTGGATCTGAGGAAACCAGATGACCCTTTTAATATAATTTGCCACTTTCATTTATTTGTGAACATTTGTGGATCTTTCCAGAATTTGAAGACCTTTCATGACACTTGTTCCTGACACTCCATGTCCTTTCTTCTGTTCCAAAATGTTTTATCGTCCTGTCTTAGCGCATTGTTTGGTGCACCAGGATGGTATTTAAGTTTCTTACATTTTCTTTCCCCCTTATTGCAGTTCCTTTTTAAAAATTATAACTGTCTGGGAAATTTAAAACCCACCTCCACTCTTATTTGAAAATTGTTCATCATTTTCATAATTAAATTTCTTCTCTCAGCTCCACATTATACTAAAAACTTGGAAATTTAGTCTCATTTCATATGAATGAAGGACTTAACTGCTTACTGTGGACTAAGCACTGTGTTATGCACTAAGTTCACAAGTACACAAGCAAGACAGTCCCTGTCCTTTGGGAACTTAAATTTCTAAAAGGGGAAGACCACAAATATAGGGGAGAATGGTGTCCATGGAAAGGAGTTTTATCCAGCTGAGTATGACAATGAAGCGTCCATAGTAATAATGTTGATTTCATTATATCTTTCAGAATAAGAAGTAGAAAAGGGGAGGGAGCTAGCTCGGCAGTTGCATAGGCACGGCAGAAAATAGCCAGGGTGAATAAGAGTTTACTTGGTCTCAGGGAGTATAGAACTGACTGGCTGAGCCCCCTTTGGCCTTGGTCACTGGTTGTGATGTGTACAGCAATCGTAGTAACAGAGTGGAAAATGGAAAATGGCTGGAGTGGAGATGAGGACAAGTGTTTCCAGGAAGACATTGAATATCATCTGTAGAAATTATTCTTTTGCTTCCAAGGCCCTTTGGACACAGTTCTGAACCCGTGTTTAAAAGGCTTTGATTCCCTCTATCTTGACTGGCTCAATAGCTGGGATAGTGATTGTCTTCTTTTACAGTCATTATTTTGGCTCTTCATTGATGTTGATCGTAGCTCTTAGAAAATACAAGTGAAAGAATGGATTGTTTCAAATGACTTTAGGCAATCTAAGGAAATTTGGTATGGACCATGCTTTTTCCCACATATCACTGCTTTTATTTGGTGGGATGTATCATTCCATAAAAGAAGGGCTTTGTGGGAGTTGAAGGAATTTCTCCAACTCCTTTGAAAGATAAGCACTAGATAAAATTTACCTTCGTGTTGTCAATCCTACTCACATAGATCACTATTTTTTCCTCTTTCTAGACATTTGGGTTACCTCCTTCCAAGTCCACTTCCCTTGGGATCATTTCATTCCATTCCTGCCCAACCAAACTTTCTTTCTAGGACTTCGCCATATTGTCCTTTCCATCTTTTCCTCCAGGGTCTTTTCCAACTGTTTTGCCTTTTTCTAGTCCAAGTACTTTCTTCAGAGGGTTCCCTGAGGTTTAGGGAAGTTACATAACTTGCCCCATGTCATATAACTCTTATGTACAGGTCATCTCGACTCCCATGTCCAGCACTTTATCCACTATGCTAGCTTATCTATCTCTTCCAGTTCCACAAAAGTCTTTTAATAATGACAGTAATAAAACTTTTAATTCATTTGTTTTTCTCTTCCTACAGGAGAGAGATGTAATGAGATCTATCTTGGACAATATTGAAAGTGATATGTCCCCATTAGAGCATTCTCCCCAGTTGGCCCTCCAAGTCCATGAGGACATGGTGCAGAACTTGCATGCGAATTGTGCCGAAATGGAGGTAAGTGAACCTTACAGTTGGCCCACCCCTGAGATGGGCTTTCTGCAGTGAATATGGATGACCGCACACATTTATATTGCTTTTTGGCATAATTGGTATACTTACTACCACCGAAAAGCACTCCATCTTTTATATCTTGTTTTGCATTCTGAAAGGCCCAAAATAGTTATTTTTTTCAATGTGACCTGAAGAGATAATTTAGCCAGTGAATGAATCCTATCAAGTCCAGTCAAGAACAGTAGGCATTTATCTATGGTTTCTAGGTTTTGAAGCAAAAGAAATTGAGCATGAGAGCTTGGGGAGTCATTCCATTCTAGAAGTATTTGGTCTCATTTTGGAACAGTCTCATCTGTATATGTGTGAATTGTCCTCTCTTTACTACAAGGGTCATATTTGCCATCTGGGGAAAAAAAAGAGCTTTCTTTTATTTTCTTTTGTATTTTGATAAACACTGAAGAGGCTGTTAAGCTTTATCTCTGGAAAACTCAGAACTGGTTTGTTTGGTGTGAAAACTTACTGCTTTGAATATACAATTCAATATTAATAATAATACACAATTTCACTACAGAGTCGATTGTTTTTTATACAGGTTTTCAGTTTTCTTTTTGTCAGTGTAATTAAAGCTTTTAGAATAAAATCTTAAATTATTAAAATTAAAGCTATTAGAATAAAAACACATGACTGCATCAAGGTGGTTTTTTATTCATGGATTTATATCTCTTTGTCATACGTCTCTGTCATATGTCTCTGTCTCATCAATGGCTTTTTTGTTTTGTTTTGTTTTTGAGTGGGCCAATGAGGGTTAAGGTACTTGCCAAGTGTCACATAGCTAGTGTCAAGTGTCTGAGGCCGGATTTGAACTCAGGTCCTCCTGTATCCAGGGCCAGTGCTTTATCCACTGTGCCACCTAGCTGCCCCCTCATCAACACTTCTAATCAAAACTGAAAATGCTTCATATCTTCTTTCTTCTCCCACGATTCACCTAGCTTCTGGTCAAGATAGTGACTGGAAAAAAAAAAAAAAGAAATGGTAATCAGAAGAACAGGGAGTTTGATCTTTGGTCAGATCTTGGAGCTATATTATGAAGGGTGTATTAGATAGCATCAACAGTCCTTCATAGGATGAAGTATAGATGCAGTGCTGAATAGAAGGACCATACTTCCAGATGTATAAATGGCAGTCAGGATAATAGAGAGCTTTATTTTAATTGGGTGAAATTCAGCAAACATCTAAGTGCCTGCTCTGTCCAAGGTTTCTATGAACAAGTATGTTAGCTACTGGTGACATAAGGATATAGTAAGGCAAAATTCTCATTCTGAAATTGGAGTAGTAAGATGAAGGAAGGAAGGAAATAAATTATATAACTAATTATATAACTATAACATAACTTGAAATAAATGCAAAGGAGAGAGTCAATAAGAGTACTTTTCAAGGCTTGAGGAAGGACAAATCTTGAGTGATGGCATCAGGTAAGCCATTGTAGATGATATGAATTGGTCCTTGAAGGTGGGGCAAGATTTCACTAGAAAGAAATGTGACTGGGAGGGTAAGTAGCAGAGTCCATCCTTGGCATGGACAGTGGTAGAGCAATAGTACAGAGATGGAAGAGGTCATCATGGAAGTAGGAGATAGGGAATAATCCAATTGGCTTGAATATAGAGCATGGGAAAGAGTAATGTGAGATTAATCCTAGTAGGTTGGAATGGTGCTATAAGAGAGGAGATCTTGAATGCTACGAAATCTACTTTTGAGTAAGGATATCATGTTTTCAGAACCGTGAATAAGCAAAATTATGCTGGACAAATGTGAAAACAGATTGTAATATAGACCAGTTAGGAGCCTATAGCAGTAGTAGTTGGAAGGCAGCTAGCAGAGTAAGAAATTATGTTTCTGAACTAGAATGGTAGAAACGGGAGGAGGAAGGAGGGAACATCTTTGAGAAATAACAGTACAATCAGCAGAACTTGGCAACAGATTTAATGTGGGAAATGAGAGCAAAAAACCCCTCAAAGATGACCTATACATTTTGAGCCTTGGAGACTGGGAGAAATAATGGCATGTTCACCCGAAGTAGGCAAGTTAGGAGGAGGGCAGGATGGATTGGGGTGGAGAAGGTGGTACTTTCAATTTGGACAAGTAAGGAGGTCTGTGAGGTACACGTTATCTTGATTTAATGTGTTATTGGGATTCCAGGTAAAAATATCTAGTAGACATTTGGAAATGGAGGTCTAAAACTCTGGGGGAGATATCAGGTTTGGAGAGTTAAATTTGACTCACTTTCAGAAGGAATTGGTTATTGAAGCTTGGAAGAGGGTGAGATTGCAAAAGAAGAGAGTGGAGGAAGGGCACAGAAGGTGCATTCAGTATCTAGTGGGGGGAAAGAAGGAGAACCAGCAATAGTGAGAAGATACTGGAACTGTGATTCAATGTCACAGAAGTCAACGGAGAAGACAGGATCAAGAAGGAAGGGGTGGTGCACAGGAAAGTCAAGGTTAATAGGAACTGAAGGAGGCCTTTAGAGAGCATTAGTGGCCTTGAGAACAGCAGTTTTAGTAGATTGGTTGCTCCAGAAGGCCCTTTGCAAGGAAGGGGCTGAGGAGTCTGTGGAAGTAGAAACAGTGATTATTCTGTCTAGCTGTTTGATGGGAAGGTGGAAAGAGATTGGTATGTTAGGATAAGTGCAGGATGTTTTTTGAGGGGGTTTAAGTGTGAGAGAGACCTGAGCGTCTTTTCACTCTAAGGTGAGGGTGCCAATAGAGAGGGAAGATATCATGACATGGAGGATATTTGATGATAGATAGAAGTCCTGTTGTGTTTCGAGGACTTTCCATAGCACCTTGCTGCTGCTCAGATGTGAGCCTCATTTTTGATGGCACATGTGTCAAAAGCAGGTGAGGATGGGGGGCAGCTAGGTGGCGCAGTGGATAGAGCACTGGCCCTGGATTCAGGAGGACCGACCCGAGTTCAAATGCGGCCTCAGACACTAAACAATTACTGGCTATGTGACCCTAGGCAAGTCACTTAACCCCAATTGCCTCACCAAAAATAAAAAAGTACAGAAAAAAAAAGCAGGTGAGGATGCCTGTGATTTTGAGAGATGTGTTTTTGTCTGCTGCAAAAGTGGTGTTAAATCATCCAGCCTTATCTTAAGAAGGAACAGAAGGAATCATGGACAGCTTTCTGCACATAATAGGTTCTTAATAAATGTTGAATTTTTTGAAATGCCTCATTTTGTGAGCAAAAGGGAATTTGGGGCCTGGTTGAGGGTTGATAACACAGACAGCAGTCCTGTGCTGATGCAGTGAGTTACTGGACTTGTTAATATTTGATCAGAGGTGTTTGTTCTTCATACTTTATAGCTTTATGTGCATTTGTTATTGGTTAATTCTGCAGAAGGATGAGAATGAGCAATCAGTTCTATTTTTCTCCCCTCTCTTCATCCTTCACTTCTCCTCATGCTTTTCTGACTCTCCTCTCTTTTTTGGTTCTGCTTCCTACCATTTGTTATAAATGTGGGATTATGACCATGTTGATATAATTACCAATGCATCTCACTGTCATTCTTTCTTCATCTTGCCTCTCTGAATGGTGAATTTCCCTAAACTTGGGATGAAATATCTCTTGGTTAAAGAGTTGTCAACTTTTTTTTTTCGTTCCAAAAGGAGAAATTTGTGTGGCTTACATCATTCTGACTCCAATGACCTTTCTGCTGTAGTACTGGATGGAGACACAACATAAAGACACAACATGTATCTTTATGCCCTGATAACTCACCATTACATTATCCATCTATTCATTTTAATAAAATGTATTATATAAATGTGCAGTACAACCGACTGATGCAAAGTAACAAAGCCAAAGTTTCTACCCCCAAGAAGCTGAAAATTCAGTTAATTCCCATGTACTTACTCATCCTCTGAAGAGCTGTGATGTTGCCCAATCCAGACAACATTTTTGCGGGGCTCATGATATCCCAGTTCTGGGCATTTATTCAGAATGGACTCTCCTGAAACAGGGAGGCTTTTCACTGTGACGAATTCTGACCAGGATGGCCTCAAAAAACCATCTGACCCAAGCCATCCTCATAGTTCAGGTCATAGCTTATTGCAAACTCTGCGTCTGTCTTTTCATTTTCAGTTTTGTTTTAATAGGAAAGAGAGCTAGGTGGAACACATAATGAAACCAGGTGAATTGGATCATGTCAAAAGCTGTGTGATCCTGTAGTCAGCTTCTGATTTTCATTTTGACAGTAGAATATTTGTCATTAGCCTTGTGGCTAATGTGCCAAACTACCTTGATGGTTTGAGAGGGAGAAACACAAGCAGTACCCCCAGACTTAGAAACAGTTGATACAACTGTAATTACTGTGCTCTAACTTTGAATTTAGGATTTGAAAGGTTAACTCCGGCTGTGCAAAATGAAATCATCATAAATATAAGTGCATTAATAACCATTTTATTACAACACATTTGGCTCCATATGAAACATTAATGAAGAGAGATTTGCAGGGAAGACTCACACTGACACCTTCAATAGTCCCCAGCATTTTTTACATTGAGAGATTTATACTGTCTGTACTTACCATATGTACCCTTATCAATTAATTATGAGGCCGACAGTTTTGGCACATCAAATACCATATGTTTTGATTTTATATTTATATATATATATATAGCAGGAGAATTAGGGACTCTGTCAATGACCTCAAAACTCATTGACCAAATATTAGCACCTTCTCAGCAGCTGTAAGAGTTGCACATCTGCTGGTTCAGAGAAGCAGCACTGCCGAGACTTGTAACAGGCCTCATAAAAGGGGATCTTTGTGCAGTGAGGTGCTTAGCTGTCACCTTCTGTATTTAATATGCGTAAACTTTACATGCAAAGGTAGTAAAAATGTTTATTCAGTTGGCTCATAGCTTTTCTTTGCTTGTCTCCTCTGCCTCTTTTGGCCATTCTCTATCATATTTGCATCTTTATTTTTTCCTCCTCTAAGGCACTGTCACCATTCCTTCTTTGTCATTTTCTACCCTTGCTATAAACATCTACCCCACCCCTTCATTTCTCTCCCCTATTTTATCTCACATAGGAAGAAGGAGCCTTATACATAGAGTCATATTTGGAATGTCAAAGGACTGAGTTGCTATGATGAAAATTATATTTAAACCAAAGTTACCTAAAAATGATTTTTCAAATTGCACACTTATTTTTTCAAGATGGCATACTAATGTCAACCTCTGGCTTTTTGTGGTGGGTATGGAAGGCCATATGTTGTTATTGTTGGAATGGATTTTGGAAATTTATTCCTCTTTTTATGGATGAGGGAATTGAGTCCTCAAGAGGGCAAGTGAATCGAACGAGGTCATACTGAGATTTTGTTGCAGAACTTGGTCTACAAACCATCTCTCTTAGCCCATTTCATATATATGACAAGTTTCTGGTGACATCAGTGGAAATCTTGGAGTTTCGGTTATTATTCCTCCCCAAAGGTCTCAATACTTGTAGTTTTTCTACTGTCTCAGAATATTTCCCACAATTTTTCTTTTCTCTTTCTTTACTGTTATGCATAGTATATGTATATACTTATCAGCCGAGTCTAGAGACAAGAGGCAGTATTGTCATCTCTGGAGCTAATGCAGATATACTTAATGCACCAGTTCCTCACTCACTGAATCAGTCAGAGAACTCAGTGTGTTTCCTCTTGAGGGAGCAGATCTGTTACCTGTATACCTTGCCTCTTCTGTGCTGCAAATTTGAGTCCCTCTAGTGCTGTGTCACTGCTCACACCTCCCCCACCCCCTAAATCCTCTATCTCCAAAGCCAAGGTGACATTTAACATGTTTTCCATAAAATGAATTGACTTTTGACCTGTTTTTGTGGTTCTTGATTTTCCTCACACTTGCAGGATGATGGCAGTACAATAAATAATAAAATTGTTGTGATTTGGAAATCAGGCATTTTTCTGCACTGATATTGAAATCATAGATAGCATGAGTATCACAGGACTTTGGATCTTGTCACCTGGCCAGTTTTATTGGGGATGTTTTGCATTATCATTGTCATGCTCATTCTGCCATTCTGGGCATTTTCTACTAATCATAGTAGCACAACTTTTCACTGGGACAGAATAGCCAAGGAAATAACAAAGGGAATATTCTGATACAGATTCCTGCACCTACCAGTACTCCCCAGGCAACTCAGGATATCTCTAGCATTCCAACTGGAACGCCCATCCCAACTTCAGCTTCCAGGAAGGACTCTAGCCTCACTCTGAATTCTATTCCAGGCCCTAAGCTGCTGTTCCTCTTTTTCCCCAAAGTTGTTGTCTGCCATTTCTGCAGAGCTGCTGCTGTTGGGATTCTCCACTGAGCCGTGGCTGCTATCTACTTAAGTTGTCTTTGGTTACTAGGGCTTCTTCCTTCCCAGAAGAAGGGTTATTGTAGACTTGTAGTAGGCTTGGCCAACATGTATAAGACTAGTCAACACCTCTTTAGCTCTTTTGTTCATTAGGCAAACTGAGACCTGTGAAAGGCTAAGGTCTCCCACTCCATCCAGGGCCATCTCCAGTTGTCCTGAGAATATATCTTGCCACTGGGTTCACATGGCTCTGGAGTAGAGAACAAGACTGGTGACTTTGCTCAGCCCTTCCTCATTTCAGTCCGATGCATTGCAAGTCATGGCATCTGTCATGGTCTTCTTCCACAATGAAGGACAAACAACGAAAAAAACAAGTCAGGCACAAGGGCATACAGAAGGTGGTCTTGGTAATCCCTTTAGAGGAAATTCCCCATGGCTTTTATGATATTTAGGTTGCTGCTAGTATTTTACTTTCAGCTCCCATAATGCTGTAGGCAGCTAGTACAGGGGCCATGCAGATTACCTAGGAACTTCAAAGCTGGTTCGTTGAAGCACTTGGCCACACTGGAAAAAGTGTGTATAGAAGGGAGAGGAGGAATTGGCAACATTTCACTTGTGTTTCTGCCTGTAGCCCCAGGCCTTTGTCTTCATTACATAGAGAAGGTTATAGTTTCAAAGAAAGAGGATATTAGTGGTAATTCTAGCCACAAACACCCTTCTGTGAAATGAAGGAACTGAGGAAAGATGTAAGGCAAGCCAGCCTAGTTAGTTGAGTCTGTGCTCTATGTGCGTATTTGACCTGAATTCTGTCGTCCTTTAGGGTTTTCTTAATTTACTTTATTTCAGGAATTGTGTGTGTTCTTTTGATTTTGCTCTCACCTCCCTGCCCTCATTTCATGTCTAGCCATATGGAGTCTGAATTCTTTGTACTTGTTGTTTCTTATGGCACAGTAATATTATATCACATTCATAACCTAGTTTGTTCAACCTTTCCTTATTTGTTACGGCCCTTCAGTTTTTCTTTGTCCTGCATTCTCACACTTCTTCCACAACCTGTTTCCTATTTAAATCCTAATTTGATGCTTCAATGCTTATTTTATGTCGTGCCTTTTAAGACATTGTTAGAAAGAGTTAAAAATTGTCTGTTGTAGCATTTTATAAGCAGTCGCTCCACAGTAACAAATAGCTCAATTCCTTTGGGGTGCCTTGATGGGCCCTTGAACACTACCTGCTTTAGTTGGGGAAATGCAGGAAGTAGAAGATGAATTGGCCCTGACTTTCTTTAGAGAGTTTAAAATTGGGTTATTTTCTGTAACACATTTGGGAAGAAGAGATAACTAATGTGTGTTTACAGTTCATTTCCGTTTACCACAATAGTACAGAAAATTCCACGTGGGCCTGAGTCTTTTAATGTTGAAGGGTTTGCCTGTGTCTGGAGATAGGGCATTCAGAGTTGTCTTTCCCATAAGGTTGGGTTGGGGGGCAGGGGAATGCCAGGTAGCATGGTCAAGCATTCCCCAAAACTGCAGTGTTCCTGTTGCCCACCAGATGGCAGCAGATAAACCCTGCATGATCACTTTTTTCCTTTTATCTGTGATACAATGCATCAGTACTCTCTCACCTGCTAGAAATACTGGGCTAGGGGAGGGGAAGGGGGGGGGGAGAGAGAAGCACTACACTCCCCAGGGAAGAAGAGGTTTTTTGGTTTGTTTTACAGGGACCACAGATAACAAATGAAAACCAGGATAAGCCTCTGATCTTAGCCCTCACATTTGCCAGGCTTGTAGGGCATTAATTGTGATGGAGAGGGCTTGGGGTATGTTCTGTCTGGACACTTTTTATTCTCTAGTTTTCCTTCTCCCTTTCATAGACTCCTAAGAGGAGAACAAGAAAGTCAGGGAACTTATGAAGTGTCTGTCTGGTCCAAACCGATCATTTTACAAGAGAGGCAGGGAGGTCTCTGAAGGTGAAGTGGCTTACCCAAGGTCACATGTGGTATAGCCAGTGACAGAGAGGCAAGACTTAAATGCAGATCTCCCTCTTGCTTGGTCATTTTCCTTAGAAACATCTTGTTTGGATCTCTCTCAGAGCTGGGTGGGGGCAGCTTCTGTGCAGGAAAGAAATTTATCATCCTCTATCTTATTTTTTATTATTTTTATTTTACTGGGGTAATGGGGGTTAAGTGACTTGCCCAGGGTCACACAGCTAGTAAGTGTCAAGTGTCTGAGGCCAAATTTGAACTCCGATCCTCCTGAATCCAGGGCTGGTGCTTTATCCACTGCACCACCTAGCTGCCCCCCTCCCCCCCACTTTAAAAAACAAAACAAAACACTGGAAAATTTTTTATTCTGTGTGTAACAGGCTAACTGGATACAGCTTAGATGATTCCAATTTTGTTGGTAACATCCAGAGCATCATAATCTGGATCAAATTGAACATGTCCCTCCAGATCATTGAGTTGACTTTGACCACATGAATATCTAATAGTTTCTTTACTGCCTGCTTGATCTGACGCTTGCCGGCCTTGGCATCTACGACAAAGACAAGGGTGTTCTTCTCTTAAGTCTTCTTCAGAGAAAACTCATTGGTCAAGGGGAAACTCGATGACGTGGTCATCAAACTTCTCTCCTAGGGGTACTTTTCTGAGGGTGTTTTGAGTTGCTTCCAAAGTTCTTGCCTTGAGTCTTTGGAAGGTGGGGGACATTGGGATCTTTTTGTGGCCCTTCATCACCGCCTTCTTTTCCTTCAAAGCCTTGGACTTGGCTTCTGTCTTGGAGGGAAGAAAATTGCTTCCTTCTTCACCTTCGGTAGGATCTTGGGGGAAAGGCTCCACCTTTTCAAAAACATTTATTAAGAACCTTTTGTGTGCAGAGTACTAAAGAAGAACAGAAGGGAGATGGAGTACTTACCTTCATGGAACTCATAAGTTAATAGGAATATTTGGCAGAGGCACATGTATAAACAATCATTATCAAAGTAGAAAATAAGTGTAAAAATGCTATGTGAGGCAGCTAGGTGGCGCAGTGGATAAAACACCAGCCCTGGATTCAGGAGGACTTGAGTTCAAATCCGAGCCCAGACACTTGACACTTACTAGCTGTGTGACCCTGGGCAAGTCACTTAACCTCACCCCCCCCCCCAAAATGCTATGTGAGGAAAAAGGAAAGAAGATAATTTCTAACTGGAGGTATTTATGGAGGATCCTTTGTGGAGTAGATCTATGAAGGCTTCATGGAGTAGATGATACTGAGCTAAAGTTTGAAGGGATCACTGGGGAAATCTGATATCTAGAGACTATGTCAGGTTGGGAGTAGAGTACAGTCTATGAATGAGGCATGGGATGATTAAAGTAATTTATTGAATTCCTGTTTGGATCCCAGCTTTATGGTGTAAGAGGATAGGAACCTCAGTTAACCTCTTAGCTTCAATTTTGTCACTTTTGAGAAGAGATTGCAATATTCATGTTATCTACCTCACAGAAATATTTATTAAGCATTAACTAACAAAGGAAAAAAGATCAACAAAACTAACATACACTTTTACCAGCCTGATAGTAAATATCATGATCCATATTTATATTACTCTACCTATGCAAAGAAAGGAGGAAAATGAAATTTTTTCATTTCTTTTTCAGGATCATGCTTGATTAACATACTTATGCAGTATTCAATTTTAGTTGGTTGTTTTTTTAAAATTTACATTGTTGTAATTATTTTATAGATCGTTTTGCCAGTTCTCTTTAGTTCATGTGTCTTTTCTTCTCTGAAGAAAATTTCATATTCATGATTTCTTATAGTATATTAGTATATTATTAGAATCATAAACCACAGTTAATTTAGCCATTCCCAATCAGTAGGGACTCTCCTTTGTTTCCATTTAATTGCTACCACAAAAAGTGCTGCTATAAATATTTTAATAGATATATAAGATCTTTCTTTCTGTCTATCTTTGATCTCTTTTGGGTAATGCCTAGTATTTTAGTCACTTTTTAAATCAAAATTCCAAATTCAATTACAGAATGGGTGGTAAAACTCACAGCTTCACCAATGGCGGATTATTGTACATTCTTTTCCATGGCCTCTCTAACATTGACTATGCTCATCTTTTGAAATCTTTGACATTTTGCTGGGTCTGAGGTGATATTTCAGAATTGTTTTATTTGCATATTATTAGTTATTTAGAGCAGTTTTTGATGTGGTTATTATTTTCTTTTTTTATCTATTTTTTCTTTTCCTTGAAAAACTTCATCTTATGACCACTTGTCTATTGGGGAATGGCTTTTGGTCTATGTATTTGTGTTAGATCCCTATATCTTGGATAGCAGATGATTATCAGAGATATTTGATACAAACGTTTTTTCCGTAATGAGAAGTTTGCATTCTTATCTTTTTAGTCTGTACAATTTTCAATTTCTTGTTCTTCAGAATCCTTTTTTTTATCTGTTCTTCTGACCTCTTTCCATTGGTTTGCTAAAAAATTTTTTTTTAACAAAAACTAGTTGTGAAAGGTATGTAATGTGAGTCTATTTTTATGATATAACCATTAATATTCTGGTCCCATATACATTTTGCGCTTTTTATATTTTGATTTATTATAAAGTTTTGGTCTAACTAATTTCTGCCAAACTACTTTCTAGTTTAATTTTTTTGCACATATTGAATTTTTTAATTCTGAACTTATGTACCAAATAAAATAAGCATTTTCATATACAAAATAGAATAGAAAAAGATGATCACATGAGAATATTATGTTTAACTTATTTTTCCTTTTAAATATAGTAAATTTATGACATAATGTTCAAAAATGTCCAACTTCTCTGTTTTTCCTTCTGGCCTTCTGTGTTCCTTTATGCATTAAAAATACTTCTATGACCTTTTATTTCTTCTGTCTCTGTTTCTCTATCTCTTAAAAGGGAAACCCTACAATTCCTTCTCAGTTGAAAAATAGGAGGACCAAAACTCTTATAACAAAAATGCCTAGCGAAGCAAAACAAATTGCTACATTGTCTCTGTCAGAAAGTACACATCTCATTCTGTACCCTGATTCCATCTCCTCTTTTTGAAGAGTAGGCAGAAATGTGGAGTCAGGAAAACTTCAGTTAAAATTCTACCTCAGACATTTACTAACCATGTGACTCTGGGGAAGTCATTTAACCTCTGTCTGTCTCAGTTTCCACATCTCTATAATGGGGATAATAGCACCTCCAGGAGTTGTTGTGAGAATAAAATGAATTGGTTTGGAAACTTTAAAGTGTTATATAAATCTTAGCTATTGCTCATCATCTGTCCTTTGGAATCATGGCTAGTCATTGCATTGGTCAGAGATCTTAAGTTTAAATTGTTCGCCTCTTTCTGTACACATCACTTTGTATCAGTTCATATAAGTCACAGATTTCTCTGAAACTATACTTTTGTTATGAAACAACAACATTCCGTGAAATTCATATCATACAATTTGTTTAGCCAATCCTCAAATGATGGTACTCTTTGGTTTCCATATCTTTACTATGACAAATATTTAAATATTCTCGTTCACACATATCTTTCCTATCTCTTTAGGGTATAGGCTAGTATTGGTGCTATAGCTGGGCCAAAAGGTATATACAGTTGAATAACTTTTAAGGTATGTGTCCAAATTGCTTTCCAGTTTTCCAAACAGTTCTTCTTAGATAGGAAGTTTTCCCCAAGTAATTTATGTTCTGGCATTTATTAAACAATGTATTGTTGAGTTTGTTGACTTCTGATTCTTCTTATCTAGTCTATTCCATTCATCTACTTATTCTATTTTTTAAAAACTTTCCTTCATAGTTTTGACAATTATTGCTTTATAGTATAATTTGAAGTTTAGAAATGCTATTCCCTATTATTATGGTATAAGAAGTGTCCTGCAGAATGATTTCAGAAAGATCTGGAAAGACTTATATGAACTGCTATGTGGTGAAGTGAACAGAACCAGGAGAATGTTGTACACAGTAACAGCAATAATTATCTGATGAAGAAATGTGAATGACTTAGGTATTCTCAGTAATACAGGGATCCAAGACAATCCCAAAGGACTAATGATGAAGCATACTATCCACCTCCAGAGAAGGAACTGATATTGATTGAATACAGACTGAAGCATGCAATTTTCTTCACTTTTCTTCATTTTTTTTCTTTTGAGTCTTCTTATACAAAATGTCTAATCTGGAAATGTTTCAAAGAATAGCACATATATAACCTATATCTGATTGCTTACCACCTCAGGGGAATGGGAGAGTGAGGGATAGAATTTGGAACTCAAAACTTTAAAAATGTTTTTGGTTTTTTTTAAAAAGAAAGAAATGCTATTCCCTTTTTATTCCTAATTTTTTCATTTGTTTGAGATTCTAGACTTTCTGTTTCTCTATACCTATGCATTTTGCTACTAATTTTACCTAGCTTTATGAAATATTCCCTTAATAATTTAATTGGTTTATCATTAAATATCTAACTTTACTTTGGTAATATTATCATATTCATTATTTTTGAATAATTCAACTGTGAGCATTGAATATCCTCTTATTTATCTTGCTCTTTATTTCATTAAAGAGTGTTTTAAATCATGTGCATAAAGTGGGTTTTGGTAAAACCCCACATTTTTTGTAGTTTATTGTTTTTTTTTTAAATGTGGCTTCTCACTGTATCATTTTCTCCTGGATTTTTCTATAAATACATAGAAATGTTGGGCATTTTTGTTTCATTTTTTGTGTTAGGTATATCTATTTTTTTATTGGTACTTTAATAAAACTATTAATTGTCTTAGTTTATTTGCCAGTTCTCTAGGGTTTTCTAAGTAATCTGTCATTGCTGTTTCTAGTTAAGGATAGTTTTATCTCCTGTTTACTAATATCTGTGCCTTTATTTTTCTTTTTCTTATTACAAATGGCTTTATTCTAGAACTGTCAAATAATAGTGGTGAAAGGCTATATCCCTCTTTTGTTCTTATATTTATTTGAAATGTTTCTCATGTTTCCCTATTACAGATAAAACCAGCTTTTAGTTTTAGATTCATACTTTTTATCATACTAAAAAAGGCGTCCATTTGTGTTTTATTTACTTTAGTGTAGATGTATTTTGTACTTTTATAAAGGCTTTTTTTGCATATTTTGATATAACCATATAGTTTGGTGTGTGTTTGTATTTTAATATAATTATTTGTTTTCCTAATACTGAGCCATCCGTGGATACAAGAATGTAAATCCAGTTGGTCATAGTGAATTTTATTTTTTATCTGTTGCTGTGGGGTTTTGTTGTTGTTGTTGTTGTTGGGTTTTTTTTGTGTTTGACTAGGGTTTTATTTAGAATTTTTGAATCAGTATTTATTAGTGATGCTGACCTATTTTCTTTCTTTCCAATATCCTTCATAGTTTTAGGTTTTTAGGGCTTTATCTGTGTCATAAAAAGGAATTTGGAAGTTTTTAAAAAAAAATTATAATGAGTTTTGCAAAATAGGTATTCGTTCCTCTCTAACTGTTTGATAGCATCCATCTGTAAAAGGATCTGAACCATGTTCAGTTTTTTCCCCTCTGGTAGTTCCTTTATGTTTAATTTTTTTTTTTTTTAGATTGGATGGTTTATGATCTTTATTTCATAGTCTACTAATCTGGGCCATGCTTTTCCAAGAATTATGTAGAACAGCCAAACCCATTTTGATGAGCATACAGAAATGGCTATTTCATATGATTTCTTCGTAAACTAATAAATATCACCACACTTCTTTTACAGAGATATTTTTTTAAATGCATATAGCAAATGCCTATCTTTTTGTTTCTTTCTAGGGACCAAGGAAAAGTATGGCATTAGTGGAAAAAATAGAAATTGAAGAAGCAGAATTGCTTATTGTTTATTACTTATTGATGTTGTATATCAATTTATTGTACTAACATACAATAAAAAATATTAGAAGCACTGAATAAAAGGGTCAGTATGGACTTTCATCTTGGTCAACCTCCTGAGAACCCTTATAGAACATAGTTTTAATTCTCTACTAAGTATTAGTTTGGGCATTGGCCTAGAACAGCTTGTCTAAACGTGTTAAAAATTAAACAGCCTGTATAGAGAAATTCGTTCTTGAGATTGCTTTTTTTTAGGAATCCAGGCATCTGTGAGCAAATATTGCTAATTTCTAAAAGTGTCTGCAAATAAAGGAAATGTAGCTCAAGTTTGGGTAATTTTTATACAAAAACATGGCAGCATATGCAGAGAATAGATTGTAAGTTGGAGAAAATGCAATGTGTGTCAATATAACCAAAGATGTCTGTGAAAGTGTCAGATATTGGAGTTCCAAGAATCAGTAAGGACTTAATGAAAAATGTTTGGTTTAGGCTAGTTGAGGAAATTCTCAGAGTACCAATATTGGCATGGTTGGTGAAGTGTATGTCTGGTTAATTGAAGTTTCCAGAGTTTAGAGATAGAAGTTCACCTGCTGTTTGGTAAGTTATGTAATTAACATGAAACCAAAGTTGGGTAAAGATGGAAAAATAAGTGAATGGTTAGCCAAGGAGTTCATAGATGTGGACCTAGAAAAACATCTACTGTCACAAAGGAGATTTATATTTATTCCATTCAAGCATCAGTCAGAGGAAGCCTTATGAGATATTTCAGTGATAAATGATTTCAGTGACTCTGTTGGGATATAACCTTTTTTTTTTTTAGGTGTTATTATGTAGGGGAAATGCACCAGTATCAAGATTGAGTGGTAACTTTTTGATTGTATAGCACTTTTTAGCGTGTTTCCCATGCCTCATGAAAGGGTGGGTATGGGTTGGGGAAATCATATAAAAATCAAGATTAGAGTCTAAAAATGGAAGGAAAATGGTAGTGGTTAGATAGTGAATGCAAGGTTTGTCATGCCATCCTTCGTTACATGGTCACAGTGTTGTCAAATATTTTTAAGCAAATTCTTTGTACATGATGTTGTGGGAGATATATAAAGATATATAAGAAATTGTCTCTGTCTTCAGGAAAGTTTACATCCTACTTGTTTGGGAGGTAAGACATGCACTTTTTTTGCAGGGCAATGAGGGTTAAGTGACTTGCTCAGGGTCACACAGCTAGTAAGTGTTAAGTGTCTGAGGCTGGATTTGAACTCGGGTCCTCCTGAATCCAGGGCTGGTGCTCTATCCACTGTGCCACCCAGCTGCCAGACATACACTTTTCTTTTGGTGAGGCAATTGGGGTTAAGTGACTTGCCCAGGGTCACACAGCTAGTAAGTGTCAAGGGTCTGAGGCCAGATTTGAACTCAGGTCCTCCTGAATCCAGGGCTGGTTCTCTATCCACTGCACCACCTAGCTGCCCCAGACATACACTTTTGAAGACCAGATAATACCAGAGAATATTTTTCCCATCAGTGATTCAGAAAGTAAGTGCAGATGATAGAGAAAACACTATAGAGGAAACATTGTCATCTAATAATGACAATGCTTCATAAAAGTCCTTGAACCAGACTTTGAAGGATGCATTAGGCCTGACTGTAGTGGGCCTGATCAGATCAGTTGTGTGATTTCCTCCCCCAACATTCAGCAGCACAGGTGTAAGTATGAAAACGACAAATGGTGGGAGATCCAAGGTTGAGGCTTGGTTGGATGTAGTCAATGATGCAATAAAGGGGACTGGGGATTAGGAGAGAATAACCAGAAAATTTTAAGTAAGGATATATGAGAAGAGAATGAATCCAAAAGCATATTTAGAAACTTAAGCATTTTGTTTTATTTTACCAATAACTAGAATTTTGGGTCATGCCCTTCAGAGTCCTGCTAAACAACCACACTACATCTTCTAGAAAATCAAATGTCATTACAAATCTGGACCCGAGTCTAATTCTTCTTTTTTCTTTAAGTCAGTTTTATTAGATAGAGTGAAAAAAGGAGACTCAGTTCAATTCCACCTTCTGCAGCAGACCTTTCCTGGGCCTTCCCCTCTGAGGTTACCTTCCTTCTTTCCATATATGCGCGCACACACACACACACACACACACATGTACGTGTGTGTGTGTGTGTGTGTGTGTGTGTGTGTGTGTGTAGTCATTCTATACCTAGATATACATATTGTCTCTCCTAATAGAATGTGAGCTTCTTGAAGGCAGGGACTGTTTTGGCCTTTCTTTCTATGCCCAGGGCTTAACACTATACCTGTCACAGAGTAATACTTACTAAACGTTTCTTGATTAACTGATTTATTGCTAACTGAAAGTGTTAGCCATTGTCAAAGAAATCCAGTTCAAAGTCCAAATTAAAGAATAATCACCAGTGCATGGTGAAATCCATGACATTGTATTGGTTACATTAAACCCATGAGATTGACCTAATCTTCCATGCAGGAAAAAATTAAGTGTTTGATCACTTAATATCCAGATTGTGACATTCAGTTGGATTGACAGCTTAGAGACCTCGTCAGTCATGAACCTCCCCTGCCCAACACACAGATACATATATGCACATACACAAATATATGCTTATACATCTTGGACAAGCTGTGCAAATGGACCATGAGTGGGCAACAGAATTTTAAAAGGAGGCTGGATTATATGTGAGGAAATGGCAAAACTCCTTTAGTGACCCCCAGGTCCTCCCAGACACAAAGGACTGATATTCTCCCAGTGGTAGCAGACTGGTACTAATAGAATACTACAACTTCAAAAGAAAATTCATATCACTCAGATGGAAATTGAAAGGCACACCGTGGGCATGGAGATAGAAAGCATAACAAATGAGGAGTTAAGAATAAGAACTGGAGTCAAGGATGTCAAAAAGGATTTGCAGGATCAAAAAAGATAATGGACTGATCACATAGAAGAAGTAAAAGATAATCAATGGACTTGTCATGAGCTCCGCTGGTATTCTCATGTCAGGAAAGAACAAGACAAGTCCCTTGGGTGTTAAGTAGGTCTTATATGGCAACCTTATGGTAGGGCATAGAAAAGGGTCACACCTGATGGGCAGGTGTGGCTGGATTGTGATGTGAATCATTGAAAGGAATTTTCTGTATCTGTGAGGTTACAAATGTGAGTATTTGAGTAAGTTTTGTTGCTGCCTTTTCTTAATTAAACATGGTTTATTGATGCCTTTGTGTTTAAAATTTTGGTCATTACGATGTGTTATTGCTGCTTTCCCTTTTCATGTCACAATCATTTCTGGAGAAGGAATGCAGGCTCCATACCTGTCTTCTCTGCCTATTGAATCCACCCTTGTGACAAAGAAAATGAATAATTAAAACCTTTTGTTACTGGAACTGAATCTGACAGTGCTCAGTTCTCTCAGACACAGTTTCCAATGTCTGCAGTTGGCAGAGGCTGCATGAGAAGAGATGTCGAGTTGTTTGGCAGAGGTGACCATTTTACTGTTGTCACCTTATCTGTCCTCCATTCACTGCACCTGGTGCTTCAGTTACTCAGGCCTCCTTGTGGTGATCTTTTCATTTATACTCTTACAGTCACTGTGTAAAGCAGAGGTGTCCAACACAAGGCCCTCGATGCTCCAGACCATGGCTGGAATGAGATTAACGTGTCGTTGAGAAATGTTAAGACAACAAATTAAAAATACAATAAAACATAGACATTACATTTTAAAACTCAGTCACCCCAGGACTCCTTATGTAGGATGGACGAGTAGCCCCATTTTCTTTTTGAGTTTGATGTCCCTATTTGAGTGTTCTTTTGAGTCTGCTTATTGTCATCTGCATCAGTTCATAAAAATCCTTTCTCGTTTCTCTAAATTCCCTACATTTGTCACTTATTGTTGTACACTGATTATCCATTTAACTCTCCCACTATTTCTTTTCTTTTTTCTTATGAACTTAAGCCAATGAATATGAACATTAGAGTATAAGAAAAAAACAAAGGGAATTCTATCTGATACTGAACTTCATATAGTAATAGATTTTTAAAAAAGTATATGTTAAATTTAATAGGAAAGTAACCAAATTCTTCTATTTGCTGGGCCCTCTTCTGAAATTCTTTTTATTTTCTCTTTGAATTTTTTTTCTTAGTACTGTGGAGAGTGTTCTGGTTTTGACATCAGAGGGCCTGGATTTGAATCCTGCCTGTTAACATTACCTGTGGAAATTTGGCCACGTTAGGCAGTTTTCCTAGGCCTCCTTTTTTTTTCTGTGAAACGAGTAAGTTGGACTAGACAGTCATCTAGATCTCTTAGATTTCCTGATCTGTTAAGCTAAGATCCTGATGCTCTTTTCTTCCCTTCCCCCCCCCCATATTTACCTGTCCACTCCCACCCCCCTAGAAGCCTTTCCCTGTAACAAATAAGCATAAAAATTCAACATATTAACTATACTTGTAAATCTGTCTCTCATTCTTCATCTCTAGTCTTTCCTCTCTCTGCCAAAAGGTGGGTAGCATATTTCACCACCTGTTTACAGAAGGATCCATGGCTTTTTTCACTACACCAGGGTACCTCTCTGTCATACCAGGCACTGTGGGCTTCCGACACCTTATGAAATGATGGTTTTTATATGAAGCTTGCCAGGGAGGCAGATTCTTTGCCATAGTTATCCCTTGGGTTTCAGAACAGTTGCTTTGTTGGCATTGCTTTGCTTTTAGGTATGGGCATCCCTGTTTGCCTTCTTTGCCTAGATCACTCTTCCTGATGGTGCAGAACATTTCCCGTCTTTTCTCTTTCATGCTGTTGTTTATATGTAGCTGCCTTCCCTAGCAGATGCCCCAAAGGTTTGTCACATCCCAAAGTCACAGTGCATACATAGCACGCATAACCAGAAGTCCTTCTCATGAATAGGGACCCATTCTAAAGATCCTTGGGACTACTTCCCTCATAACTTAGCTTGCCCCTTCCATTTATTTCCCTACATACATCAGCTGCTTTTGTGAGGACTGCTCTAGAGAACAGTGGGATGAAGGGAGTAAATACACTAGCATGTCTCTGTCCACACCCCAGGCCCTCTGTTTCCTTTCTGCCCCATGAGATTCATTTGTAAGTGCATGTGCACTCCTTTTCTCACCGTCCTCATCCCTGTTGGAGAGAGGTGGAGATTGGGTAGGGAGACACTAGGCAGAATTGGGGACAGCTGAGCTTAGCAGTCTTTAGTCCGGATTTCTTAATTAGTACACCAGGGAGTAAAACAGCATGCAGTCACAGGCCATTCACCCCCACACCATAGGGCTTGATCAAAGCAAGCAAATATCATTACAGTTCTTTGACCAGATGTATTTTGAGTGTTTGAAGCTGAAAATCTAAAATCCAGGAATTCTGGGGGCTTTCTGTGTGTCTATTAAGTCACTGGAAGGGTATTTTTTTTTCCAGGAAAGCATTTTGTTATTTTGGTCTTCTGTCTCTAGTGATATCATCCAGATATTCCTCCTTGGATGAAGCAGTGGAACAGGAAAATTTAGCAGGATTTGGAGTTGGTTAGTTCCTTTTTGTGTTTTGGTAAAAATGTTTGCCTTTTCTGATTTCTGATGGTAACATTTTAGGTATCAAAACTGCTAGATTCTTAGAGAATTTTTAAAGCCACTAAAAGCAGCCTCTTAGAACTTTATTAGTTAAACACCATTTATTGATACACAATAAAAGTCTCTGTAACTTTATAAAACTCACCCTTTAAAGGTTTCTTAGAGCCGCCTAGACAACTGATCAATGACTTACCAATGAAAAGCAGATGTTGTTTGGGAAGGAAGCTGACTTTCCAGCTGCTCCGAATGGTCAGTACAAGACCAATAACTAATTTCTGAGCAGCTTACAAATCACTTATTTTGTTCCATGGTTTAAAGAGACAAAGGGCAAAGGGAGGTTGGTTTGTTTTCTGCCGTCGTTTAAAAACAAACATAGAACATCGCCGCCGCCCCCCCCACCCCACCCCCATATAACCCAACAGATTCAGTTCACTGAGATGGAATAAGTTTCAAGTAGTTTGAATTAATATCCCCTTCTCCGCTCCTCACTTCCCCTTAACATAGCACTGATCCAGGAAGCTCATCCAGGAGAATCTGAGAAGGAAAGAATATAATTTTACAAGTTTGAATTTAAGCAGTGTTCGGTTGATTGACAGTAGGGTTCTTTTTTTTTCTTACTTGCCCTTCTCCCACCCCTTAAAACTCTAACTTTTAATTTTAAAAAAGTTTCCTAAGGACACTAAGTATCTTTAGAACATTAAACTAATATCAGTTCTCTGCTGCATTCAGCATCTCTCCATTGAAAGCTACCAAAGTCATAGGCTCCCGAGTCAGGCATCAGACTATCAGTTGACTATTTATTACTTACACAGGAACTGCTGACCAGGGTTGCCCATGAGATAAACCAGCTGTTGGCTTTGGGAGCTACCTCCGCAGGTGTAGGGGAAAGTATTTTGTTCATTTGGACTAGTTTATTCCCTATAGACAAAGAAAGAATGGAAAGAGTGAAAAAAGCTGCCTCTGCCTCTTTGTTTGGAGCAAAAGTAGAGGGGATATCGCAGGTGGCAGATTAAGATATCCTGCTCTAGCAAACCTGGTGGGCATGGTGAATTATAAAGATCTATTCAGTTCTTTCAAAGCCATTACATTTTATCCATTTTGTTTAATCAGTCAATTCTAATGTGAAACATGCTTTGATTCTGGCAAAAGCTTTTCAGTAAAAACAAACTGGAAGTGTTGTGATTGGGAGAATCCCAGTAGTCCCTCTACAGTGGAGTTTGTACCATTTTGCTCTCATTTTATTTATTCTATTTAATAAAGCTGGCTGGAGAACTCGGCAGCATTTGTGTCATGAATCCTACTTTGTTGGCCCTGACATAAATATTCAGTGTATGCCACGTTGATCCAACATATCAGGTTGATTTGTTTTTTCAATTTATATAATTAAAACAGATTATGACTGTGTTAGCTGTATGGAGCCACGGTAGAAAATCCTAATTTGAGAATCGAGTAGATCCAAAATAATTTCTGACAGTAAACTTATTTTTCTAAATTAAAAAATGTTTTCATTTACTTTTCTCCCTTCTATTGCCCTGGTGAGGACTTCATCAGTGTTTTCCATACTATCACATTGAACCCATAAGTTTTCCTTTTTGATGGACTGTTCACTTGACAGATAACTGAATTGTGCACAGTTCTTGAATCAAGATTTCCATTTCCTGTCCTCCGTCTCCATAAAGGACAGAGAACGGTGAAATGGCCTTTATTTGTGGCAAGAGAGAAGGTTTGTTGGTGCCCTTGACAGAAATAAAAAAGTCTGGAAGAGTGGAAGATTTAGGGGAAAGATAATAAATTAAATTTTATGTTTGTGGGACATGCAGTTTGAAATGCCCAGTAGGCAGTTGGTGACTTTTTCTAGAAGAGTGGTTTTGTACAAGCTGTAGAATCCCCTGCTATAGCAAATATGTTTAACTGTACAAAACTGGGAGATCCTCAGTTGGGTATGAGATACCCCTCCCGATCTTTAAGAAAAAGGCAGCGTGATAAAATAGAAATAGTGTTGGGCCTTGAGTCAGTGCAGCCCTGCCATTGGATTCTACCTCTGCCATTCACTAGCTGTGCAATTTCTCTGAGCATCATCTTTGAAATGGGTAGATGATCTTATAATATCTGCCTAACAGTGTTGTTGTGAGCCTCAAGCAATATAATAGATCAAAGCACATACAAATATCAGCTATTAAAATAATATCAAAGGGCGTCTGGCCTCAAACACTTGACACTTACTAGTTGTGTGACCCTGGGCAAGTCACTTTACCCTCATTGCTCTGCGCTCTCTCCTCTTCTTCCCCCCCCCCCCTCCGCCCCAAATCATATCAAAGTAAGTAAATCCAGTAACTATTCAGTTCAGGAGGAATGCTGTTATCCAGTCTAAACATCTTGGAGACTTAGGGTTCTAGTCTCATGTTAATTTTGGTAGAAGTATGAGAGACTGTCCTGTCACATCCATGGCAACATTACTTGCCCTTAGTTTTCTAGTTCACTTGTAAAAGAGATCTATTACTGAAAAAAGAAAGCTCTTATGCCTGTTACCATGACACCTACTGGGTCACTGGTTAAATAGGAAATTTCTTAGAGAGTTGTGCTTGCTTTTCCTGATGAAAGATTTTTTGGACTTTCTGTCATGCACTGCCTTCTTGTCCCTTTCTTTTATGTAATTAATTGATACGGCCCCATTAGTATCAAATCCTTTTCTTACCTTTGCCTAAATAAAATGAGGGGCACTGAATTTTAGGCCCAAAGGTGCTACTAGGCAGCCTTGTGACCTTGAACAAGTTATTCCTCATCTCTGAGCATCACTCTCCATCTTTATAGGAAGGAGGTGGATTGTGATTTCCAAAGTAATTTCCAACTCCAGCCTTCTGTAGTTCTACCAAAAGTCCCACCAGCTGACTTAGTCCCAAAGGACAAGAATACATGTATAGTCATCCCCACTTTGTGCCTGGCCTCTATTTTTTTCCACTTGTATCCTCAAGATACTGTTAGTTGGCAGGGGTGTTATATCATCAGGTATTAACTTCTCACTTTGGGTTAAAAATAGCAAGGCTGAAGTTTGAGCCCACTGTTTGTGTGGTGTGAATTTCAGATAAACTTGGGGCTTGGTATTTAAGTACACACCAGTCCACATGTGGTCTGTTTTCTAATTTCTTTCAGGTGGAAAACAAATGGTCCCTGAACAAAAGCTGTTAAGTGTATTGTGCAAAGCCAAGCCCCTGAGTAGGAGTCAAGATGTTTTATTTTCATTCTTTTCTATGCCTATTTGAAGTGGGGGAGTCTGTGCTAGCAGGAATAGCTTTTGGGGATCCAGAGAGAGATTGGATAGGGGGAGCATTCTAGAGGCAGCACCTCCTATACCAATTGTTCACTTCTTATTGATTATAAAAATTTTTTTCTGAAATAGAGAAAAATTAGAACAGCTAGGAGGCCACTGTTGATATTTAGATAGTATCAGTGAAAAAAATTGGAACTATTTAACCACTTTCCAAACTGTATTGTCAGAATTCATCAGCAATCTCCTCATTGCCAGGTTCAGTGTATTTATTATCCTTGACTTCTCTGCAATGTTTGAAGTTCTCTCCTCCCTTGATCTCTTTGGTACTACGATAGTCTCATTTCTTTATTTACTTTTTTTTTTCTTTTCTGGTGAAGCAGTTGGGGTTAAGTAAATTGCCCAGGGTCACACAGCTATTAAGTGTTAAGTGTCTGAGGTCGGATTTGAACTCAGGTCCTCCTGAATCCAAGGCTGGTGCTCTACCTACTGCACCACCTAGCTGCCCCCTCTTTATTTACTCTTTACCTGCTCCTAGATCTCACTCGCAATTTCTCCTTCCTGCCCCAGCTCTTCAGTTTGTGCTCTCCTTTCCTCTGGAGAATGAATCCATGTTTATATGACTTCAAGTGTCCTCCCAAGTATATGGTCTCGGGGCAGCTAGGTGGCGCAGTGGATAGAGCACCGGCCCTGGAGTCAGGAGGACCTGAGTTCAAATCCGGCCTCAGACACTTAACACTTACTAACTGTGTGACCCTGGGCAAGTCACTTAACCCCAATTGCCTCACTAAAAAACAAAACAAAACAAAACAAAAACCAAGTATATGGTCTCCAATTCTCTTTTTTCCTCCTCTAAGCTTCTTTATCAAACTCTAATCCCACATCTCTGATCTCCAAATATTTCCATGTTGTTAGAATAACAATAATAATAATAATAACTAGCAGTTATATAGTGACTACTATGTACCAGGCATTGTGATGAACAATTTACAAATATTTCATTTGATCCTCACAACCACCTTGAGGAGAGGTAGATTCTATTATTTATTATCTCCATTTTGTGGTTGAGGAAACTAAGGTAAACAGAAGTTAAGTTATTTGCCCAAGGTCACACAGCTGGTATGTGTCTGAGGCCAGATTTGAACTCAGATCTTCCTGACTCCAGGCCCAATCCTCTACCCACCATACCACCTAGCATTTAGATATGCCACTCAAACTGAACTTATCAGAAAACAATTTGAATATTCTCGCTGACATCAGCTTCCTGTCTTGATCTCCCTATTTCTCTGTGTTATTATAATAATAATTTCTTTCACCAAGGCTTAATCTTTAAAGCACCTTTTGACTTATCTCATTTCTTTGAGTCCAGTAGCCAGTTCCTAGGATTCTTCCTTTCTTCAAAGTGTCCCTTCCATCTAGCCTTCCATTTTCACTGCTACCAACCAATATTATCATAGTCACTTACTGTTTTCCAGTCAGTCTTCCACAGTGATGCCACGTTAATCTTCTTTTAAACTGTCATAGCTCTGCATAAAAATTTTCAGTAGATCCACATTGCCCATAGGACAAAATCTCAACTCTTTAGCTTTATATTCAGTTCCCTACCCTAAATGTGCATTCCTGCCTCCATTTCTTTGCTCATGCTATTCTCCATGCCTAGAATATTCCCTACCCTTCTCACTGCCTATCTGAATTCTACCTTTCCTTCATATTGTGGAGAACTGTTAAACCTTCTCTGGTTACTGTTACCTACATTGATCTCTACCTCAATGGAATTCACTTGTTTCTGCTACTTAGCATATATTACCCCATGACATCTTTTGTGCTGTGTAAATTTGGAGTAGTTCAGTTATTGTATTATGCTGCTGCTGCTTTTCTCCTTCTCTTTCTTATGTATATTTCTTGTCTTTCTGATCAGTCGACTCAGGGAAGATATTGTTTCTCCTCCTACTCTTGTGTTCTCTAAAGTGGTGGGCACACAGTTGACATTCACTCGAGCCAAATAAGTGAATGACTAAAACTTGCATAACTGTTGGTATGAAGGCTTCAAGAGCTGATTGTATGATGTCATGGAGAAATCACAGGACTTGAAATCTGGAGATCCAGTTTCAAGGTCTTCTCTATAATTTAATAACCATGATATTGGGCAAATCCCTTAAATACTCTGAACTTCAATTTCCTGAATTGTAAAATGACCATAACAATTCCTTACCTCTCCCACAAGGTTGTTAAAATAATCAAATGAGCTAATGGATTTGAAAGACTCTATATCTGTAAAATCCTATGTAAATTAGGTCACTGTTCTCCATGGCTCCTGTCTTGACCATTAGATTGGACCAGGGAATTGCCATCTGCATTGCCACCGTGCAGATATGTGCTGCTTCCCCCTCCCTCTGTCATTCCCCCTCTGCTGCCAGCGACATACTCTTTCTCTACCATTTGCCCAAGAATGAATAATCAAATCAAAATGACCATTACCACTGTCAAAAGGTAGAGCATTCTATTACCCAGTGGTTCCAAGTCAAAATCCTTGTGATTCTGAATCATGGGCAGCAAATGCCAGAGCTTCCATCCCTGACTACCATGCCCTGCCTATCCTTTTCAGGCCTCTCTGTCCCATGGTCCACTCCTACTCTTTCCTACTCTTTGCTACTCTACCCTACCCTTTGTTTCAGAAAGTACAGTGCATATATTTTGTATTTAATTTTCTATGGATACATGGTTCCCCTTCCAACCCCCTTTCCCCCAATTATTAGCTTCTTGAGGGACTTTTCATTTTTGTATTTGTATCCCTAGCACAGCACAGTGCTGATCTAGAGTTGTTGCTTAATAAATGATGATAAATTGGGTTGAAATATAAGCTATAATTATTATTAGAATCTGCTTTATCTGAAGTATTTTTCTTAGGAATAACCATTTAGCGAACTTTTTTTTTTCCTTTGAGAAAAGTAGTAGAGAGGCTTCCCAGAAATGACCAAAGCATCAAAATCCAGAATCTTTCTACTTCTGTCCAAGGGTAATTTTACAAAGTCTTCGTGTGTGTGTGTGTGTGTGTGTGTTTGTATTTTTTTCTTTACTGAATGTAAATCATGCCAAACAATGTACCCTCCTGCTTGTAGCCACTTTCCATACAATTTCTAGACCACCTGGCTTGTAGTTTCTTCCCACCTTATAGGCTTTCCACAGCTACCAGGTTAGTAAACCATGATGTCCAGTGCAAGCTCCACTCTCACGGTGCACTATACATTTTCTTCTTATGACAGGACTATTTCAGATGCATAAGAGTCCTGGGTGGCTATAAGCTTCCTTTTCCCCCTGACGTAGCGCCACCATGGAGAAAACACAGTCTCCATGTTTCTTGGAGTGGCAACATGATATAACAGAAGGAGTGCTGCACCACAGAGAACTGATTTCTAGTCCAGATTTTGCCATTAATTTGCTTTGGGTTGTTTTTGTTGTTGTTTGGACAAATCATGTAACCTCTCTTGTTCTCACTTTTCCTCGTCTATAAAATGAGAAGATTGGACTAAATTATCTTAGTTTCTTGCACTAACAGTCTATTATCCTATTCTCCTGTTTCCCTCAGTACCTTGCAGATAAAGATGTTTTCAGCTTCAGACATGCCTGTGCATGTCTTGTTGTAACAGAAGAAAAACATATGTGCAACATAATTGAGCAGTTACTTATTTACGGCTCCGTTAAAGAATTTCTAGCATTTGGACAATGATCATGTATCTCCAAGGGCTTCTGACTAAACGGGAGTCATTGTATTACATTAATATATCATAAATTTGTTCAGCCATTTCTGAATTGATAGGTTTCCCCTTGATTTCCAATTTTTTTTGCCAGTAGAAAAAGAACTATTGTAAACATTTTTGTACCTATGGATCCCTTTCCTCTTTATTTTATGTCCTTGGAGGTAAGCCTAGTCGTGGTATTATTGATGGATCAACACATATGCACAGTTTACTGACTTTTTGGGCCTAGTTGCTAATTACTTTCCAGATTGGCTGGATCAGTTCACAGCTTTACCAGCAGTATATTGGTGTCTCTTTCCAACCATAACCTCTCCAACAGTGACATTTTCCCTTTTTCTCATCTTTGCCAATCTAGTGAGTGTGAAGTGAAACCTCAGAGTCATTTTAATTTTAATTTCTCTCATTATTAGTGATCTGAAGTATTCTTCCATATGGTCTTAATAGCTCTGATTTCTTTATGAAAATTGTCTGTTAATATCCTTTGGCCTTTTATCCTTTGGGGATTTGTGTAGCCTGTCTAACCTATCACAGTTGGGTCATCACTTCACAGCTGTACCTTAAAGTGCTGGAGTCAAGTGTCTTTCTCCTTAGAGACCACAAATAAGCATCTTGTTAGATCCATACTTAATCTGTTTTGGTTTTTTTTCTCCTTACCTGTATGTTGAGTGTTTTCCTAGGGACCTTTTTTTCAACTCTTAGGCTGAGAATATTATCTGTTTAGGATACAGAATTCCACATTCCTCCCCTTACTCCCTTTCAGAATTTTTAGGCCAGCTCAGAAGATGAATGGACCTCATTTGAGTTCACTCACTAGCCTGTTTGGAGATGGCAGCCCTTGTATTAACATAGAGCACAAGGAAGAGAAAACAATGGCTAATCTCTTGGCCAACTCTGTCATTGGCTCATAGTACCCCTTTGACATTGTTCCATTAGCTGGTTAGCATTCTCCTCTCTACCAGTTTAAAATCTTTCTATCCGTCACAGTGAACACTGGGCTTACTTTCTTTGTGATGCCATACCAAGTTGTTCCTTTTCCTTCTTTAAGACAAGGATTCCTTCTTTTACCTGAGGCACTTAAAGCTACTCTGTATGTATATAGGTATTATTATCCAGTTGCTTTCTGGCAGGCAGCTATGTTGCTCTCTGTCCTGTCTCCCCTACTAGTGTGTCAGCTCCTTGAGAACTGATATCATACTAGTTGCTCTTGTATGTTCCCTAGTGCTGGGGCACACAGATGTTTAATAAGTGCAAAATGGGTCGATGGTTCCATCCATGTAAAAGATAGAGCTGGGAAAGATCTGGAATAGCATGTGGAGCTTCTCGATAGCAAAGAGCCACTTGTTAACTGGAAGCTTTTGTCTCTTTGTATCTTCTGCCTCTTTTTTGTGTCACTTAATTGGGTATTTGTGTATTAATCCCCCCGTAGATAATCCAGGCCAGCAGAAACAGATCCGTGTTTCATTTGACACCCAATTTCCTCCCCAATGTCTCTTGCATCTTTTGAATGACTCAAGTAGATTCACCATTCTTTAGAGGAGTAACGGTGCTGCTAGTGGGCAGTGCTGAACTCTCCCTTTTTCTGCTTAGCAGGCAGCACCATAATTTGAATGAACATCCCAAGGAAAAATCAGGGATAAATCAGGTGCTCTGTCAGCTCCTTTTTCTGATATCACTGCAGAGTTTAGCAAGAAAGAAACTCAAACAGATGCTTTTTCTAGTTATGAATAGCTCTTACAAATCATTGGATTTCTGATAACAGACAAAAACACAGTAGCACCTGAGTGTCCACATCTACCTGGTAGACATGATTCTCTCCCCCTGAGCCAAGAATACCTGTCTTAATTCAAGGATGTTTGTTTCAGTCTGGGGTCTCTTGTATGTCCTTTTTCTTAAAGGGAAGGTTTCTCTTTCCAGTGTAAGCCCAATGAGCACGAATGCTGGTGTGTTATGGATTCTTTATCCTGACTCTCCTTTCACATCTAACAAAGAGGGAAAAGGAGTAGCATCTATCACGCTGTCACTGTGTGCCAGCCCCTATGCTATGACCTTTCAAAATCTTTTCTTATCATGATGTTTTAAGTTTCCATCAGTATATTTTCTGGGCTTCAGCAGAGGAGTGTCTCAGATAATAGGGTCCTGGTTAAATCATTAGCATCTATTATAGATGCCGAGCATTAATGTTGAAAGAGATCTGGGAAATTACTTAATAGGACTTCATTTTACGAAAGAGAAGGCTCAGGCCAAGAATGTTTTGTGACTTACCTGAGGTCCCACAGGGTTTTTGCCAAGCCTCCATTTGCCCTGACGCTTAGTCTAGGGCCCCTATACAAACTATCATCATTCTGTTTGTACCACTCCTTTGGTCATCTTCATTTTATTGTGAGCTTGTTCAGGACAGACTTTTTGCTTTCTTTGTATCTCCATCATTTAACATGGTGCCCGGCACATATGTGCTTAATGAGTATTTATTGGCTGACCGCACATAAGCTACATTTGAAGATTTCCCAGAGTAGAATCAATGTGGGTGTAATGACAAACCAAAGAAAGATTGTTTTTCCATCAGTCCTGCCAGTCAAACTCATTCTGTGTGAGCCCAGAAGAAGAGGTGGGGAATATGAGTTATATGTTACTTTGTAGGTAATTTTTATTTACTGATGTATTTGGTGTATCCAGAGCAGGGATTGTTTTATTTTT
Organism: Dromiciops gliroides; assembly: GCF_019393635.1. Classification (NCBI taxonomy): domain Eukaryota; kingdom Metazoa; phylum Chordata; class Mammalia; order Microbiotheria; family Microbiotheriidae; genus Dromiciops; species Dromiciops gliroides. Next base: position 533,998,983 of record NC_057861.1, read on the forward strand.
CTCATTTAACCCTCAGTGCCTAGCACAGTGTCTTATATATGATAGGCTCTTAATAGCTCTTAGTGAATTGAATTTTATGCTTTCATTATCAAATAAATAGCCTTTATAGTTTTATAGTTGAGGAAATAGCATAGCTACCACCCTCTAGGAGCTAAAGAATAAATTTTAAAAAGATCAAAAACCCTCCCATGCAGATATTTATTCGGATATTAGATAATGGCCTAGCATTAGCTATATAGATATGTAATATGCTTATTAGTGTGATTTCCAAATTCATTGTATATATTATGTGTGTTTCATGGTCATCTTTCTCTAGAGTTTATAGAAATAAGGGAACATAGCACTTGGCATGGTGCCTGGCACATAGGAGGTGCTTAATCAATGCTTTATTGACTGACTGACCATTCAGTTTTCTGATAAATCATAGGAAGATTTCTGAAGTAGGTATCTTTGACCACTGTATTCTATAGTTGCTCTTATTCTGAAGAAATATTTTCTTTCCCTTCATTTTCTGTCTCACTTGGTTTCACCTAGTGTTTTCTTTTCCTCCATTGCTTCTTTCTCCCCTCTGCCTCTTCTCAAAAGTGTATAAGTGCTAAGGTCACCCTGGAAGAATAGACAGCCTTAAACCTGAACACTGGTTGAGTTATGTGGTCATGAAAGCAACAGAATCTGATTCCTCCAAATGGGCCACAGACTCTGAAGGGCAAGTCCTTTAGAGCCCTAAATAATGTTGCTCACATCAAACCCTTATTTATTTGTACAATGGCTGTGACTTTTTTTTTAGACATCTCTTGGCTATTAGTTCAGGTGATGAAAACATGACACTAGTAAACCTAGTAATAATGGTTTTGAACTCTAAACAACAGTATAAAGAAAAGTATTTTCAAAAAAGGCTATCGCCTGCATTTGAACCCCGTCTATATATCTTACAAATATAAGCATTAACTATTTAATTAAATCCAGCAAACATTCATTTAAGTATTAACTCTGTACATGACACTATGTAAAGAGTTGGGGTGGGAGTGCTATATATTATATATACAAATACATGTAATAGAAGGAAAATTTGAGGAAAGAGAAAACACTCATTAGAGTGATCAGGGAAGGCTTCATGGAGATGTTGCTTGAGATAAAGTGGGTAGATTGAGGAAGGAATTGACTCCTTGTGGACAATGGAAGTGAAAGATGAAGTATTGAACTCAGGATACAGTTTTGGCTAGATCATAGGGCATGTGAAGGTGAATAATATGAAATGAGATTAAAGGGGACCAGAATGTTAAGGGCTTTGAATGTCAGGCTAATTTTTTGTTTGTTTTATACTTTAGGCAGAAGGAAGTCACTAATGATTTTTGAGATCTGTGCCTTTGGAGGTTTCTTTCAGTAGCTATGTGGAGGAGGGTCCTCAGAGGGAGAAACTGGAGGCAGAGAAGCTATTATGAGGGTCCTGATAATAGTCAGTGAGGGCCTGAACTAGGATGATGGGTATGTGATTAGAGAAAAGAAAACAGATATGAGAGATGGAGTGGAGGTAGAATTGATTGGGTTTGCTCAATTAGTTGTGCGGGATGAGGGAGAGATAAGAGTTGAGGCTAAAGACATAGTTAGCATTCTGGGTGCTTGGAGAATGTGAGTGTCCTCCGCAGAAATAGGAAAGTTTCCATTAGCGGTGGGTTTGAGAGGGAATAGAGGAGGGAGAGAGAGAGATGCTCTATTTTAAATGTGTTGAGTTTGGTATGCTTATGGGATATCCAGGAAGAAATAGCCACTAGGCAGCTGACAGGGTATGATTACAGTTCAAGAGAGAATAGGACTAGGTATATAGATTTTGGAATAAGCTACATGAGGATGATTATTGAACCCTTTGGAGATGAATAAATGTTGATGCATGAGAACACTAAGGGATAGTATAAAGGGAAAAAAGAAGGGGGCCAAATCATACTCTCTAGAAATATCCATGCTAAAGGAGCAGGAAATAGGTGATGATACAGAAAGGAGAAGGAGAATAACAAAACAAGTAGGAGGAGAACCAGGAGACAGTAATGTCTTGGAAGCCCTCAGAGGAAAGTGCATTCAGGAGTATGGGGTTACCAACAATGCCAAAAGCCATAGAAGGAGAAAGAGGTTGGGAAGATGCCATCATATTTAGCAGGTGAGTGTGTTGGTAACCTTGGAAAGAGTAGTTTCTTTCAAGTGATGTGAAGCCCAGTTAGAAAAAATTTGAGCAGTGTGTAGGTGGTAAGAAAAAGAACAGAGGGAGTTCTTTCCAGGAGTCTGGTAGTGAAAAGAAGCGATATAGCACCAAAAGCTGAAAGGAATGCACGAACAAATGAAGGGTGTTTTTATTTATTTTTTTTATTCTAATTTTATTTGTTTTTTGTTTTTTTTGGTGGGACAATGGGGGTTAAGTGACTTGCCCAAGGTCACACAGCTAGTAGGTGTCAAGTGTCTGAGGCCGAATTTGAACTCAGGTACTCCTGAATCCAGGGCCGGTGCTTTATCCACTGCGCCACCTAGCTGCCCCCTGAAGGGTGTTTTTAAAGAACAGGATAGAGAATTTTTTTACTATAGTAGGAGCAGGAGGGAAGGGGAGGGGGCAGAAGGAGGGTGAGAGATAAAGAGGGAGGAAAGGAGAGGGGGAAGAAAAGAGTGGAGGAGCAAGGTGGGGAGGGGAGATTGAGTAGGAGGTGTGCTTCATGATCTTGATCCATGTGTGAGATTTGACAAAGTAGTAATGACAATAGAACAAAGGGCCAAGGAATTCAAGGGCCAATGCTAGTGTATAACAGAATGGGTCATTTAGAGGGCCAAGACACTGTGGAGAACAAAATGAGCCATAGTGGTGAATTAAGAGAAGACAGAGGTATGAAAGGAATGGAGATTTTGCAGTACTGTTAAAGATTAGGTTGATGACAAAAAATTTAAAAAAATAAAAATTAAAAAAGGGGCAGCTAGGTGGCGCAGTGGATAGAGCACCCACCCTGGATTCAGGAGGACCTGAGTTCAAATCCAGACCCAGATACTTGACATTTACTAGCTGTGTGACCCTGGGCAAGTCACTTAACGCTCATTACCCCGCCCCCCCCAAAACAAAACAAAACAAAAAAAAGATTAGGTTGGTGAGAGGGATGAAACAGAAGGGAAGAAGGAAATATGAATAGGTGAATTTATCAGAAAGGGAAATTTTTAAGTTCAGAATACTGGAGGTCACATAGTTATGGATGATAATGAGAGCTACGGTATGACCAATGCTGTGAGTGGCTGAGGTGGAATGAAACTGTTTGGAGTTCCAGTGTGGAGCTAAACACTGGGGCCAAGAGGTAGGTAGGAAATATGGAGGGTTCAGCATCCATTCAGTCTGTCTCCCCACTCGCACTCCTCCTCTCCCCCCATGACTAGAATTATATTCCTTCCATCATAACTCTTACTTTTGGAATCCCTTACTACATTTCAGACTCAGCTCACGTGTTACCCACTGCATGTCTTGCCCCACATCCCCATAGGTAATATATCCCACCCCCCCACCCCCCGCAACAATACATCTTAAAATATTTTGTACATTTGTATTTCTTCTTTTGCTTTTGGAGAATCTAAACTAATGGAGGGCAAGGGCTGTTTTTGTTTCACCAGCACCAAACATAGTGTCTGGCATGTAGAAGGAACTTATTTTAATAAGTATTTGATGAGTCAGACTGAATAGACTCAAAATCTTAGAAACTGGAATAACTCAATCATCTCCTGTTTGAACATTTCTATTGATCATGAATTCATGGTCTATGCATTCCATTTGTACATTCGTAGACCCAGGTAACTAGAAAATCCTTCCCTATAGTGAATGGAAATTTTCATATCTATAACTTCTACCCATTGACTGCAATTCTGTTCTCTAGGATCAAAAAAGAATAGGATTGTAAGGCTAGAATTGTCAGGGACCTTAGAGATCACCAGATTTAGCTCCCCATATTTTACAGATGACTAGTGTTCTCTCTAATATACTACACTTCTTCCTAAAAGGACAAACCATTCATTTCCTTCTGATGATAGGCAGTTTTCCCTAGCACTTCCTCAACTCAACTTGGGCCATCACTTCTGCTCCCTCTCTACCTGAAAATTGGATCCTGGCACTCCCTCTTGGATTTGATAGGCCAGCCGTGGCTTGCTTGGGTCTGGGCATTGCCAACTTTTCCCTGAGATCTCTATCCATGTGTATGCTTCTTTCTTCCTCCCTTTTCCATCCTCCCCTACTCCACCTGGCACCCCCATCTCCTTTTATTTATTTTCCACCACTAAAATACAAGCCCCTTGAGACAGGGACTGTCTAGTATACTTTTATTGGTGTCAGTGCTCAGCACAGTATTTGGCACACAGTAAGCACTTAATAAATGCTCTGTCATAGTTGGGTATTGCTCTCCTGCTATGGCACAATTATAGCCCAGGAACTACAGAATTACAGCTCAGGCTGTTTGCTTTGCATGTAAACACTCTCTCTCCTTTTCTCCATTAATCAAAATCTTACTTGTATTTTGAGCTCTAATGTAGGACCTTTTCTCCTCTGTGAAGCAGTCCCTGGCTAAATCAGGCTTTCTCTGAACTTTATAGTTAGTATTATGCAGTTTAACATTTACTTTTTTCATTTGTATTAGTTCATGAAAGAGTAGCCTCAGTTTACAAGGTGAAGCTCTCTATCATATAATCATTCATTAAACCTTTGCTGAGGTGCAAACCTTTGAGCTAGGCTAGGAGTACACAGAGAGTTATGGAAAGGTTGGGTTTGTGTAAAAAGTAATGTGGCTATATCCTCTCTGCCAAGGAATTTAAATTTGGTAGGAAAAAATGCAACAAATTCAAAAGTAACTACAGTGAAATATAGAGAGAATTTTAAGTGCATAAGAAAGATTCTGTATAAAGTGCTAGGAAGTTTAGCCTTTCTCCTAGTTTTTTGGTTTTTTTTGTTTTTGTTTTTTTTGCAGGGCAATGGGGGTTAAGTGACTTGCCCAGGATCACACAGCTAGTAAGTGTCAAGTGTCTGAGGCCGGATTTGAACTCAGGTACTCCTGAATCCAGGGCCGGTGCTTTATCCACTGTGCTATCTAGCCGCCCCCTCTCCTAGTTTTAAAGTAGGTACACTATTAAAATTTTGTTCATTGATAGAAAAATTTTAAATTTCCTCTCTTGTCTCTGTGTATTTGGAGGGTAGAAGGAAAATGACCCTCTTTGCATTTTCTTCTCACATACTCCACCCCTCCTTCTTTATATGAAGAGACTAATGTAGCTGAGGTAGGGGCATACTTTAAATAATTTTTTTTTTTTGGTTATAAGGAGCCACTAAAGGCAGTTGCTGTGTTGGCCAATAACATTATTGTAAATATGCTACATCAAGTCTTTGAAATTTGCTACCTTGCAAATATGCTACTAAATAAAATAGAATAGAAATGATGATTCATTCATTCATTAAGCATCTATTACATCTTTATCATGTACCAGGAACTGGGTCAGGTGCGGGGAATAGAAAGACAAAGCAAACAATCCTGCCCTCAAAGGAGTTTCTATTCTATTTAGGGAAAATAATGTTTACACAGAAAATGTAAAATTAATGCCAAGTACATACAAAGGTATTTCCCAGGGAGGGTACTGGTTACTAAGGGAATCAGGATAGAAGGATAGACTTCTTGTGGGAGGTCACATTTGAGAAGAACTTTGAACACAGCTAGGGATTTTGTGAGGTGGAGGACAGAGGTTTGCATTCTCAGTATTGGGAACATCCCAAGCCCTGATTTGTGTTGGTGTTGTTCAGTCCTGTCTGAATCTTTGTTGCTATTTTCTTCTCCTGCTCATTTTACAGATAAGGAAACTGAGGCAAACAGTTAAGTGACTTGCCTAGGCTCACACAGCTATTAGATGTCTCAGGCCAGATCTGAACTCAGAAAGATGAGTCTTCCTGACTCTAGACCTCATAACTGCCCCATAGGTGTATGAGATGTTCAGGGAGGACCGGCACCCCTCATGTTACGACTTGTTGGTGTGAGGTGTTCATCCACCTTTGGTGTCTGCCTGTCACTCAGTTCTCACCTTTAGCTCCAAGAAACCGTAGCATGCCCCGCAACCACACCCTGGTAAAGCATCTTGGGAGATATGCTAAACCAGGTCGATGGTATCCAACAGGCCTCAAACCATCAGTGAGTTAGGGGGATGCCTATCCCAAGCATGTGAAGACTTCCCCTGGTGGAATGGGAAGATGAAAACTACTTGTTCCAGTGGCCAGGAAGAAGGCAGCTGATGCAGGTGCTGTGGAGTGCTTAGAGACTGGTCAGACATCAAAGACACCAAAGCATCACTGCATCCTGGCCCATCCCCAGTGGTCTTGACTTTTGTCTTTGTTTTGTTTGTTTTTTGCAGGGCAATGAGGGTTAAGTGACTTGCCCAGGGTCACACAGCTAGTAAGTGTCAAGTGTCTGAGGCCGGATTTGAACTCCGGTCCTCCTGAATCCAGGGCCAGTGCTTTACCACTGCGCCATTTAGCTGCCCCCTTGACTTTTGTCTTACCACTGGACTTCAGTGACTCTGGAAGACAGAATGAGGCTGATGACTTTGTGCAATTTTGCCTCGTTTAAATTCAATTCACGTTCAAATCAAGACATCACCCTGTAAGGGTTCTCTTCAAAAACAAAGGATGAACAACAATTATTCGGTGCAAATGCCTAGACATTGACGATGGAGTGATGTGTGAGCATCGGCAAGTAAATTGATATGGCTGTACCATAGAGATCGTGAGGGGAATAATATGTGAAACAACTGGAAAGACAAAAGTAAAAAGGTTGTGAAAAGCTTAAAATTACAAGCAGAAGAATTTCTATTTCATCCCAGTAGTAATAGGGAGCCATTTGAGGTTGGTTATCAGGGATGGGAATAGTCAGTCCTATGACTTAGGAAGATCACTTGGCACCTCTATAAGGGATGAGCTGGAGTGAGGAAAGCTAGAATAGGCGGCCATTGCAGTGATCCCTATTAGAGGTTATGAAGGCCCGACTTAGGGTGGGAACTGTGTGAGTGGAGAGAAGAGAATATATGTTAGATATGATAAAGAGGAAAAAAATTAGCATACTTTCCAACTGATTGGAAATCTGGATTGATGTTGAGATTGTGAGCTGCAGTAGTGATGGTACCCTCAATAATAACAGAGAACTTATAAATTTTTTTTTTTAAATTTTTGTGGGGCAACGAAGTTTAAGTGACTTGTCCAGGGTCACACAGCTAGTAAATGTCAAGTATTTGAGGCCGGATTTGAACTCAGGTCCTCTTGAATCCAGGGATGGTGCTCTATCCACTGTGCCACCTAGCTGCCCCCATAGACATCTTGAATCCAACTGAATTTCCCCCTCAAACTCTTCTCCATTCCTACCTTCCATATTACAGTAGAGGACACTACCGTCCTTCCAGATACTCAGGCTCATAACCTAGGTATCATCCTTGACTCCCTTTCCCCACTATATAGCCAATCTAATGCCAAGGCTTATTCAGTTTTCCTTCCTTCCTTCCTTCCTTCCTTCCTTCCTTCCTTCCTTCCTTCCTTCCTTCCTTCCTTCCTTCCTTCCTTCCTTCCTTCCTTCCTTCCTTCCTTCCTTCCTTCCTTCCTTCCTTCCTTCCTTCCTTCCTTCCTTCCTTCCTTCCTTCCTTCCTTCCTTCCTTCCTTCCTTCCTTCCTTCCTTCCTTCCTTCCTTCCTTCCTTCCTTCCTTCCTTCCTTCCTTCCTTCCTTCCTTCCTTCCTTCCTTCCTTCCTTCCTTCCTTCCTTCCTTCCTTCCTTCCTTCCTTCCTTCCTTCCTTCCTTCCTTCCTTCCTTCCTTCCTTCCTTCCTTCCTTCCTTCCTTCCTTCCTTCCTTCCTTCCTTCCTTCCTTCCTTCCTTCCTTCCTTCCTTCCTTCCTTCCTTCCTTCCTTCCTTCCTTCCTTCCTTCCTTCCTTCCTTCCTTCCTTCCTTCCTTCCTTCCTTCCTTCCTTCCTTCCTTCCTTCCTTCCTTCCTTCCTTCCTTCCTTCCTTCCTTCCTTCCTTCCTTCCTTCCTTCCTTCCTTCCTTCCTTCCTTCCTTCCTTCCTTCCTTCCTTCCTTCCTTCCTTCCTTCCTTCCTTCCTTCCTTCCTTCCTTCCTTCCTTCCTTCCTTCCTTCCTTCCTTCCTTCCTTCCTTCCTTCTTTTCCTTCCATCTTTCCTTCCTTCCTTCCTTTCTTGCAGGGCAATGAGAGTTAAGTCGCTTGCTCAAGGTCACACAGCTAGTAAGTGTCAAATATCTGAGGTTGGATTTGAACTCAGGTCCTTCCGAATCCAGGGCCAGTCCTTTATCCACTGTGCCACCTAGCTGCCCCCAGTTTACTTTCTTTTTTTTTAAATTTTATTATTTTTTTTTCCCAGTTTACTTTCTTAACATCTCTCTAGTATACCTCCTTCACTGTTCTGACACTGCCATCACCCTGGTGCAGACCCCCCCACCTCTCAGCGGGCTGATTGGCTCCCCTTCCACAAGTCCCACAGCACTCCAGTCCATCTTCCACTCTGCTTTCAAAGTGACCTTCCTGCAGAAGTGACCATATCACCCCACTATTAAAAAATCCCTATTAGTGCAGGGTCAAATACAAAATCCTTTGTTTGGTGTTCCAAGTCCTTCACAACTGGCTTTCCCAGCCCACCTTTTTAATCTTTTTATATCTTATATCCCCTGTCCCATGCCCAGGACACAAACTTTGCTTCCCATTGTCAGTGCCCTCCCTGCTGTTCCTTGTACAGGACACTTTATCCCTCCCCTCTGGGCATTGTCACTGACTGTCCCCCATGCCTGAAACACTCTTCCTCCTCATCTCTACCTGGTGGCTTCCTTGGCTTTCTTCTAGTCCCAGCTAAAAGCCCATTTTATGCAGGAAACCTTTCCTGATCCCCCTTAATTCTAGTGCCTTTCCTCTGTTGATTATCTTTCTAATTTATCTTTTGTGTAGCTTGTTTGTAAATCCCCATTTTAATCATTGCCTCCCCCATTAGACTGTGAGCTCCTTGAGGATCTGGACTGTCTTTTACCTTTCTTTATATCCCCTACACTTAGCACAGTTCCCAGCAGGTAATTGACACTAGATAAATATTCATTGGCTGACTGACTTCTGGAACAGTGTTAATGGGGCAGCTAGCTACTGCCCCAGAAATCTTGGCCAGTGATTTTATCAAGGAATTCCAGAGCTTTCTTTAGTTTATTGTGCTGCTTCTACCTTAGTTCTCTTTCTTCTTTCTCTTCTTTTTTCTTTCTTCACTCTGCCTTGTTGTTATTCTATCCCTTTTCTTCTCTTCCTTTCTTTACTTTTTCTTCAATTTCCCTCTCCCTTCTCCTTTCTTACTCCCCATTTCTCTCTTCCTTTTATTTCCTTCTTTTCCTTTTTTTTCCTTTCTTTTTTAGTGAGGCAATTGGGGTTAAGTGACTTGCCCAGGGTCACACAGCTAGTAAGAGTTAAGTGTCTGAGGCTGGATTTGAACTCAGGTACTCCTGACTCCAGCGCAGGTGCTCTATCCACTGCGCCACCTAGCTGCCCCCTTCTCTTCCTTTTTTAATCTTTTAAAAATTTCCTTGGGGCGGCTAGGTGGTGCAGTGGATAGAGCACCGGCCCTGGATTCAGGAGTACCTGAGTTCAAATCCGGCCTCAGACATTTGATACTTACTAGCTGTGTGACCCTGGGCAAGTCACTTAACCCCCATTGCCCCGCCAAAAACAAACAAAAAATTTCCCTTACTTTTTGTCTCATTTCCCTTTCTCTTTCCTTTTCTTTCCTATGCCCTTCCTTCCCCATTTCTTTCTTGTCTGTTCATCTCTGCCCTTTCTCCTTCCCCTTCTCTTAGCTCCATTCCCCCTTCTCATCCTCTCTGCTCCCCTATTCCTCCTTTTCCCCTTCACTTCCTTCCTCTTTCTTCTCCCCTCCTCTCCTTTCCCTTCCATTATGCTCTAAATCTTGATCCTAATTTGACAGGAGTCCCTAACTCACAGATGTTTTCTCAGCATCATCAGTGATTATGACTATGATTCCAGCATCTCAGTTGCAGTTCTTCAAGTATCACAACATGGATTTAATATCTGAGTTTCCCTGCTTTACTCAAATCCCTTCCACCCCCTTAGTTCACCAGCTGCCTGTATATCTCACACTTGGGGGCGGCATTTTGCTACTACATTTAAAATACAACAGGCATTTACTTGTCTTGAAATTAGCATCCTTGGTTCTTTATACTACTGCTTGGATCTGAAGTATATGCTACTTCATTTGGAGTTTAGCCCCCTTTCTGACTAGTCCTGTTTGACTTAAAGAATTTTCTGTAATAAACCTTTGTTTAAAGTCTTTAGTTTTCTCACAATATGATCAGAATAGACTTGGAGACCACTTTACACAACAATTTTCTCATCAGGCCAGCAGAATATTGAAAATATCCAACTTGCTGGTTGCTTCAGGAGTTATATATTATATACAGTAAATTTTAGCTAGAGTATTTGGTGTCCTACCCAAATCCTTAAAGCTTCCAGCAGGAACTGGACTTCCTGCTGGGTTTGAGCCACTAGTTGCCTGAAAATTAGTAGGGAGTGCTTGATTCCCTGGTGGGTAGTGATTGTTACAAAGCTCATCTCAGGAGCTAGATTTCCACTGGATGCACTCTCTGTCTGTCTTGGATGCTCCTGGGCAGATTACTGCATTTATGGAGAAGCTGATATTTTGAAGATTGCCAGACAGTAGTGTGTTGCCTTGTATTAACCTGCATGTGAGTTGATGGGAAAATGATTCTTTTTTTAGATGACATTTTTCACATTTACCAGTTTGAAGAAGGGTTTAGAGATAGTGTAAAACAAACTGATGCTAATCAATAAGCAAATATTTATTTAGTGTTGTCTTTGTGCAAGGAACTATGGAGGATATCAGAGTCCTTAACACATGGTACCTCATCTAAAACACTTCACAGTGAAGTGAAGCTGGCATATATGCAACAGAAAAGAAGGATGTGAGTAGCTTGGAGAGGCAAATCACTATGGGTTGGATTGGTTAAGGAAATCTTTATGTAGGAATTGGGATGTAGACTGGGACTTGATAGATGGGTAAGAATTAGAATACAGAGAATAGGACATTCCTGGAGGAGGGAAGGATGTGAAAGGGCAGGAGTTGGCATTGTTATTGAATCAATAGTAATATATAGATCAGCTTGGCTAGAGCAAAAAATTTACAAAGGTGGGGGTGGGGATAGTGTGTCTCTCTCCATCCCACCAATTTATAGACAGCTTTAATTGTTAGAAAGTTCACATATTGAGCAAAATATGCTTCCTCCTTATTCCCATTATTAGTCCTAGCTCATTCTGGAGCAATTAAAAAACAAAAACAAAACCCCCAAAACACCAGTCTACATCCTCTTCTTTATTTTTATTTATTTATTTATTTTTTTGGTAAGGCAATTGGGGTTAAGTGACTTGCCCAGGGTCACACAGCTAGTAAGTGTTAAGTGTCTGAGGTCGGATTTGAACTCAGGTACTCCTGACTCCAGGGCTGGTGCTTTATCCACTGCGCCACCTAGCTGCCCCCATCCTCTTCTTTAAATGTTAAAAGACCTTCATTGACCTTATCTCTATTTCAGGGTAACATCACAAGCTCCTTAACCAGATTCTTGTATGACATGGTTTCTAGACCCCTTCAATATTCTCTTAAAGCTTTTCAGAAATATTCTAGTTTGTCAGTCTTAAAACATGAGGCCTAGGTTAGAAGATACTCTTCTATGTCTTCTGACGGACGTACAGTGCCACTTTTGCTTCCTATGATGAGTAGACTATACTTTTATTAATGTAGCCTGTGACTGTATTTGCAATCTTAACAGCCACATCATACTCTTGTTGGCTCATATTAAGCTTTTTATTAAGCTCGTACTTTTTGCCAACATGAATTGATGTGCAGCCAGCTTTTTCCTATTCTTACTTAGTTAATTTTCTCAAGCTAAATCTAAATGTAGGAGTTTAAATTTATCCCTGTTAAATTTCACCTTTCTGATTTTAGTCTTCTCTGTCAGTCCATGGAGGTAATTTTAAATCTATGGTAATCGTGATTCCTTTATTTTTGTGAAATCTGCATGTTTGAGGATACAGCCTTTTCTAATGTCCACTAACTTGACAGCATGGGGAAAAGCCTTATCGTCTTCCATTAAAGATCTATCTTCTAAGCCTTTAATTAATAATCCTCAGGTACAGTCATTTGATCAGCTGTTTCTCTGCCTGACATTTAGCTTATATTTCAAAAACTCTATAAAGATATTACTTGGGATGAATGTGAGACTTGTAACTTTCTGTAGTTAGGGCCGAGTTGCCCAGGCTCTCAGATCAGAAATATGAACCTAAGTAGATGGAGTATGACTGATCTGGAGAACTTCTGTCTGGAACCTGTACAGATGACATGTGATTCCACATTATAAGTGATGACTGGCCTATGTCCAGTACTCCTAACACTGGGAATCTTCCCAGTGCCCACTGGCCCCCAGCTCCAAGGGCTCCTCTCTCATCCCCTCCCAGTTCTTTACGTCTCCCACTTCCCTCCTTTTGGGGTATTCCAAACTATGTATTACAAGTAAAATGTCATAGTGCCTAAAGTTCCTGGAAAACATGAGTTGGAATCCTACCTCAGAGGCTTAAAAACTCTGGGGCTTGAGGCAAGTCATTTAAAGCTCTAGATACCTCAGGCTTACTCAATCAATAAAATGTGGACAGTGACTATTTTCTATTGTAGTGAGGATCAAGTGAGATAATGGTTTTAAAGCATCTTGAGCTCTTTAAGGACTATGTAGATGTAGCAGCTGCTGCTCTGTTGCTACTGATGAGATGAGCTTGTCCATCAGACTTGGCTGTGCCCTGGAAAAGAACTAATGCCTGACCTTTCCTCCTCCCCAAAATGCCTCTCCTCCCCAAAAGTACCAGTGTGGTGCAGTGGAGTCATTGCTAAAAGACCTGTGTGTAAATCCTGAAAGGCTTAACAACTATATGTCATTGAATAAATAACTTAACCTTTCTGAGTCTTAGTTTCCTCATTCATAAGATGAAGGGACCTTATGAACTATAAGGTATCTTTCAGGTTTGTGATTCTGTGATCAAATTCTCCAAGATAATAGAAAATTGCTTTCCTTTTTCTTTCCCTAACATCCAGTTTTGTTTTTGTTTTTTAACTTGTATTATTCTACACAGAGGCCATCTAGTTCTACCTCTTCATTTTATAGAAGAGGAAGCTGAGATCCAAAGAGGTTTAGTGATTGGCCTATGGTTATATAGGTAGTAATTGCCAGAGGCAGGATTTGAACCCAGGTCTTTTGACTCCAGAACAACTACTTTTTAGTTTGGAAAATAATTACAGATGTCTTAAAATGACCACTGATCCAATGATGTTGTTTTTTGTCATTCTGTCTCTGTAAAACAAACCGCTTTTCCCCACCTTGTGAATTAGTGCTTTCATTGTGATTCCTGAAAGCACCATATCATTGCCATCTACCCTTTTTGGGTGTGAATCTTAGCCAACAGAAATTAAACTAATGTTTAAAATCAGGTCTAGAAACTTCTACAGCTTTGCTTTCCTTTCCTCAGGTGGATCTGTATGTAGACTCAAAGAGAATATGCCCCTAAACTCACTTCCAAACCTTTTTTTTCCCTCCACAAACAAATCAGGTTTTATTAATGGTAATAAAATTTACAATAAAGGTCAAGTTAATAGAGCCAGTTGTTCCATCAGCTTGGAATGTCATCTTTTCCTTCATTCCTATTCAAATCCTATCATCTCTTACCACCTCAGCTGAAATTCCTCTTTCTTAGTGGTCTTCCTTTCCTGACCTTCCTAAAGTAATCAATAAATCACAGAATCAAAGATCTTGAAGGATGCTTAGATGCTGTTTAATCTAATCTCCTATTCAGAAACACCCCACCCCCCACCTCCCAATAATATCCCTGGCGAATGGCCATCTAATGCTGCTGAAACAGGTAATGTGGTTTGGAACTTACCAATTCATAAATAGCTTATTCTACTACTGGGCATTACTGATAGTTGAAGGTTGTTGTTTTTTCTTCTGTGATTTTGTATTTACTAATATAAACTATTTATAATAAGATAGAAACTACATATAATATAATGTAACTAACATTTACCTAAATACAATTAGACCTAATTCTGTCTTTCACTATTCCTCTATATGACAACCCTTCCTTCAGTCTAGATGAAGATCGCTATCCTATCCCACCTAAAGGTCTTGTCTTCTCTAAGATCAACCACTTCAGTGTGTTTATGCATAATTCTACTCATCTTAAATGTAGATTTCTCTCATCCCATGTATTAGTTAATATTTCTTTTGTATCATTGTTTTAACTAATATAAATTCAGCTCATCTTTACTCACATTGCTATTTTAAAAAATCTCTTAATAGTGTTTTATTTTTTCCAATTCCATGTAAAGATGGTTTTCAACATGCGTTTTTGAGTTCCAAATTTTCTACCTCCCTCCTTCCCTAACCCCTCTCTAAAGTCAGCAAGCAATCTGATACAAGTTATACATGTACTATCATGTGAAACATATTTCCACATTAGTCATGTTGTAAAAAGAGAATTAAAACAAAAGGGAAAAATTATGAGAAACAAAAAATCTCCCAAAAAGTGAAGATGGTTTGCTTCAATTTGCATTCAGACTCCATAGTTCTTTCTGGATGTGGATAGCATTTTCCATCATGAGTCCTTTGGGATTGTTTTAGATCATTGTACTGCTGAGAGAAGAGCTATGTTGATCATCACACAGTGTTGTTGATACTGTATGCAATGTTCTCCTGGTTCTGCTCACTTCACTCAGCATTGGTTCATGTAAGACTTTACAGGTCTTTCTGAAATCAGCCTGCTCATATAGCACAGTAGTATTCTATTACATTCATATACCACAACTTATACAGCCATTTCCCCAGTTGATCCCCTGTTTTCAATTCTTTGCCACCACAAAGAGAGGTGCTATAAATATTTTTGTACATGTAGGTCCTTTTTCCTTTTTTAAAAATCTCTTTGGGATACTGACCTAGTAGTTGTATGGCTGGATCAAAGGATGTGTGTAATTCAATTATCCTTTGGGCATAATTCCAAATTGCTTTCCAGAATGATTGGATCATCACTTCATAACTCCACCAACAATGCATTAGTGTCCCAATTTTCTCACAACTTCTCCAGTGTTTATCATTTTACTTTTCTGGCAGATTAGCCAATCTGATAGTTGTGAGGTCGTACCTCAGAATTGTTTTTATTTGCATTTCTCTAATCAATAGTGACTTAGAGCATTTTTTGTTGTTTGTTTTTTAGTGAGGCAATTGGGGTTAAGTGACTTGCCCAGGGTCACACAGCTAGTAAGTGTTAAGTGTCTGAGGCCGGATTTGAACTCAGGTACTCCTGACTCCAGGGCCGGTGCTCTATCCACTGCGCCACCTAGCTGCCCCAAGCATTTTTATATGACTATAAGATAGCTCAAATTTCTTCATCTGAAAACTGCCTATTCCTATCCTTTGACCATTTCTCAAGTGGAGAATGACTTGTAGTCTTATAAATTTGACTCAGTTATATTTTTGAGAAATAAGACCTTAATAAAAAGTAAAAAGAAAAAAAATAGGCTGTAAAAATTATTTTCCTGCTTTCTACTTTCCTTCTAATCTTGGTTGCATTGGTTTTGTTTGTGTAAAATCTTTTAAATGTAATGTAATTTGCCCATATTGTTCACAAGAAATAATAGGAAACTATGTTTAGTGTCTTGCCAAAATCAAAGTGTACTATGTGTATGGTAAACCTCATATCTAACAGTTTTATGATATTGTCTCAAAAGGATTTGAATGTTTACCATGACTTTTTCTTAGCTTCCCTGCTGGATTTTAGTGATTTCTTCTTTATTTTCTAAGTGCTTATTTATTCATTCAGTAAATATTGAGTTCCTACTAGGTTTGAGGCATTGTGCTAAGCAACATATAATAATTCAATCTGGAATTTTCCTCACGATTGCTCCCATTCATATATCAACTATTAAACAATTATTACCTTCTGGTGGGAAAAATGCACGGTGCTTTGGGAGATACAAAAACAATTCCCTGTCGGTGTAGAACTTAGGATAGAATGGTTTGTGACAAAGGCAGAGACAGATATATAGAGATATATCATGCCTATAATACAGAAAAGACTATGAGCATAAAAAAATGGACAAAGTGCTTCAAGATGTGAGGAAGGAATACATAGCTTTTATTGGCAACTCCTAACTGTTACTGTTTGTATATTCTTCATGTTCTCACAGTCACCAGGACATCATACCATCTCTTCTCTTGTTTCCTTGAACTGTTATTTATGCTATTTATTTTTGTTAATTTTTCAGGTTTGCAGATTATCCCTCTAACTAGATTGTAAGGTCTTTGAGGGCACTGTCTCTTACTCCTTTGTGTTCCCCAAAACAACAGCATGGCCCTTTGTACATAGTGGGCACCCAATAAATATCTGTTTGCTGAATTTGAAAGAGGGAACACTTCTTAGGAAATAAGCTTGGTACTCCTTAATTTTGTAATAATGATTAAAAGAAAGAAGAACCTTGCATAGTGACTCTCTTTCAAATGACAGGAAAGAAAAAGCCCACACTGGGAAATTAAATGGAGACTGTTTTGGTAAAGTAACATTTGAATTCTCCAATTTAAATGTGCTTTACTCATTTTGCATTACCAGTTAGGTTATTAAATTCGATTCCTCCAGTGCCTGGAATGTGAGTGAATAGAGTTGCTATGGGAACGGCAACTTTCTGTATACAGTGACTTTTGCAAGTTGTGCTTAAAAAGCAAAAGCCATTCATTCATCAGGCTTGCCAATAGAGCACTGTTGCTGGGCGGGAGTTTCTGCTACACCCAGATTGCTGTTCTAGAGACAGAACAGGTGGGCTCACCTTTCTAACATGTACAGGTGTATGACTTTCAAAAAGCATGCGGTATTTTGGTGTATTCAGTGTTTGTGTGTATAATTATTCAATTCCACTGCTCCAAGCTGTTGGTATTGAGCTTTAATTGCACACCTATTTTGTGACCGTGCCTGAATATGGAGCAGTGAATTGAATTACTGCAGGTTCAGCAGGGTGCACTTAGATCTGTTCATTGTAGAGTGAAGGGGGGAGAAGGTTAGAAAGATATTGTTCACTAGTGATTGTGGAGCTTAATTACTTCCTGTGAGTGACTCTTTCCCTTGAATGACTCGTTCATCATGTAAGTCCATTGGCTACCAGTTCATTTCTAGAGGTTTGGGGCTGTTGATGTGAACAATTGAGCCACCTGTCTTATAATGAACAGATTGTAATGGGTTGATTCATTAAGCTCTTGTGCCTTAATAATCCTCCCTGACCACACTCTGGTCTCTGAGTCTGAGCTTCTTGTCCCTGTGACTTCCACCCACATGCAGCTTAGCTGGCAGCAGTGTTCTTGATCTTTGTGATTCACACCACAATATCAGCTGGTGTGTCTTTCCCTTCCCCTCCATGCCGCTCTTCCGCCACCCCCCCCCCCCCGCCCCCTCCATATTTGCTTTTGAGGGTTTGAAATATTCCCCTGTCAATCGCAAGTACTGTGTTGGGAAGATGTTTAAGGAAAAGCATTACCTCAAAGGGTACAAGGAAGAAATCTGAATAACTCAGAAATGTCGTTCTGGTTTCAACATTATGTGCCATGATTATGGTTGTTTGGTCAACTCTCTTCCTGCATTACAACCTTGAAGAGATGTGACTAAGACTGCTAATGGGCTTCTCACCAGGTTGACCTTCACATTTGTGGGTGACAAAGGTGATTTTTGTTTTTACGTATCCCAAAAAGAAAGCTTTAAAACACAGTCTGGGGCAACTAGGTGGCGCAGTGGATAAAGAACCAGCTCTGGATTCAGGAGGACCTGAGTTCAAATTTGACCTCAGACACTTGACACTAGCTGTGTGACCCTGGGCAAGTCACTTAACCCTAATTGCCCTGCAAAAAAAAAAATAGATAGATAGATAAAACACAGTCTGTAGGTAACAGATTTTGGCTGCTGACCCAACTCCGTTTCATTCTTCAGTTCAGGTAAGGGGCTCCTTTTTGGGAGTCCTTACTCCATTGTGTTTTATACTATGTCTCACTTGTGGTCAGCTCTTCCATAATTCCTGGGTTAATGGCAGGGATCTTGGCTTTTTTTTTTTCTCCCCAGTCTCTGAACCACTTCAGTAAGAGGATTGTGGTTGAGGCAGCTAGGTGGCGCAGTGGATAGAGCACCGGCCCTGGAGTCAGGAGGACCTGAGTTCAAATCCGGCCTCAGACACTTAACACTTACTAGCTGTGTGACCCTGGGCAAGTCACTTAACCCCAGTTGCCTCACTTAAAAAAAAAAAGAGGATCGTGGTTAAGTCTTGCCAATGTTTAAGCAGAAAGAGTTCATTACAGTGGAGGCAGCTAGGTGGTACAGTGGATAAGGTACTGGCCCTGGAGTCAAGAGTTCAAATCCGGCCTCAGACACTTGATACTTACTAGCTGTGTGACCCTGGGCAAGTCACTTAACCATTGCCCTGAAAGAAAAAACAAAACCCAAAAAACAAAAAATCAAGAGTTCATTAGAAGGGGCAGCTAGATGGCGCAGTGGATAGAGCACCGGCCCTGGAGTCAGGAGTACCTGAGTTCAAATCCGGCCTCAGACACTTACTAGCTGTGTGACCCTGGGCAAGTCACTTAACCCCAATTGCCTCACTTAAAAAAAAAAAAGAGTTCATTAAAGTTACCATTTCATTGAGTGGAGGGAGAATGAAAGTCAAATGTGAAAACTAAAATAGAATCTTCTTGGAGTCAAGGCCTGTGCCTTCTGTGCTCTTTGTACCTCTTCCCCCACCCCCTTCAACAAGTAGTTCTCTACATCCTCTGTCAGTGACCTCTTTCTTCAGTTCTTTGGTTCCTTGTATCTCTTGCGCTGGTCACTTGAGTGTAGATTAGAAGAGAGTTTTCTAGGGCGGGCGATGGGGAGAAACAGCCCCTTTTTCCACTGAGTTCCCATCATGTGATGTGACTGCTGATTTGCTTGAGTAAAAAATGAAGGGAGGAATAGTGTGTGATTTATACTGGTAAAGAGTGAAGGGTTTTGTGGAATGTAAAAATGAAACTTTCCCTTTATTGTTGCAAAGGAAGCCCTTTAGATCAGAGAAACTGGTTTCTAGAAGCTTTACATCCGTATACCTTTCCTGCTCACCTCAATGTTTTCTTATATTCTGTGGTAGTTGGCAGGCTTTCAGAAGCATTCTGATTAAGTGAGATGTTTAGTAAGTTCGAAGCCTAATTTCTCTTTCCTAATTAAAAACGTGTGTCTGTCATGCTTTTGTTGATTAATTTACATTTTCTAGCAGTCTAGCTGGAATATTGCTGTCAACTCTTTTGACTGGTGGCATCTAGCTACTGAAGAGGTTGGTAGTCTAGAATTCAGAATCATATTGAGAGTAAGGAGGGCCAAGATGAGGTTGACCCCAGGTAAGGTTTTTGTAAGGTTAGAATCTGTACCTTGGGTCTGTTGAAGAAGGCACTGTTTCTAGTTGTTTCTTCTGATTTACTATGTTCATTTTTAGGAAGTGTGATTCTGTTTAAAAATTAATTTTTACTCTCCTCCCTTTATTCTCTCTGTGAGTATGAGTGTGTGTATATTTAGAGTTTTATAAGTAAACCGTTTACTCTGTGTATCTAAAATTATGAGATGGAATTTCCTTTGTGGTATAAAAACTAACTCTAGAGGCAACTAGAAATGAGCACCACTTCCAGTTTTTTAAAAGAATGTCAGTCACTTTTTTTTGTTTGTTTGTTTGTTTTTAGTGAGGCAGTTGGGGTTAAGTGACTTGCCCAGGGTCACACAGCTAGTAAGTGTTAAGTGTCTGAGGCCAGATTTGAACTCAGGTACTCCTGACTCCAGGGCTGGTTCTCTATCCACTGCGCCATCTAGCTGCCCGACAGTCACTTTTAAATAAACGTACGTGTGTGTGTGTGTGTGTGTGTGTGTGTGTGTGTGTTTATATGTTCATGCTTCTCTGTTTACTTCTGCCTGGGAGAAAACCCGATGCAAGTACTGGATACATTAGTACAGAGTTTGGGTTCGTGAGTATAGCCATTTGGCACTTGCTTACTAATGAATTTGTTCACACTTTTTATAGGATTAAGCAGCTTCTCCACCCCGCCCCCCCCCATTTCATTGGATTATGCCTTGTAGTGACATTGCCTAGTCCTGTAAAATATCTGAGAATATGAACTGTTAGAGTGATTGTGTTCTCTTGCTGCTAGCACAAGAAGTTGTAGGTTCAAAACCTCTTCATGCAGTAATAAGCCTCCTAGACATACTTAAGGACTTATTCCAACACATTCATTCTCTTTTAGTCCATCCTAGGAAAAAAACAAACAAACAATTTCTTCCCCTAAAGAAAATCTTTTGCAAACACACTTGCCAAAAATATGCTTTGTATTACCTTTCTGTTTGTTTTTTTCCCCTGGCTGCCTTGGTGTTGATATAATTCTTCCTGATTAAATATTTGTGCAAAATTTACTCTCAGGTGCCAGGGAATTTACAGACAGTCCCCTTGGTCCTGTAGCATCAAACCTTGTGGAAATAGTATTTTTTGCTTTGTTCTTGAATCTTTCTTTTCTCCCTTGCTCTCATTCCACCTTCCTATCCAGCCCCAACATCTCCAGCCGTGTTTACTTAAAGCATTTCATTTCCTCATGCTCAGTTCTAGGCTTATGCTAAAACCACATCCATCTTGGCAGAGCTCAAAGTGTTTTAGTAACATGCTGTATTGTTATAGCTTTTTCACGGATCAGACCAACAACTTTCTTGGTGCCTCTGCTGAGAGCTGAGGCTAAGGCCAGTGGGACTATGTATAATTACATTTGCTTGGAGGATTTCAGTCTCATATTCACCACACTACATGTTGAAGTCTTAGATGGGTAGTTTGGGAGTTTTTTGCTTGTTTGTTTGATTTGGTATTATTTCAGTGAGCTTTCCTTTTTGGGGTTAATATTTTTCTTTTTTTATTGCTTTGACTTACCGTGTTTAGAAAACCTAGCTCACACACTGCAGAAATGTGGCAGTGAGATTTTAATGAATATCCAGGTATAGCAAGAGTATTTATTTATCTGTAGGAGAGAAACATTCTACTTGGATTTTGTTTTTTGTTAATCTTTTGAAAAGTTAGATGAAATGATTTCTTTAAGCCAACTAACTCCATTAAGCATTTATTGAGGCCTTTTTATGTACAGGATAAAGCACTGTGCTAGTCTTCATGCAGCTTACAGTCTAGTAAGGATGATAAGACAAAATAGAAATAACTTTATTACAGAGTGAATCTTAATAAGTGTTACCAGAAGAGTTGAAAACAACATGCCCATGAAGTCTAAGGCACTCTGCAGCAGCACAAGGATAACCCATTATGACATTTTTCATAGGCTTTGTTTCAGTTAACTAAACAGAAATATTTATCAAGTGCATATTATGTGTCTGGTATATGAGGAGGCGAGTGAAATACTTTCTACCCCCAGATTTCTCCTTACTTTCATTCCCTCCTTGAAGAGTTTTCATTGATCAGGATTCTACCTGTGTCCTATCCCTAATAATAAAGCATCATCTTTTCCCTTTAGAGTCTCTGAGACTTCTATTTGTGTCCATCTGCTCCCTGTGACATACTATAGGAGTCTTATTGATGCCCATCTGTTGATAGTGTCATTCCCTTCAGTAATTTCTTTTATGAAGACTTGCCTTTCTTCCATTGGATACTAAAGCTTTCTCTGCAAGGATACACTGCCAGTGGTGTACACTGCCAGTTGTTTCATATGGTCACCTAGATGTATATGGAGGCTTAGACAGTGGTGATGATAAGGGACATGCTCGGCCTTTGACATCTTCAGCCATGCTGAGCGGTAGACAACTCAGGGCTATAATCCTATATATCTCCTTCCTTTCTAAGCTGAACATCTTAAAGTAACTGTCTGTGCTTGTTTGTCCCTCCTTCCTTTTACTCATTCCTTAGCCCTCTGCATTCTGGGTTCCAACCTCATTACTCAACTGAAATTGCCCCCTTCAGCATTATCAGTGCTCTCTAAATGATAAGATCTATTGGTCCTCTCTCAGTCCTCAGCCTCCTTGTCCTCTCTCTGGCATTTGAGGTGATGAACCACTCTCTCCTGCAGGATACTCTCTCTTCTCTGGGCTTTCAAGACAGTCTTCTTTCCTGCCTCTTCTACTTGTTTGTCTTCTACTTCTCAATCCCCTTTGCTGTATCATCGTCCATATCATACCCTAAACTGTGGATGAACTCCAAGAGTCTGCCCTGGGCATTCTCTCCCTCCACTCTCTTCAGAACCTCATCAGCTTCCACGGGCTCAGTTATCATCTCTGTGCTTAGGACTCACTAATCCCACATCATCAGCAATCAATTGAACATTTTGAATTGGCCATTTCATAGACCAACTCTACATGTCCAAAACTGAATTCATTATCTTTCCCTCCCAATCCTACCTCTTTCTCATATTTACCTTTTCCTCTTAATTGCAGTCTCCCCGATTGGCAGCTTTGGCACCCAGACACCTCATCAGTTGCCAAATGCTGGCATTTCTGTCTCCACAGCCTCCTGCATCTGTACTCACATAGATACCACCTGATTCAGGCTCTTCTCCCTTCTCACTTGGATGATTTGCAGGGACCTCCTATTTGGTTTCCCCATTCAATCCACCTTCTACACAACTTCCAAAGTGGTTTTCCTTGGCTGAAGATCTCATGATGTCCCTCCTCTACTCAGTAAACTCCACTGGCTGCTCCCTTTTGCATCTAGGATAAAATAGAAATTCTTTTTTTTCTTTTAAAGACCTTTCCATGGAAAATATTATTATTCCCAGTTGACAGATGAAAAAGCTAAGGTTTATCAAGAGTAGTGACTTAACCAAGGTCAAGTGTGAGAGCCAGGACTTGAACCTAGGTATTTTTTATCTCACCTGTCGCTTGAGTTCCAATACAATTATAATTAATTGGTACTACTTACTTTTTCAGGAGTTCTAAAGGTCTCAAAGCTAAAGGCTGTGAGAAGGTCTGATCACTAAGCATAAGGCCTTATAGTAACTTACAAATATTGGTTTGCTCTGTCTTTAACCCTGTCCTCTCCTTTTCTTGAAGGTTCAACTATCCCAAGCCCTAGAAGAATTGGGAAATCAGAAAGAAAGAGCTGAAATGGTAAGTTTCCATGTGCTTCTGTCAGGCATTGTCATGATAATCTTTGGCCCCTAGCATGTAAATCCTGTCCTGTTAAATGATTTTTGCTATTTGAAGGCGAGTTACCACCCTGCCGAAACAGGTTGAAAGATTTGTTTGCTTATCCCACTCTTCTTGTTCAGCAAAAGATTTATACTTTGACAAGATTATTTTTGCTGTTCCTTCTTCCAGAACCTTTGTTCCTTCTGTTAGTCTTTGGTTTGAAAGGGTTAATGAAAGCGGCAGATTTCTTTCATAATCTGCTTGCTTCACTTGCTCTCTTAATGTAAGCTTAGGATATGATAAGAGACTTCAAGTAAGCTTAGAGGTAGGGCTTTACTAGTCTGCTTTGATAATGTCTTTTTAAATTTTTGAGCTGTGTTGAGTATTTGGTCCTTGTGTTCACATTTTGAATGTTCATACACAGCATCACATTTTCTTGGCAAAAATACCCCGAACCTGTTTTATTTATTATAATTTAGTATTTCTGGATGCAGCTCTGGTTTTAACTCTACAATAAGTGAAGTGATTGCAGTCACCAAGTTCCAAAATGAGTGGAGGTATCTATGTGAATCTGTCAGTAGATTTTCATAGTCCTTCCCACCCCTTCCTCCACCATCTACCTCATGCTTATAAACTGCTGATATCTGGGAGATGGAGAGTTTGTGAAAGGATGTTCATGTGTCTACCAGAATGCATCTATCCCTATACTCTAAAACCAAATTTAGATAATTATTGAGTTAACTCTGATCTTAGATTAGCTATCCTGCTGCTTTCCTCATTTCCTACAGTTAACTGAGGTGGGAGTATTTAATCAAATTGAGGAATAGGGACAGTTTTAGACAGAGAGCTAGCTCTCCACTGGGTTTCTGTCCTGTGACTTCCTTATTCCTTGATTCTGACTTTGTCAGTAATTCATTCTATAGCGGTTTTTGAGACCTCAGAAGTGTAGAGTTTATTTCCTATTGACTAAGAAGCTGGGAAGGGATGTGTTTTTTGAAGACTGCTGCATCCATTTGAAAAAAAACAACCAAAAAACCAACCCAACCCTGGGGAGATCCTGATGTTGTGTATGTCAACATGCATCTCTTCCTGAATGTTGACCTGAATTGAAACATGCCCAAGGGCCTTGTTTCCTGTAATGTGCACAAGGCCAAGAAGAATTAGAAATGAATTTGTTCTAACCACATGAGAAGGATGTGGAGTGTGGTTAGAAACATTTCAGAAATTGCCCCTAAAGATGTCCTTGAATCTGGAATCCCCAGCCTCCTAAAGAGGCCTTATATGGCATCCAATTAGCTGATTGCTTTACTCTAAGTTTTGCAAGAAAAGAAATCAACAATTCTTTCGATGCTATTTCTTTGGGCAGGGGGGCAAGAGATAGAGGGTAAAGGCTGCTGACATTATGTCTTGTCTTTTTTGGATGCCACATACCACGGATTTGGAGTCAACAAACCACCAATGGATCCTTGGGTGGCTAAGTTGATGTGATTTGAAGAGGCCCTTGACTGTCTCAGTGGATTGCAGATTAAGCTATAATCAGTTGGATGTGTTGGGTTGCGTGTTGGATTTATTAGGACATGTTTTTGAGTCTAGTGGAATCAGCCTGTATTGCTTTATGACTCGCATGTGTAATTGCTGTCCCATCTAGGCCCTACATGCCCCTCCTGACTTGGCCTAATATTGTGATCAAGTACCTTCTGACTAGAATCACTGAGTATGCTATTCTGGAAGTTAAATATGAAGTGTGTGCAGGGGAATGAAGAGGCAGAATTCCTATAGCTGAATCCCTCATTACAGCTGGAGAAATTGTTGAATATAAAGAGATAAAGTATCTTTCCAGGGTTAAATAGGGAGTTAGATGACAGGATCATCTTAGGGCTCAGGTGTGATTCTTGCTACAGTTTTCCTCCCCTCTTCTGCCCTGCTTTCTTCCCCATTCTCACCTTTAGTGGGACAGATTTGGTGAAATGATGCTACAGGACAAGATGGTACCATACAGTACATCCCAGTAGCATTTATTAAGTGCAGACTGTGCCGAGCACTCTCCTAGAAACCAGGAAAAATAAAAAGCTGAATTAAGTCTCATGAATGTATGGGTTAGTAGAGGTCAGATAAGACGCCAGCACGAATAGCTCTAGAAGCCGATATTATGTGAAAAGTGCATTAGATGTTCCTCTCCCAGGTCACCTCTCTTTTGGAGCCCTTAATGCGTGATTGCAGGATATGGCCTCAGTCCATTTCCCCTTTCACTCTGTGGCTGCTCTTCTGTCCTTGTTATCTATCTTCAGCACTCAAATTTCAGGTGTCAAAACCTTGCTCCACCTGTTGTCCCAATTGGGATTTCTACTTTATCCCCTTGATTTTTCACCCTCCCATTATTACTTTGATGCTAAACTGGGGTGGCTAAGGAGACTTAAGGCATTATTTGTCCTGAGTTCTGACTGATGTAGCTACATTGCTACTTTTCAGCAGCTCCATCTATGAATGGAATTCTCTGCTGTTGTAAGTGAAATGGAATAAACACCTGTCAGGCACCATCAGACAGCCTGCTAGGTCACCAGTCAGTTTCCAGAGGGAACACGGTAACTTTGTGATGACTCTCCTGCCTCTTCTTGTTCTGCTAATACCGTGTGTTCCCAGGAGTATGACTAAGAGGATATGTACAGGAGTCTGTAGCTTTATCAGACCATTCCCCAAATGTGGCCTCTAAACATCATTCCTTTATTACTTCATCCCTCTTAGATTATTCCTTTATTCAGGGTCTTCTCTGCAAATGTTTATTCTGTTTGTGGTATATTCATTGGGAGTTATTCAATAAGCATTTTATTAAGTAGCTATTATGGGCCAGTCCCAGTCCTAAGTGTTGGAGATACAAAGAAGAGAATGACAGTCTCTGCCCTCAAGGAACTTAATCTAATGGGGAAGACTGTACCTAAAAGGGAGGTGGAAGGTCATTGGTGTGGTGGCATGATGAAGTTTAATGGGGACTAGGGGTGCCAGTGCGAGTTTCAAAGTTGATTTGATCTTGCAGAATGATGAGTTTCTGTAGGTCATCAAGTCCAGGAAAGCAGCTTGTTAGGAAATGTTGACAATCCATAGTATTTCATAATGATCCATATGTTACTTTGTGAGTTTGTGTGTTTCAATGTTTCTTGAACATTGCCAGATAAATCTTTTTCCCGAGGGTGGGGAACTATGCCTTTCATTTCTGTCACATCTCCCCTTGGTACTCTGTGGAGTATATCGCAGACGGGTTGTTCAATGAACTTAAAATTATACTGTTGAGGGGGAAGGGGAGAGGTAGCAAGGGGTGAAATTCCACATGAAAGAAACAGGAAAGGGCATATGGAGTGGGGGGAGAGATGGGGGAGGAGCAGGGCAGTAAATGAACTTTACACCCATCAGAATTGGCTCAAAGACCTTAATTTCATCAGAGTTGGCTCAAGGAGGGAATAACATAACACACTCAACTGTGTGGAGTAATTTGTCTAAACCAGCAAGAAAAGAGGAGGGGAAGGGGATAAAGAGGGAGGTGCAAAAGAAGGGAGGGCAAATTGGGGGAGGGGGCAGTCAGAAGCAAATCCCTTTTGAGGACGGATAGGGTGAAAGAAGATAGATAATAGAGTAAATATTATGGGGAAGGGAATAGGATGGAGGGAAATAGTTAACAATAGTAATTGTGAAAAAGAGAGGGGCAGCTAGGTGGCACAGTGGATAGAGCACCGGCCCTGGAGTCAGAAGGACCTCACAAAAAAAAAGAAAATGAAAAAGAGAAAAGGGGGAAAAAACTGTACAAAAAATATTTATAGCAAAATTGAAGGAATGTCCATCAATTGGGGAATGACTGAAGAAGCTGTAGTATATGATTTTAATGGAATATTGTTGTGCTATAAGAAATGACAAGCAGGATGATTTCAGAAAAACCTGGAAAGACTTGTATGAACTGATGTATAGTGAAGTGAGCAGAACCAGGAGAACATTGTGCACAGTGACAGCAGTATTGTTTTATGAGCAATTGTGAATGACTTGACTTCTCTCAGCAATGCCATGATCCAAGACAATCCCAAATGGCTAATGATAAAGCATACTATCCATTCCCAGAGAAAGAACTGATATTGACTGAACACAGACTAAAAGAAAAAAAAAAGAGTACTTGTGGGTTGTACAAATATAACCTGTATCAGATTGGTTGCTGTCTTGTGGAGGGGGGAGGAAAGGGAGGGAGGGAGAAGAATTTGGAACTCTAAATCTTATGAAAATGAATGTTGAAAACTACTTTTACATGTACTGGACAAAATAAAATAAATGTTTGTAAAAATAAATAAAATAAAATTATAATGTTAAAGCTGGAAGAACCACAGTGATTATCTAGTCCAATTGGTTTATTTAACAGAGAAGGACACAAAGGTATAGATAGTTTCTCAAAGTTATACATTAGTGGTAAAGGTGGGATGCTACCCCTTCCCCCTCCCCTGAATGTTCTCTCCCTTGTCTCTGCCTTCTGCAGTACTTGGCATAAATCCGACCTTCTTCAGAAGATCTTTCCCAGTGCCCCTCCTTGCATCCCTCCCCAATTGCTAACGTCTTCCATCTGAGATTACCTGTCTCTGTCCATCTATCTATATTTCTATACATTTCTCTGTGTGTGTGTGTGTGTGTGTGTGTGTGTGTGTATGTTTGTATGTATCTCTTGCATGTATAGTTTTTTGCAAGTTTTCTCCTATTAGGGCAGAGACCAAGTTTCCACCTTTCTTTTTTCTTTCTCTCTCTCTCTCTTTTTTTTTTTTTTTTTGGCAAGGCAATGAGGGTTAAGTGACTTGCCCAGGATCACACAGCTAGTAAGTGCCAAGTGTCTGAGGTCAGATTTGAACTCAGGTCCTCCTGAATTCAGGGCTGGTGCTTTATCCACTGTGCCACCTAGCTGCCCCCTCCACCTTTCTTTAAATGCCCTTCACTTAATAGCACAATGTCTGATTATGGAAACTCTGAGATAAATAGTGCAACTTCGATCATCCTTATTTTATGGATACTATTTTACAATAGTAAAATGCCAAATAGGTTTCCTGCCCATTGCTTTCCTGGACTTGATGATCTCTGGAAACTCACAATTATGCAAGATGAAATCCACTGTGAATCAGCTTCTTTTTATGTGTTGTCTTCCCTGATGAGATGAGATTGTGAGCTCCCTGAGTACAGGGCCTGTTTCAGGCCTTTATTTGTATCTTTTTATTTAGCATAGTACCTGGCCCATAGGAAGTGCTTATTGACTCTAACTCTAATTACTTGCTAATTGATTCAAACCAAGGTTTCCTGATTTCTAGTCTATTTAGTAAGCTTAATTTGTACAAAGGCAGATAAAGAGTTTGGAGAAAATGGCAGCAGCTTTTATTTTTCATTGCTGTTATTATTGACAAGAAATGACACAGTAACAGATCACCTGACTGACTGGTTCATTGCTACTCTTTGAATTAAGAGGTTTTGCTTTGGTAGAACAGGTCTCTACATGGGAGTAACCAGTTTCTTGGGCAATTGATCATTCTCCACCTGTTATGGGAATCATTCGTTTTAGAGCCTTTCATGAGAAAGGCCATCTTATGGCCCTCAGGAAGACTTCTGATCTCTGCAGCGAATGAATGATGAATGAATGGGGGAAAAGTTATTAAACACTTCCTTTGTGCTAAATGCCACACTCTTCTATTTCTGTAAATGTAAAAGTGAGACAGGCACATTCGGATGCCTTTCTAAGTTTTCTCCCTACCCGCAGTACCCCCCACCTGTGAGATTCTCTGTGCCAGGCACTCCCCATGCCAAGCTAAATAGCAATTATGATAAAGCATGGGGAGATGGGAAATCCTGCCTGAGGAATGTTGTCTAGCTGGGAGGACATGACCAGCAAGATGAAAAAATGACCCCTCCCTTCTACTTTTCTAGAAGCTCATACTACTTCAGCCCAGTTCCCCAAGGTGGGGGCTAGGCCAGATGTTGGTAGTCAAAATTCTGGGAAGAATGACCCCTTGGCACTTACTTAATCATGGTGCTCCCTTATTAAATAGCCAAGGCCCACTAGGTGTTTGTGTGTGGAGGCAAGTTTAACGTTACTGATTCCCAAGTCCTTGTGTTCTTTCCCTTCTCAGAAGATCATGTTTCCTTTTTTTCTTCCTTTTTACATGCTGTGGGCTCCAGTAAACTCTGTAAGGATAATGACAATTTGGGGCTTTTTGCTTTTGTTTTTTTGGGGTTTTTTCTGTCCCCAGTACCCAGAATAGTGCCTTGCTCATAGTAGGAGCTTATTCAGTGTTTGTTTCATTCAACATCTACTTGCCTTGTTCTGAGAACTGGTGCCATTTCTTCTAGCCCATGACTCAATTATTATTTTGCTGGCCCCAAACCATCAGTTTACTGCTTGGGGTGGGGTGGGGGGAATGGAAATTTAAACAGCTTTAGCTAATTACAGTCGACAAGACAAAGGCAGTTTGACTTTCCAGTATTAATTAGCAAATGCATACTAATTAGCTTGTATAAACGCAATTCATGCTTCTTTTCTTAAACACAATTAATATCACAACTGAAGATGTCGGTTGTCTTTGTGGCTGTATCATTAACATACTTCACCCTAATTAGATATGGCCAGTAGTGGCTAGAGAAATGAGTTTGTGATTAGAACCATAAAAAATCTTCTAATATTTTACATCCTTCAGGGAGTGTGAACCTAGAATTTATTTCCTAATTTAAGAGAAATTACATTCATCATGATACTACGTAGTTAGAATAGTACAATTCTTATGCTTCTTTCCCCTTCTTCAATCTATTCATTTGTTTGTTTAATTGATTTCCTTTACTTGCTGCCATTGAGATGCATGATATTGGTCTGTCCAGGCTAAGGAATCAAAAAGGTATAATTGGGAAGTTGAACTATGCCTGAAGTTGTGAACCATTATGAAATGTGCATTTTACAATAAAATATTCATTTTATAATGCATATTTTATTATATGTATTAGAATATATTTATAATTTATATATTTATAATATGTATTACAGTAATATGCATTTTCTAAATGCATTTGTGCATTTAGAAAATATATTACTCTGAGATAAATAGTGTAACTTCTATCATCCTCAATTTATAGATAAGGAAACTAACTCAGTCAGATTAAGAGATTGGCTTAAAGGGAAAAGGACCCACATGTACAAAAATATTTATATTTATAGCTGCTCTTTTTGTGGTGGCAAGGAATTGGAAATTGAGGGGATGCCCATCAATTGGGGAATGGCTGAACAAGTTGTGGTATATGAATGTAATGGAATACTATTGTGCTGTAAGAAACGATGAACAGGCAGATTTCAGAGAAACCTGAAAGGATTTACATGAACTGATGCTGAGTGAGATGAGCAGAACCAGAACATTGTATACAGTATCAACAATGTTGTATGTTGATCAGCTGTGATAGACTTGACTCTTCTCAACAATACAATGGTCCAAAATAGTTCTAAAGGACTCATGATGGAAAATGCTCTCCAAATCCAGAAAAAAAGAACTATGGAATTTAGATGCAGATTGAACCATACTATTTCTATTTTTTTTTTTCCTTTTTTGAGGTTTTTCCTGTTTGCTCTGATTCTTCTTTCACAGCATGACTAATGCAAAAATATGTTTAAAGTGATTCTACATATAAAACTTATATCAGATTGCTTGCTATCTTGGGAGGGAGAAAAATTTGAAATCATATAAAAACAAATGTTGAAAACTATCTTTACATGTAACTGGAAAATAATAAAATACTGTTATGAAAAAAAAAAGAGAAAAAAGAGATTGGCTTAATTTTACATAGCAAATGTCAGACCTAGGATTAGAACCAAGGTCTAAGCACTTTTTCTGATAGACTGTGCTGCTGAGGTATTAGTAATTATCATTGTACAC
Source organism: Dromiciops gliroides (assembly GCF_019393635.1). Taxonomy (NCBI): domain Eukaryota; kingdom Metazoa; phylum Chordata; class Mammalia; order Microbiotheria; family Microbiotheriidae; genus Dromiciops; species Dromiciops gliroides. The sequence continues at coordinate 534,030,193 of NC_057861.1, forward strand.
ACATGTGTGTGTATGTGTATGTGTATGTGTATGTGTACATGTACATGTATGTATATATACACACACCTCACATAAATTTGGTCTTATCACTGTCTATGGCCCTCCTTAGCTAACAACAACAATAACAGAACAATAAACAATGTTTACATAGTGCTTGAAAGTTTGCTAAGCCCTTTCCTAATAACAATTTCTAAGGTGGGTACAATAAAAAACCAACACAACAAACTTGTAAAAATCTTCTGGTATTATACATAATATTTACTTTAATATTTGCAAAGCACTTTACATGCATTATTTCATTCAATCCTCACAACAGGCCTGTGATCTGGGCTACTGTTACCTCATTTTTCAAATGAGGCAGTGAGGCTCACAGATTAAGTGCTTTGTATAGTATCACACAGATAGTGTCAGAGGCAAGATTAAAATCCGGTTCTTGACCAAATGAAACCCAGCACCATATCCATTACACTATGCTGCCATCTAAGCAAGTCATTAAAGCTTACCCAAATCTGGTAGTTTGAGTGCAGTCAGGTTTTTGCATAATACTCAGAGGATGTGAGTGAGTGAAGGCCAGGCACAGAAATGAAAAGGTTAAAACCCAAATCAGTGGAACCCTTCATCAAGATCACAGTGAAATGGATCGTAGACTGCAAAGTTCAGTTGCAATCAAGTAAAGCAGTTCAGAATTTCTTTGAATATATGCTAGATCTTCTTAAAACAAACCATGGCTTTGTAGCCTTGGATCTTGACATTATATACTGAATTATATGTACCTAGATGTTGTAAGATATTATTTGGAGCAGCTAAGTGGTGCCATAGTGCACAAGATCTCTGGGCCTAGAGTCAGGAAGACTCATCTTCCTGAGTTCAAATTTGGTCTCATATACTCACTAGCTGTGTGACCTTGGGCAAGTCACTTACCCCTGTTTGCCCCAGTTTCTTCATCTCTTAAATGAGCTAGAGAAGGAAATGACAAATCACTCCAGTATTCTTTCCCAAGAAAACCCAAATGGGATCATGAAGAGTTGGTCACAACTGAAACAACTAAATAACAACGGAAACAAAAGATCTTACAAATCTTATAAAACATTTTCTGAGGGGTTTTTTCCAAAGAAATTTCCCTTAGAATCTCTTTTTCAGCTTTATAAGTAAAGTGAGATATTGCTACTAGCATTCCTTGACAGAAAGGCAAAATGAAACCTAAGCATTTAATGATTTTTCTCAGTTCACCCAAGAAAACATTGAGGAAGCTGGGACTAGATCCCTGGTACCTAAGCTTCACATATAATTTTCTTTATATCAGACTATGTGACTTTTACCTGGTCAAGTGCTTCTAAAAGCCAGAGATATAGCCATGGCGTGGGAGTATTATCCCAATCTAATAAAGGGGATGGGAAGTACTAAGTCCTATTTCAGGGGCGGCTAGGTGACACTGGCCCTGGATTGAGGAGTACCTGGGTTCAAAGCCGGCCTCAGACACTTGACATTTACTAGCTGTGTGACCCTGGGCAAGTCACTTAACCCCCATTGCCCCGGAAAAAAAAAAAACAGGAAAAAAAAACCTAAGTCCCTATTGCTACTGTCTTCTAATTACTTATGTGCATCTGGACATGGGAGGACTTTCCATATTGTGGTGCAGAATCCCAGGTTGAATTTCTACCCGTAGGCAATTTTAATCCAAGTGAAACTATTAATGATAGCATTAAGGGTAGCCTTTCAAGGGTGAAAACCAAAGGGCAGTATTTGTAGTAGATTGGTGGACATTGTCAAGCAGCTGGCCTCAGTTCCTGAAGTATGGGTGTTTGTGTGCACAGTTCTGTGTATGGGTTTATCAGGTATTTCTGGTGTCAGCAGTCAGATAGCCCCTGCCCACTCCCTCCTTGTATCTAGCTCCTTATTGTCTGATGACCTTTGGCATCATGAGATCCAGAGCAATTATTCTAATTTGGTAGGGTGCCTGCAGATGCAGAAGAAGCTTTGCTCTAGGACTACAGGTAGTGAGAACCAAGTTTTGTTTTGTTTTGTTTTAAAAAATAACTCTAGGGGCAGCTAGATGGCGCAGTGGTTAAAGCACTGGCCCTGGTTTCAGGAGTACCTGAGTTCATATCCGACCTCAGACACTTGACACTTACTAGCTGTGTGACCCTGGGCAAGTCACTTAACCCCCATTGCCTACCCCCCCCCAAAAAAAAAAAAAACAACCTCTAAGGATTTTAGTGTAAGAATAGTCTCTTATTTATTTTCCAGGCTCTTCCTATAAATCATAATGAAAGGCATGCCTTAAATGATAGGTTGCACTAATAGAATTAACTTATTTCTATAGTTCCATATTTTGTTAATTAAAATTTTATTTTTAATTTTTCTCAATTACATGTGAAGATATTTTTTGAGTTCCAAATTTTTCTCCCACCCTCCCTTCCTCCCCCTTACCGAGGCCAGCAAGCAATTTGATATAGGTTATACGTTACTATCACGTTAAACATATTTCCACATTAATCAGAACAAAAGGAAAAACACACAAGAATAAACAAGAACAATAACAAAAAAGCAACAAAAATGAAAATAGTATGCTTCAGTCTGCATTCAGGCTCCATAGTTTTCTATACTACTTTAAATTTTGCTCAGTATTCACAACAACCCTGTGTGGGATTCTGCAAATGTTGTTATTCCCAGTTTACAGATGAAGAAATTGAGGTTGAGCATCAGTCACTTGCCCAACGGCATATAACTAGAAAGTATAAGAGTTGGTATTTGACCCTAGCTCTCTTCCCTCCAAGTCATGTATTCTTTTTTAATTTTAATTTTTTTTGGGAGGGTGAGGCAATTGGGGTTAAGTGACTTGCCCAGGGTCACACAGCTAGTAAGTGTTAAGTGCCTGAGGCCAGATTTGAACTCAGGTACTCCTGAATCCAGGGCCAGTGCTTTATCCACTGCACCATCTAGCTGCCCCCCATGTATTCTTTTTACTACAACATGTTTTTTAGACTAAAAAATACCAAGGAAAGATCAACACTATCTCAATATATACCTCCTCTGCATACAGATAAGAACAAAACCTTGGTGTTGATTAGGTTACCAGATGACTATAGAAAGAAATAAAATTCTAGTATTTAGACCTTAAGGAACTGAAAAGTTTTGTGTGTCTAAAAGAAAGCAAAAAATTCTTTTCAGTACTACTTGAATTTAGCCTCCAAGCACTATTCGTTTCAAACCACAGATTCCCCCAGAAGAGACTGGGCAATGAGACAAAACTACAGAAGGATTTTGTAAAGCACAGTCCATAGGGTTGATCACTGCTGTCCATTGTCTTTTGACACGTGCATTCTTAAGTGACTGATGGAAGGTCAAAACACAAAATGCCTGTCAACTCACAGAAGCAGAATCTGGAGCTCATCCAGAATCATTACATAGGAGGGAAGCAAATGATACGCATGGACAGAAACCACATCCCTGGAGTGCCTGAGTTGGCTACATGGCTGGGGACTTTCTTGGGGACTCCTCCTCCCTACAGGAGACAGAGAGATACCATCTTGTTGCCTTGCTGTCTGTCTCTTTACCTGGCATTTTTCTGAATACAGGGGAGAAAGATGACACCTATCTCCTCACCTATTCTTTCCTGGCTGGATGGGGAGAAATGTCACCCCATTGTGCTCACCTGGCCACCTGGCCTGCTTGCACTGAGAGGACTCCAACTTGAGGCCAAATCCACAGAAACATTCATAGCTGACCTCCTACCCAATTGTGGTGGGATGTGAGACCCTAAAAAACCCAATGACCCTAACCCTTAAGGAATCCTTTACACTTTAGACACCAAAACCAACGATTCCAGAAATGAAAAGCAATCCCTGTTTCCCACCTCAGAAATGTGATGTTGCCAAGACACATAGACCAGGGGTCACACAGACCCTGGAATATTTAGAAACAGTTCCATCTATGATGTAAACACCGATAAGCACATCAAGGTCTGCAAAGATGATGTGCAAGTTCCATACGTTTGACTCAATAAACCTTTATTAAGTGCATACTATATGCCAGGCACTGTGTTAAACACTGAAACTGATGGAGTCACACAGTGAGAGATAAAAAAGAGAAAGAAAAGAAGTGAGAACACTGGGATACACTCAATGGTTAGTCGGTGTGACCTGATTGAAGATACAGTAAAGGAGACTGAAGAGTGGTCAAATACACAGAAGAGCCAAGAAAGAGTAAGGAAAGGAAGGATTATCGAGGAGAAGAGGGTGAATGGCAATGTCAAGGATGAATGAACATTGAGAAGAATCCATACCTTTGGCAATTACATGATTTTGGAGAGATCAGTTAAACTCTTTTATGCCACTCAGATCGACTCCCTCTATCACTGGACATAGTAGCTTTTCCAGACTTTTTCATCCTTAAGCATCCCATGGTGTCCTTCTCCTCCACCCTCTCAGTTTAGGTACTTGCCTCATAGTTCACTGAAAAAAAAATGGAGACAACACTCACTGAGAGCTCTGTCTTCCCTCTTCATCTCATATAACGAAGATACCTTCTGCTACCTTCTCTTCCTTCAGCTGTCTCACATGAAGTGGTGGCACTTCCAATGCCTCTACAAGCACAGAATTGTCCCCTCTATCATCTCCACCCTCTCAGTAATCTTCAGTATCTCTCAGTCTATTGGTTGCTTCCATATTGCCAGTACATGACTGTGTCCATTAAAAAAACCCTTCACGGGGCAGCTAGGTGGCGCAGTAGATAGAGCACTGGCCCTGGAGTCAGGAGTACCTGAGTTCAAATCCGGCCTCAGACACTTAACACTTATAAACTGTGTGACCCTGGACAAGTCACTTAACCCCAATTGCCTCCCTAAAAAAAAAACAAACAACAAACAAAAAAAAACCCTTCACTTCATCCGTTCATCTGTGCTAGCTATTATCTTATTTATCTCTCACTCTTTGTGTCTAAACTTCTTGACAGTGCTGTTTGCTATCAGTGCCTGCCCTGCTTTTCCTCTTGTTCTCTGGTTAACTCTCTACAGTCCGGCTTCCTACCTTGATCTTTAACTCTCCAGAGTTACCAAGAATCTCTTAATTGCCAAACTGACTTAACCTTCATCCTTCTTGACCTCTCTACAGTTTTTGACACAATCACCTCCTTCTCACTTATACCTCTCTAGGTTTTCTCCTTGCTGGATTTTTGTTGAGTTCATGCCCTCTAACTTAGGATATCTTCACAGAACTGTGTCCTGGACCATCTTCTCTTCTCCCTCTATACTTTTCACTTGGTGATCTTATCAGCTCCCATGGATTCAATTATCAACTCTATGCTGATGATTCTCAAATCTCCTTATCTCGCCTTAAAGTGTCTACTGACTTCCAGTCACACATCTTCAGTTACATAGTGGACCTCTCAAACTGAATGTCCTATAGACTTCCAGATCTCAACATCAGAATAGCTCCCAAGATCAAATACAAAATCCTTTCTTTGGCATTCAAAGCCCTTTGTAACCTAGCATCCTTCCACTTGTTCAGTCTTCTACTCACTATGTATTCTTTGATCCAGCGACACTGACTTCCTTGCTGTTTCCATGAACAAGGCACTCCATCTCTTGGCTCTAGGTATTTTCTCTGACTGTTCCCCTGAAATACTCTCCTTCATTCCTCCACTATTCATTCCCTCCCCCCTCCCATTTCCAATCTGTTGACATACCATATCAATGTTACTTTCTCCCTATCTCTTTTGTTTACTCACAGCTCCCTTCTGACACTGCCACTACCTAAGTACTGATTTTCATTACTTATTTCAGTAGCCTTCTGGTTGTCCTCTCTACCCTAAGTCTTTACACACTGTGAAAGCATGGAAATATCTACATGAACTGATGCAGAATGAAGTAAGCAGAGCCAATCAAACTATATAGTGTAACTATGATCATGTAAATAGAATTTGTTTCATTCGAGTCCAACTCTTGACCCCATTTGGGGTTTTCTTGACAAAGATACTGGAATGGTTCGCCAATTCCTTTTCCAGCTCATTTTGTTTTTCCCCACACTGTCATGACGTGATATTTTTTCAGTGATTGCTTCCCCTCTTGAAAAACATACTGGTGTAGGCTGAGTTCTACCCAGAATTCTCTCTTTTCAAAAGGAAGAAGCAGTGTTGTGAAATCATGTATGTGCACACCCAACAATTGATAGGAAATTGATTGGTAACAAAGCCATTTCTTTCTCTTTTCTCAATCGGAAATAACAAGCCACATTCCTGAAAGGAAGCAAAGCTGGTAAGGCTTAGGTATGTTTTGTTTTCTCTTTAATTCAGCTGACAAAGTGGGAGACCCTTGTATAGACGCCATACATGCCTTGGATTGCATATTTTCCTCTACAGCTGACGATGCCAAAATACCTACACACTTTTAAAAAATCAAAAGTAAACACAACGGGGGCGGCTGGGTGGCCCAGTGGATAGAGCACCGGTCCTGAAGTCAGGAGGACCTGAGTTCAAATCCAGCCAACCTTCGTTAGAGATATTTGATGTAAAGTTTTATTCCTTATTCTAGTTACATTGATTTTGTTCGTATTAAGTCTTTTCAATTCCATGTAATTGAAGCGTTCTCTTTTATATAATCCTATGGTCTTTCAATCTTTTGTGATTGCTTGTGTCCTTTTGTGGTTTAAGAATTCATGTTATAGTTATATCTAGCTCTACAAAATATCCTTTTGATAACTTGCCAGATGACATAATGAGTAAAGTGTTGGACTTGAAGTAAGGCTTGAATCCAAATCCTGTCTCAAACAGTACATAGCTATGTGACCCTGGGCAAGCCATTTTAAACTCTCTGTGCCTCAGTTTCTTTATGTGTAAAATGGGGTATATGGTCTACCTCATAGGATTGTTGTGAGGACTCGGTGAAATAATGCATGTACAGAGCTTTGTAAACCATAAACACCATGTAAAATGCTAGTTATTATAGCACTAAATCTTTAAATTAATTTGGATCATTTCAGGTTTATTGTATTGGCATGCCCTATCCATGAGAACAAACTCTTCCTCCAAGACACTGAATACCACAGTTTTAAGCAGAGCTCAGTAACTCCCTGTCATTTGGGAATAAAAATCCCCCTCCATGGGGGTAGCTTTAATTTTTATGCAGTTTTTCCTTCCATCAGACCTCCTGTAGAGTACCACAGTACTTTCTTCTTCTTTTTTTTTTTAAGTGAGGCAATTGGGGTTAAGTGACTTGCCCAGGGTCACACGGCTAGTAAGTGTTAAGTGTCTGTGGCCGGATTTGAACTCCTGACTCCAGGGCCGGTGCTCTATCCACTGCACCACCTAGCCGCCCCAGTACTTTCTTCTTAATTCCTTTTTTTTTTTTTTCAATTTTCTCCCCCTCTGATTAATTTGTAGATCACATACTTTTCATATTTGAAAATGTTATGGTATGTTATGTTAAGGTAGGGATAGATAGGTGTTTGGAACTATGCTTTTCTTGGTAAGGGAACACTATGATGAGGGAACTCTCTTCACCAATGCAGATTAGCTCCTTTTCTCTAATTTATAGGTTTAGAGAGTTGATTTAGGCAATAAGAGGTTAAGTGACTTGCTCAAGGTCACATAGTCTGGATGTGTTGGGGCAGTGCATGTACCTATGTCTTTTTTATTTTATATGCATGGTACCATGCTTGTTCTTTGAATCTAAAGGACTAGTTCATATTTTGGATAACCAACTTTTGATCCAAAGTGAAGTATTCTAGTTGGGCAATAATTGGAAATAAAGTTTGGTAGAATAGAGTAAGGATTGGCTGGATAAAATAAGCAAGGTACAATTACATATGATAACAAAATTCTTGCTGAAGCTATTATAATAATTGCTAAGTGGGGATAGGGGTAATACTTTCCAATTTTGTCTGTGGTGTTTTAAAAATATTTTCTTGTATTGTTATGTATTTGACAGGCATCAATAAATGTGACTACTTCCTTACACAAATAATAGAAAAAAGGATTGTATAAGGCATTGTAATTTTGTATTATTTACAGCTTCTTTATTAAAAAAGTATGTTAATTTAACAGGGTTCCACTGTGCCATCTTGTGAACATTTGCTCTTTTTTGAAATCTTTATGTTTTCTTAACAATCTTTTCTTCTTTTTTTGTTATCACCATCACTACTTCTCCATCCACCATTAAGAATTCCTTCCGAGTAAAACACCTCCTTTTAGCAAATAAGTTAAGAAAAAGCCAATCTTAATACATTGGTCATGTCTGAAAATTTATGTCTTCTTCAGTGTCTTTAGTTCATCACCTCCTTGGTATAAAATGTTATAAAATAATAATTCATCATTAGTCAAAAATAAAATTTTAAAAAAACTATTAGTTTTCTGGAGTGGTGATTGAACATTAAATCGATCCTATTTCTTCTGTCTTCCATAATTTTCCTTTACTGGATTGTAATCATCATAGCAGTTTTTCTCCTGGTTATGCTCATATTGCTTAATCAATTCATACAAGTGCCTCAGGTTTATATGAAACCACTTTTTTCATAATTTCTTATGGAACAATTATATTTTTAAAAAATTCATGTCACAGTTTATTCATTCCCCAGTTCAGGGCTACTTACTTTCCCCCCCCCCCACCCCCACTAGTATCTAGCAATGAAATAAAATGATGTTAACAAATATTTTTATTTATGTAGGTATTCTCTTTTTTATTATATCTTTGGGTATTATGCTTTGTGATGTTATTGCTGAGTCAAAGGGCATCCTCATTTTAATGATATTTGTGGTGTAGTACAGAATAACTTTCCTAAATGTTTAGATCAATTATTCACATAGTATTCTGTTAGTGTACTCTTCTGGGTGATCATCGATCTCTAGCTCCTGATACTACTCTTTCCTGGTTCTCTGTCCCATTTGCTGGATCTTCATCCAAGTCATGTCCCAATCAAAGGGGTACCCCAGCGCTCTTTCTTGAACCCATTTCTTTTCCTTTTTTCTTTTCTCTCATTTGGTGATCTCATCAGCTCCTGTCAATTTCAGTTATCCACTCTGTTAATGTTTCCCATATATTATCTATTTAGTTCTCCCTTCTCCACTGAGCTGTAGACTCTCATCACCAACTGCTTTTTAGGTCTCTCAAACTCAATTTTCCATAGACACTGGTATTTTGATATGCTTTAAACAGAACTCATTATCTTCTCCCCACAAACCTTTCCCTCTTCCCGACCTCCCTATTAATGTCAAAGGCCCAGGCTAAAATCTTGTTGTTATCCTCAAGTCCTTTCACATCATCCCACATATCTAGTAGGCTGCCAAGTCTGATTCTTTCTACCTTCACAATATCTTTCATAGATGTCCTTTTCTTTTTACTAATATAACAGCCACCCTGTTGCAGGCCCTTATCACCTCTCATTTGGACTACTTTAACAGCCTTTGTATCTTTACCTCAAGCCTTTAGTCACCCTCTGCTCGGATGTGATTGTCCCCAAAGCACAGGTCTAATCCTGTCATCTCCTCCTCAATGAATAAAATAAAGTGAATTGTCAAAGATCAAATACAATATCCTTTGTTTGGAATTTAAAGCACTTCATAACCTGCTCCCTTCCTCTTTTTTTGGGGGGGGGAGGGATGAGGCAATTGGGGTTAAGTGACTTGCTCAGGGTCACACAGCTAGCAAGTGTTAAGTGTCTGAGGTCGGATTTGAACTCAGGTCCTCCTGACTCCAGGGCTGGTGCTCTATCCACTGCACCACCTTGCTGCCCCCTCTTGCTAGTCTTCTTAAACTTTACTGTATTATATGTGCAGCAACTCTGACTTTCTGTTTTTCATACATGATACTCCTTCTTCTGACCATTTATCCATCCATTCTTACATATACACACATATATATGTACATATACACATATATACATACATATATATATAGATATAGATATGCTCTGCCTTTTCACTGGGTGCTTCCTATGGCTAGAATGTTTGCTTTTCTGGCTTCCTTCAAGGTTCAGCTCAAACTCCATTTTTGCTGTATATATCTGGTATGGACGTTTTTGTGTGAATGTTGTCTCTCCCATGAGAATATGAAATCGTTGTGAGTAGAGACTTTGTGTTTGCCTTCTTTTGGATCCATAGAACTTAGCATAGTGCCTAGCATATATTAAGGGCTGAAAAAATGTTTGTTGACTGAATGACTGGAGTTGACTGAGCCCACCCATAAGCAAGTGATATTTTTCTGAATTTTTTAAAAAAAGTCCATCATTATTTCTATATAGCTTTGGTATATAATTCCCATGTGTATCTTCTTAGGTACATTCCCCAGATATTGTATGCATTCTATAATTGTTTTGAAAGGAATTTGTTTTCTCTACCTGCTATGTTTTGTTGATAATATACAGGAAGACTTATGATTTTGGTTTATGTTCAGTTATTTTGCTGGTTATTGTTTCAGTTAATTTTTAGTGGATTCTCTAGGCTTTTCTATATAAACTGTCATGTTATCTGCAAAATGCACTATATTTCTTTGCCTTCATTTACTCCTTGAACTGCTTTTACTTATCTTCTTTCAGTAGGTAACAATACAACAAGTAAAATATCAAATAATAATAATAATAATAACAGTGGACATTTGCTTTACCTCTGAGCCTATTGGAAAGGTTTCTAGCATTTCTCCATTATAGATAAGGCTAATTTCTGGTTCTCAGAATGATGTTTTCAAGTATATGAAGGAGATGTCAAATTTCAGTTGGAGATGAGTGAAAATAAAAATAATATTTTTTTCTCTTCTAAGTTCATTGAAAATCTGTCTATGGACAAGAGGTCCATTGACTCCAGGTTAAGAACCCTTACTCTAAAAATCTCTTCAATATAGGAAGCTCCAGTTCATTTTTGGATTCTCTTTCATGTGAACCAGCTGATTTTGGAATGGTGATGGATATCTTACTTCTATAACTTCCAATTAACATCCTACCTTCTATAGGAAGCCTTCCCCAATCCCTCTTAATTCTATTGCCTTCTGTCTGCTAATTATTTCCTATTTATCCTGTTTATAGCTTGTTTGTCTATATTTGTTTGCATGTTGTCTCTTTCATTAGATTTTACATTTTTTGAGGAAAGGGACTGCCTTTTCCTCTTTTTGTATCCCCAGTGACTAACACAGTTCCTGGCATATAGTAGGTGCTTAATAACTGTTGGTTGATTGATCAGTAGCCAAGTATATTAAAGAACAATAAAACTGTTTAATCTGTACATTTACTAAGTGTCTGCTATATGTAGAACACTGTCCAAGGTGCTAGATAATGACTTTTTTTTCTTTTTGCCACTTATTACCCTGATTATTATAAAGGAAGAAACTGAGGTGTCAAGAAATGAAATGCCCTTCTCACAATCACATAGCTAATGAGTGTCAGAGGTGAACATTGCTGCTCTGTTATTTTAGAAATCAGGCCAGAATTTGTCCATATAGTTTAAATCCCCAATCACTAATGTATCATGCCTCCATTTGTGGATTATGATATGTCAAAGGCAACCCATGTTGTCTGACTGCATGTCCTGTATTCTTGCCCTTACATTCTGCTTCCTCACTATTGAACAGACACAGTTGATCATCTTTGACCCTTTTCAAGACCTTAGCAAGATGTCAGTGTGAACCTGGTTTGGTTAATTGGTTGGGCTTCACCAAATGAAAAGCAACTGTTGAAAATTGCCTGGAAGGGTAAGGTAGAATTGAGGTAGATGTTGTGTAGCCTGATTTATCCATAGCGACCAAAAGATCAGAAAGCAAACCTATCTCTCTCTGACCTCTGTGTAAATAATGAATGGATTTTTTTCCTCCCTTTTGGGAGAATCACTTAATTGAGGCTGACAAGGCTTTGTTGTATTACAGGCTCTGGCTTGTCAAGAGAATTTTTCCTTCAATATGAATTTTTCATTAACCTCTAAAGACTGTTGGTATTAAATAAAGCTGCTTCTAAACTCTAGCCAAATGGTGCTGCCTCTGATACTAAGATCAGCTACTGAAATTTCCTAAATCCACACCATGTTTCTCTTCTCCAGTTGTTGCACACTGATCTTCAAGCCTCTTGAGACCACAGTTCAGCTCTCCATTTGTTTTCTCTTTAGCCTCCTAACTGTGATAGATTCCAACTGTATATTTTAAGTTTATCAGCATAGCCAAGATTGGCTTACAGAGCATGGCCATAAGTCAGAGCAGAACGCTATACTCGATCTACTTTTCTCAGTTATGGTGGAGTCTAATCAAGTTAATAACACTTCGCACTATATCCCTCTTTGCAGTTCTCTGCTGGAGAGCTATAGCTTATAATAAAGAATTTTTAAAAGAGGAAGGAAAAAAGTCTGTAAAGCTAACCAACATACATATCAAAAAAGCCTGACATTACTTGCACTGTTTGTTCTACACCAATCTCTGCAAAGAAGTCAAGGAGGTCGCTTCTCATTTCTTTTTGAAGCCAAGAAACAACAACAAAATAAATGGACTTATATGATATGAAGTTATAATGACCAAGCTCGGTCCCCCCCGCACTTTTATGAGAAATTGGCAGACTACTATGAAGGCTGATATCCAGAATTTGTTTAAGGGTGAGGAAAAAATATCCACAAACTTTTGAGATATTCAGCTCAATTACCTACATATTCTATGACTTTTGGTACTCTACAGTAAGACGTGAACAAATAAATGAAAAAGCATTTATTTAGTTCTTAGTATGTGGGAAGCACAGTGCTAAACCCTAGGAATACAGAAAAAAGACAACCACTCCTTTTAAGAGGCCTCACTTGTCAACTGGACAGAACTGGCCTCTAACCTCTGAATTGCCAGCGCCCAACAGAGCTTGCCAGAGACAGGAGAATCAGGAATTAAATGAAGTTTTATTTTTAGAGTGAGGAAAATGGCCTGCAAGCAAGGAGGAGCTATAGACACATATGCTTGGGATCCCCTCCCATTGTGGCCGGGGGTGGGGGTGGGGGTGGGGGGGTGTCTTGTTGGCTGTGTGGAGAGATCTCACTACTTATACTAGTGGCTACCCACTGAGTTGTAGCCCTGACAATGAGGGAGCATGTGACGAGTTTGATTTATTGAAAGACTTTCTGAGTTTGTCCAGTGCTTGTACTAGCCCAGAGGGTGATCGCAAAGGACTGTTCTGCCAAGCTCAGGGCACAGCTTGCTTACTGGATCTTAGCTCTGGAGAACAGGGGGTCTGTTTTATTTTGTCATTTCCTCCTTTTGGCTAAAGGGAGAGGGTCTGAAAGAGCCCCTACCCTTCTGTCCAATAACCGTAAGAGGCCAGATGGGTCAGGATGAGATGTTGCCCAAGGGGTCAGTTCCTTGAGGTGACCTACTGGGGAAGTGTGTCCCATTTATCATTGCTAACCATTGTTCGTTTGCAAGCAGAAGGGGGGGGGTGGCAAGAATGTAGAAGGAGAAAATAATTGAATCAGGGCCTTGGTGACTGGGAACATAACAAAAGGGAAGAGGAGAAAACTACAATGGTATATTCATCCTTGGTCCAGCTGTAACATCTGGGTATCTACTACTTCTGGGTCCGTATTAGAAGAACCTGGAGGTCCTTGGAGGGTTCTGCCTCTCACTCAGGAACAGCGACTTTCTTCAGATGGTTCAGGAATATACACCCACAAGTTTGGCAGCTGTGGGAGTAGTCAGAAGAACCGTGTAGTAGCCCTTATAAACAATGACTGATTGCACATATAGAGATGGTCCAGTTTCCTAGCCATGCAGGGCTAGGTTCAAACAATGCAATAAAGTTTTACATAAATTCATAATCATAGTTACATTCATGTCAGATTACAGATCAAACTACTTAGAGGGCTCATGATGGACTAGCTTTAAGAAAGGAGATTTACATGTCACCAAGGTAACCAAGAAAACTTTAATATAAAATATCTTGAAACAAAAGACCAAAGCAATACAATAATTATAACCCATTCCTTTTTTTTTTTAAGGCAATTGGGGTTAAGTGACTTGCCCAAGGTCACACAGCTAGTAAGTGTCAAGTGTCTGAGGCCGGATTTGAACTCAGGTCTCCTGAATCCAGGGCCAGTGCTCTATCCCCTGTGCCACCTAGCTGCCCCATAACCCATTCTTGATATCCATTTATCGAGCATGTTTTGAGTCCCAGATGACTCATATACATTATCTGATCCTTAGATATCTTTTCTGGGACAATAAGCTTTATTATCGGGACAGCTCCAAAGGGGCTCTGCTTCTTATGTTCCAAATCTAGAGATTCCTAGATAATTCTGCTATTAACAAGACTTAATACAATTTAGTATAATCTCTTAAATTTGATTCTCCAATCTTGAAACTTCAGAGAATTTCAGTTTATATGTTCCATTTGCTGTTACTATCCTTACCTAAATCCTGTACCTGTTATAAAAATTTTTTTTTAATTTATGAGGGTCCAACTGTAAAATGATACTTAAAAAAAAGATACTTAAAAATGGAGAAATAATTTATTTCTTTACCATTACCAATATTATTTATGTATAAAATCCAATTAATTCTTAATTAATAAATTCTTTATCCAATTTTGAGAACATAATATTGAAATTTCATGACAGATAAATTTAGAAGCCAATCATATACATCTGTATATAGTTCTTAGAGAAAAACAGTCTCATCCTATTGCTTTTCTCAAAATTTACTGTTCCATTTAGTTAGAAAACCTTTACATCTTTGTCTCATTACTTTGCCTAATAATTTCCTCTTTAGGAGTATATCATCCCTCTATTATAATTTGACCACAAATACCAATTAAAATCACAAAATGTTTATACTTGCATCTTATAATGGTAACTCAGAGATGTTCCAGTATCAATCTATTACTTAATAGATTTAGTATTGTACTTAGAAAACTTCTTGATTATAGAAATTTGCTATAAAACAAAAAGAGGGACATAATTATAACAATGTGATATATCATAATGGGGGGAAATTCCCTTAGTTCTGTTTGATTCTAGGCATGAGTCATATCTGACAGACAATCATGTATTCACAGGGAGCAAGACTCAGGATTAACCAGATGGGAATTTTCCTTTTCCGAAAGGAAAATAGTACAATGGGAAATAGGGTCATGAGGACCCTACCAAGGGCCAGGCCGAAGTCATCCCCAAACCTTTTCCTAGGCACAGACATCCACCTTCAGCAGCTCCCAGACTGCAGCACTCGCCGTTTTCTGCTTCTGCCTTCATGACAGTAAAACTGTCCCTGTCATCAAAGCTCAAAATAATAGTTGTAGTCCCCAATTTTTACCTTAAATAGCAAAATTTCACTAACCACAACTTAGACTTGAATATCTTTCCTAATGTTTCCCAAACAGTTAACATTTCATTTATCTTTTACTTATAAATTAAAGCTACCCATATTCTGGGGCTTCAGACATACAGCAAATATCTGATAGTTGACTCATTATTAATATGTTGAAGCTACATTTTTCAAACCGCCATATTCACTTTCATAATAGCTAAGATTTTCAAATGAAAATCCACTATTGTGTGTTAAATATTTAACAGTTTTCAAATATCTATATATTTATCACATCCTTTTTTAAAGCCCAGTTCATGTGTAACAGTATCCAGATTAAAACGTTGTTTTGTCTAACAACATTCCAGTTACAATGGTCTCTAAAATTTTACAATACAAGAGAATTTAGAAGTATGACAATAATACAAACAATATCATCTATTTAAAACATGATACAAAACTACAGATGACATCAATTACATTTTCAAATTATCCGATATGATCTTATTACCTTTGGCATTTTAAAACCACTTTTAAAGTTATCAGGCATGGAACAATTACATTCAGTCAAAGAAATAAAAATGTGCTTAAGATATGCTAGTCACTGTGTTAAGCATTTTACCATTATATCCTTTTGATCTCACAACAATCCTGGGATTATTTTCCTCTTTACAGATCAGGAAACTGGGACAGAGTAAGATAACTTGCCCAAGATTACACAGCTGATAAATTTCAGGAACCTGAACATAATTGTAGTTTCCCAGCATTTTTTCAACACCTGTATTTGGGACACTGATCTGAGATGAGAGAGGTTAACAGATTAAGAGGGAGAGTTTCTCTGATGAGAGATCTTTGGTTTAAACAATCTTTTCATGGTCAGAAATGTCAAGGAAGGGTTATTAATAAGTGATTGCTGTAAAGTGCAAACCTTTACCTTTTTTTTTTTCTTTCTTCATGCTGGGATTACTTCCAGACTAGCTGTCTTCCTTCATTCCCCTAAAACAATAAAGCTATCAATCTTCAGGGGAAGTGTCATCAACCTTTAACTTTTATAAAAATTATTCCTTATTTTTCCCTAACAGAGATTCTACAGCAGTACCCAAAACTTACTAAGGTATTTCAGAAAGAGAGTGAGTTTCCAGAATTACCACAAGCCCCGGGAGTTCTCCCCTGCTATCTTAAAATGATGACTCTTCAGATTCCTTAATGATTAATCTACAAACCTCCAGAATCTGCTAAGATATTTTTTGCAGTTCTACAAACTTTGATTATCTGACTTTATTTTTGTAATTCCAAATTGGCTAATGTTGAAATGATAGGGAAAAAAAGTGTTTTCCAGGTTTTTTCCTCTGTTCTTATAACCTAATGTCCTGCAGAAAGCCTAAAATGGGGGCTATCCTACTTACTGAAACAATTGCTTCAAGTATGAAAGTTCGTTAATCTTTCCCAGTGCCCTAAACTCTTTAGCTACAGCCCTAAGAAGTTTTTCTGGCTGGCTGCATTTTAAATCTTTCAAGGTAACAGAATCTACAAACAGCACAAACAGGACACAGACATTCTTTTTTTTTTTTTTTTTTTTTTTTTTAGTGAGGCAACTGGGGTTAAGTGACTTGCCCAGGGTCACACAGCTAAGTAAGTGTTAAGTGTCTGAGGCCGGATTTGAACTCAGGTACTCCTGGCTCCAGGGCCGGTGCTCTATCCACTGCGCCACCTAGCTGCCCCAGGACACAGACATTCTAAAAAGACTCACAGACAAAATGACTGGACAGATACAAACAAACTCAAAGCTTTGTTTCAAACAAACACCACACACAGGCAGCATTCCACAAAGACAGATTAGACCAAAAATTCAGAGTCCCCAAATACAATCTCAACTTAGCTTTAACTTTAGCTGGTTCAACATAAAGCACATGGTTTGCAACTTTTTTTTTCTTTTTTTTACAGTTTGCAACTTTTAACCACAGATGTGCAAAAACTAGAGGTACATAGTTTGCAAAATTTAACTAGAGGCCAGCAGAAACTAGAGGCACATGGTAGTATGCTGGCATGCCATTTGCAAACTGAAAAAAACCAGGAGTGTGCTAGCATGCTGTTATGAAAGGATATCCATCTTACCAGAGTGATCTGAGATGAATTGCTGGAGGGGCCCAGGGGTTTTTCCTCACAAAGAAAAGGCAGGCTTAATCAAAGGCAAGAGCTCAGGATGGATTGGAGCAGGAAGAGTCCTCATGGACTCTCCAGACAAGGAGGAACTGGACTTCTGAGAAATTTCCAGTGGTACCTAGTCTATTCCTGCTGGTTCTGGAAGACCCAGTTGGTTTGATTCCATGTCCAGTCCCACTTCTGTCACCAAAATGTTAACCTGACAGAACTGGCCTCTAACTTATGAATGGCCAGAGCTGAACAGAGCATGCTAAAGACAGGAGAGTCAGAAATTAAGTAAGGAAAAATGCTTGCAAGCAAGGAGGAGCTATGGACACATGTGTCAGGGCCCCACTCTTGGTGGGGGGTGGGGGATGTCCCTGAGATAGTATGAGGAGATCTCAATACTTATATTAGTGGTGGCCCAGTGTGCTGTAGCCATAACACTGAGGGAGCAACAAGTGTATGATAAGTTTGATTCATTACAAGACTTTCCAAGTTTATCCTGTGCTTTACTAGCTCAGAGGGTGAGATCATCCCGAAGGTAATTGCAAAGGATTGTTGTCCTGCCAAGCTCAAGAGAACAGAGGGTCTAAGTTTTATTTTGTCACATTCTAATTGGGGGAGAAAAGACACCTAGTGTAGCAGTTCAGCTGTAGGATTGATGCAAAGCCCTGGAGATCCTAAGAGTATAGACAACCTGAGGATAGCAAAACCCAGAAGTTCTCAGGATTCATTGAGTCACTGTTGTGCAGGCAAATATTTAACAAGTACTGAGTACTGGGATGGGGGGGGGGGGCAGTTAGTATGCCTGACACACTTTTCAGTTTAATCTACGTCATAAACATTTTCTCCATTACTTTCTTAAGTCTTGACCATCAGCAAAACAATAAATGCAGTCTTGGTTTGTGACATTTGCCAGTTTCTTAGGTGTAAATAGAAATGCTTAAAATTTGACATTAATTTCCCAGTTTCTACAGACTCTAGCATACTGTTGCATTAGGGTAACTGCTCATCAGGTCTGAGAAGGACAGAAATAGCCCATCACCATTGCTGATTGGCTGAATAGGGCCAATGATTAGAATTGAGCTAGGATTCTGGGATCCCTCTGACAGTGGTGGGATGGGAGAGGTCAGTGTCCAGCTCAGTGGGAAAAAGGATTACAGGATATCAGTAGGAGAGTTGGATTGGGCTTCAGGGTAGAATGGGAAGGGGGCAGAACTCCTGTTTGGCCACAAGATACTTGGTACTACTGATGGGATATAGACAGCCTATTGTGGGTGAAATGATGGTAAAAATGTTGAAACTCCTATAGTAATTCCTATAGTAAAATATCCAAAATCATCAAGGATTCGTTCCTTTTCACAGGAAACTACATTCATACTTAGTAAAGAGATTGACAGCAATAAGAATGAAGGCAAAAGATCATCTATTTAATCTGGACAAATCTTCCACTACCCTCCCACCCCTCTCTCCCCAGCTCTGTCCCGGGCATATTCTTATTCTGGTTATCCTCAGACTTACTACATAAAGTGTTAGGAGCTGTTTCAATGGCTACAGTGCATTTCTCCTGCAGAATTTAACCACTTCAAGTTCCTTCTCAAGTATTTTCTCTGCAGTTTTGCAAGTAATTCATCTAATCTATCTAATTTATCTAACAACAGTATTTGTTTATAGCTTTCTGTTAGGATCTGAGTTAAGTGCTGAACATACAAATGCAAAAAACAATACTTTTAAATGTTCAATACATTTCACTTGCATATACATCCATGATGGAATATTTTAAATTGGGATTTTATTTACAACTTGTTCAATTTCTTTTCCTCTAAGTTCAGTTGTTTAAATTCTGTATAACTTTTCTCATCAACTTAGGCTTTTTATAGTATTGAAACTATCCGTTTCATTTATTAGTTTTATTAACTTGTAATTAGGCAAACCAATATCTAAAAATTTCCTTTATTTCCTCTTCATCTTTTATGAATTTAAGTGCTGTTTCTTTGTTTGAGTATCTTTTATATGTTGTGCCTAAGTTAGCTCTCAATTGGAAGACCTACCAATGCCTCATATCATTCCTGTATTAAACCTAAACTACTAGGAGACCAGCCTTAATAAGGCCAGCCCTCAGCAATGTGAATATGAACAATTCAGAGAAATATGGGAAGATTAGTCTGAAATGATACAGGATGAAATAAATAGTTCTGTAAAAACTATGTACTATGATTATATAATATAAGCAAAAAGAGCAATAAGACAGTATCTAAGCTCTGAGTAATTGTATAAATACATACTATTCCCAGAGAACAGCTAATGAAAATTACCTTCCTCTCTTTAACACAAAGAAGAACCACAGGGGCAGAATGATACATATATACCTTGTCAGAAGTCATCAATGTATTGGTTTTTGCTTGACAGTTTTTCCTTTGTTACAAGAGAGAAATTTTAGGTACAGGGGTTGGGGCAGTATTTTAACCATGGTATCAAATAAAATACCTTATTAAGATTTTAAAAATAGGAGGAGTTCATCACAAGAATTTAGGATTGTGGAAACAAGAAGAGTAGAAAAAGGTCCAAGAATTCCTTTTCTATGGGATATTTGTAAATTTAAGTACAGGAGCCCTGTGTGTGTGTGTGTGTGTGTGTGTGTGTGTGTGTACACACACAATGTATGTATATATGCATATACATACACACATACAAATATATATATTCCTTAAAAGTTACTCTAGGAAATGCAAGGCATAAGACATAATCCCTAACTCCAAGGAACTTACAGTCTAGGTTAGTAGGAGAGAGAAGATGTATGTGCATGTATAAATATGATAAAGTAGCAACATAAAGCCCCATTTGTTAAGTGCTAAATGAGTGCTATAGGTAAGAGAAAATTCAATAGAATTTTTTTTTTAAGGAAGAGATTACTATGGGCTTCTTCATGGAGAAGGTAACAACCCGGATTCTTACAAACAGAAAAGGAGCAGGGAGAGCATTTCAGATCAGAGAAATAGTGTGAATAAAAGGTATGGAGCCAGGAATTGGAAGGCAGAGTCAGCACAAACCAATTTAAACTGAGGCAAACAAGTGAATGTCTTCTTTGTGCCTTCCTGTGAGGGAGATGATCATTTCTATTAGCAGTCCAGTGACATTATCACATCAAGAAATGCTTCATTCAATTTTCTGATTATTGTACTTATCTTTCTTCCTAGCTTGACCCATCACAGATGACTGGGATAAAGCTGGGAAACCAGCACTCTAGATAATTCCAGGAGACAAGAATGGAGGGGATGAGGATTGGCAGTTTACATCAATTTCAACCTTGCTCTATGAGGAAAACATTCATTAGATACTCTCTTCCCCATCTCTGCTGAAGGCTGGGATGATGTTTGTTATTAAATTTCATGGAGAATGTTGGTTGTTTTTCCTTCCTTTCCAAGGGGAGGAGGAAAAGGTCTGAGAAGAGTTCAAGATTGGCATTTGGTGATAGAGAGTAGGTAAACACACTCATTTCTCAGTAGACTTGGCCTTGAGTGCAATTGCCACCTGTTTGCTGATGTGTCTAAATAAATCACCATCTCTCAGGATGAAAAAGTAAAGGTTTTGAAATAGGGGGCTGGGTGGGCAGAAAAGCAGGACAGATCACAAGTGGAAGCTTTGGAAGGATAAGGACCTCACCAATTTTCTTATTTTGCAGTGCAGGTTAATTCCTGTTCTGATATGGAAGCAGTCCCCAATTTAGTATTCTTTTGTAAGTTGGCTGTTTAGGATTTTTCCCCATAGAAGAAGTGTTATCATGGTGATCAGGTCCCCAGGCCAGGGAACAACAAGTCTCTTTAACCCTTAATATATAACCTATAATCCTATGGAACCTAGATGTTGTATGCAGTACTATTATTTATGGGAAAATGTATTTGAATTTCTGGACACTTCAGTGAGGAGATGATTCTATATAGCTTGGTTCCCATCATGCTGTTTCTTCCAAGGGACTGCCTTTGTCACCTCCCTTTGCATCTGACTAGACAGGAAGCATTGGGTCTTTATGACTCTCCCCTGTTTGAGGGGCACACAAAAGCCTTTTGAGTCAAGTCAAGAAAAAGCCATCAATTCACCTCTTCAACATTCATGTAGTGAGTTCCATATAACAAAGACACAGAAAGAGATACCCTCAGAGCAAAGAGAAGAGACTTAGGGGTTTTGCTTTTCTGCAACAAGAAGCAGATACAGTATAAAAACATTGTCTTTCAAGCCGTCATTTTCTTTTTTTACCTTAAAACGCTGTAGGGAAGGGAGCAGCTAGGTGGCGCAGTGGATAAAAGCACTGGCCTTGGATTCAGGAGGACCTGAGTTCAAATATGGCCTCAGACACTTGACACTTACTAGCTGTGTGACCCTGGACAAGTCACTTAACCCTCATTGCCCTGCAAAAACAAAGAAATGAACAAAAACAAACAAACAAATCTGTAGGGATAGACAATAGCATTTGCACGCATTCTACAATTAAACAAATATTTAAATACTATGTGATCTTTCGAAAGAATTGCTGATGTTTAGCTTGGAGAGTACTTGGGGAGACCTAATAACTATGATCAAGTATTTGAATGGCTGTCATGAAGAAGAAAGATTATTTTTTTTCCATTTGGCCCCAGAAGATATTACTAAGGTGGCAGTTACAAAGATCAAATTAAGGCTTCATGTAAGGAAAAAAACTTCTAAACACTTTGAGCTATCCAAAGGCATAGTTGACTGCTTCAGGAGATAGCAGGATCCCTCTCATTGAAAGACTGCAAGGCAAGGGAAGGCAAGGTATCTTTATTAAGGGCTTATCCTGTGCTAGGCACTGTGCCAAGTGCTCTTTATACAAACACAAACAAATATCCAGTCCCTACCCTCAAGGAGCTCATATTCTAATGGAGGAAAACAACACACACAAAATGGAGCTAAAATGGGGAGGGGAGGGCATCCTCCCTAGAGGGTTTGAGGGTGGGGATCATGAAGGTACAGTGTTGATATCTGGAAAGTGAGAAGCACAGAAGCAAAGGCTGCATGACTGATGTGGGGTGTGATTTCAAAGTGATTTTTTGTTCCAGAACTGGTTAGACTAGATGTCTTGTGTGGTCTCTTCCAACACTGAGATTTTGTGATCAATGCCATGTTGAAAGGTAGCAAGTCTCCTAGGCAAGTGTTGATTCACCCTTTTCATTAAGAGTAATACTGTGTAGAGATATATAGATATAACCTATATCAGATTACCTGCTGTCTAGGGGAGGGGGTAGGGAGGGGAGGGAGGGAGAAAAATCTGAAATTGTAAAGCTTGTATAAACAAAAGTTGAGAACTATCTTTACATGTAACGGAAAAAATAAAATACCTTATACATTAAAAAAAAAAAAGAGTAATACTGTGGGGGCGGCTAGGTAGCACAGTGGATAAAGCACCAGCCCTGGATTCAGGAGTACCTGAGTTCAAATCTGGCCTCAGACACTTAACACTTACTAGCTGTGTGACCCTGGGCAAGTCACTTAACCCCAATTGCCTCACTAAAAAAAAAAAAAAAAAAGAGTAATACTGTGATATTAGGAAAGTGGATAGAACTACCTTGTGCCCAAATGCTAATTGTCAAAGGAACAAGGGACAATATAGTCCCTGTCCTTTGAGCCCACATTACATACAATAAGGACATTTATAAATGAATATCAGGGCAGCTAGGTGGTGCAGTGGGCAAAGCACTGGCCCTGTATTCAGGACCTGAGTTCAAATCCATCCTCAGACACTTGACACTTATTAGCTGTGTGACCTTGGGCAAGTCACTTAACTCCATTTCTCCCCCCCCCCCCCAATAAATATATAAATGAATGTCAGACATGTTGATTACTTAAGGTTAGTTTTACTTTATTATTTCAATTCCTGTATTTTAAGTCAAATTTCTCTCTTTCGGTTTAAAGGAATTTCATTCAGTAAGTAAGTACAAGGGGTCTCAAAAATGTCAGTGCGAGTTTAAACTAACTCTCTCTCTCTCTCTCTCTCTCTCTCTCTCTCTCTCTCTCTCTCTCTCTCTCTGCGCGGGGCAATGAGGGTCAATTGACTTGCCCAGGGTCACACAGCACTAGTAAGTGTCAAGTGTCTGAGGCCGGATTTGAACTCAGGTCCTCCTGAATCCAGGACTGGGTGCTTTATCCACTGTGCCACTTAGCTTCCCCCCCCCAATTTTAAACTATCAACCATAATAATAATAATAATAATAATAATAATAATAATAATAATAATAATAATAATACCTTTTTGTAGTACTTACTATATACTAGGTACTATGCTAAGCCCTTTATAATTATTATCTCATTTGAGGTCATTGGAGGTAGATGCTGTTTATTCCCACTTTACAGATGGGGAAACTGAGGTTCAGTGACTTGCCCAGGGTCACAAGGCTAGTAAATATCAATGGTCATATTTCTACTCAGATCTTCCTGACTCCAGGTCAGGCTCTCTCTCCACTGTGCCACCAAGCTTATTTGTTCTGCTTACTTCCAACTAGCACCTATCTGATCGAAAGGTACTTTTCTGAATTAAAGCTTAAAACTGCCCAGAGACTGTTGGGTCACCCAGTATTCACTGAATACCTACTGTGTACAGAGGTACTATGCTAGGCACTGAGGAAGATACAGAAGAAACATAAGACATTTGTCCTAGCCTACACTGTCCCAGACATTTTCACTTCTAGGGTTCTGATTTAGTTGGTGCAATAAGAAAACTATGTGCAACAGCTGAATGAGTCTGTGTTATTGTTATTTAGTTGTTATCACATGACTGTAGTGTATTAATACAAGAGGCAGGCATGGTTGGCCTGCAAGTGTTCTGTGCCTTGTTGCCATCTCCACTCGGTCATCCTGATGTTAGCAGTTTCCCCAGGAGTGGCCATATACTGGGAAATCAGACCTCACTAACCCAATCACAAGACTTGCTTATAAACCACTTTGCTAATTTATTTAAGTAAGAGTTATGAGGTTTTTTTTACAACCACCACTAGGTCACTCCCCTGACAGTATTAAGGTACCAGAATAATGAAATAGTTTGGTGGACAGATCAAAGGGAGTTGGATAATCTTAAGGGATGTGACAGTTTGATTCCTTGTCCTCTTGCATTTACTATGTGCTGCTTGAAATTTAAAAGGGACCCGGGATAACGTTGAGTTAGCCACTTAGAGTGAAGAAATTATAAATGCTTTATTTATTACCAACATTCACTATACTCCATTAGGACATATACCTTTCCAGTAACCAGAATGCTTATATTGGCCGCAATGTATCTTTATTTAAAGGCAGCCAGGTGGCACAGTGGATAAAATGCTGAGCTTGGAGTCAGGAAGCACCGAATTCAAATCCAGATTTGGTCACTTACTGAGTGGGAGTCACTTAAACTCTGTCTCTGTTTCCTCAGCTCAAAATAGGGATAATAATAGAACCTGCCTCTCTGAAGGTCAAAGGAGGTAATATCTGTTAAGCATTTAGCAAATTGCTTGGCATGTAGTCGGCCCTTACTAATATGGTTGTTCTCTTCCCCTTTGAGAAATACAAAGAAATGTTCATTCTCCAACGTTTCTTTTTACTATACTTCACATTTACTGCCACTCTCCTGTTTTCATAGGATGACAGTGTCATAGATTAAGAACTAGAAGGCACTTTGTAACCCCCTCATTTTACAGTTGAGGAAATGAGGCTGAGAAAGATTAAATGATTTGCCTGGGGTCACATAGCTAGTGTCTTAGGCCATCTTTGAAATCAGATTTTCCTGAACCCAAGCCCAGCACTCTATCCACTCCTGCTTGTTCCCTGGACATTATATCACATGTCTTCATTATAACATACATTTTCTAACATGATTAAAATATTTTAAGTGACTACTTTAGCTTGGCCAGTCATAAAAGGAGGCACTTTAATCTCAACACTCCAGGTGCCATTGTAGGCTATTATTTCTGATAAGGTTTCCTGTATACTCTTAATTCAGTAAGAGAGACCATACAACTGGATAGTACAGTGCAAAGGATGTCTACTGATGCAGAGCCCCAGTTACTATACCGTTTCCATCCAGTCAGTTACAACTCAGATGGATAAAGTCGCTTGTGGTTCTGGTGGTTTTCCATATGTGTTCCTTTTATTATTTGCATCTCTGTTCTCTGCCAGTTGGTTATCAGAAAGGTGTGTAGTGGCTGAGGTAACAGTTTATTTATGACCACACAGGTTTTGAATCCTTGATCTTGGTGTGATTTGCCTAGGGAGAGATCTGTGATGATCTATGGCTCAAATTTAGGAACTAGCTAGGTATTTGTGAAATTACAAAAGGCACACATTTGTTAATCTTGTCCCCAGGTTTCACCATCCTTCATGCTGTATAATTAAGGGGATGAGGGCTTACCTTTATTAATATCTTCAAGGCCTAATTCCTTCATGCTATTTTTTCTAGAATAACTTCTAGCTATTTTCCCCCTTTATAATAGTTTCTCTAGGTCTGATTTATAAAACTGCTTTTCTCCATTGGTTGTAGAAGCTTCTCTAACCTAATAATGCCTTCCATTTTTGAAGACCTTAGCAAGAACCATGCCATACCCCCACTTTAGGCAACACTGGCCTTAGAGCATGCTGCCAAACCCCATCAGTTGAGTAAATGATTTGGTCCTTTACCTCTGCTATAAGAGCCATATCTGTGACTCACACAGAAAATACTCATGGAACCCATTTCTTGGAGTTTGCCTGGAATGTCAGAGGTGTAGAAGAAAATAGTTTTAAAGTAATGTACCGTCTTCCTGGCTGTTCTTCCTTGTCCTCTTGCATTTACTATGTGCTGCTTGAAATTTAAAAGGGACCCGGGAAACCATTGAGTTAGCCACTTAGAGTGAAGAAATAATAAATGCCTTATTTATTACCAGCATTCACTATTGACGCCAAAAATAACCAGCTAGAGTTATTGTCTTCTTTGTATACAACAGCTACAAGCATATATTCAGGAGTTACTTAGTTGCTGTGGTAAATAGAATCCTTCCCTATGCCAAGACCAGTCTTATGGATGCAAATTTTGAGTGTATGAATATATAATAGTGAGAGAGTGCCCCTGCTACTGCTCCCTTAAATGAGGTTATAGAAAGGGTGGGGGGAATGTGAGTGGTAAGTCCATTTTAAGAGATCGATGGATGGCTTGACTATGAACTGAAGCAGGGAGAACACTGCCAGGGACAAAAGTAGTTTGTCAGAGACCAAGATAAATAAGTAGTGAGTGAGTTCTGTGGAGGCCAAATAAAAAGGGGGGCCCAGTGGTTGTGTGAGCCTGCCAGTCTTAAAGCAATTCAGAGAATTCTTTAAATGCAGAAATATTTAAATTACTAGAAAACTCAGGCTTGGAAAGAGGCAGCCTGATTGAAGGCAAGAATGGAGAGAAGTGCTGTTACACGGAGGATACACAGCACTTCCCCTCAACACTCCAGACGTCCATCATACTGGTTAGAGTGGTTACTGGCCATCACAAGGGAGAATTCTCTACAAAGTTCATTCTCCTTCCTTTCTCTTCCTCCACTCGCTAAGAAGGAACCTTACTATTCTATCATGCCAGCTTTAGAAATCCTGTTAAATGTTTTTCAGGGTGGGGAAAAACTGTCATGAGGACACCTAACTGCACCCCTTGTAGTACAGCTGTTGTAATACAATGATTGGAGGTCCACAGTAACTCTTGATTGACTGGGGAAAACACCAGAAGCTTAAAGTTTTGGGGAAAAGCCAACCTTTACATCGCTAGTTTCTGCTGACCAGAAGTACAGTTGTTATCTGTGTGGTTTTCAGGCCCCAGTCACCCTTAGACATACCCCATCCACTGCCAATAGACCATAAGGACTACGAGAAAAGGGAGATAGACATTTTAAGTGTGGGGCAGAGACAGTCAAAATGTTTTTTATTGGGGCAGCTAGGTGGCGCAGTAAGCACTGGCCCTGGAGTCAGGAGGACTTGAGTTCAAATCTAGCCTCAGACACTTGACACTTACTAGCTGTGTGACTCTGGGCAACTCACTTAACCCCCATTGCCCCGCAAAAAAAAAAAAAAAAGTTTTTTATTGATTACACAAGGAATATGTGAGAGCTGAATCTACCAGGTTCCACAGAGTCCTTTTCTTACTCAGATATAGGTGTCTCGCTCTTACATTGCCCTTTAACAGTCTACAACTACTTCCCTCCAGCTGCTATTGGCGATAGAAATACCATTGCTCCCACTTAAACAGTAGAAAAATTCCCTTTATGCCCCATTTTCCCCAAAGGAAACAAATCCTTACTGCTGTTGTCTAACACTTGTTAAAAGGAACTCAAACCTCTTAACATAATAGACTTTCAGACTGTATAAAAAATGAAATAAAATTTTCCTTCAGGATCCTATTCATTAGAAGAATATTTAAACTTTCAGCCTATATTTTGGCTCTATATTTTGTAGTGGCAGAGCCCAGGATTCTTGGTTGGTAGGATCCATTTTTTTTTCTATTTCAAGTATTTATCAATCCACACTGATGAGAATTTGAAAAGGCAAAAATGAATTGGATCACATCTATCACTCCATTCACACTGAATGGTTGGTTACTGCTTTATCTAGATTTTTTAACTGGCTAAAAACACTCTCTTAATAAACAGAATGCTGAAAGAATTTTTTATTTATTTTGGAAGTGGGTAGTATGTATCTATATCATGATCACATGCGGATCCAATATAATATTAATTTAAATGTATACACACGCCTTACACATAACCTCTCACACTAAGCCTCTTCTCAGATACAGTTGGCTCTGTGGTCTTTTGGCTCCCGCTGCTGCTAAAGAGAGCAATTTTTCAAGTTTATACCAAATGTCGCTCTATTTCATTTCCAAATATAATCTCCTGGAGAGTAGGTTCACTCTCTCCATTTCCAATCTCTAAAGTTAATACATGAATTTATATTCCTTTCTCCCACTCACTCTCCTAAATTAAGAGATGTAATTACTAGTCGCGGCTGCTACAAACGAATAAAGCACTGAGGGAGAAGAGGCTGATAGTGCTGGACTCCTGCAGTGGCCTTCCTTTTCCTCCCTTCCTCTCTGAGGAGTCTGTGAGTCAGTTTCTTTCTCTCTCTCTCTCTCTCTCTCTCTCTCTCTCTCTCTCTCTCTCTCTCTCTCTCTCTCTCCAGGTCTCTTTTAAATGTAGCGAGTCTCAAAACCACTCATTCCTTCTCTTACTAGGAAAGCTGGAAGAAACAAATTACAAAATTATTTTTTGCCTATCAATTAATGATGATTTGCAACTCCCTTGGCAGTAGAGTACGAAGCTTTTTGGAAAGTTCTGCTTATCCAGGCCTGATTTCCTAGGCAACAAGCTAATTATTATTACTCCTTCCAATAAGCTTCTATCTAAATAATTATAAGGTGTTGACAAAGGGTCAATCTACAATTGAAATGGCCCATCTGTGGGAAAGGAAGGGGGTGAAGAGAATGTTTAACTTAAAAGAGAGGGTCCTGGGTTCTTGGTATGACTGCTCTAGGGTCTGGAGTGTCCTGTGTTAGACTGGTTTCCCCACCTTAAACTTGCAAGCTTGTAAACCCCGATTAGTTCAATAAAAAGTTTGTCCAATCTTTATGTCAACTCTGAAGAGAGGTTTGACAAAATAAAAATTTAAATATTTAAAAGATGCTATGAAGCAAACATTTTCATTCAGGATTTTTTGCTTCCTGAATGTGATGCAGCACTGTGCCTCAGGATTAAGGCCATGTACATAGACCTGGGAAGGATGAAATGCAGACATGAACCAAGCTCCTCCTACAGGAGAAATCTTTCTCCACATTCTCAAAACACTGCAGATCCCAAAGCATCATTCTCTGTGTATCCAATAAATGTAAAGATTACCATCATGGCTGTGCTTATCCCAGAGCCTCAGCACTTAGCACTGCCTTTGCATGTCAGAAGCAGTTGATAAATGAATTTAATTGAGTTAACATGGTGTAGAGCAAAGAGCACTAGATTTGGAGCCAGAAAATTTGGTTTTCCACCTGGGTTTTAAGCCTCAGTTTCCTTTTATATATATTGAGGATACTGCAATTCACATTCCCACATCAATGTTGCTATATTGGGGGGGGGGAGGACTCTACATTGGTATGGTTGTGGTGCTTATACACCATTGTTGTATTAACCATCATTCATTTAGTAAGCTTTAAATTCCTATTTGCCATAAATATACAGAGACCATTAGTGTAATGAATAAAAGAGGAGGTGACTGAAAACTATAGTTTCTCAAAGACATCAAAGTGGCCGAGGAATCACTAGCAGAGCACCTTGCCATCTTCCTCTCTGATACAAGTCTGTTGTGTTTTTTTTTCCCCTTGAATGGCCAGAAATAGGAGACAGAAGCTTGTTAGCTATGGGGGAAGTAGTGGGTGATAGATGAAGAGCGAAGCTCACAGCCTCCAAGGGTTTATGTGTAGGTTGCTGAATCTGACCTGTCTTTGGACCAATCATTAAGCCTCGTCAAAAAGGTTAAAATTGAGATAATGTTGAACATAATAATCACAGTTATAATAACCAATATCACTTGACTTCTGGAGTGAACCTATGAAACAGCTAAGATCCAAGAATGGAACCAAAAGGCCCAACTATAAATGCAAACACTATGTCCACAAAAAAGCACCAAACAAATGGTTGTCATGCAGATGTCTTTACAACAATGGAGGGGACTGTCATTCCACTGGATATGTTGATCAATTCAGATTGTCAGAGAAAGGGTGGAAACTATGCAGCATATCACCACAAGGATCCCCTCTACCAGTCTAATTCTTTCCCCTTTTTATAATTTAAAATTTTGTTTTAGATGCATTTATAATGTTTCTAATAACTACTTCCTGCCTTAACAAATAACAATAACAAAATTAAAAATAAAACCCTTATCATTAACATATATAAATCCAACAAAACACATTCTTTCATTGGTCAAGCTCAAATGTATATCTTCCTGCATTTTAAATTAATCTCCTTTCTGGAAGGAGGTGAGTACCATTTTTTCAGGGTTAGACTCCTGGATTCCTACTTTGTCATTGCATTGATTAGAATTTGAATTTTTCCAAGATGTTTTTCTTTATAATGTTGTTGTCATTGGATAAGTTGTTCTGGTTCTTCTCACTTTATTCTCTGCTACTTTGTAGAAATCTCATTGTCCTCTGAAACTATCCATTTTTATCATTTCTCATGACACAGTATTATTCCCTTACATCCAATAGGACAGCCCCTTATTTTTCCATTTTTGACTACTCCAAAAAAAAAAAAGCTGCTAAAAATTCTGTAAGTAATATAGATCATTTTCCTCTCTCTTTAATCCCTTTATGGTTAGCTGGGTCAAAGAGTATGCACGGTTTAGGAACTTTGGGGACATAGTTATAAATTGCTTTCCAGAACGGCTGGACCAATTCACAACTCCCATCAGCATTGCACTAATGTACCCTCTGATATATGTCATTTTCCCTTTTTGGCGCTTGTGTCCATCTGATATGAAATGAAACATCAGAGTTTTTAAAATTTTCATTTCTCTAATTATGATTTATATAATTTTTTCTACATAGTTGTTGAGAGCTTGGATTTCTTCCTTAGAAAAATGTCTGCACCTGTCTTCTGACCATTTATTTATTGGAGAATGTCTCTTAGTTTTATAAATTTGAATCAATTCTTTATATATCTTGTATGTGAGACCCTTATCAGTGAAACTTATTGGTAAGTTTTCTTCCTTTATTTATATGTTTCCTTTCTAATTTTAACTATGTTAGATTTGTTTGTTTAAAAATTTTCAAAATTTCATTTAATTAAAATCATTCATTTTATCTTGCACACTCCTGTCTATTGCTTATTTAGCATGAACTCTTCTCCTACCTATAGATTTGAAAAGTAATTTCTTCTTTGCTCTTCTAATCTGTTTTTGATGTGACTTGTTATATTTAGGTTAAGTATCTACTTGGAACTTATCTTGGTGTGTGATGTGAGGTGTTAGTTTCAACCTAATTTCTACCACACTACTGTCCATTTTTCCTAGCAGCTGTTGTTAATTAATATGTCATAGCATTATGGATTACAAAAACATGCCACCTACCAAATACCTAGAAAGATAATTTCCAATAGCAAGAATTAACGCGCCTGAAACTCTGTATTCTTCATAAACCAAAAGACATCTCCATCTTACAAACACAGACCTCACAATATCCTTGAGAATTCAACAGACAATTTGTACTAGAAGTAGAGCATCATCACAGATAAACCTGTATCTCACAGTTGTCCAGATATGACATTGCTCCATAAAAGCTTGATGTTGCTATGCTGAGTACTCATAAGCTCCAAAGTACTTGCAATGAAAAGCCCTGAAAATATAGAGACCTCATGTAATAAATCGAACCTGCATGGGAATAGAATGAAGTACAGACCATCCCTGTCATCCTTTCTGCTGTCAGTTTATCTCAAAGAGGTTGTCAGTGTACAGGAGCCAAGCTTACATTTCACTACTTTTGTTTGGTTACAAAAAGCTAACCCCTTATCCATATGCACAACAGTGCATCAAATATCAGATATCAGAGAACAGTAGTAAAATAGTGACTTGTTCTTGGTCCATCTCTATCTGCTCTCCATTGATTATAACTTGAGAAGAACTAGAATAACAAACAACAGCAGCTCACGTTTTTGTGACAGTCCTGTGACTCAAAATGTGAGTAGATTAAATGATTAGATTGAAATTGTTTTTCTTCCAATCTACTAGGAGGCATATGAAGACAGTTATTCCCTTAAGTCTTCCATGAGTTGTGTAGATGGGAAAGTGTGAGCCCTTGTAGTTATGCTAAAAATGAATTAATTTTGTCACTGGCATTTTAAAGAAGGGGGAAGAGCTCGAATATGCCAGGTCAGATTTGAGATCTGTTGGCTTTTAGAATCTTTGTTTCTCTACATATAGCAATGTGATTTACTGCCCATCCTAAGAAATGTGAGTTAAAAGTTTTCTTTGGGATCCCACAGGACAGGGTTTGGGACAAAGAGGGACATTTGGGACATTAATTGTCTCTTTGAACTTACCTCTTCTTTGCTGGGGGTGGCCTGGAAGTAATCACCACCATCTTAACTTATCATCCTTCCTTGTATTTTCTCTCTTAGTTGGATGTAGAGCTGAAAATCCTCAAGTCTCAGGCTGGTACACTTGATCAGAGCTTCTTTGTATCCAGTGATGAGTTGAACACCCTCAGGTGAGTATCAGAAAGTCTCCATGAGAACTTAGAGGAAGTGCAGCAACACAGACAGATTGTTCCTGGGCATCGCCATGTGCTTCATTCTAGAAAATTGCTCCTCCCTCCTGTCTTCATGCTGGCCTCCCTCACCCCCAAACCTTTTCAACAAATTGTTAGTTTCCCTGGCTTTACTCTTCTGTTTACATAATTCAGTCTGCCATTAACAGCTAAAAGCTGCTTACTTCCCTTCCTTTCCCTTATCTGATCATAATCTGTTGTCATTCCACCTCTCCCTGTACATTATAATCCCTAACCACCAAAATCCATTTTCAGGAGGAGAAATGCCATTCTAGCAAGTCCCTAGCCTGGTATCCTGCTTTGAAGGGAAAGCCTCCTAGTACTCATTCCCTTGCCGGACCTGCTGAAGGTCCTGATAGCACTCTACTCTGAAGCCAAAGCCCTATGGACATTGAAAATCTAGAACTTCCCTTAAGGATGAACACACTGTCCCCTGGTCAGAACCTTCCCATCCTACCACCCTGAATAGCTGTCATACTATGTCTCTCCTCCCTCTTTAGAAGGCCATCTGCAGCCAGCACTTCAATTCTCACTCTCTTTAGTTTGGCTGCCAACTTCATCATTCAGCTGAAACTATTCTTTCCAAAGTTACCAGTGATCGATCTTTTAATTGCCAAATGGCCTCTGCTTGATCCTCAATTTTTTTTTTAACCTCTTTGATACGTTGGATAGAATATTGGGCCTGGAGTCAGGGAAGACCTTAGTTCAAATCTGGCCTTGGACACATACTAGCTGTATGACCCTGGGCAAGTCACTTACCCTCTGTTTGCCTCAGTTTCCTCAACTATAAAATGAGGATAATAACAGTACCTACCTTGCAGTATTGCTGTGAGGATCAAGTGGGAAAAAATTGTAAATTGCTTAGCATAGTACCTGTTCAAGAAATGCTTGTTTTCAGGGGCAGCTAGGTGGCACAGTGGATAAAGCACTAGCCCTGGATTCAGGTGGACCTGAGTTCAAATCCGACCTCAGACACGTGACACTTACTAGCTGTGTGACCCTGGGCCAGTCACTTAACCCTCATTTCCCAGCCAAAAAACAAAAACAAAAGAAATGCTTGTTTCCTTCCTTTGACATTGTTTACTATTCCGTTGTCATGAATACTCTCTTCTCTAGATTTCATGGTTCTCTTCTTACCTGTATGACTTTTCCCTCTCCAGTCTTTTTTGTTAGCTATTCCTCCAGGTCATGCTTACTAAATGTGGGTGTCCCCAAGGTTCTCTCCTGGGCTCTCCTCTCTTCTCTTTCTATACTATCACACTTGGTGATCTCATCAGCTTCCATGGGTTTAGTTATTGTCTCTAGAAAAATGATTCCCAGATAGATGTATCTAATCTTTTTTTTTTTTTTTTTTTTTTTTTACTGATGCAGTTGGGGTTAAGTGACTTGCCCAGGGTCACATAGCTAGTAAGTGTTAAGTGTCTGAGGCCGCATTTGAACTCAGGTCCTCCTAAATCCAGGGCTGGTGCTCTATCCACTGCACCACCTAGCTGCCCTGATGTATCTAATCTTAACCTCTCATATCCTATAGTCTTTCACCACCAACTCTGAAGTATATATCCTACAGGCCTCTCAAGCTCTCCATGTCCAAAGTCGAACTCTTACTACATTGTTGTTACTGTCAACCTCTTACAGCATTCATTCAGCATATCCCATCTGTTTTCAAGTCTTGACTCTCCCTTCACAACATTCCTTGTATATATCCCCTACTCTTTACTTCTCCAACCATACTCATCACGCTGACTTTCCTCACCCCACACCTGGACTATCCTAATAGCCTCCTGGTTGGTCTCTAGGCTTTCTCTCTTCCCACTTGAGCCCATTCTCCACTCAGTGAGGTGCTCAAGTCTGATTGTGTCGACCTTTTATTCAGCAAGACCCCGTAGCTCCCTATTACCTCAAGGATCAAATATAAAATCCTCTGTAGTATTTATAGCTCTTTACTGTTTGACTCCTCCCTGCCTTTAAAATCTTCTTGCCCTTTACTCCCATTCATACAGTCTAGCAATTTTGGCCTCCGTGCTCTTGCTTACAGAGAACACACTATCTCCCAACTCTGTGACTTTCCATTGACTCTCCCCCTTACCTGAAATGCTCTTCCTCTTTCTACCTCTTGTTTCCCTGGATTCTTTCAAGACTCAGCTCAGATCCTACCTTCTAGACAAGGTCTTTCTTCATCTCCATCCCTTCCTTCTTCTCCATGGCTTCCCTCTGACATTCTCTCCCTTTTCTCCTCCCTCTCTCTTTCCAGTGGGAGGGGGAAGAGGGATGGGGTGAGTCTTTATTATTTATTATGTGCCAAACATTGGGCTAAGTGCTGGGGTTACAAATACAAACAAAATGTCCCTACATTCAAGGACTTTACATTCTTGGGGGGGGGGAGGAGCAATGAGGGTTAAGTGACTTGCCCAGGGTCACACAGCTAGTAAGTGTCAAGTGTCTGAGGCCAGATTTGAACTCAGGTCCTCCTGAATCTAGGGCCGGTGCTCTATCCACTGCACCACTTAGCTGCCTCAGCTTACATTCTAATGGGGAAATATAACATAAAATGAAGATTAGACAGGGGAGTGGTAAGGCAAAGAGTGAATTTGAAGTGGAGTTAGAAGTGAAGTGAACATGGACTGGGCACCTTATGAAGGGCCCACCAATCACAATAGAACCACACAGCAGAGACATCTCCAGGTTGAGAAGGTAGAGGTAGAAAAGTCTGGAGAGCAAGGAGTGGCACCCCATTATCTCCACCATTGGCATGTGTGAGCTCTCTGAAGGTGGGGACCACATTTCTGCCTTTTCTTTGTATCCCTAGCACTCAGCACTGTGCTTGCTTGGCATGTTGTAAATGCTTAATGACTGCTTCTGGAATGACTGACTGAAACTGCTCTCTCCATTGTTACCAATGATTTCTTAATCATTGCACCCAATAGTCTTTTTTTATTCCTCATCCTTCTTTACTTAAATTTAGAGTTCTCATGTTTTCAAGTCCCAGAATATTAGATTTTACTCTATTGTTTTTCTTTTTAAAGGTAAATAAATTAGGTCTTCATGTACACCCTCAAAAAATTGTATGTGCCTAACCACAACGGGTCCTGGCTTCTCTTACCAAAAATCCATGTCTAGCATTTTGTACTTTCAGATGAGTCTTATGCAAGTCGCCTTCTTCTAATCTTAGTTCCCACTACGGTTAGGCACATAATCATATACTTAGAACCAGAAAGAATCTTAAAGAGCATTGAGTCCAACATAAATTTACAGACAATGGAACAGAAGCATAAAGATGTATATTGACTTGCCTAAGATCATATAGGTAAGAAGTGACAGGGTCAGGATTTGAACCCAGATCTTCTGATTACAAATCCACTGCTCTTGGGGCAGCTAGGTGGCACAGTGGGTAGAGCACCAGTCCTGCATTCAGGAGGACCTGAGTTCAAACCCGGCCTCAAACCCTTGACACTTACTAGCTGTGTGACCCTGGGCAAGTCACTTAACCCCAATTTCCTCAACAACAAAAAAACAAAAACAAATCCACTGCTCTTTATACTCTCATACTGCTTTTCTTTTTTGAAGATAAAGAAATTGTTGTTTCTTTCTACGTTCCCACTCCTTTGTCTATACCTTCCTAAAAGACGTTTACCTTTCTTAAACTACCACAGTCCACCTTATCTTACCATGTTGCTTTTGTATACCTTCTGATGGGTCTCTATGGAGTCACCTTCTTCTGATCTTAGTTTTACTTTTGTTGAGCATTCTGCTTCTCTGTTAGTAAAGCTAACATCCTGTTGGCTAATTTCTGGAATTTGAGGAAGCTGTAGGAGTAATTTGCCAGTCTCCCTCTTTCACATCCTGGTTAATATAACCAAAGTACTTTTTCTGTCTCGTAGTTTCAGTCTCTTTGTTTCACCTCCAAGAATCGTTATTTATTTTCACTGAGCAGCATTTACTGGCTATTAGCTGTTGCAGAAGCAGCTGGATTTCTTTGTTTTCCATGACTTCATGTTTGCATGAAGATAAGATCTCAACAGGAAATCTGTTTTAGCAGGAATGCTTGGAATTCTTCTTTCATTAAAGGTCTATTTTTCCCCTTATACAATTATATTTTATCTTGCAGGATAAGTTTTTCTTTGTTGTAAGCATTGTCTTTTGAAATATCATATTCCAAGGTTTTCTCTCCTTTAAAGTTGTTGCTGTGGATTCTTGGATGATCTCGATCATGTTTCCTTTATACTTTCCTTTTTTATTGTTTGCTACATTTTGGTTTTTTGCTTTGTTTTGTTTGACCGGGAAGCCCAAGATTTGTTCTATAACATTGCTGGAAATTTTCACTTTGGGATTTCTTTCAGGAGATCACCAATGGATTCTACTTTCACTTTGCCCATTGTATTCTAGTAAATCTTGGGCAGCTTTCATTTATGATTTCTTAAAATGTGATGGCAGCTAGGTGGCACAGTGCTGGGTCTGAAGTCAGGAAGATTCATTTTTAACAACTTTTTTTGTGGGGGGACAGGGCAATGAGGGTTAAGTGACTTGCCCAGGGTCACACAGCTAGTAAAGTGTTAAGTGTCTGAGGTTGGATTTGAACTCAGGTCCTCCTGAATCCAGGGCGGGTGCTTTATCCACTGTGACACCTAGCTGCCCCCAGGAAGATTAATTTTTGTGAGTTCAAATCTGGCCTCAGACACTTAACTAGCTGTGTGACCCTGGGCAGATCAGTTAACCTTGTTGACCTCAGTTTCCTCATCTGTAAAATGAACTAAAGAAGGAAATGCCACCCCATTCCAGTATTTTTCCCAATAAAACCCAAGATTGGGTCATGAAGAGCTGGACACGATTGAATAACAAACAACAACCACAACAAAAACAACAAAATATGATGAACAGGCATTTCTCCCCCCTTTTCTTTTGTCATGGTTTTCAGAGAATAAAGCAATTCTTGGCTTATCTTTCTTTTATCTTTTTTCAAGATTAGTTTTTTGCATAGTAGGTACCTTACATTCCCCCCACCCTTTTTTTGTTTTAATATTTCTTGTTGTCTCATGAAATCATTGATTTGTTTGTACCTTTTTTCTCCTTCTAATTCTTTCTCCCAGATCTCTCATTTTACTTATTTCATTTTTTGATCTCTTGCATTGTTACTTCCATGTACTGTCAGTCCTTTTGACTGACTTATTCCTACTTATTTGTACTTGTAGAGTGTGTGTAGTCTCTTAAATTGAAAATACTTCTTCTTGGTGTTCAGTCTCTTCTCTTCATTCCTAACTCCAGCCATAATTCTTGATTTACAACTTTGTGCTAGATCCAAGCTCAGCTCCCTGCCTCACTCTTCTATAGTTCAGTGAGACCCTCTGTGGTCCTCGTCTTGATTTCCTAAGCTCTTACCATTCCTTCCTTCCTCTGCTCATATATCTTTGGTGAGTTTTGCTGGCAGCTTTCAGAGGCCCTTGTCATAGTCCTGTGGCCATAGGTGCTTGGTGGTCCTCCTTTGACTGGGCCCTACTGTCAGCTTCCTCTGGGCCCTTCCTGGTCGGGGCCTTGATGTAGACTTGTTTACCAGAGCTCTTGTGGGCTTTCCTGGTCAGGCTGGACTTCTAGTGCCCCCAGCACTGTCATAAGCTGGGTTTTGTGCAGTCCTATGTTAGCTGAAGCAGCTTATTGGGAAGTTTCTCTTGGGATTTCTTGATTCTTATTGAATCTGGTGCCTTCTTTCATTTATTGCTGGGGTATATAGGAGAGAGCTGGGTTCCTCTACAACACTTCCCACTCTCAACTTGATATCTAAGTTCTTTATATTATTGACTTTTTATAGAGTGTGTGTGTGTGTGTGTGTGTGTCTATAGCTATACACATATATTTAGTGTGTATACATGCATGTAGATATGTATCACCATCTATCTATAAGATTACCAGTTGGATCTCTGGGTCACAGAATATGGATATTTTAATCAGTTTCTTGGCATAATTCCAAATTGTTTTCTATAATGGATGGACCATTTCATATTGCATTAGTGTGCCTATCTTTCTTTCCACAACCACCCAATGGTGACTATTCTTATCTTTTGTCATTTTTGCCAATTTGCTGGATGTAAGATGAAATCTCAAAGGTGTTTTGATTTTCATTTCTCTCGTTGTTAATGATTGGGAGAGGGTCTTTCAGATTATTTTCGACATTGTGTTATTCTTTTTTGAGAACTGTTCATTTCCTTTAACCTCTTAATTAATAAGGGAATGGCATTTTGCATTATTAAATCATAGAATTTTGAGAGTTAAAAGGAGCATTAGATATCACCTAGTCAAATCCCCTCATTTTACAAATAAGAAAACTCAGGCCTCTAGGAGCAAAAGAACTTGCTTAAGGTCACAGACCTTAGTTATTTAAATAGGTTCAATTAAAACATAGGTTCTTTGTTCTTTCCAGCATGCCTAGAAGTAGCCATGGTCTTGGACATCATGTGCTGAAATGTTGACAGTATTGCCCAAATGTAGCAGCATGAGAGATAGAGACAGAGAGAAGAGGAGGAGGAGAGGAGAGGAGAGGAGGGGATAGGAGAGAGTCAGACAGAGAGAAGAGGAGGAGGAGAGGAGAGGAGAGGAGGGGATAGGAGAGAGTCAGACAGACACAGAGAGAGAGAGAGAGAGAGAGAGAGAGAGAGAGAGAGAGAGAGAAGAAGGAAGGGAGGAGGAGAGGCACCTATTTTTTAGCAGTTCAAGTAAAAGAATACTGTATGTGGGGTAGAAAGGGAGTGCTTTTCTTGATGTCGGAGCAAGTCAGTCTTTGACTTTTTGCCCTTCTCCTTTATACCATGATTTTTATCCTTTTTACCATGATCTCCCTCAAAAGTTAA
This sequence comes from Dromiciops gliroides, assembly GCF_019393635.1. Classification (NCBI taxonomy): domain Eukaryota; kingdom Metazoa; phylum Chordata; class Mammalia; order Microbiotheria; family Microbiotheriidae; genus Dromiciops; species Dromiciops gliroides. The sequence continues at coordinate 534,069,710 of NC_057861.1, forward strand.
TTTACAAAAAAACCAACCAAACAAAAAAAGTTAATTTACCCCACTCATTGTTACTTCAACTTTTCCTGCTTGATTACTGTGGAAGAGAAGTATAGTCCAGCCACCACTAGATATCAGCTCCATTCTTAGCTCATCTTTTCTGTAGAGGCTGTTAGGTGTTGCCGTGGATAGACCACTGGACTTGGAGTCAACAAAAACCTGTGTTCAAATTCTGCCTCTTACTAGCTGTGCAACTCTTAGCTAATCACTTGAGCTCTTTGTGTCTTAGTTTCAGTATCTGTTTAATGGGAAATATTAATGGCATCTGCCTCCCAGGGTTCTTGTGAAAATCTAATGAGTTAATAATAACAGTAATAAAAGGATTTGTATAGTGTTTTAAGTTTATATAGTGTTCATATAGTTTACATAGTATTTAAAGTGATTTGCAGGGCAGCTAGATGGCGCAGTGGTTAAAGCACTGGCCCTGGACTCAGGAGTACCTGAGTTCAAATCCAGCCTCAGACACTTAACACTTACTAGCTGTGTGACCCTGGGCAAGTCACTTAACCCCCATTGCCCCGCAAAAAACAAAACAAAACAAAAAAATAAAGTGATTTGCAGATATTATTTTATCCTACCCCAAAAAACAAACAAAATAAAACGGAGCAGGGGGAAGGGGGGGAATGTGTTACTATATCCCCATTTTACATATGATGAAACTGAGGCAAAGAGGTTAAGAGACTTAACTCAAGGTCATACAGTTAGGAAGTGTCTGAGGCAGGATATGGACTCAAATCTTCCTGATTCCAAGTCCGCTGTTCTATATCCGTGCACTTCCTGGCTTCCTTAGCTCTTCACAAACCTTAAAGTGTTAGCCAAAATGGTGGCTATTATGATTGTTGCTGATATTGTTATATCATTTTAGTCCAATGGAAATAGAAGCCTTTGAATCAACTTCTCTAAATAATAAGTATTTTCTTTTTCTTTCCAATATGAACAAACAAAGGGTTGAAGAAGAAATGCTGGTAAATTTAGAACACGGTGAGGAAATACAATAACTTGACCCTAACAGTGTGATGCAAACTCTTGTTCTTACACCGGCCTTTCAGTAACTGTGATTGTACTTGTGCTTTGTGAATGGTGCTGAAAATAGGACTTTTTCTTTTTAAACTTCTGTATTTTGTGGATTTGTTTCAACAAGATTCTGACCTTGTTTTCCTCCTCTTCTTTCATGTGGGAGTTTTACATGACTTTTAAAAAGCCTGTCACATAAGTTCCCCTTTGTCAAATCTTCAGGCTGTATAGACAATTTAGAAGCACATCTCTTTGCCTCTCCTCAATGATTAACACCTGATTGCCAGTAAACTAGTACAATTTAGTTCCATCCATTCTCCAACAAGTGTGAGTACGGTAAGGCCAAACAGCTCTTAACAGGCAGATGTATAGGACTGCAAACTTTTTATGTTTAAATATACACATCTATGCAAGGATCTGTCTATTCATCTGTGTGTAGATACACAAATATACATATATACATGTGTATATTTTAAAGCTTTGTTACAACTTTTTCTTTTTCAGAGGGCTCGGAGCCACAGCTGTGGAAGAGTCTTAGTGTTTAATTAATAGAAATTCAGGTCAACATTTGTTTAACTTGCTTTGCTGAGAAAATGCCGGTTTGTCATCTCCAGGCAATATCAGCATTTCCGCTTTGGCAGCTGGTCAGAGAAGGGGGCATGAGGAAAATGCTGAATGTGTTTAACTTGAGTTGTGGTTAGGCAGAAAATAGAAATTATTCAATCTGTTTCACTGGAGCTTAAGTTGATTCCTGCTAAGGTCTAGATGGAATCTTGATTTCAGAATTTGGCATTGTTCTCTTGGGTCCCCTTATTATTTCATCCTTTCTCTGTAGCTGAACAAAGCTAGAGAAAATCACAAAACTGGACTGACAGGATGCATTACAAATTTATGTTATATAATCTCAACTGGGCCCTCACTATGGGAAAGCAATTCTTTTGCTCCTCTCTAATTAACTCACTTTCTCACTTACCACAGCCGCTCATTTCATGGGTCCTCAAACCTCCCATGGCTGCCCCTAGTACCCCTCCCTGTTAGCAGAGAGCCATGCCTCCTATTTTGTTGAAGAGATTAAGACCATTCTCTGAGAGCTTCCTCTTCCACTCTGCTTTTTCTCATCTCACCTTGATGCCTTTTTGCCACTTTATCATTTACCCCTGTCTCACATGAAAAGGTGACCCTTCTCCTTACCAAGGCTAACTAACCCCTCAATGTGGACAAGTATCCCATTCCAACCTATCTTCTCCAGCAAATTTCCCAAACTCACCCCAACCCCCATCATCCTCACCTTCTCACTTATCTTCAATCTCTCTTTGTCTACTGGCTGCCTACAAACATTCCAATGTCTCCCTCATCATGAAAAACAACCCTCTTTTTTTTTTTTCTTTTTTCGGGGTAAAGGGGGTTAAGTGACTTGCCCAGGGTCACACAGCTAGTAAGTGTCAAGTGTCTGAGGCCGGATTTGAACTCAGGTACTCCTGAATCCAGGGCTGGTGCTTTATCCACTGTGCCACCTAACTGCCCCCAACAACCCTCATTTGATCCATCCATCCTCACTAGCTATTGTCCTATATCTCTTCCTCCTTTTATGTATCAAAGGAGTAGCAAAGTCCTTGATAAAGCCCTCCACTGTAGGTTCCTTTTCTGTCATTCTCCTTTTAACTCGCTACAGTCTGGCTCTATCATTCTACTGAAATTGCTCCTTAAAAGTTATCAGTGGGGCAGCTAGATGGCACAGTGGATAGAGCACCGGCCCTGGAGTCAGGAGTACCTGAGTTCAAATCCGGCCTCAGACACTTAACACTTACTAGCTGTGTGACCCTGAGCAAGTCACTTAACCCCAATTGCCTCACTAAAAAAAAAAAAAAGTTATCAGTGATCTCAGAGCTAATGGTCTTTTTCAATCTTCAGCCTTCTTGACCTCTCTGCAGCCTTTGACACTGTTGATCACTGGCTTCTTGATACTATCTTCTCTCTTGCTTTTAGTGAGGCAGCTAGGTGGTGCATTGGACAGAGTACTGAGCCTGGAGTCAGGGAAGACCTGAGTTCAAATTTGGCCTCAGGCACTTACTCGATGTGTGACTTTGGGCAAGTCACTTCACCTTGTTTGTTTCAGTTTCCTCATCTGTAAAATGTGCTGGAGAAGGGAATTGCAAACCACTGCACTATCTTTCCCAAGAAAACATGGGATTGGGGCAGCTAGGTGGCGCAGTGGGTAGAGCACTGGCCCTGGAGTCAAGAGTACCTGAGTTCAAATCCGGCCTCAGACACTTAACACTTACTAGCTGTGTGACCCTGGGCAAGTCACTTAACCCCAATTGCCTCACCAAAAAAAAAAAAAGAAAACATGGGATCACAGTGAGTGGGACATGACTGAATAACAGCTTTTTCCTATTTCTCCTCCTACCTTTTGTAAGCCTCTTTCTCAGTCTCCTTTGCTGGCTCTTCACCCATGTCACATTGTCTTTCCTGGACCCTCTTTTCTTCTCTATACTATTTCACTTGGTGGTCTCATGAGCTCTTATGGGTTCCTCTGGATTATCTCTATGCTGATGATTCTCAAATCAATTTACCCACTTAGGATCATAACTTCTCAGCCAACTTCTTTTCTCACATCTTCAACTACCTATTAAACATTTCAAAACTTATATCCCATAGACATGTTAAACTCAACATGTACAAAACAGAGTTTACTATCTTTCTACCCTCAAAGTCTTCCCCTTCATAAACCTACCTAATTCTGTTGGGGGTAACACCATCCTCCCAGGCAACCAAGCTCCAAATGTTTTCTGAATTGAATTGAATTGAACCTTGAGGTGTTGCCACTATCTCCTCACGCCCTCAATCTAATCTGTTTCCAAGGCCTATTTAATTTGCTTCTGTAGCACCTCTCCAATATGCCTCTTTCTCTCCTCTGACACTGCCACCACTTGGCTTCAGGCCCCCACATCGCCTCAGATTAGACACCTAGCCTACTTTGGTAGCCTGCTAGTTGATCTCCCTGCCTCAATTCTCTCCCTACTCCAGTCCACCCTCCATTTAGCTGTCAGATATGATCTTCCTAAAGCACATGTCTAACAAAGCACCCCCACCCCCACCCCCATTCATTTGGCTTTCTGTTATCTTCAGGATCTAATATGACATTCAAAGCTGTTCACAATGTGGCCTCCTACTTTTCCCATCTTCTTACACTTTGCCCTCCCTGCCTCAGGCCTGTCAAGGTACCCTTCAACACAGTGACACTGCCCTCCTTGCTGTTCAAGGAACAATTCACTGTAGCTCCAGACTCTGGTTCATTGCTCCCCATGCTTAGATTGTTCTTTCTACTCATTTCTGCCTCCTGACTTCCTTCTGGTTACAACCAAAATTCCATCTTCTACAAGAAGACTTTCTTGAGCTTCCCTAATGTTAATGCCTTCTCTTTGTTGATTATTTCCATTTTTTCCTGTATAGAGCTTGTTAGTACATATTATTTGTGTGTTAGCCTCCCCATTAGGCTGTGAACTCTTCAAAAACAGGCCCAATCTTTTGTCTTTCTTTATATCCCCCACAATTAGCAGTGCCTGGCACTCACTAGGTGCTTAGTAAATTCTTATTGACTGACCGGCTATAGTTGGTTGGTTGTTTGCTGTCGTTTGTGTTGGAAAAGAACCAAAATGGTATCACTATGTAAGGGTCAGAGTACAGTGTGTCTGACTATGGCTAATCAGTCCATACGAGCTTTGAAGGCTCTATCATGGGTTGGGCACAAATAGTCCCATATGAATATTTGAAGTGGAGATGTCTCCATTTGCACATCTCATTTCTTTTGAGCTACTGCAATTCTTCTTTGCTCATAAAGCACAGCACCTTCTTTGATATAAGCACACAATGCTGGGCCATCCTTTGCCAGCATCTACCAAGACTCACAATCAATTCTGAAGTTCTTCAGAGAGACATTGAGAGTGTCCTAGTGCTGACCACCACTTTAGGCAGCATCTTGAAGCTGAGGGGCTAAGATGATTTGTTAAATCAGATCAGACACTGTTAATATGGAAAAAATACATTTGAATTCCCAAATAACTAAGAGAAAGAATTCTCTCTAAAATTCTTCAAAGAAAACAGCAATGACATAATGATTTTATGTGGTTAATAGGCTCTTTTTTACATGGTAAGTTAGAGACAGAGTTACGTTACTAACCTGCCATTCTTTCCTTACCTACTGTTGAAAATGTTTTCTTGTCTTAGAAAATTGGGTCCTGGAATGAGGGAGTGAGAGAGTTCTTCAGAATTTCACATCCTTGGATTTTCATGTTTAAAAATGCTTTTATTAATTGGCTTCTCATACAGAAGTCAGTTGTTAATTGGTCACTAGCTTCTAATAAATCCTCAGAAAAAAATACATCATCCTTTTCCCATCAGTATTTTACCTTGTCAGATTAGAATTACAGAATCACCTTGACAGTGGGATTCTCATGCAAATTTCCTTTGATTTTTCTTTATGTTTCAAATTTCTACATGGTCCGTCCCAAGTGCATTCCAATGCCATTCAGTATGACTTTTCCTATCACAGTTTCTATCAGTAGCTGTCTTAGACACATCTCAATTTAACCCCTCCAATTAGCTCATGTCTCAGAAGTATGTGTTAAAACACATTGTCTTCCCCAGATATATTAGGGAAATATCCTCTGTCCTTCATCCTCCAATTGAGTATAGATATGGTATTAAGGACCAGATGTTTTAGGAAGCCTCTTTAGACCCCAGGGTTGGGTTTTGTTGTTGTTGTTTTTACCTTTTCACTTTATGTTCACTTTAAGCTCATTTCTGAAAACATGCTAGTAGACAAGTCACTTCAAAAATTAAGGTCATCTATTTTAATTCCTGCCAATCAGGATTTATATTCTGAAGTGAGACAAAGAGAGAGACAGAGAAGAGAGACCCACCCACCCATATTCACCCTGTTATTCCCCATGCCCCCTTTATCTGCTCAATCCCATTTGCTCTATTCATCCATAATGCTTTGATTGGTGCTACCTTAGAGACTTTTTTTTTTAACTGTAATGATAATGTCAAAGTGTTTGTTTATAACAAATAAATAAGTAAATTTTCAAAGGCTAAAAAACTTTACTAAATACTTAAGTGGCAACAACTGAAGGACCTTCTCAACTGGAACAAATATGAACGCTGTCATTTCTCCTGTCAAGTGGCAACTCTAGTAAATCCTAAATGTTGTCTGTGGATTTAGCGAATGGCTAGAGTTAGAGTAATTCAGAAGAAATTCATGTCCTTGCCAGTGCCTATTAGTCACACTTGTTGGAAATCTCCCTGCTCATCTCTGAACATAGTTACAGTGCCATCTGGATCTTTCTGTGGAGCTCCATTTCCATTGAGGAGTTCACACACAGTGCCATCTTTCTATTAGATTTGGGGGACGAGGGGGGTGAGGACAGCAGGGTTTTGTGTTTGCCAGGGGAGATAAAGATAATTCCAGCTATAGAGGCCCAGCGTGCCATGCAGATGCCACACCTGTTTGGAACACCTGCACCTCTGCCAACATGTGATAATAAGCAACCCAAATATAGAGGACAAGTTTCCAACCAGGAAGCACAAATTGATGGGGCTCAGGTGAGGGAGTCAAAGAACAAGCCATATTTGAGAAATATGAAAAGGGGTGGAGGACCTTTGTATGTTAAACCTGCTACCTGGGACTTCTCTTTCTCTGGGTCTTTTTAGCTTCTGGCTAGCTAGGAAACACTCTACAATGTTCTCAGGGATATATATCATCAAGATTTCGGTGCCTTCATTCCTTTATCTAAAACATGGATTTATCATGCTTTAAAACTAGCTGACCCCATCTCAACAGTACTAATATCTTGGCTTATCCACATAAGGACGCGTTCTCTTTCATTACAACCCTCATTAACCCAAACTTGATTCTCCACATCATATCATAATCCCCATTGTATTTAGCAAAAGTTAGGAAGGAGTGACCAGTGAGGGGTAGGAGAGGTCAGCCTCCCTCTAAAGGGCCAAAAGGTTTTTTCATGGACAGAACTTGTTGACTAACACAAAACCTGGGTTGGCAATAAATCCATCTGCTGTCACAAGATTCGCTTTCCTCTTTGTTCCTCATCGTTACTTCTTTTCAGGCCTTTTGGAACTAGTTTGTCTGCCTGATGGTGGTGGGTAGGAACAGTGGCATCATCAAAGTGAAAGGAATGATTCAAAACCAGGCAGAATTATAGCAACCACAATAATAGAGATGATAATAGCTGACATTTATACTATGTTTTATTGTTTACCAAGCACTTTACTCCCCCCCCCCCGCCCCAGGGCAATAAGGATTAAGTGACTTGCCCAGGGTCACACAGCTAGTAAGTATCAAGTGTCTGAGGCTGGATTTGAACTCAGGTCCTCCTGAATCGAGGGCTGGTGCTTTATCTACTACACCACCTAGCTGCCCCAACTTATAAAATTTCATTTGAGCTTTACAAACACCCCATTAGGTAGGAAATGAAATTATTTTTGTTGCCATTTTATAGATGAAGAAACTGAAGTTCAGAGAGTCTCAAGACCATATGGTTTATATTTTAGAGCCTAGATCAGAAACTAAACCTTTAGATGACAAGGGGTTGTGCCAAGTGTTAGGTTACAGTATCCTACTAGAGCAGAAGATGGTAAACAAGCATCCAATCTGTAGCTTGGTGCCAAAATAATAACACTGCCTCCCTGTCATGGCCTTGGCTGCCATTTGGATGAGGATGTGGCCAGTGGGAGCAGTAACACATTGGTAGGCATGAATGGGGGTGGGGAGAAGGTTCCTATTAAAAAATAAATAAATAAAGTACATTATAGGGGCAGCTAGGTGGCGCAGTGGATAAATCGCTAGCCCTGGATTCAGGAGGACCTGAGTTCAAATCCAGCCTCAGACACTTGACACTTACTAGCTTTGTTACCCTGAGCAAGTCACTTAATCCCCATTGCCCTCCCAAAATAAAAAATAATAATAATAAAAAGTACATTATATGTAATAGGCACTGAATAAAAATTTATTAAATGATAAATAAATCCCATATAGCCTGTTTTTGGACTACAGTTTACAGGGTTCAAACATTAAATTTCAAAATGACTTTGAGAGATGATCTAGGCTCTTTTCCCAAGACTTAGTCAAGATTACATATACTCCAGTCATCCTAGAGTGAAAACTCTTTCCCTTCCCCTCATTTTCCTACCTGTCCTCTCTTCTCTCTTTACCTCTCATCTCCTTGTGTCATCCTTCCTTCCCCCCTTTTCACCTTACAAGTCTGTGTATATCGAAATCCCATCCTTTCTCTTATTAATTTCTTTTGGAACTTAAACTTCATGGGACTTATGCCAGTATCTTACCTAAATCCATCCTGCTGTTTTGTCTTTTCTTGTCCCCAGAGAAGATAAAGATCCAAAGTCCCTATCCAATGAATCTTTCAATAGGATAAATAAATCTCAATATTTCTCTCACAGTGTATTCTGAAAGGGAAGAATTCCATTTTTTTTTGAGTCATCAAATGTTATGAGAATAACCTTTAATGATCATCTTGCCAGTCATACTCATTGATTAGGAAACTTGGGCTCAGAGAAGTTGTAACTTGTCTAATTATCATTTACTCATTCGTTCTAATTAGTAGTACAATCAGGGGCAGCTAGATGGCACAGTGGATAGAGCACCGGCCCTGGAGTCAGGAGTACCTGAGTTCAAATCCAGCCTCAGACACTTAATACTTAACTAGCTGTGTGACCTTGGGCAAGTCACTTAACCCCAATTGCCTCACTAAAAAAAAAAAAAAAGTAGTACAATCAGGATTATCACCCAGGTCATGTTCTTTCCAATAATATCTTCTTGGTTTTGGTTTTGCTTTACTTTGTTTCTTTTTAAAAATGACATAAATCAAGCATCTCTTAACCAAAATAAATAAGCAGCAAAGTTTGAGACATCTTTCAGAGAAGATCCTAAAAGTTTTTCTAGGCATCTGTAAGTATCATGCATCAGAGACTAAAACAAACCAACTCTATTCAGGGAACACATTCCTGTCTTTTCCTGTCATAGTCGAGACGAAACATCAGGCTTGGCAAAGCAAAGATATCAAGTTGTTTTTGTTTTGTTTTTGAAGATCTGTAAACCTTAAAAATGCCAAGACCAGTATTCTGTTTTCAGCCCCTTGTGTGTTGGGCCGAAGGCCTCAGTTACTGGTACAGAGCAATGTGAAGCTGCCATAAGCGATTCGAGCATCAAACGTTTTTGGCTCATGGGAAGCTGAAGCTGTCAAGGTTTTGCTTTCTTGTTCAGTGTATAGACCCAGGGGATGTTGGCCCAAGGGAGTCGCCTAGTGAGTACTAGGCATTTCAAATTTGATAGAAGAGTTTGCAACCAAGCTGTTGACATCTCTTTCACAAACACATTGCTAACATTTTCAGATCTTTCCATGAGGCTGAATAAAAAGGTTGGCCAAGGTTTGTTCTTATCAACTAGCACAAGTTAGATTGTGGCCTTCCTGAACTTTACTAGGCTGAAGGTACTATTAATTTCAGCAGCCAAGCCAGAGGTGTCCCCACGATGACCTCACAGGTAGTTGGAATGTGCCATAGTTGGTTATCATTGGTGTTGGCCCAATTTCCAGTTAAGGACGATGGACTTTCAGGGCTTTGTGCAAAGTGTACACCAGTAGGAAGCCAGGCCAAGCAATAGGCACAGATGACTGTATACTTGAGATGTCAAGGAATCCTGAAGTGATGAGTAATCAAATGACCCAACACCTTTCTGCCTTTTATGTGCATTGTTGCCAACTGAGTGGGAAAAACCATAGAAACAAGCTGTCATGGAGTCCCATTCCTTCGGTGTGTACCAAACTCAACTGGTTCCCCTTTTTTCTCTGTTTCTTCCCCTGCCCCAACATGATTCCTCTTAGCTTTATTGACAAGTGTCCTGTAAATGGCAGACACTGAGGAATCCATTCTTTTTGGCCATTTTAGGTCTTTATGTTCAAGTGTATGTTAACCTTTTCCTCATGCATCTTAAGATTTCCTATGGCTGTTAGTCTTTGGAATCACTTTGAATCTCAGGCAGTTGAACAGAGCTTTTAAAATTTCTTTTCTCTCTCCCTCCCACCCCCATTTATCTATTTGCTTTCAAAATATTTATAATGCACTTGACTGATGATAAATTTATCTAATGCTATTTATTTCAGTTGGATTTCCTTTTTCTCTCCAGCTTCCCCTCCCTTCCTCATTAAAGAGCTTGCATGACATATGAAATAACTTTTAACACAATTTAAATTTGTGACATCTCCAGTGTTCAATAACCTCAAGATTTATTTATAGTCAAAATAACTTAAAACAGAGTTTATTGTTTTTAATAATTTGAAACCAAGGTATGAATAAGAGACTTTTATGCACACATACACACACACACACACACACACCCATACGTGCACACATACACACCCCAAAAGAGTAAATTGATAATTGGTCAGAAAGAAGGAAGGAAATTTTTAAAAAATACTTTGCCCTTGAAATAAAGAAGAGATGAATATGAGGAATTTGGAGATTTGGAAACCTTGTATGAACTGATACAAAGTAAAATGAGAGATAATTGAAGTTATTGGATTACCTGAAATTCATAATAAAAAAAGGCCTGTGCATCATCATATTTTTTTAAAAAAAGAAATTATAAGGGAAAACTGCCTCAATATCTTAAAACCACAGGGCCTGTAAAAATGGAAAGAATTCACCAATCACCTCCTGAAAGAAATCCCAAAATAAATACTTGTAAGAACTTATTGCCGAAATCCAGTGCTCCCTTGTCAAGGAAGAAGTGCTGCTAGCAGTCAGACATAATTCAGATACCATGAAACCACAGCCAGGATGACACAAGATTTAGGAGCTACTACCTTAAAGAAGTGGATGGCTTGGAATAGTGTATTCAGGAGGACAAAGGAACTAGGATTATAACCAAGAATATCCTACCCAGCAAACCTGAGTATAATTCTTCAGGGGAAAAAAATGGGTATTTATTGAAATAGAGGCCTTTTAGCATTCCTAATGAAAAGACAGAACTAAATAGAAAACTTGACATTCCAACACAAAACTGAAGAAAAGCAAAAGGGAAATATGAATAAGAAATATTAAGAGATATAACAAGGTTAAACTGTTTACGTTTCACATGGGAAGGCAATTCATGTAACCTCTAAGAACTTTATCATCAGTAGGACACTAAGAGTTTTCTTAGAGTGCATGAGTCTGAGTCTACTATGTTAGGATGATCTCCAAAGAAGAATGGAGGGATGAGATAAAGGGATATACTGGGGAGAGAGAGATGAGAGAGGAAGAATGGAGAAAATTATCTCACATAAATGAGGCATGTAAGGTAGGTGGAGTTATGTGAAAATGGGGAGGACAGTGTTTGAATCTCATTTATCTGTACTGGTTCAAAAATGGTAAAATATGCATATAAACACAGTTGGGTACAAAAATTCATCTTACTGAAGGGTGGTGGTAGTTAGAAGCAAACAGGCTGAGGAAGGGACAGCATAAAGAAAAGAAGAATAAATTTCAGAGATCAGGATGGGAGGAAATAGACAGCACTCATAACTATGAATGTGAATGAAATAAATTCATCCATAAAATGGAAGAGGTTCACATAATGCATTAGAAACTAGAATCCAACAATATTTTGTTTCCAGGAAACACTTGAAACAGAAAGATACACACATTAATATAAGGGGCTGGAGCAGAATTTATTATGCTTCAGCTAAAGGGAAAAAATGGCAAGGGTAGCAATCATGATTTCAGACAAAGTAAAAGCAAAAATAGACCAAATTAAAAGAGATAATCAGGGAAACTACATTTTGCTAAAAGTTACCAATGAATTAATATAAAAATTGAATATATATGTAACAAATGGTATAGAATCCAAATTCTTGAAGGAAAAGCTAAATGAGTTATTAGAGGAAATAAAAACTATATTAGTAGAGGACCTCAATTTATCCCTGTCAGACCTAGATAGATTAATTTAACCTTAAAACAAACAACAAAGAAGTTAAGGAGATGAATAGAATTTCTAAAAGGTTAGCTATGATAGACTTCTGAAGAATACTGAATGGGAATAAAAAAATGTAGATGTATTAGGGCATAAAAACTTACAAATAAGTGAAATATTTATTAATTAAGTTCATAAATTTGAAAACACACACAAAAAGGAATTAATATTAACAGCAATATCAAAAAGTGTTTTCACTAGTAAGAGAAATCCAAATCAAAACAACTGTAAGGTTTCAACTTATACCCAGCAAACTGGCAAAGATGACAAAAGACTAGAAGTTGGTGTTGAGAGGTTTGTGGCAAGATAGGCACACTAATACACTGTTGTGAGATTTGTGAATTGATCCAGCCAATCTGTAAAACATTAGAACTATGTTAATAAAGTGACTGAAATATCTAGATACTCTGAGATATTCTGCTACTAGAGATATTAACAAAGGAAGTCAAAGATAGAGCGATAGGTCTCATATGCACCAAAATATCCACTGCAGCTTTTTTTTTTTTTTTTTTGGTGAGGCAATTGGGGTTAAGTGACTTGCCCAGGGTCACACAGCTAGTAAGTGTTAAGTGTCTGAGGCTGGATTTGAACTCAGGTACTCCTGAATCCAGGGCCAGTGCTCTATCCACTGCACCACCTAGCTGCCCAGCATTTTTTTCTGGTATCAAAGAACTAGGAGGAAAAGTAGAACCTAATTGTTTAGAGGATAGCTAAACAAATTGTGGTACATAAATGTAATGGAATATTTGTGTATCCTAATCAATATCAAGTATATAAGGATTTGGAGGACTATAGGAAGGCTTATGTAAATATCAGTAAAGTAATCTAAAACATATTCAGGACCACAGTGTACACAGCATTTACAGCAATATCAATGGAAAGAATAAATAATTGAATTTTTATGATTTTGAATAACAATGCTTAGGCTTTAAGAAGACTTGAAAATGAAATTCTTTCCCTCCAATTATGAAAGTGAGGAGTTAATTAACTAATGAATGTTGGATATAATTGATATGTTTGTTAGTTTTGTCGAACTCCTTTTTTAATCATTTCTTAATCTTTGTTACAAGGAATGTGTTGCAAGGTTTGTGTTCAGAAGTGATATATTTGTAAATAGATGTGATGGGAAAACAAAAGCTATACTTAAGCCTACTCATTCTAACTGACATTTAGAGGACTGCCAAGGAAACCTACCTGCTCTTCTCTACAATAAACTTGCATGTAATTGAAAACTGTTTCAATGTTTTTCCTTAATCTATACATGTTAAGTATAAGCACATCTTTGTAGCGATGGTTTCACAGCCCTTTCTAATCCAGTTTCCCCATCCTGGATATACCAAATATTTTCTTCTCCTAGCATATGGTTTTTAAAAATTCAGTTTCATAGGACTATTATTTCCTGTAATCTAGACACTAGATTCTTCTCACTATTAAACAATTCATTTTATGATTCTTGTCAACTAAGACATTCCCAACCCTCTTTCCCATGCCATCCCTCACTCCTGATCTTTTTACACATAAAATGTTATAAATCCAATTCTCTCATACAATTGCAGTTGTTAATGATTTACTTCATTATTCTTTGTCTTTAAATCCCAAAGTCCTAGGTCCTTTGGGCCTCCTTTGCAGAGATTGACCATGTTGCACCCTCATTGGGATTTAGGGGGTAAAAGGGGGTGTGGATGTGTCAGTGGGTATGTAATTCAACATAAGCTCCCAGAGAGGAGGAGTTATTTTATTTTTTCCATTAGTATTCCTGGTGCTTAGCATGCTATTTGGCACATAGTAAGTGTTTTAAAAAATGCTTTTTAACTGATTCATTCATTTGAACTTTACTTGTCTAATCTTATGTCTGGCTATCAATTCATTCACAGGTTAAAAGTTGAGGAGCTGGTGATGGAACGAGGTCAGTTGCAAGAAGAGAAGAAAAATCTTGAGATGCAGCTTGAGAAACTGACCCTCCAGGTGAGAGGCCTCCCAGTCCTAATCAGGCTTGAAATTTGTCCTTGTTGTTTTTGCATCCTTCCATACTCACTGCTCTTTTCTTTTTCTTCCCATGTTTAAACATCCATGGTCCTGAGACCCATTCCATAGACTGCATTGAGGCTTCTTTTCCATCCCAGGAAATATCCCACTGAGGCCTTTCTGCAAATACCTCTTGTCCTCTGCACTCCTGTTCTAGTTTGGTGTGTCATGAGGCCAGTGGTTTAAATTATGTATGAGGGGTAATTTGCCAGAACTTCCCCTGAGTGAGAGCCAGGCAGGAAGATGCTTCTCTATCTCTAAAACAAACTTGCATTGTGGATGCTACAGTTTTCTCTTCCTTTTCTCCCTTAAAGGATTTTTCTTTTTTATCTCCCTCCCGCTAATGGCCAAAGAGATTGCTCTATAGTTAGTGACACTGTATGCCTGGAAGCTCCTTTTACAACTGAAAACTCTGGGTAGAAATTAATTAGCCGATGTTTTGTGTGTGGTCTTTGGTTTGTTTTTAATCAAACATTCCTTCTGTTGGCACTGTTCAAAATGGAGAACTCAGACTCACTAGCTATTTGCATTGTTTTCATTTTTCTTTCTTTTTCATTTCCCTTTTTGCGTGAATTATTTCATGGCAGAAAACCTGCAGGTTTGAAATTACCCAGATTTCAGACAGGCCATTGATTTTTATCTTGACACCTATTAGAGGCAAATCAAATCTCTTTTTTATTACCAATTCTTAGAGATGGGAAAAGTGACAACTTTGATAAAGCAGGAGGCTGAGAGCTGCTGAACACGTCAGCTGTGCCATGTTTAGCACAAGGGCCTGTCATCCGGCTCTCCTTTAATTGGGCTGCAGTCATCAGAAGCTTGGGGCTTGGGGAGGAGATTTGCCGGCCTCTAACACATACCATTTACAAATGGTAACTGTTTAATGCCCATCTGCAGGACCGTAGCCAAATCCCCACTGGAATCATTGTGTGGTAGTTTCTGAATCATTCCCAGAGGGATGCTAAAGGGAAGGCCACACCCACACAGTATTCAGTTCTATTTACCACTCTTCCAAGACTTCTTCCTTGGGTATAGGTCTTTATTAAATGTATTCCCTATCTACAAATACAAGATGGAAGACACGTCATGTTCCTGAGGTCTGTTTCTGCCAGGACTCTCTAAAGAGTCTTCTATTCTGGTTTTAGTATTCATCTCTTCTACAGAGGATAGGTTAGCCTTTCTTTGGTGTTGGGAATTCCTTTGTTATGGACTAAATAGTCCCAATGCTGTAAAATGTTGAATCTTCCCTATAAACCAGGTGAAGTGACATCAGAAACAACATTCAAACCTCAGAATTTAGCATTCCTGCATAAGAGGGGGCAGCTAGGTGGCAAAGTGGATAGAGCACTGGTCCTGGATCCAGGAAGACCTGTGTTCAAATTTGACCTCAGACACTTGACACTTACTAGCTATGTGACCCTGGGCAAGTCACTTAACCTTCATTGCCCCTGCCCCCCCCCCCCCCTCCAAGAGTAACATCAGTTCCTATATTAAATTATAAACTATTAAAATCTTAATGTAGGGTCTAACTTCTAGATATTGCCGTACTTAATTCATTTGGAGAGATTCCTACTTAATACAGCCTATGACCTGTTTCCAAATCATTAGGAGCCTCTTAAGATGAGACCAGGAAAATCATAGTTTGAGTAATTATCAAAGTGCTTTGATGTTGTTAGTGATGAAGACAGAGTTATAATCATGATGACAGCAATCAACCTTTGAACTCCCAAGGCATGAAGCCTTCTGTACTTTGGGATTTAGTTTAATATGGGGGTAAGAAAACTGAATTTGGAATCAGAAGATCTGAGTTCAGATACTTCTTCTGCTGCTTGATATTTGTGTGGACTTGAACAAGTCACCTCCCCTCTCTAGGCCTTAGTTTCTTCATTTGTTTAATGAATGACTTGGACTAGATTCCTTTCCACTTCTCAGTCCTGATTCAATGACCTGGGCCTTATTCAGAGTATATAAAATATAGACATTATTGTCTTTATGGTGCTAATACTCTAATGTAGGAAGTTAGGGTATGCACACACTATCAGAGACACAATATATTGGAGACATATCCCTAGATAAGTAGATTTTCCTTCCCACATATTCCTGGAGCACTTTGTCTGGCTATCTCCTTTGCCCCCATCAAACCCTCCTATATATTATACTCTTCTGTGTCCATGTAACACACCATGACCCTCACTTCTATACTCAGTAAAATAGGAGCCACTTGAGGGTAGCAACCATTTTGGTATCTCCAATGCCATCACCATAACAGAGAGTTAACAAAATTTTTAAATTAAATTATAGTCAGATATCCACTGCATGCATTAAACTGTTTGTATAGAAAAAGTATAAATCAGCACAGCTGTAAAGATCCTGTGTTAGAGAAGCAGCATAGGATTGTGAAGTAGGCACTAGAGGTGAAGTCAAACCTGAGCTCAGGGCCTGATGCTACCAATGATTACCTATTGAAACCTTTGACAAATTATTTAATCTACATAAATTTCAGTTTCTTCATCTGTAAAATGGGAAAAATAAGACTTGGATTTTCTTCCTTAAAAGGTTATGGGGGGGCAGCTAGATGGCACAGTGGATAAAGCACCGGCCCTGGATTCAGGAGTACCTGAGTTCAAATCCGGCCTCAGACACTTGACACTTACTAGCTGTGTGACCCTGGGCAAGTCACTTAACCCCAACTGCCTCACCAAAAAAAAAGAAAAAAAAAGAAAGAAAAGGTAATGGGGGGGGATGGCAGCAGCTAGGTGGTGCAGTGGATAAAGCACCGGCCCTGGATTCAGGAGTACCTGAGTTCAAATCCTGCCTCAGAGACTTGACACTTACTAGCTGTGTGACCCTGGGCAAGTCACTTAACCCCCATTGCCCTGCAAACAAACAAAAAACAAACAAACAAAAGGTTATCAGGGTCAGTAAAATAAGATATATTGCCTATTTCAACCAAGTATGATATAAATGTGAATTCTCGTCATCAGCTTCATCGTCTATAAATAAATGTTAGTACCTGTGCTATGGGCTTGTTCTGGGGAATCAAATGAAATCATGGTTATGAAGGCACTTTATAAATGTAAAGTGCTACATAAAAACAAGGTTCTTTTAGAAAGTTTTATTTTAATGTCAGTAGCACTTATTAGAGAGAAAACATGGTGAAGGTGTCAGAAAGACCTGGGTTTGAGTCCTGCCTCTCTATCCGCTGGCCTTGTTTCCCTAACTCCCTAAGAACAGAAATTGTAGATGACTTGCTGATCTACTTTAGTTGAGGAAGTTTCATTAAATAGAAGTCCAAACTAGGGGAAAAAATGGCCATTTGTTACACATGTCCTTGTTCACAGAACTGTGCTGGACAAAGAGGAAATCTGGATTCAGAGGTTCCTGCCTCTCTCATTTAGTAATTGAGGCTCTCTGAGCCTCAACTCCCATCAGTTAATTGAGGAAAATATACATCATCCCCATGGGCAGCCACAGAACAGGGAGCAGCAACCTTATTTTCTCTAGTGTTAATATCAGGACTAAATTGTGCTTGTGGACACTATTGAAAGTCCTGAGGCACTGGAAAAGGGGGGGAAAAAGCATGCATATGGGGCAGGAAATGAGGGAAGTGAGAAGGGAAAGAAAGTGACAGGGTAGGGACAAGTGTTTATAGAATGCCTCCAGCAAGAGTTAATATCTGGGTTCCTGGGAGCAGCTAGGTAGTACAGTGGATAAAGCACCAGCCTTGGATTCAGGAGGACCTGAGTTCAAATCCTGCCTCTGACACTTGCCACTTACTGGCTGTGTGATCCCTGGGCAAGTCACTTAACCCTCATTGCCCCTCTCCCCCATTTAAAAAAAATCTGGGTTCCTCCCCCAATATGAATTGGTTTTGCAAACTATACTTTTTTATTTTTAATTTTTTTTCCACAAGGGAGGATTTTTGTTTTGTAGGGAAGTAGTATGTGGGGAAAGAGTAGGTTTGTAATGATAGTGATACCAAAAAAAGAAAAAGAAAAGAGCATCAATGAAACATTAAAAATACACAGAAGAATATAGAAGGAGGCAGAAAAGCAGGACTATATTCATAGTCATGTGAAATTCAATATACACGTTTAAAAAAGCTATCCTAGAGATTCACATTTTCATATACAGTCCTTTTCCTGCTCTTTTTGTATATCAAACTGTTCGTGTTTATTAAGTTCAAAGAAAATATTTAAATGATCAAATAATTAAGCATTCTCAAAAAAGAGAGAGACTATGGTGAGCTTCACCATGATTAGAGCTAGCTGATGCTATCGAGAAGCTTCCTATGTAGCTATGAGCTGGCCTTAATGTCTTTTCTATTACTCTCATTCTATAGAATGACTCAGTGCCGCCATCTACTTTATTCTTTTTTTTTTTAGTGAGGCAATTGGGGTTAAGTGACTTGCCCAGAGTCACACAGCTAGTAAGTGTTAAGTGTCTGAGGCTGGATTTGAACTCAGGTACTCCTGACTCCAGGGCCGGTGCTCTATCCACTGTGCCACCTAGCTTCCCCCATCTACTTTATTCTTATGGGAAAAGAGAGAGGATGTCCTAGCACCTCTGTATTCACTTGGCTATCATTAGAGTCAGATATAAAGGCACAGTGTCTTTCTGTATGGAACATAAGGAATGAGGGCAGACCTTTGAAGAGGCATTCCAGGATTTGTTGTATTCCTAGGCACAATGCCTAGGCCTGCAATGATCAGTAGAGAGTGGTCTATCATAAGTTCATAACACAGTGTTAGGGACCTGATAGGGGCTCAAGGGTACAGATTGTGAATAGGACGATTCTCAAATTGTCATCCTTTTTGAAAATTTGGAGTTCTTTATAATCCAGTCCCATGCTTGCACTTACCAAAGCATAGATGAATACTAGTGAAAAATGTTTACTCCTACAGTTCCATATATCTTATCTATATATTGTGTTTTCAACATGGCAGGCTTTTCCATTAAGCTCCCACAGAACTTTATTCATTTTGAAACAAAAGTAAAGGAAGAAGCTTCTTTGAATAAACTTTTCCTTTCATTGGACTTCAATTTAATGGAAAAAAAAATGGCCAACTAGTTGAAGTGAAAAATTAGCAGCTTGAGGTAACAAGTATATTACCACTTAATTTGTTAAAAAAAATTGCTAGAGAGGCTAGCTAGCTTATTATTTTAAATCTGGTTTGACCCTTTTTCCCTTGAACGGGGATAGAATTAAACCTGTTATTTCATTGGATGTTTGGTGAGGAACTACCAGTGAGAAAACTCATCTGTCAACGCAGATCAGCAGCTCATCTCCAACTTAGAGATTCTAAGACAGGTATTATGTGTTAGAGACAGGATTGGGACATATGTCCTCCTGATTCCAAGGCTCTCTCTGCTATGCAATACTTGCCTTTCAAAGATTTGGCATTATTTGTCATTTTCTAAAACAGTCAGTGAGGTTTAAATGCATTGGGTTCTTCAAATGAACAGTGAATTGTCTTCATTTCTTCCTAAATTATCTAGTTATAACATGATATTTCTAAATTTTCAGAATAGTTTGCCAACACTTTGACTTTTTCAACGTATCTGGCCCCCAAAAGATATATAAGAAAGTATCCCCCTCCTCTCTTTTGCAGAGGTCTATAAGTTTGGAACATTTTCAAGTTTTTTTCAGTGTGTGGATAAGTTTTGCTGATTATCTTTTTTCTTCTTTTTTTTTCTTAAAAATTTCTATGAAATGGCTCTGTGGGAGGGGAAGGATACAGAGGGCAATTTAGACAATATGATAACAAAGGATATCAGTTAAGTTTCATTTTTAAAAGTCAGTGCATCATAGCTATACAGAGTAGCCAGAGAGGAGATCTTTTTAGGCGAATGATAAAGGATGTTTCCCCAGGAAACCTCTGTTAAAATTTAGGGTACACGCTGTTCTTGCACGCACGTGGGCCCTGGAGAAAGTACTTAAGGTACAACATCAGGGAGGCACACATGTAAAGAACCTCCCAATTTGTGCCCTGGAAAGTCCCTTTTTCCCCTTTATGGTCCTCATAAAGTTCCCTTTAGATTCTGCTTTGATTTGGGCTGCAAATGTCAGTGCTTTTGGAACCTACTGCTGTCCATTTTCTCTTTAAGAGTCATGGTCTTGCAGGGAGGATTCTGGGAAGATGGGAGCAGGCTCTCCAAATTTCCTCCACAAACAAAACAGAATATAACCTCCAGGTGAATAGAGAGCAGCAAAAATGAGAGGCCCTCCTATGGCAGAGGTTTGGCCTGACTGAAGTGCACACACCTCCAAGCTTAACTCCTCGGAATTCACAAAAGCAAGGAGCCCTCGGGGCAGCTAGTTTGGGAAGGCTTCTCAGGAACTTTCACCCCTTAGGCGGCGTGGGGGTGGGTAGGCTAAAATGGGGAAGATTGAAGGATGCTTTTCTGTCTCAGGACACCAGGCCCATCTGTGCTGACTATCTCAGGTCCCCCGGCTATACCTGTGGGCAAGGAAGAGCTAGTGTATGCCCAATGGCTGTGGTAACAGAGGGGCGGGGACCCTGCTGGCTGTGTGCACTTGCACGAGAGTGGAAGCCCTGGTTTTGGTTCCAAGGCAAAGGGAAGAACTGAAGGTCACAGCTGTCAGAGGGACAGCAGAGAACAAGAGCATTTGCCTTTGTGGGACAGTGTGGCTGGGGACCCTAGCCTTAGTGAAGGAACGGAGAGGACCTCAGAAAACTAACAGTAAGAAGGATCTGAGACCTGGGTCACCATTACCCATACCCTGGGACTAAAACCTGATGCTGCTAAAAAGTAAAACAAAACAAAATAAAAATGAGTAAGCAAAGGAGAGAGAACCCAACTATGGACAGTTGTATGGGGATAGAAAAGATCTGGGTTCATATTGAGAGGAAGATACTGAAATTTTAAAAGCTACTCCTACCCCCAAGAGAAACATCAAATGGTCACAATCCCAAGAAAGTTCTTGGAAGAACTTAAAAATGATTTCCAAAATCAAATAAGAGAGATTAAGGAAAAATTAGGGGAAAAAAACAAGAGCAATCCAAGAAAATTATGAAAAGAGAGTCAATGAATTAGAAAAAGAGATCCTGGAACTTAAGGGGGGAAAAATAAATCCTTACAAACTTGAATTGGGCAAGGGGGAGTGAATGATTTTATAAGACCAAGAAATAATAAAACAAAATCAAAAGAATGAAAAATAGAGAATGTAAAACATCTCATCAGAAAAAGAACTGATCTGAAGAACAGATCATAGAGAGAGAATATAAGTTGTTGGACTTCCTTGAAAGTTACCATCAATAAGAGAATCTTGGTGGAATAAAGAGCAAAAGAGTTGAGGTTGTGACCAAAAATAACTTAGCCAGAAAAGTTGAGTGTAATCCTGAATGGGAAAAAAAAAAGTGGACATTTAACAAACTGAAAGAATTTCAGGTATTTGTGACAAAAAGACCAGAACTTAATGGAAAATTTGACATGTAAGATCCAGGCAAAATATATGATAAACATAAAAGGACTCAATAAAGTCAAGCTGTTTACTTCTTAATATGTAAAAATATTATTAGTATTCTGAAGACTGTCATTTCTTCAGGAGTTTGAAAGAAAAGTTGAGGCTGAGTATGTTGGGGTGGTTCTAGAAAAATTGGGTTGAAAATGGTAAGAAGGTGTAATTATCTCATACAAATGAGGCATTAAAGGAAGAACTAAAACAGAGGAAGCAGCTGGGGATGAGGTCTGGTGGTGCTGAAATCTTACTCTCATCTGATTGGTTAAAGAGGGAACAACATAGGGGCAGCTAGATGGTGCAGTGGATAAAGCACCGGCCCTGGATTCAGGAGGACCTGAGTTCAAATGCGGCCTCAGACACTTGACACTTAATAGCTGTGTGACCCTGGGCAAGTCACTTAACCCTCATTGCCCTCAAAAAAAAGAAAGGAAAAAAAAGAGAGAACAACATATATGTCTAGAAGGGCATAAAAGTCTTCTAGATTTATAAAGAAATAAGAGGAGAGGACTTTTAGATGGGTATATAGATTGAGATCTAGGAGGTGGGGGGAGAGGGGAGAGGATAAGGGAAGGGACTCCTAGGTGGGTAGAGTAAAGGAAGAGGAAAGGGATATATGGATTAAGGAGGTCATGGTTAGAAGTAAACTAGAGGAGGGATAGGGTAAGAAGGTGAGGACAATAGTAAGGAAAAATAGGATGTAGGGACATCCATTCATAGTAATTATTACTTTGAATATGAATGGGATGTACTCACTCATAAAATGGAAATGGGTAGCAGGATGGGTTAAAAATAAGAATCCATGGGGGCAGCTAGGTGGTGCAGTGGATAGAGCACCAGCCCTGGATTCAGGAGGACCCGAGTTCAAATCCAGCCTCAGACACTTAACAATTACTAGCTGTGTGACCCTAGGCAAGTCACTTAACCCCAATTGCCTCACCCCCTCAAAAAAGTCTTTAAAAATCAGAATCCAACAATATATTGTTTATAAGAACCACATTTTAAAATGAGAGCTACAAACTGTTAAAATAAAGGGTTCATGCTTTAGCTGCTACAGCTAAAAAAGGTAGCGGTAATCTTGCTCTCAAAGCTAAAATAGATTTGATTAAAAGAGATAAACAAGGAAACTACATTATGATAAAAGCTAACAGACAAAAAAGCAACATCAATGCTAAACCCACATGCACCAAATATTACAGCATTTAATTCTTTAAAAGAAAAGTTAAATGAATTAAAGGTGGAAATAGACAGTAGTACTATAATAATGGGGGGCTTTAATCTTACCTTCTCAGAACTAGATAAATCTAACCAAAAAATAAAAAAGGAAGTCAAGAAAGTAAATAGAATTGTGGATAAGCTAGATTTGATAGATATGTAGAGGGAATTGAATGGGAATAGAAAGGAATATACCCTTTTTCTCATAGGTTCATGATACTTTTATAAAGATTGATCATATATTAGGTCATAAAAATTTTATAGTTGAAAGCAGAAATGTTAAATGTACCCTTTTCAGATCACTGTGCAATTAAAATTGTATTTAACAAGGGACCATGGAAACATAGAATAAAAACTAATTGGAGACTAAACTTCCTAATCTTAAAAAATGAGTGGATTCAAGAACAATTCATAGAAACCATCAATAATTTCCTTAAAGAGAATGACAATAATGATATAACAAATCAAAACCTATGGAATACAGCAAAAGCAGTAATCAGATGAAAATCTATATCTCTAAAGGCTTACATCAAAACAAATAGCAAAGGAGCAGACCAATGAACTGGCTATGCAATTTAAAAAACTAGAAAAGAACAAACAAAATCCCCAATTAAATACCAAATTAGAAATCCTAAAAACTATGGCTAGATTAATAAAATTTAGTGTAAGAAAACCATTGAATTAATAAATAAAATTAGGAGTTGGTTTTATGAAAACACCAATAAAATAGATAAACTGTTGGTTATCATGATTTTTTAAAAGTGAGAAGAAAACCAAATCACTACTATTAAAAATGAAAAAGGTGAATATATCACTAACAAAGTTGAAATCAAAGCAATAAGGCGTTATCTTTCCCAATTATATGCCAATAAATTTAACAAGTAAAATGGAAGAATATTTTTAAAAATATAAATTGCCTAGATTAGCAGAAAAGGAAATAGAATATCTCAATAGGCCTATTTCAGAAAAAAGAAATTGAACAGACCATAAAATGAGCTTCCTAGGAAAAAAGCACCAGAACTAGATGGATTTACAAGTGAATTCCATCAAACATTTAAACACCAGCTACTTCCCATATTAAATAAATTATTTGGAATAATTGGCAAAGAAGGGGTCTTACCAAACTCCTTTTATGAAACAAACATGGTATTCCTACCTAAACTAGGAAGAGTAAAACAGAGAAAGGAAATTATAGATCAATTTCACTAATTAATATGGGTGAAAAATTCTAGCTAGGAAATGACAACAGTACAATAGAAAGATTGTATATTGTGACTAAGTGGTCCCAAAAGGGGGCAGCTAGGTGGTGCAGTGGATAAAGCACCAGCCCTGGATTCAGGAGTCCCTGAGTTCAAATCTGGCCTCAGACACTTGACACTTACTAGCTGTGTGACCCTAGGCAAGTCACTTAACCCCCATTGCCCCAAGTAGCAGGATATAAAGTAAACCCGCATAAATCATCAGCATTCCTATATATCACCAACAAAACCCTGCAAGAGATAGTAAGAGATAACCCATTTAAAAACACTCTAGGGGGGGCAGCTAGGTGGCGCAGTGGATAGAGCACCGGCCCTGGAGTCAGGAGTACCTGAGTTCAAATCCGGCCTCGGACACTTAACACTTACTGGCTGTGTGACCCTGGGCAAGTCACTTAACCCCAATTGCCTCACTTTAAAAAAAAAAAGTTTAAAAACACTCTAGACAGCATAGTATACCTGGTAAAACAAACCCAGAAACTATATGAAAAAAATTATTAAAAACTTTTTATACAAATAAAATAAAATTTAAATAATTGAAAAAATATTAATTGTTCATGGGTAGGCAGGGCCAATATAATAAAAGTGAGAATTTTACCTAAATTAATCTATATACTCAATGTCATTACAGTTAAATTAACAAAAAAAATCATTTTACTGAGTTAGAAAGAATAATAAAATTCATTTTCAAGAATAAAAGGTCAAGAATATCAAAGAAACTAATGAAAAATGTAAAGGAAGGGGGTTTAGCAGTACTAGATCTTAAACTATATTATAAGGCATTAATTATCAAAACCATCTGGTACTAGCTAAGAAATAGGAAGTTAGGTCAGTGGAACAGCATAGACATATAATTTATAGCACCAAACGACTATAGTAACCATGTGTGTGAGACAAGTGTAAAGACTTAAGTCTTGGGGTATTAGAATTCATTATTTAGTAAAAAATTGTTGGAAAAAACTGGAAAGCAGTCTGGCAGAAATTGGGCCTAAACTGGTATCTTACACCATTTACCAAGATAAGGTCAAAATGGATACATGACCTAGATATAAAAGGCGATATATTACAAGAAATTTGAACAACGTGGAACATATTACTTATCAGACTTACGAATAGGTAAACAATTTGTGAATAAATAAGGGATAGAGAGTGTTGTTAAGTTCTAAATATAATCTCAATTACATTAAATTTAAAAGGTTTTGTACAAATAAAACCAATGTCGCAAAGATCAGAAGGAAAGCAGAAAATTGGGAGGCGGGGTAGATTTTACAGACAATTTCTCAGATAAAGGTCACATATCTCAAATATGTAAAGAACTATGTCAAATCTATAAGAATACACGTCATTCCTTACTTGATAAATGCTCAATGGATATGAACAGGGGGTTTTCTGATGAAGAAATCAGAACAGTTTGTAGTCATTTGAAAAAATGCTCAAAATCATTTTTATTAGACAATTGCAAATTAAAACAACCTTGAGACACCATTTTACATTTATCAGATTGGCTAAAATGATAGAAAGGGAAAGTGACAAATGTTGGCGAAGATGTGGAAAAATTGGAATACTCATTCACTGATACCCTTTGACCCAGCAATACCACTATCAGGTCTATTTCACAAGATATTAGGGAAAAAGAAAAAGAACCTTTATGTTCTAAAATATTTATAGCAGCCCTCTCTGTGGTGGCAAAGAATTGGAAATTGAAGGGATGCCTGTCAATTGGGGAATGGCTAAACAAGTTGTGATATATGATTGTGATGGAGAACTACTGTCCTGTAAGAAACAATGAACTCAGTGATTTTAGGAAAACACGGAAAGACATGCATGAAATAATGAAGAGTGAAATGAGCAGAAGAGAATGGTGTATACATAAATAGCAAAACAGTTGTTTTAAGAACAACTGTGAGTGACTAAGTCATTTTGACTACCATAAATACCCAAATTAACTACAAAGGATGCTACCTGCATCCAGAGAATGAACTGATAAGTTAGAAGTGTACATAGTATGGTTTACATATATATGTATATGTATGTATATGTATACACACATACTATTTATTTCTAATAGTAGCCTCCTCTAGGGCAGGGGTGGGGGAGGAAACAAACAATTGAGGAGAAAAAAAAGTTACACAATAACTTTATTATATATTTAAAAGGAAAAGCAAATTGTACATAGTAGATTTGCAATTTCATGTGCAATCTTTTTTTTTTCTTTTCCCATTCTACTTTGTTTTGGAAATGCTTGTTTTATTTCCTAAGTTTAGAATAACAACAAAAAAAAAGTCACGCTCTCTGAAGCCACTGCCATCCTTGGGTGACTATCTTTCCACATCTGTCTGCAGGCACTTCCTCTGTCCTCGGTCACTACTGCTCCGATGGCCACTGTGACTGCCTCTGGTGGACTCTACTACTGACTGCTGTTGCTGTGGACCTCTGATGGGGCCTCTGGACATCCCAAGTTCATGCCTAGGCATTCCCTTCTTGGAATACTCATTCAGCTAAAATCATGAAATAATAAATCAAAAGAAATAAAGGTGTCATGTGCTCATGATGGCCAGGTGGGAGAATACATTTGGCTTTTTCTTCCCACCCTATAACTCAAAGAAGTCCTGCCTTACCTGTTGCCAGAAAGGACAAGAACTGAGAGGTGGGCAAGGTTGCACCTTTTGTATTCATACTCAGTTCCTACTCAACATCTAAGTCATCAGTTCTTTCAGCTAGATCTTTTAATTATCACACAGTTAATATGAAAGGCTAGAAATGTGGTCAACAGTCTATATGCAGGATTGGTATCCAATGGGAATATTTGAGCATGCTCTGTATAACCCACCAGTAAGGGCAAATCTAATCACCCTCCCTCTGTTAACAGGAAAGGCATGAGTGGTGTGAAGGGACTAAGAAGAAATGCTGGCTTTTCTGAATGGTCCTGTCCACTACTCTTTCTCTGCTGTTATAGTTCAAGTCCCAGTTCTCCCAATAAGATTGGTTTTTGGAATATTAATGAACCATCAATAAAAAAAGAAATGTAATCAGTTATCTTTTCAAATGTTTAAACTTTTAAGAAGTGTGTGGTAGAAAGGAGATCAGGAGAATTTCAACACTAATGAAAAGAGCAGAAATCACCCTTTGAATGGGTAAGATTTCAGACTTCCTTGAAAACATCATTTAAATCAGCATGACTCACCCATTTATATGGATGGTGGATATATGTACTATATGTTCAGATGGAACAAATCCTTGGCTTTCTTTGTGTAAAGTTCCCCCAAACCCACTTGTTCCCTGCCCCTAGTGGCAGAGACTTGTCTCTTCTTTAGTTCAGAACCCAGGAATGTTCTTTACCAAGATTGACTCATGAGAGATTATCATAATTTAGCAGCATGGCATAATGGAAGGAGCACTGCATTAAGAAGCTGGAGCCCTGGATTCTACCCCTCCACCAGTACACATAAACATACTTTACAAATTGTGTAAATTGTACCTGCCAATCATTTAATAAATGTTTGTTGCATTGTATTGGCCTTGGGCTAATCTGTGATTTTCTGTGTATCTCAGTTGCTTCAGTTGTAAAAGAAGATAACAAATTAACTACCTATTAAGAGTCTTAAGGTAGTTTCCATTTTTCTTTTCTTTTTTTTTTTTTTTTTGGTAAATGGTATTTTCCCCCAATTATGTATAAAGATAGTTTTTTTTTGGCAGGGCAATGTGGGTTAAGTGACAAAGATAATTTTTAACATTCATTTTAAATAAGATTTTAGTTTCAATTTTTTTTCTCCCTCCCTCCTATGTCTCCCCTCCCCAGGTGAGCAAGCAATACATGTTATACATGTGCAATCATGTAAACACATTACTCATGTTGTGAAGGAAGAAACAACAAAAGGGAAAAACCACACAAAAACCCAGTGAAAATGATATGCTTTGATCTGTATTCAGACGCCATAGTTCTTTCCCTGGAGGTGGATAGCACTTTCCATCATGAGTCTTGGGAGTCATCTATCACTGTATTGCTGAGAAGAGCTAAGTCTATCACAGTCATCATCACACAATGTTGCTATTACTGTGCACAGTGTTATCCTGGTTCTGCTCACTTCACTCAGCATCAGTCTATTTGAGTCTTTCCAGGTTTTTCCTGAAATCCGCCTGCTCAACATTTCTTATAGCACAATAGTGTTTCACTCCATTCATACACCACAACTTGTTTGGCTATTCTTCAAGTGATAGGCATCCCCTCAATTTCCAGTTCTTTGCCACCACAAAAAGAGCTGTTATAAATAAAAAATAAGTGTTATATCCTCCCTTTTCTATGATCTCTTTGGAATAGTGGTATTGCTGGGTCAAAGGGTATGCACAGTTTATTGCCCTTTGGGCATATTTCCAAATTGGGTAGCTTCCATTTCTAAAAGCCTAGGTACTATTATAATCCTAAAGGGATCGAGGAGGAGTTTGAAGAATAGGGATATGAAGCCAAATATTGTTATATGAGAGTAGAGATTAATAAGAAAAGCAAAACATTTCAAAACTTGATTAAATAAAAATGAGGTTAATAGAATAACAATGTAGAGAAAACCCTATAATCTCTTTTGGCAGGTACTTCTAGACCATCTAATCAAACTAATATCTGGTAGACCAATAATTTTCAAATTATCTCTCCTGAACCTATTTTCCAGGTCAGCAGTTTTTCCAAGAAGATATTTCACACTGCCCTCTATTTTTTTATTCATTTGGACTTTCTTTATTGTGTCTTGATTTCTCATAAAGTCACTGGCTTCCATTTGTTCAATCCTAATTCTTAGGCAATTATTTTTGTCAGAGAGCTTTTGTACCTCCTTTTCCATTTGGCCAATTTGGCTTTTCAAGCTGTTGACTTTTTTCTCATGTCTTTCCTGCATCACCCTCATTTCTCTTTCCATTTTTTCCTCTACCTCTCTAACTTTATCTTCAAAGTCCTTTTTGAGTTTTTCTATGGCCTGAGACCAATTCGTATTTTTCTTGGAAGCTTTAGATATAGGGGCCCTGATGTTGACATCTTCCTCTGAGGATGCACCTTGATCTTCCTTATCACTAAAGAAACTTTCTATGGTCCTCACCTTTCTCTGTTGGCTCATATTGCCTTTCTTTTACTTGACTTTTAGCTCCTTAAAGCGGGGTACTGTTTCCAGGCTGCAGTATCCCAAGCTTAAAAAGTCTCAGGTGGTATGATTTAAGGAGGAGCAGGTTCTTCACTCGCCTGGCCTGTTTCCTGGTCTGTAGATGACTCCAGACCAACTTGCTAATCAACCATCTTGGTGTGTTGTGGTTGTCAGCTCCGACGAGCCTGTACCCCTCCCCAACCTGGGCCATTGCTTCTCAAGCCTACCTCCTGGTTCCCAGCAGGGGTGAAAAACCCAAGTTCTGCCTCAGCACCAGCATAGACCCCTGTAATCTCCCTTTTGCCAAGGGCTCAGCCCTCTCACCAGACTGTGATCTTAGTTCCAGATGACACTGGTGCTTCAGCTGATTCAGAGGCTCTGGGGGTCTCTTTCTCTGGTGAGGCCTTCCTGGGACTGGATCTGTGCCAGGGTGACTGTGGGGTTGGGCTCCACTCTTGTCTCAGCACAGCAGTTCCCTCCTTCTGACCTTCCAAGCTGTCCTTGGTTAGAAGATGATCTCAGCACATTCTTCTGTGGGTTTTGCTGCTCCAGGAATTGTCCTGTGGCGTTATTCAGATGCTTTTTGGAGTGATCGTGTCATGAGTTCAAGAGCTCACCGCCTTTCCTCCACCATCTTGGCTCCGCCCAGAAGTCTCTCATCAAACCAGTATCTGAAATAGTTCTTTACTTTTCAACATTACCAACAATTAAAGTATCCAGCCTTTGAGGATGTATAGGGATGGAAAACTAGTTACCTCTCTAAGCATCCCATTCCTTTTTGAATAGTCCTGATTATTAGGGAGTTGTCCTTATTTACAGTTATAGCCTTCCTTCCTCAGAGACTTTTATCCATTGTTCAAGTTCTGCCTCAGGCTGAGCAAAATATGCGTCATCCCTTTTTCTATAGAATGGTTTCAAATACTTGTTCTTGAAACAAGCCTTCATGTTTTCCCCAGATCTTTTCTCCTACCAATTTAACACCCCACATTTCTTGAACCAGTTCTTGATAGGCTTGGTTTTGAAACCCTTCACCGTACTCTTTGGGCAAGAATGTTTTTCAAGGATAGGATTGAACTGTATAGGAGTATAATCAGTCTAGGGTCCTTGGCTTAACAATCTTTTATTCAGAGATAGTAGTACTGGGCTTGCAAGTAGGTGGTATACTCAAAAGAGCCCCACCCTTATGTATATATGTTTGTTTAACTGAATCGAATTAATGGTTAATTAAAGCCTCTCCTTGTGGTTGACATGCTTGGATATATGTCTGGTCTAATTTGTTGGGGGTTGTGCAATCAAAATATTGAAATTGTGTACTTCCTCTATTCCCTCCCCATTCACTCCTGTTCTTAATGCACAGCCTATAGTCTCCTAGTTAAGTCCCAACAGGCCCAGAGTGTTGCCAGTAATAGATCATTCCACTTCTGAGGAGAATGATGGTAGTGGGCAGGTCAGGGTAGGTTGTGGAAGTTTAAGGCTTTTGATTGGCTAGAGAAGCTGTGCTGGTTCAACACCCCTTTTGGATTATTCCTGTGATTTATATTTCTTGAATTTGATCTTTTTTTAGGGGGGAGTCATTGAGGGTTAAGTGTCTTGCCCAGGGTCACACAGCTAGTGTCGTGTCTAAGGCTGGATTTGAACTCAGGTCCTCCTGAATCCAGGGCTGGTGCTTTATTCACTGCACCACCTAGTTGCCCCTTTGAATCTGATATTAACACATGAAGCCCAGGAGCTATTGATGCTGCTTCAAGATGCCTACTGCACAGCTAAATTTTTTCCTCTCCTTGTTCAGAGGATAGCTTTTTTTTTTTTTTAATGTCTCAGGGCTGTTTCTACATCCTGCACCCCTTCTCTTTCCCTTCTAGAAATCTTCCATTTCCCCCCTCCTCCCCCTAATCCCCCAATAACCACCTTCCTTCATATCCTTTTTGCCTTGACGGTTGATACCAAGTTGCAGGCTGCATTGATTTTCCTGCTGGCATAAAGACCAAAGCTTGGATATTACTTACTGTTTACAGCTTTACTGCTCATATAAGCTCTTGCACACAAAGAGACCCCTAAACCCTGCCTCGTGGTGATGAGATCCCTGAGAAGCCATATTGCAAGCCCTGTCTCCCCTTCCCCCACCCCACCACTGAAAACTCTGGATGGACTCCTTAAGTGAATATTAGTTTTACCTTTAAACAAAATAGGCACTCTAGAATGGTTCTTAATTGAAACAGCAAGCCATTCCAATCAACTTAGGTGGTAGAGTGGGTTTATACCAGGGGTAGAGGCAGGAAGAATAAGAAGTTATTTCCTTGATGGATCCTGCTTTCCTCATTTATGTACCATTGTGGTCATAACTCCTGCAATGACTCCCATTACGAAACAGCCCTTTTACCTTGATCTGTCAAGCTAGCTTTAGCTCAGACTTGCAGATAGATGACAGATGTACTAGCTCCCCAGATAGGCACTTTAGCTCTACCCATTCAAACTTCTGACAGTGGAATCCCTTTATAAGAGATTCCTTGGGCTAGTATTAACATTGACACTATACCACATATGGAGTTATGACTGGGAGAGGGGGTAATTTGGGCTACTGGCGAATCTGAATCCACATAATAAGGTTAAATATTGTTCTTAGAATTTCAGGCACTAGGAAACGAAAAAAACAAAAACAAAGCCATAGTGCCACTAGTGGGTCATTTCCACTGTATTTAGGTTTAAAATTCTTATTCTTCCACTCTGTGACTACTTTAGGCCTAGCTCTCATTTCCATGGAGTCCCTGATGATTGGCATCCTGGCTGTGACTCATTATATTGGCTGAGGCTTTGTTTTTTTTTATTACTTATCCTTTCCCCTCCCCAACCCATCAGTTCTTTCTGTGAAAACTGCACAAGTCCAAACCTAAGACAAAGGAGGTTGATCAAATCAGTGCTGCTTGCTTACTGTTCGGGTAAAGCAGGAGGAAGGACTTCTGAAGAGCGCTCAATTAGCATTTATTACGGTCAGGAGCTATGTATTTACAGGCAACCAGAGCGGATGGTGAAGTGTTCCTTATGCAAATACCCTCTCTTGCTTTTCCTGCTCTCCTCAGCTCTTCGAGCTGAAGGAGAAGAGATTCTTCAAGTTTGGCTGCTTCAAGGAAGATTGATTAAAATCAGCTGCAGTTTGACTTAATTGGCAACATATGCTTGGAGAGGGAGCTTGACTAGTTAGAACTTTTTGTAATTAGTTCACAGCTGGTTGGTGAGGAAAACAAAACCCCAGTTAGAGTTTAGAGCTGGTGTATGGATGTGAGTTGGGAAGGGAGGAGGGAAAGAGAGGGATAGGCCTTTTTAAAAAAAATTTTTTTTATTTATAAAATTTAATTTATAAAATAAAAATTTATAAAATAAAAAGGCACATCTCCTGTAGCCATGCACAGTGTTCCAGGTTTGGTTTACTTGGACAGAGAAATATGCCCCATGTCAACTAGACTGGGGCATTATGTCTCTAAGCCCATCCCTAGAAAATAGTTGAGTATTTGCACAGTGACATACAGGAGAAAATGCTAATGTTGTTTTTGCCTTTACAGAGCTAAAGGACAGGAGACTGATGTAGAGATGAGAATTCAGTTCCCTTTTCACCATCTTATTTTGGGCTGATCTAGCCACAGAAAGAGAATCCCTGTTCGACTTTTCAGTCATATTAAGTGCTTATCAGCTAAGTCAGAGTCCTCACCTTCATGGACTTCATAACCTATTTGGCTTCTAATTCTGTATTTGTAGTGTGGTTGACCAAAATGATGCTTTTCAAAAAACAAAAAAACAACCAATCCTCAAATAGGAAGCTGGAAGGGTAATATTCTCCTGTACAGCTTATCTGGAATAGAACTCCTTAAAGAATAAAATGAGTAATTACAGTGAAGTTGAGGGTTTTGTTTGTTTTTTTTTCCCTAACTCTGAATCCCATTTTTGACAGTGTGCCTTGTTTTCACCCTCTTTCTGTTTCACTGAGCACATTCTGAATGAGTCCTTACAACATAATGGCTCCCTCCTTTGTGAATTACTTTCTATCACCTTCCCTATTGACTGGCTTTTGGGGGAGTATTTCTGGCAAGAAGACCTAGAAACCAACCTTGATTTCATGCAGTAGATATTGATGTAGCTTCTGTTTAGCATGCTTTCCATGTAGGTGGCCTTTGGTGAGCAAGCTGTAAATGGGAAAGAGAGCTCAAGATAAGACTGTAGGTCCTGAAACTCTCTTAGGAATAATACATGAAGTTTTTACACTCATATTAAACTAAGAGATGTATGTAGTCAACCTTTCTAATCCCTGAAATGTGTGGCACCAACACCACAGGCCATTATTCGGCTGCCCTTTGTGTTCATTCCTCTCTCCTGTCATCATCCACACATAATGTGCTCTTTTCTTTCTTTCTCTATACTTTGTCATTTATTCCCCTCTTTTTTTTTTTTTTTTTTTGGTGGGGCGATGAAGGTTAAGTGACTTGCCCAGGGTCACACAGCTAG
Source organism: Dromiciops gliroides (assembly GCF_019393635.1). Lineage (NCBI taxonomy): Eukaryota > Metazoa > Chordata > Mammalia > Microbiotheria > Microbiotheriidae > Dromiciops > Dromiciops gliroides. The sequence goes on from NC_057861.1 coordinate 534,103,412, forward strand.
TAATGTCTGGGGCCGGATTTGAACTCAGATCCTCCTGAATCCAAGGCTGGTGTTTTATCCACTGCATCACCTAACTGTCCCCCACCTTCATTTTTTATAAATGAAATTAAATAGAACATTTCTAAGTTCTCAAGATCAAATTCTACAGTGCCTATGAGATCTGCTCTCCCATCATCACCACCACCACCTCCCATTTATGTATGTTCCAGGCACGGAGACACGTTGATGTTGTAACCAGGAGCCTTAATACTGGATGGCCAAGCTTTTGGGAAGTTAGCATCTCTCTCTCTTATATATGCATTGGCATATGAAAGATAATTGTATTGCCATTGCTGTTTCCCCTCTGTTCTTGTTTCTTCATATTATCATTTTCCTCATCTTAAATTCTCCTAGGCAGTGTTGATCAGTCTATCTTCATATACCAAGAAAAAGGCTGAAGAATTAGCTCAAAGTATATAGCCTACTTGGCCATTTTATTTTTGTTTTTCTTTTTTTAATAAAAATTATTTTATTATTTTCTAGTTACATGCAAAGATAGTTCTCAACATTTGTTTCTATAAGATTTCTAGTTCCAAATTTTTCTCCCTCCCTACCCTCCCCAAGACAGCAAGCAATCTGATATAGGTTATATATGTACAATTACATTAAACATATTTCTGCATTAGTCATATTGTGAAAGAAGAATCAGAACAAAAGGGAAAAACCTCAAAAAAAAATTCAATCTGCATCTAGATTCCACAGTTCTTTTTTCTAGATTTGGAGAGCATTTTCCAACTTGGCCATTTTCTTAAGTCCTTCCAAACCTCTTATAACATCCTCTGGCATTGTGGAACCTTTTTCTCTCATAGGTCATTTCCCTAGGAGCCTCTCTCCTCTGTGTCACTTATATCTTGTTGGTACCACTCACAGACTACTTTTCTGATTTGGCCATCAACCTTTGGACCTAGCAATTAGAGCTGGATTTTGAACTCCAGAACTAGCAATCCCTTGGAATATAGAATAGCAACAATGTCAATTACTAGGAATTTATTGGTGACCCACGATTTGAGCAAAGTCCCATATGGACTAGCATGTTCAGAGCCCTATGCTAGTCATTGGAAGGATAAGGAGGATGTCAGCAGGTGATGGCACACTCACTCTAGGCCACTCGCTCTAGGGGCACAAATCAAAGCAAGGAGAAGACGTATGAAAGGTGATAGGAAAGATGGTAAGCAAGGGGTCCAGTTTGGCTGGAATGTGGAAGAAAACTGGAAATGGTGTGAGGCAAGACTAAATCCTGAGAACTTGAAGGAGGTCATACATCTTAAGACTCTGTTATTGCTGTTGTTGTTCAATTGTTTTGTTTTGTTTTTTTTTGGATACCATTTGGGCTTTTCTTGGCAAAATACCAGAGTGTCTTGCCCTTTCCTTCTCCAGCTCATTTTACAGATGAAGAAATTGAGGCAAACAGGTGTAAGGGGCTAAAGTTCTAATTAGTCTGTCTAAAATATCTAATGAGTGGTCGCCAATAAATTAAAAGCTTTAGCAAGAGTTAGACTTTTAAGCATTTATTAAGGAGAATAAGAATTTGGTAAAGAGAGAGAGAAAGGCCTAGATTCATCTATCTGTTAAAGAGAGAGAGCATTCCTAGTTTCACTCGCAACCAAAGTCCTGACAGAAGAGAGTGAGAGCACCAGCCTTGGCCCCTCTTCCTCCCCCAAGCAACATCCTGATGCCAAAGAGCCGCATGTCTTGCCCTCAGACGCCTTCTCCTCATGGTGGAGCGTCCTGCAGTAAGTCTCCAGCAGGTGGCGTCATTCCATTCGTTACACAGGGTTACATGACTTGCCCAGGGTCACACAACTAGTAAGTGTTTGACCTTAGATTTGAACTCAGGAAGATGAGTCTCCCTGACTCCAGGCCCAGAACTCTATCCACTGTGCCCCTTAGCTGACCCACGATCCTGTATCCTAGAACAATTGTGCCTCCGTTTTACCAGCTTCCAATTTCCCAAATTATTGGGTAATGATATTCTTCCTTTTCAATCGAAGGTGAAAGATGAGAAATCATGTAACAGGAAACACTGAGCCTTTTGCTAGAATACCAAACTATTTCTGTCATTCTTTAAGCAGTTTCCTGTCCTTTGTCCTGAAACCTGTATACAGCAAAAACAGAAGAAGCAACATTATGCTCAAAAGACAGGAGCTTTTTTTTTTTTTTTTTTTTTGCTTGTCTCACAGTTTCCTTTTGGAAATGTCTATGTAGCCACATACCAGGCCTCACCCTGCTGACATTGTCACAACAGCCTTACAGATTATTTCGTAGGAAAATGAGCTATTTTTTTCAATGTACAGTCCAGCTTGGATCACTGCTTATGAAAGAGATGAAAATATTCGACACTGTGACATTTCTTAAATGTACCTTTTTTGGAAACCGAGTGGGTAGAAAATTGCTGGGTTCCCTAAGAACTGAAAACCTACAGCGCCCATGATGATTGCCTTAGCTGCCATCCTTCTGCGTCACTAGGCTGGCATTATCTTCTCATCTGAAAGTTATAGAGCAGATATTGAGAAGCCTTCTTGTCCCTCCTCCCAGGTTTTCATTTAATATTTTGTAGGTGTTCTCGGGGGTGTGGTCCTGAGCTAAGGGGTATGGAATTTTACAGAATATAGAAGTTACTTTGCCCCGGCCCTCAGAGGATTTTACACTGTGAGAAAGTCTGCCCAACTGAGTGCCCAGCCCAAAGCATCCCACTGGCTTGGTAACAGCTTGCAAACTTTCTCTACTCTACTTTTTGCTTGTCTTTTTAATTCTGCCTGGAGAGGCAGGCATTTTGCCCAGTCAGGGTAGGTAGTTCCCTTGTCACCTTTTTCCCCTGGGATTCAACTCAGAGCCTATCTCTGTTGGTCACCACCAGTTGCAGAGACGCAGCTGTCTCAGGTGCTCTGTGGAGAGCAGCTGCGGCTCTGCCATTGGTGCCCAACAGCGATAACTCATCACGCTCCCAATCTCAGGAAGCGCCCAGAGAAAAGGATTTTGGATGGCCTTGGAGACAATGCCATGTGAAAATAGGATGAAGTAACTCCTGAATTATGTTCCCCCCTTCCCCCCATGAGCCTCTTCCTTTGCTCTGGTCTCTGATGAAGATGTGCCTCCCCTTTTTTTTGCCATGATCTGATTTATTTTCTTGATAACCCTCCATCCCTAATCCTCAGTCTTCCCTTATGTACTGCCTACTTGCCTGCTGCCCACAGACTGCCGCAGTCTCCATACTTTAAAAGCCTTCACTTGACTCTATCATATCCTCAACCTACTGTCTTATATCACTTCTCCATTTCCTAGCCACGATGGTAAGAAAAAGCCATCTATGTTAATTTCTTCCGCTCTTACTTCCAGCCCACTTTTTTTTTTTTTAATTGAGGCAATTGGGGTTAAGTGACTTGCCCAGGGTCACACAGCTAGTAAGTGTTAAGTGTCTGAGGCCAAATTTGAACTCAGGTACTCCTGACTCCAGGACCGGTGCTCTATTCACTATGCCACCTAGCTGCCCCCAGCCCACTTTTTATATTGATATCTTTTGTTTTAGGTTTTTGCGGGGCAATGAGGGTTAAGTGACTTGACCAGGGTCACACAGCTAGTAAGTGTTAAGTGTCTGAGGTCAGATTTGAACTCAGGTCCTTCTGAATCCAGGGCTGGTGCTTTATCCACTGAGCCACCTAGCTACCCCCTCCAGCCCACTTTTTAATGTCTTTCAAACTAGCTTGTAATCCCATTTCTCCACTGAAACCGTTTTCTGCAGTTATCAATGGACTCTTCATTGCTAAATCCATTGGCTGTTTTCTAAATAGTCATTCTTCTGGACCCACAGTTTTGGAAAGTGCTGACCACCCTTCCTCCCAGATACTCTCTCTTCCCTTGACTTTCATGAAATTGTTCTCTCCTGGTTAATCTGCTTCCTGCCTGACCACGCTTCATCTTCTTCATTGGATCATTCTTCTTGCCCCACTCCTAATCACACCTTCCTTATGAACGTAACATACTCTGTAGTCGACTCATAAAAAGTAAAATGCTTCTCTGGGTGTCCATGATATAGGGCTTGGAAAGTATTCTCACCCACCAAAGTGAAGAGGCTAGACCCTTTTCTTCCATCTTCTCTTCATATGAAGAGATCCATCCTACTAGCTAGAATATAGCTTATTAACTTGCTCCACTCTGCCTTGCACTTGTTTTTATAACCTGGAAAGACATGTATTTTACCCAGTTTTATAGACCAGAAATTTGTCACCATTTCCTCCTGGGATAGAGTTCAGTTCTTCCTCAGAGTCACCACTGGGGAGGAGACATAACTGCACCTTATCATTTCCTGTGTGTTCAGTGATGTGTCTCTATTCAGGTTTCTCCCAAATCTAAATATTCACCTCTCATTTTTCACCTCAGCTCCCATCCCACCTCACCGGTTACCTGCCAGTAATCTTCATCTCAATGACCTATTAGTACAGGTTCACAATCTCAAGGTTATCCTCCACCCTTGATCTTCAGTTCATTACCAGGCCTAGCAAGTGCTACCTGCACAGCATCATTTCTAACACCCATCTCCTTCTCTCTAATTACATGACCACCATTCAATTTCAGTGCTTCATCAGCTCTTGACAAGACTCTTAGAACAGTCTATTAGTAAATCTCCTTGTTCTCATTTTCTTCCCACTCCAAAATGTAGCCCACAGAGCCCCTTCACTCTGGGCTTGTTCAACTACTTCACATTCTGGGTATTTCCCTGTCCCTATATCATGAGCTCCCAGAGATGCATTTTACGTTTTATGAGTCAACTATAGAATGTTATGTTCACAATGAAGGCATTTTAATTAAATAGCAATATAAACAAATCAGCAGTAGGAAATTTCCTCATAAACCTTGAACTTATTTCCCCAGTATTCACAGAAGGAAAAGGAGACCTTTGTAAGGACCATATGTGGCTCATCCACACATGGAAAACCCATGTGGCCAGGGCCCTTGCATGAAGGAATGCGCACATAGGGGACGTGAGGGACCAGGGCACTTGTGCAGAAGGGCAGCTCATGTTTTTGACTGATGTCATTACACTGCCCTCCATTTGGAACCTGCTCTCTGCCAGTGCTCCCTGCTAGTCTTTGCTTTCCTTTGCAGCTGCGTATCAATTCTAGCCTTTCGCAGGATCACCTTATATCCTGAAACAACATCTGTTAGGGATCCCGGGGTTAGTTGCATTTTTCTAGCTCTCTTTAGCCACCTCCACTATTTACTGGGAGGGGCTGAAGTTAAATAATCTTCTTTGTGGCTCTGTCAGCCTTCTTCCTTCCTAGCCTCATCTGGGGTCCTCAGTTGAGATTAGATCAGTTACCTGTGAGTGTTCTCCATGTAAGGGAGGTATTGTGCTTTGGCATCCTCACAGCAGCAGAGGACTGACTACGTTCTTCCTTGGCCACTGTTCTCAGCCATTCATCAGGAAGCTCCATCTTCTTTAAGCCCATTGTTCCAGGAAGCGGGGAAGTCTGTGAGATGAGTGAGAGTTACCTTCTCATCTCACACTGCTTATCTCACACTTCTCATCTGCACTGTTCTCATCTCTAATCCTAACTGCCCTGCATCATTCTCCTCTGAGCCTCCCCATTCAAGTGTCACCTAATATATGGTCCAAAACTCACTTAAGCACCTCTGACGGACATGAAACTTCCTAGACTTCTCTTCCCTCAAAGGGCATAAGGGATTGAGAAACAAGGTGATTCAGAAACTGCCCTCTCCTGGGCAGAACAGCCTCTACCATGCTGACTAGATGGTTCTGAAAGTCTCAGTCTCTCTCTCTCTTTCTCTCTCTCTCTCTCTCTCTCTCTCTCTCTCTCTCTCTCTCTCTCTCTCAGTGGGGCAGTGAGAGTTAAGTGACTTGCCCAGGGTCACACAGGTAGTAAGCGTCAAGTGTCTGAGGTCAGATTTGAACTCAAGTCCTCCTTAATCCAGGACTGGTGCTTTATGCACTGCGCCACCTAGCTGCCCCCTTGAAAGTCTCTTTCATGCAAACAATAACTATGGTGCTAACTCTATGATTAAGAGGACCTTTCTCTCACTTTCCTCTGATCCCTTACAAATCCGTTCTCAATTCAGTGGCTAAAATTATCTTAGAATGCACGTCTGTTCTTGCCACTCTTGTACTCAGAAAGCTTCAGTGGCTCCCAAGGGCCTGTAGGATTTTCTTCCTCCCTTCTCACAATCCAGTTTGAATCAAATTGGCCTAACTGCTCTTCTCCAAATTTGGCATCTCAGTCCCATCTTTCATACCTTTGCACAGACTATTCCCTCTCCCTGGTATTCATTTCTTCTTTGCTTCCACCTCCTAGAACCCTCAGCTTCTTTCATGTGGGCTCCTATGGGAAACCTTTTCTGATACCAACCAGTTGTTAGTGAGGCCTTCCTCCTCAGACTTGTTGGTAGTTCCTCCTTTGTTTACAGCTTGTCTTTATCATTACCTTGTAAGCTCTCTGTGCCTGGGGCTGTTTTTCATTTCTGTCTTTCATTCCTGGTGCCTATCACAGTGCTTCTCCATAGCACGGATTTAACAAATGCTTCTAGAATTGAGCCAGAACTGTTTCAATCTAAAGAAGAAAAGATTTGGGGGAAGATCTGAGAGCTGTTTAAATATTTCTAGAGAGGCTGTAATGTGAAAAAAGGGATCAGACTTGTTCTGCTTGGGCCAGGGAGGGTGTGACAGGGGTGGACCTAGGAATAAGGGGGTGAAAATGGCTGTCAGTTGTCAGTTTGATGGGATGGAAAACTTCCTGACCATTGGATCTGCCCAACAAGTGGATTAACCTATCCCATGAGATTAGGGGGCCTCTCACTAGAAGTCCTTAGGCAAAGGCTGGATGACCACTTGTCATAGATACTGTGGAGTAGACTCTTGTTTAGGTATGGGTTGGAATAGGTGTCTTCTAGTATCTCTTGCAGCTCTTAGATTTGTTGCCAACCTCTGTACCTTACTGGTCTGTTGTAAAATTTTTTCCATACTAGTTTGGAAGCCCTGCTTTAACTCTCAGAGGGGGGTGAAGCGCTCCTCTCTATGGGTCCCTCTGGGTGGCTGTTCAATCCCTAAGAGTGAGAACCTTAGAGCTGGATTTCACCCTGACCCCAGTGCCAAATAATACTTTGGATGAATTCTTTGCTATGCGGGTACCTTTTCTTTTTTTTTTCCTTCCTTCCTTCCATGGGGCAATGAGGGTTAAGTGATTTGCCCAAGGTCACACAGCTAGTAAGTGCCAAGTGTCTGAGGCTGGATTTGAACTCAGGTCCTCCTGAATCCAGGGCTGGTGCTTTTATCCACTGCGCCACCTAGCTGCCCCTGCAGGTACCTTTTCTTAGCTAAATTCACTCTCTCTAGAAAGGTGAATTTAGTAGACTCTTACATTCATATTATAACTTACAACTAGGAACTAAGGAGGAATGCCTCAGTAGGAGGAAAGTAAGTTAGATTTCTGTCTTTCTCCAATGAATTACAAGTGAAGCACTCATTGAAAGGAGAAAGGTTAACATGGCCAAGGCTTGAGATGCATTTCATACCTCAGAGTGACCAGTACATTGCTAATCATTCTTTCATCCTTTAGTAACTATTGAATGAATCAAGTGGGAACCATATAATTCGTGACCATAAACAGTTGTTGTTGTTCAGTCGTTTCTGACTCTTTGTGTCCCTGTTGGGGTTTTCTTGGCAAAGATACTGGAGCAGTTTGCCATTTCCTTCTCCATCTCATTTTACAGATGAGGAAACTGAGGCAAACTGGGTTTAGTGGCTTACCCAGGGTCACACGGATAGTGTCTGAGGCTGGATTTGAACTCAGGAAGATGAGTGAGACTTCCTGACTCCAGGCCCAACACCCTATTCACTGTGCCACCTATCTGTCCTAAAGAAACAGTACTCATCCAATAAATCTCCATGCTTCATGCTTATACTTTATGAAGGGAATCAGGACACTGAGTTTATAGTCCTGACTTTGATTTTAATCTGCTGTGTAACTTTGGGCAAATTATATCCTTCCTAGGCTTTCAGTTACTTCATTTGGAAAGTGGTGCTGTTTAACTCTCTGACTAGGTCTCCCAGCCAGTTACCATCACCAAGATCTGTCTTCTTTCTTCCCGCCAATTCCCCCATCAGATTTATGGTGGAGAGTGACTAGATGCTGGTAGATACACATCCTTCCTAGTCTCCTCAGACACTATCAGTATATGATTCCCCTTGATAATGTATTTCATACTTTTGTCAGTGCCTCACTGCTCCCCAACCCTGGCATGAAGTGATCCTGTGCCTTTGAGAAAGTGAAAGATGGCACTGTAATGACTTAGAGAAGGTCAGCAGACTAGGCCCACCCCTATCCCCATCACATTTTTTAAAAGAAGCCTTTAAATGCCCTTCGTTCTCACAGGCAAGGAGAAATGGAACTTGAAATATCATCAGATATAGGAATTGAGAGGAAATAAGGTAGTCAGGGCCTTGCTGTTCTAGGGGCCGTGCAGGGTTTTTTTCAAAAGGCCAGAAGAGGTGAGATACATTTTGGACTCATATCTACCTTGCTGAATGTTATATGTAAAATAAAAGCTTAATGACAAAAGAACAAAAATACAACAAAACCCATCCAAGGTGGTGCTCAGGCTGCTCATGTTTATTAACGCCAGGACTAAAAAAAGAACAGTGATGCACATTTATATAGCAAAATTTCCAGAGGCACTGATTTTATTTCATATGAAAAGGATGATGCACATTGAATATTAAACTTGTGAGCCTCCTAGGGCTGCTGTTCAAGACCCAACCCTACATTCCAGCTCACATACTGTGACTCTTTGGAAACCTTCAAAGGTTCATCTTCTTGGTAGTGATAATGCCCAGAGATTTGTGGCATTCTCACGGGCACTGTGGTTGGCACTTGCTCTGCTTCCATTGAGACCTTTCCAGTCTCTAGAGGGAGCTTCCCCATCAGTCCCTTGGTTGACTAGACCAGTTTGCGAGAAGATAATAGACTTCCTCATAACCTTCCTATGCCCTTTACACCTTGACTCATTCTCTGCAAGTTGGGCTTTCGAAGGAAGCCAGAACACATAGAAAGATGGCATTGAAGTTGATTCTTAGGAAGTCAAAGTCTGTACTGACAGTATAGTAGGTAGCATGATGTCTAGTAAAATTGTGAAATAGGCATTTTGGGGACTTCGGTATCTCATCTTTCAGTGCTGTCTTCCTTTCCCCCTCTGGTCTATCATTCCTTCCTACTATCGGGGTCTGCTAAGGTCTACCCTCCCAAGCATTGACTAGACCTTGCCATTAAAACTTAGCTCCCTTGCACCTCTCTGTTATCACAGTAAGTGCAGCTGTGTTGTGTTGGTGGTCAAGGAATAATTTTCTTCCATAGTCCTGAGAATAACACTGCCCTCTCCCCTCCTCTTGGCAAGTAGCAAATAAAAGCAAGTAGAACCTCCGCTAGTACTCATAAGGCAGGCTCTTTTTAAAAAAAAAAATCATTTCATTTATTTATTTATTCTGGGAAGGCTCTTTTGCTAGTGTAGGAGTGAATCTTTTGAAAAGAGAGTTAAGATAATGGTCCATCTAAGCTCTTATTTGTTGGAGCTGGAAGGGCTCCTAGATTGATTATTTCTGAATGTCCTTGCATGTCACTGCTCTCCTCTGTATTTTGTGTAGACCCATGGCTCTTTGTGGGCTGAGCCATGTTGTGATCTTCCCTGAGGTCGTAGGCACATAATATGCTAGGAATGGTCACTACAACTATGAACCACTGTTATCAGAAATAAAGAGAGACCTAATTGGAGAAATATTAATTACACATGGGTAGAACAAGTCAATAAAATTAAAAATAATAACAAATTTATGTATTCAGTGCCACACCAATCAAGATACCTAAAGATCACATCATAACTCCAGATTTCATGTGGAGGCGAAAAAGGTCAAGAATCTCAAGGGATATAATGAAAAGAAGTGAAAACGGAGAGGGCCAACAGTATCAGATCTCAAATTATACTATAAAACAGTTGTTCTAAAACTTGTTACTGGTTGAGGAATAGATCAATCAGTGGAACAAATTCGTCAGTCAATAAACATCTATTAAGCCCCTACTGTGTGCTAGCTGCTGTGCAAAGCCCTGGAGATACAAAGAGACAAAAGTCCTTGCCTTCAAAAGGCTTACAGTTTAATAGGGGAGATTAACAAGCAAATAATTATGTACAAACAAGCTATATACTAAAATAATAATAATTATAATTATTATGATTATGATTATGATTATGATTACAAGAGAGATGGCATTAGAATTAATGGGGTTGGTAAAAGGTTTCCTTTAGAAGGTGGGATTTTAGCTCGGCCTGAAAGGAAGCCAGGGAAGTCAGTAGGCAGAGATAAGGAGGGAGTGAATTACAGGAATGGGGGACAGCCAGAGAAAATGCTGAGAGACTAGAAATAGGGAGTATCTTCTTGTGGAACAAGCAGGAAGTAAGACATAACAAGACTGGAAAGGGGGTGGGCGGTTAGGTTATGAAGGGCTTTGAATGCCAAGATGATAGGGAGCCACTGGAGTTTATTAGAGTGGTGAGGTGCCATGGTCAGATCTTTGCTTTAGGAAAATCACTTTGGTGACTGAATAGATTAGAGTGGGGAGAGACTTGAGGGAGAGCGACCTACCAGCAGGGTCTTGTAATAATCAAGGCATGAGATGATGAGAGCCTACACCAAGGTAGTCAGAGTGTAATAGGAGAAAAGGAGGCATGATTGAGAAATCTTACAGACCTTGGTAACAGATTAAATATGGGAGTGTGTGAGAGAGAGTAGGGAGTCAAGGATGACATCTAGGTTGTGAACCTGAGGGACAAGGAAGATGGTGTTACCTTTGCTAGTAATAAGGAAGTTGCATTGAGGGTTGGGAGGGATGGTTTAGGAGGAAAGATAATGAGTTCTGTTTTGGATATGTTGAGTTTAAAGTATCTACTGGACATGTCCAGTTCAAGATACCATATTGTCGTTTGCTCTGCAAAAAAAGAACAAAACAAAAAACAGTGAGGGTTAAATGACTTGCCCAGGGTCACACAGCTAGTAAGTGTCAAGTGTCTGAAACCAGATTCGAACTCAGGCCCTCCTGAATCCAGGGCTGGTGCTTTATCCACTGCGCCACCTAGCTGCCCCCAGTTCAAGATATCATGAAAGGCAGTTAGAGATGTGAGATTGTAAGTCAGCAAACAAGTTATGACAGGATACGTAGCTTTGAGAATCATTAGCATAGAGATGGCAATTAAATTCATGGGAACTGATGAGATCACTAAGGAAAGTAGTATAGAGGAAGAAAAAAAGAACACCAACATGACCCAAGGACAGAACCCTTTGGGACACCTGTGGTTAGAAGGCATGACCTGGATGAGGATCCAGCAAAAGAGACTGAGGAAGAACATCTGACAGGTAGAAAGTTAACCAGTAAAGAGTAGTAGCTTCAAAATCTAGTTAGAAGAGAATTATCAAGGAGAAGAGGGTGATCAACAATGTCAGAAGCTGCAGTGAGGTCAAGAAGGGTGAGGGTTGGAAAAAAAGACCATTGAATTTGGCCATCAAGAGATCATTGGTGGGGCAGCTAGATGGCGCAGTGGATAGAGCACCGGCCCTGGAGTCAGGAGAACCTGAGTTCAAATCCGGCCTCAGACACTTAACATTTACTAGCTGTGTGACCCTGGGCAAGTCACTTAACCCCCATTGCACAGCAAAAAAAAAAAAAAAAAGAGAGAGAGAGAGATCATTGGTAACTTTGGAGAGAGCAGTTGCAGTGGAATGATGATGCCATTAGCTGTTCTGTAAGAGGTTAAGATGTGAGTGAGAGAAAGAAAGTGGAGGCACCTATTTGTCAACAGCCTTTTCAAGGAGTTTACCATAAAGGGCAGAAGAGATATACGACAGTATTTAGTGGTGATAGAAGAATCAAGTGAAGGGTTTTTTCAAGATGGGAATGTTTGGGACAGTGTAGGTACACCTCATTTTATTGCACTTTATTGTGCTTTGTAGATGTTGTTGGGTTTTTTGGTTTATTTGTTTTTTGACAAATTAGAAGATTTGTGGCAACCGTGTGTTGAGTAAGTCTATTGGCACCATTTTTCCAACAGAATATGCTCACATCATGTCTCTGTGTCACATTTTGGCAATTCTCACAATATTTCAAACATTTTCATTATTATTATATCTGTTATGGTGATCTATGATCAGTGATCTCTGCTGTTACTGTTGTAATTGTTGGGGGCACCATGAACCTTGCCCATATAAGACAGTGAACTTAATCGCTAAGTGTTTCATGTGTTCTGACTACTCCATGGACTGGCTATTTCCCTGTCTTTCTCCCTCTCCAAAGGCCTCCCTATTCCCTGAGACAGCAATGTTGAAATTAGGCCAGTTAATAACCCTCTAAGTGTTCAAGTGAAAGGAAGAGTCAATTCATAAGGCAAAGTTCATTGTTGTCTTATTTTAAGAAATTGCTACCACCTCTACAGCCTTCAGCAACCACCACCCTAATCACCCAGTAGCCATCAAAGACAAGGCAAGACCCTCCACCAGCACAAAGATTTGCTGAAGGCTCGTATAATGGTTAGCATTTTTTTTAGCGATAAAGTATTTTAAATGCACAGTTTTAGACATAATACTCTTGTATATTTAATAAACTACAGTGTAGTCTATAGTACAGTATAGACTATAGTGTAAACATAACTTTTATATGTACTGGGAAACCAAAAAGTGAATATTTGCAATACTCACTTTATTGTGGTGGTCTGGAACCAAACCCACAATATCTCTGAAGTATGTCTGTGGAAATGCAGTCAGGTAGATTGGGAGAGATTAAAGATGATTAGTAGTGGGAATGATGGAAGGAAATGTTTTTTGGAGGAGACATGATGGAATGGTGAGCCCATTAATAGTGCAGGGAACCTAGGTAAAGAGTAAGGAAATCTACCTTTTTGTGTGAGACAGATGAAGGAGTCAAAAGTGGCAGAAAGCATAGTGATAGGAAATGAGGAAGAGAGAAGAAGAGTACATGGTAAATGGCCTCAGTTTTTCCTGTAGAATATGAGACAACGCTATCAGCTAAGAGAGTGGAAGAGCAGGGGAACACTGAGGAGGGAAGAAACGGTTTAGAAGAGCTGCTATAGAGACTGGGATAGTGAATTGGCCAGGAAGATGTAGGATTGCCCAGCATAGTGAGGGCCCAGTTGAAGTTAACATAAATATGTAGTGTACCTAATACAAATATTTGTGTGATTTTTCTCCATCTATGTTCAGCAGCACATGTCTGTGAGAGAAGGTGGTAGATCATGGGAGTGATTCAAGTCGGAGGCTTGGCAGAGCACAACATCAATATGATAAAGGGTCATTAGAAAAGGAGTGAGAGAGTTTAATGGCTTCACCAAGGGATCAAAACAGGGGAAAGAGGAGAGAGTGACTAGCGAATGGGGAGATGGTGTGGGAGAGAACTAAGGGGCCAAAGAATTGGATGCCACAGTGTGGATTCGGTAACGGCAGGCAGAGGGAGAGAGTAAAGCAATACATTATAGTCAGATAAGGGGATTTCAGATTTCTTGAATATGGATTGATGCATCAAGGGTATAACCCTCTGTAGGGGGCTGAGGTGGGGTGGAGGAGTAGCTTATGGAAAGTGAGTAGGCTGAAGAAGTGAGAGATGAAAATGTTTGAGGGAGAGTCAATATGTGTGTTGAAGTCCTGTAGTAAGAGAGTAGTCAGGAAGGAGAGAAAAATTGTGATCCATGTACCAGACTCATTGAATAAGGAAGAAGAGTGGCCTGGAGGTCTCTGTAGACAACAGCTACCAGAATTTGATTGAGTTGTAGATATGAATAAGAGCCTTAGAGTAAGAAAGGTTACCTACTGCTGAGGGTAGGGTGAGAAATTGAAAGTGACAGTGGAGAGCAAGGAGTATTTCCAATGCCCTGTCCCCATCCATGAGCCAAGGGACATAAGTAAAGAAGCAGCCTTCTGGAAAAGGGTCACCAAGGAGACTGCATCATCAGAGAGAAACCAGATTCCAAAGATTGCAAGTAGATGGAAGGAGGGCAAGAGTAAAAGATTTTATTTTATTTTATTTATTTTATTTGGGTTTTTTTGCGGGACAATGAGGGTTAAATGACTTGCTCAGGGTCACACAGCTAGTAAGTGTCAAGTGTCTGAGGTCAGATTTGAACTCAGGTCCTCCTCAATCCAGGGGTGGTGCTTTATCCACCTCACCACCTAGCTGCCCGAAGAGTAAAAGATTTTAGATGAAGAGAAGTTTGTTGCTTATAAAATAGGCATTCCAGAGGTGAGTGGTGTTTGGTTAAGACGTAGGGGTAGAAAAGTTGAAGAGGATAGGAATAAGGAATTGAAGATGAGGGATGAGAAATGGGGCTTGGATAATGACCTACAGGGGTTCAGAATGATTGGGCTTTGAGGGGTGTGACGAGGTATGAGAATGAGCATCATTGAGTGGAAGACTCTGCAACATAGAGAAGCAAATGTATGCTCGCATATGCTAGTATTCAGTAAATCCGAAGACCTCAGCTATCAGGATAAAGACCCACACTTTGGCAAAAACTGCCAAAGATAGATACATGACCTGGATAAAAAGTCATATCATAAACAAATGAGAAGAACATGGAGGGAAATGCCTAACAGATCAATGGATAGGAGGAAAGTTCATGAGTCGACAAGGTACAGAGAAGATCAGAGAAGATAAAGTGGATCCTTTTTATTACAAAAAATTAAAAAGGTATTACATGAAAAAATCCAATAAAGCTAAAATTAAAAGGAAAACAATTAACTGGGAAAATTTTTGCAACAAGTTTCACTAATAAAGGAAGGTCTCATTTCCAAAATATATAAGGAATTGATTCAAATAAGAGTAACCGTCTTTCCTCATTTAATAAAAGGTCTAAGGATGTGAACAGGCAGTTCTCAATGGAATCTGCTCTATCTATAGCCAAATGAAAAAATGCTTCAAAACAGTAATAATTTGAGAAATGCAAGTTAAAGTAATTCTACCTCACACACATTAGATTGGCAAAGATGGCAAAAAATGAAAATTATAAATGATGGAGGGACTGTGGGGAAATGGGGACATTGATGCACTGTTGGTAGACCTGTGGATGAGAACAACTGTTCTGCAAAGCACAGAGAGGGTAAATGATTTGTCCGAGGTCACCTTGTCAGTATTTCTCAGAGGCAGGACTTGAACCCAGGTATTTGTATTCACTATGCTCTGCTACCTCTCATTAGTAAAACTACAGCGGGGCAGCTAGGTGGCACAGTGGATAGAGCACCAGCCCTGGATTCAAGAGGACCTGAGTTCAAATCCGGCCTCAGACACTTAACACTTACTAGCTGTGTGACCTTGGGCAAGTCACTTAACCCCAATTGCCTCACCAAAAAGGAAAAAAAAAACTACAGCATGTTCCCTACAAGGAATTGTGTGGAAGAAGCGGAATGTCATCAATAAAAGATTTGTAACCAGAAAAGGAAGTGGTTCATTCATATAGTGAGAGCCAAGAATAAGAAAGAATCTATATACAACTTTGGTACTCACATTATATTGAGATTTAGAGGAAGGCCTTTAGTGTGGTGAGTGTGACATCAACTCTTTATGTGGTAGGAGGATAAGATCAAGAGTGTAATAGAAAAGAAAAAAAAATAAAGAAAGAGTGTAATAGAATGAGAAACCATTGACAGGTTCTAATTGGTTACCTTGGAGAGCATTTACCCACATTGATGAGATCATGAATCCATTGAAGTATGGTATTCAAATTCCCCTTCCGGTCACTTACAACTTCATGTAACATTGGATAATTTAACTTCTCTGGGCCCCATTTTCCTCATATACAGAATAAAGGGGTTGCACTAGATGGCTTCTAATTCTCTTACAGTTATAAATCTTGGATCCAGTGTTTTGACAAATATAGCCACTCAGGAATTTTGTGTCTTTTCTATTGCAGTGGAGTGTTTGCACTTAAAGTTTTATGCTTCTTATGTTGGTCTTGCTTTATGATTTAGACACCTATGCCCCATATGCTTCTTCAATAAAGCTTCCAAGTGAAGTCTTGTGAAAATAGAAAATATATTACAGGAAGACTGCATTATACCAGTGTCCTGTAATCATGGATTACATGGGGATGAGTTGGCCGGTTGCTTCTGGTTATGACAGCAGGGTGGGTAGTATGTATGGGGTATGTCTTGTTCTTTTTACCCATATCCTGGCCTTGGAATAAGATAGGGACCATTTGTATCCAAGCTGTGGTATCACGGGCGTTAGCAGTTTCTCCTGAGACCTTTTTAGCTCTCCCACATTAGACAACATCAGTGAGATAGCCACAAGACACCATGTGTGTGACTCTGCGTGGCACACATGGGTGCCCCACACTCAGGATTTCTCATGAAGCATGACTTCTCTGTGAAGCCATTTACCCTGTTGCCTCCATCAGATGTGCTGTGATGACGCCAGTTATTGGAGTAGATGACTCAGGATGCTGTATCATTCTCGTGTGAAGTCGCTCCCCTCTCTGCTGTCCTCTCTCTATCTTTGGCTTCTTCCATAGTTCTTCCTTACATTTCCTCTGAGTTGTTTTAACAAAAGCACCTTGTTCCCTGTCTCACTCTCATAGAAAGCACTGACTTTCCTCTTTCATAAAGGGAGCATCCATAGTGAGTTTTTTGCCTTGGCAAAATGAGACAATTGAACTTGAAGTATGAAGTAAGAGGGGAGATAAGACTTTCCATTCTGTCTTCTCAGGCAATGCAGAATTGAAGCTTTAATTTTGGATTTCTGGCACCTACTGGCAAATAATTGAATTCATGGATGAGTAGGTGGCCGGGAGGAGAGGAAGGGGCTTTTTTTTTTTTTTCTAACAGCATACCCTTCATTTCCCAACTTTATAAGAGTGAGAAATGTAAGACCGTTTCTGTGTTTATGATACAGAGGGATTTCTGTGAGAGATATGGGTGGGAAGCTAATTAAAATGTCACAATGGCCGTGAGGGTGAGGAGACAGAAAGGACCAATTCTTTTCTTGGTTCAAAGGGCTTGTCTGTGCCTCTACAAATTGTATAATCTGTTGCAGTTGGAAATTTGCACTTCAGTGTTAGAGTAAGGGTGCTGAAGAAGTCAAACAGATTTTTCATCAGGACAACAGAAAAGTAATTAGAGTTGACTCTTCTCCTCTTGAACTCTGGCTGATAGAGCTGCTTAGCACCCCCAGGTCAAGGGCAAGATCCTTCTGTAAGCTCCTCCGTTTTCTTTGGATGTTTTTGCTGTGAAGCAGACAGCGATTGAATGGTCTTTGGACAATATAAGGCAAACCATCTGACACAATGAGAGCGTAGGTGTGTTGGAGCCATGGTAGAAGATGAATGACAGGATTTGCTTGTGCTAAAAACAACACCTTTCTTTTGGTACAGCTAATTACAAAGAACCAAGCGTGAGGAAAAAATGTTCCTTAGGGGATCCAAAGAGTCATCACTGAGCATAATAGAATAAAATTTTTTTCTAAATCAAGCTGCACATTGGAGGGAACTTCCTCATAGATAGTGGCAGAGAATCTACTTAATATGTAAAATGTGGCAGTTGTGCCATTGGGTTTGGTCACTTCTGCCATGGTCTTGGAAAACATACTGTAAGGTCAACATTGTCACAAATTCCAAGCATGAAATTGAGGTGATTCTCAATTGGGGACTTTGTTCTCTACTGTTGGGTAAATTTTCGGTACACCAAGGGATGGCTTCCTCTGTGTCTTTCTCTTCCTTCCCCCATCCCCTCTTGCAGTGGGCCAACAAATTTCCATTTAGAGAGGCTGAATGCCAACTGGCCTGAGAAATGAGTAAATATTTCAGATTCTCAGCAACTTTTGCTACTCACTTATACATTTTCTGGATTAAGCGAGGGCAGCAAAGAGAACTTTAGATTTTAACAGCAACTGAGATTCATCGTGAAAGTATTTGAACTTTAACCTTTAATAAGGAACAGATTGGCTCATGTATGATAGGAGGTATATTCTGTCAAGGAAAAACATGGGGTTTCAGAGACTTCTCTCTCTAACCCACTCTGAGCTCGGTGTTTCTAAACGTCATGTTGGATGTTTCAGAACACAAGAAGAAGCATGCCATCTTATTCTCAGTGTGATGCTGAAATGAGGAGGGGACTATTCAGATATGGAATGATAACTGAAACTAACCCGAGGACCTTCCCTGACACTTGGCATCTGATCATCGAGTTCAGTTGTCTTATTAGGACATAGTGATCCTTTCTTAGTGTGCTATAATTCCATCTTTAGTCCTAAATATAAGCAATTAGACAAATTAGACAATCTTTTTTTTTTTTCCTCCTAGAGTGGGGAGGTTATTCCCTATGTATTCCTCTTGTATGTGATGTCCAAATGTAATAGCAGATCAGAGCATCAGATCATTCATTAGTCAGGAAAAATGGATGAACTTGGTAAGGCTGTTTCTCTTCTCTAGATTGTTTCTGGCAAAGATCTGGCCAACCTGCTGAGATTCGCCAGCTTTCTGGCCCTTCACCTTGAGGGATTTAGGCTGCAACCTATTGTTTGTCGTTTGTCCTGGGCGCAAGCGGCTTCCCTTTCCATTGCTATTGCCCAACCACTGGGTGCTACAGGACTTCTGGGAGACCTGATTGACAGTTCCTGATGGCAGAGCAGATTATATTTGCTGAGTGACTGCAAGAGAGGAAAGGGAGATAAAATGTTCCCCAGACCTCAGCCCAATTTGACTACCTGTGTATTTGTGTGTGTGTGTGTGTGTGTATCTTTTTTTTTTCTTCCTTCTTCCAAGCAAACATTAATTTGTCTCTTTTTTTTTTCCCCCTCTTGGAAGTGGAGAGTGCTATTCAATATTGCTCCCCCTTGTATGTGATGTCCAAATGTAATAACAAATCAGAGTCAAGCCATTCATTAATCAGGATAACAGACTAGCTTGTTATCAAAGAAATGTGCTTATGTAGCTATGCAATGAATCCATAAAGATTTTCAATGTGGTCTGTAATTCCTATATTCTTTACTCATCCCTTGTCCGTACCTTACCTCCCATCATCCCCTTCCCCCTCCTCCCCAGTTCTGACGAAAGCTCTTGCACTTCAGCCGCTCCCTTGGGCTGGGTAATCAGCAGATGCAATCTAGGTCTGAGCAGCATCGCACAGGCCTAGCATGCAAAGCAGCCCGGTGGCATTGAGATGAGCAGGGGGACTGCACAAATAATGGGGGGTAGAGTGCTCATGAGAGAAAATACAGCAGCAGGGGAAATACACTGGAATGAGGTTTAGCAGAGATCAGATTCTGTATTATTAAAATGGGCCTGTCGATGATCAGAGGTTGTCTTTCTGTTTTAATGACTATGATTTAGTCCTTTCTGAGCCATCAAAAAAGGAGTTAAATGAAATGCATGGCAACCATCTTTCCCTGAACTGTTTATGAGCCTCTTCCTTTCAACAGATCACCTCCTGAAGGACTCATAATGGGAGTCAGCTTGACTAATTATTAAAGTCCATGTAATAGGCTGCAAGTCCTTTATCTGCTCATTAAAGCTTAAGGTCTGGTGTGCATTATTGAGCAATCTTGGGCAGGACAGGATGGGCATTGCGTTTGGATGAGGTCAGCTTCAGGAGTTAAGGGATTGCAGTGCCTGCTCTAGTAAATTATGGTGACCCGAGGGTTGGTGCCAAGTGACTAAAGACAAGCTGCGGGGCTCAGTCTGTTTCTTTAACTTTCCTCTTTGTCTAGGTCTCCTTTATTATAGCACTCCACTGTATCAATACCCCTCCCTTTTCCTTTTTAAAACATTCAGTACACATTTTGTGGCTGCTCTTTGCTGATGCTTCATCAGACAAGGTTAGCCTTAAAGGGGAAAGGAAGAAGAATCACAACAGAGCAATGCTGCAGCCTGGGATGAGAAAGGAGGTCTATGGCTGACTTTATTCAGTGTCAACTGGTTGAGATATCTTCCTCTCCCTCGCACACACACCCCAAACTCACTTTCCATCTTTCTGGTCCCTACAGCAAGCCTGTCAAAGTGCTGGTGAGATGCCACTGTTGCAAGGTGATGTCACAGATTCATTCTCCCACAGGGGTGGCCGAACTGAAATATAGCTGTTTAATCATAGACTGAAATGGTTTTCCCCCTCTCTCTGACACCTGGCCACTTCTGTCTCTGTTTTTTCAGACCAATTACTGTATTCTCTTTGCAGCTGAAGCCTACTGGTGAGTTTAGGCTGTCTTTTCAGGGCACTTTTGTGTGAGAGACATTAATTTCCGTCCCCTGTTCATTATGCAAATTTGAACAATAGCATCACTAATCAAACAGGTGTTCTCTTGCCCTCCATTCCCCATTTCCTCAGCAGGCAGCCCCACCTTCTCTTTACCGTACTGCCAAGGTTGGAAATATTCTGAAAGGAGTAAGAAGGCTGGGGGGTGGGGGGAGAGCTGGTGGCTGTGGTCTTCTTTCAATCACTCCTGGCTGGTTCAGCTTAACTAGGAGCAAGCAGGATAGTGAGTGATATTGATTAAGACCATTCCTACTTCTCACTAGGTACCTGACTTCCAAGGGGAGTCAATTCCAAGTTTGATAGGGAAAAGATGTGAGTATAGAGGAAGTACTGTTATGGCCTAAGATCAATGTACAATCCTTGCAAGGGGAATCCTTCTGAAATAGACTGAGATAGGAGAGGTAGTTTCGGATTTGTTTAAGTGTTTCTTATGAAAGCAACATGGCTTAGTGAAAAGTGCATTGAATTTTGGATTTTTTGGTTTAAATTTTGGAATTTTGGGTTTAAATGTCAGTTTTGCCACTTAATACCGGTATGAACTTTGCCCGGGCCCATCGACTTCTCTGGGCTGTCATCTCTGTTGAATGAGAAATCTGACCTGGATGATCTAAAATGACCCAGATGATCTGAATCCTACCTGTGGTCCTGCTAATGTCTTAAGTACAAGGTGAACATACAATAGGACCTTTTAATATTGTTAATCTTAGAAAATGAGCCCCACCTTTCTTCCTCCCTTCCTCCTCTGCCCCAAGACCCCAAATCTTCATATTGACCTCTTGCCCTGGGATTTCTGTAGCAACATGTGGCCTAACAGGCCTCATCTTCCAAAAAGAGGGGTGCAAAGATACTCTACTAATAGCTCTTTTGGCCCCAGTTCCCCAGATTGGGTTTTTGATAACCAAATGTGAAGGAAAATGGAGTTCAAGATGGAATATCATACTTATGATCAAGTAGTTTTATGGATTGTTACCTTAGCGGCCAGTCCGTTGGTGATGAATCTCTCCATACTCATTCTTTTGCCAAGAACATATTAGAAACTTTTCCATTTTGGTAGAACCTGCCAGAGTTTATATTCTGCTTGAAAAACTGTTAGGAATCCAGGGTGACCTCCACACCAGAATGAGGCTTCAGAGGAAGATTTTTTTCAAGTGATAAATGTGTTTTTTAAATTCTAAAAATAAGTAAGACTATAAAATCTAAGTTTGCCATTCTGAACCCATACCAAAAAAAGAAGCCGAAAAGATAGAGGAAACCATAAATAAAAAGAAAACAACAGAAAAAGAAAAGTATCAGTGATGTGGGGGTAGGGGGTAAAACAAGAGTCTCCTACAGAAGATGCATGTTACCTTTGACCTCTGACCTGTTTTTTCTGCTTTCTCTTACCCTTTCTAAAGCTGGGGCTAAATTTTACATTATCAAATCAAACCTGAGCTTCCTAATTTCTAAAATAAAGGGTTTGGATTAAATGATGTTTCAGT
This sequence comes from Dromiciops gliroides, assembly GCF_019393635.1. Taxonomy (NCBI): domain Eukaryota; kingdom Metazoa; phylum Chordata; class Mammalia; order Microbiotheria; family Microbiotheriidae; genus Dromiciops; species Dromiciops gliroides. The sequence continues at coordinate 534,125,228 of NC_057861.1, forward strand.
TCCCTTCTAGCCCTAATTTTTAGTAATTTTGTTAAGTGGTAAACAAGCTGGATCAGGTTGCTTCCTGGGTAAGTAATGTGGAGTGGGTGGGTAGGGGAATCGTTAGAACTAAAATATATTTCTTGGTTATGAATACATCTAATCCCATACCTCCACTGTCCAGTGTTATTCAACCCCAACCAGAGCTCTATTATTGTTGTGCTCTCAGATAGGCTGGGGCGGCTGCCCTAGTCCCAGCACCATCTCCTCCTTTTGCTGTGACTGGTATTGGCTTCCTGGGACTCCAACCCTGGCCCCTCTCTAGGACTGAGTTTGAATGCTTCCTTGCACTGAGGGTAGATACAGTAACTTAACTACCTTGTGTCACTAAACCATCTGAGAAAACAATGACTTCACCATCTCTTCCCACCCAACACCCTATCTCTCTTTGTCTCTGTTCATCTCCTTGAAAAAAATCATCTCTGCTTATGTGCATTTCCTTACCTCCTGCTTACTGATTTCTCAGTCCCTCACAGTTTGGTCTTTCTATTCTACCAAAACCATTCTTTCCATGTTTACCAAGGACCTCAGTCATTAAACCCAGTAGCTTCCTGACATATCTGCATCTTTTGACACTGCTGACCAATCTTTTCTCCTAGACACGCCCTTCCCCCTTTTAGTGATAACTTCTCTCTCCTTGTTCTTCTCCTATCCTTCTTACCACTCTGGGTAATTGTTTCCCACCCTGTAATCATAGATATCCCCCAGAGCTCTAACCTCAGTCCTCTTTTCGCTATATGTCATCTTCCTTGGTGATTTCATTGGTTCCCATACGTTCAACTTCATCTCTATGCATTGACTCCCAAATCTAGGTTCCTGAATCCCTCTTCTGAATGCCAGTCACATTTCTGCCAGTTTGCTGCTAGATATCTATGCTTGCAAATCTTGTTGGCATCTCAAACTCAGCATATTTAAAGTAGAACTTGTCATGTAAACCTGTTCCTCCTCTAAACTTCTCCATTTGCTTTGAAGACACCACCACCCTTTTAGGCAACCAGGTTCATGGCCTTGGAGTCACCTTGATTCATTCTTCCTTCCTTTCCTTTCCCTTCCTTCCTTCCTTCCTTTTGCCATGTCTTGTAGGTTCTACCTCCACATATCTTGCATTCATCCTTCTTTCTCTATTCATGCAGTCAATCCTTGGTAAGGTCCTCATCACTTCTCTTCTCAACTATTTTAATAGTTTGCTAATGGGTCTCTCTGCCTCTTTTCTCTCTCCCTCTCCAATTCATCTTCTACATAGCGCCAAAAGAATCTTTCTAAGGCAGAAGTCTGACCATATTGCTCCCCTGCTCAAAATTTTTTCAATGGCTCCCTCTTGCTTCTAGGATGAACCATAGACACCTCAGCCAGGCACAATATAAATTTAAGGGGCAGCTAGGTGGCACAGTAGATAGAGCACCGGCCCTGGAATCAGGAGTACCTGAGTTCAAATCTGGCCTTAAACACTTAACACTTACTAGCTGTGTGACCCTGGGCAAGTCACTTAACCCCAATTGCCTCACTAAAAAAAAAAAAAAGAAAAAAAAACCCAATATAAATTTAATCTGCTTTTCCAGGCTTATTTAAGATTGCTCCCTTTCACATACTCTTATGTTCCACCTATACTGAACTGCTTGCTACTCATAGACCTTGGAGTTTCATCACCCTTCTCCATGCTTTTGTATACTCTGTCTCCTATTCCTGGCATAAGCTCTCCTCCCATCTTTGCCTCTTGGAATCAGGTTTCTTCAAGGTTCTGCTCAGCTCTGCTCCTTTGGGAAGCCTTCTCTGATCTCTCCCTTCCCCTCTTTCCATCCTCACTAATTAGGGCTCAGTACCTCCTCCAAGTAGTGTATCTTCTTATTGTGAACAATATACCCCCAGGAGAATATAATTTCCTTCAGGCCCAGGAACATTTCATTTTTGTCTTTATTTCCCCCCTCCAACCCCCACCCACCCACACACCCAGCATTTAGCACAGTGCCTTAGGTGTTGTGAGTAATTAAATGTTTATTGAATTGAATTGGTTTATGTTTGACCTCTCCTAGCAGCCAGGTGGTGCAGTGGATAGAATCCTGGGTTTGGAATCAGGAAGACTCATCTTCCTGAGTTCAAATCTGGCCTCAGACACTTACTAGCTGTGTGATACTTGGCAAATCACTAAAGCCTATTTGCCTCAGTTCCTCATGTGTAAAATGAGCTGAAGAAGGAAATGACAGACCACTCCAGTGTATTTGCAAGAAAAATCCAAAATGGGGTCACAGAGAGTCAGAGATGAATGAACAAGAACAACAAGAACTCCTTTCCACCAGTCACATTTCAGCCCTTCATGGCTGGGGTTGTCATAGGCTCATGGCTTTCTCCACGATGGACTTTCTGAACAAGAACACCAAGAAGATATGTTACCTTAGAGAAGTGCCAATGGTGGTTTAACGTAGGACTTAGTTTATGCTTTGAACTTGTGGAGAATTAAGTTCATAAACCTTAGTGTAACTGGAATTCTGGATGCCCAACATTTGAACTACTCACCAAGCCACTTCATCCAGTTAAATAGCAGAAAAATACAGTTGTCAAGAGTAAGGGTAGTGTTCTTCATAAGGAGTTCATTCTGCCCTGCTTTTTTGATATTCCATATTTTTCCTCTACTCCCCCTCTGCTCTTTTGAAAACTTCATATGTCCCCAGGAAGAACCTTCTGACCCTGACCAAGTGACAGATAAAAGTACAGAGGCAGGGGACAAAGATTAAAAGCCAAAACGTTCACTCTTTGGGGTATTTCCTGCAGTCATTCATTCCATGTTTTGTTTGAGGTGTCAGTGAGTAGAGTGGAAAGCGGAACAGCTGGTCTAGATTAGAATTTGGTGGTTCCACAGTTCTCTTACCCCTGCTGCACTTCATCCCCAGACCTTTCCCCCAGGAACAGGGTGGGCAAAGATTGAGTCCTGAATCAAACTAACTTAGCTTCTAGGGGGAAAAATTTTTTTTTTAAATTGAATCTGAAATCACTGAAAGAAATCGAATAAGTCATATTTTCATCTTTACAAAGTCTTCCTTTGATGTCTCTGAATGCATGGAGTTGACCCTGGGTTCTTGACAGCTATGTCACGGAGGCTCAAGTGGCTGCTCCTTCCAAGGTGTGAAAGCATTGTGCAGCAAAGACTTCATGTTGGGCATTGAAGGATCAGGTCATCAACAGAAAGTCAGCCACAAAGCAATGCAATGTCAGGTCTGTAGCAATTCATGAAGGCAGGGTTGTGATGTGCTTCATTGGAAGCAATGGACAGATGCAGTCACTACTAAAGAAGTGTTTTTCCACAAAAGCCTAGTGAGTAACTCCCTTCACCAATCCCTGGTTTACCAGGTTACCAGGCAATAGCGAGTTTTTATTTGGAATCATGGCAGAAGTTAGATTGATTTCCTAGTCCCTGGTTCTCCTGGGTAAAAGTCACCAAATTTACATTGCCTTCCTCCCAAAGGAGGTCCCCTTGGTGAAGACTGTATGCCTGGGGATTGGCTGGTCTACTGTCTCTTTAAGCGCCTACTGAGTTAGCTGCATGTACTTGTAGTGAGCTATGAGATAGGAGCATAATAAATCATTTATTAAAGCCCTGACAGCTAAATGGGAGATTGTGGACTGTGCATGCAGAGTGTTTATTTTGCCAAGAGAGCTTTGGACAGAAGGAATGAAAAGTTACCCGGGCATTCAAATGAAGAGAAACCTCTGTCAATGGAAATAAATGAAAATTGAAAGTCAGGATCCCCCACCCACTGCCCCATTTGCTTTACTAGTGTGTTTATTTAGCCTGAATTGCGATCAGCATTCCTTCACCTCAGCATCTCTCTCTTAACCCTCCGGGAAACCAGGAGAGAACTTCTCCTAAGGACCTTTTAAAGAATTGTAAAGACAGTTCTGAAATCGTTTCAGGGAGTACCTAAATTAAATGTGTGTGTGAGTGTTTAAGAGGCTGAAGAAGCCCCAGTTGGGCAGCTGGCAGTGGTGCCTGTGATTAATACATTTACCAGAGTTCCTTTGGACAATAACACCCCACTCCCCTACTCTGCCCAGGCCCAGCCACCTAGCTTCCCCATAGCTAGTATTTCACCTTCAGATTAATAGCAGGACCTTCAGAACAATGCTTAGAACAGTTTTTAGGCAGTTTTGGTCAGTTAGCAAATACTAAGCATAACCCCAAAAGTACACACTCCAGTCTCATGGTCTTGGAGTCTCTTTTAAAGATCATTGCTACCTTCGGGAAGTTCACACTGTGACAACAGACTCAAAGCAGATAGACATGAAACGAATGAATAGTATATACATCGATTAAATCTGTCTCAGTCATCAGTAGCAGGTATTTATTTAGCACCTTCTCTGCCAATCCTATGACAATACCTCTGTGAGGTATACTAAGGAATAGTCTTTGTTCCCTCTCTCTGTCACCTATGATCAGTTACAAGTCCTGTGTAATCTCCCCATCTTAAAGCTGACACCTCCTTGCTATTCCTATAGTGTCCTGTCACCTGAAGAAAAGATGCCTCTCTGGCCTCATAGTCTTTCCCCCTCTGCAATTCATCGTTTGGAGTTGGCCAAATATCTTTTTTTTTTTTAATTTGGTATGAGGCAGTTGGGGTTAAGTGACTTGCCCAGGGTCACACATCTAGTAAGTGTTAAATGTCTGAGGATGGATTTGAACTCAGGTCCTCCTGAATCCAGGGCTGGTGCTCTATCCACTGTGCCACCTAGCTGCCCCCAAATTTCTTTTTAATGTTTGTTTATAATTATATCATTAAAGAAGCTTCACTGGATCCCCATTGTCTCTCAGATAAAATCCCCTTCTCTTTAGACTGGTCCTTCAAAGTTCTCCACTCTCTGACTCCGTCCTTACTTCATACTAACCTCTTTCACCCACCTTCTTGAACTATGTACCATCTCCCAGCTTTCTGCTCCAAGGCCTTTGCAAATTCCATCTCTCATTCTTAGAAGCATCTCCTCCTTCATCTTCACCTGTGGAAAACCTTCTCTTCTTTCAAGACCCAGTTTAGATGCCGGAAAGGAAGCTCTCTATCCAACTTGCCTTGATTTTCCCAGTCCTCTCAAATAGAAGTGATCTTCCCTTCTCTCATGCCTTCTGTTTCTTGAGATCTCCTTTGTACTTTCTAATTTGTAATATCATGGTTTGGGGGAAATGATACTGCATTCCAAGTTTAGAGGAGGAAGTGGGTTCTGTGTGAGTTTGGACAAGTCTCTTCTTCTCTTGGGGCTCCAGTTGCTTCACTTGTAAAATGAAGAATTTGGACTCTATGGTTCTAAGGTTCCTTTCAACGCTTCTGTCTCTGGTCCTATGAATTGAATTGAATTGAAATAATTGAGTTGTGTGTATATCATCTCTTCTTCCTTCCTAGATTTCCTCCAGAATCCCTAATTTCCTTTTTGTTTGTTTGTTTTTGAGGGGCAATGAGGGTTAAGTGACTTGCCCAGGGTCACACAACTAGTAATGTCTGAGGCTGAATTTGAACTCAGGTCCTCCTGAACCCAAGGCTGGTGCTTTATCTACTGCACTACCAAGCTGTGCCCCCCCCCAATTTCTCTTACAGCTCAGCTCAAACCCCGTTTTAATGAGAAATTTCATCATCCACCCTCTTTCTGTATGCTAGTGTCTCCCCTACAGCTACATTGTGTTTATTTCCTATATTTTTTGTATAAATTTGTATTTATACATATTCTCTCCTCCAATAGAACGTAAGCTTCTTAAGGGTAAGGATTGTTTTATTTCTGTCTTTGTATCCCCTGAGTTTGACATTCCTGGCACTTGGAAATGGTCCCTTGCTTGCTCAATCATAGGGTGTGTGCATGTAAGAGACTAACAGTTTCTGACCCATGCTAAATGGCATATGGATGGTACGGATAATCTTTGCTGCAGGAGTTTAGAGATTAGAGCCATCTTTGTGTCCCCAAGGAGGTGGGGTTTGAAAAATATGTAGGCTTCACATAGGCAGAGAGAAGAGCTTGTGGAGGTAGGGCTCTTTCCCCATCTTCTGCTCAAAGCAGTCTCAGGATGGTGCTGTACCCAGTAGGATTTTCTGGGGGCTCCATAGAAAACTCAGTGGGTACATTGAAATCAGCTTGGATGCCTTTTCCTCTCTCCAAGCGATACTTTTCTCCCAGAGGAGGAGTATTGATTTAGTTTTGATGCTGGGTGATTTATAAATATGCATGAGGATTTGAGGTTATTTAACTGTGCTTTTTAATTCGCCTCGCATTGCTGATTCTCTCTAGTGAGGGTTGGGGTTGGGGTTTGTTTTTTGTATGCAGGGCAGGCACCAGAGTGGCAGCCCTTTCTTTGCTTACTGGGACCTTTCCAGTGCCTGTTAATCCCACGTCTGCAGCAACTTCACTGTCAGAGGGAGAGGAAAGGACCAAAGCCCTTCACTTTCCCCTAAGGGGGTAGATGAAGTCATAGCTCTTGGGAAGATAAGGGAAAGCTTTATTGGGTGGCAGGGGTGGAGGAAATTGAAATTTCATCTCATGGAGCAAAAGAGAAATATGGCCAGCCAGTTGAGCTTACCCAGAAATTAAATGAAGCAGAAAATCCAAGAAAAGGAGAAGAGCAGCACCCCTACGCCACCCTTCTCCTAAGAGCTGTTCTGTTGAGAGAAATTAAATTCTTAAACTATCTCAGCCAGGGTGGAGAGCTTGGGTTTCCTTCTCAGCATTGAGAACTACTACTCATCCTATAGAATCAAAATCTTGGCCATGGTAATTGCTTGCTGCCCAAACTAATGAGCCCCAACAAGTTCATTGCTCAATTCCATGGCACCCCCTCTCACCCACCCCATTAAAAACAGCTTCCCCCCCAAAAAACAAAACAAAAAACAGCTTCCCTCTCCTCACCCAAATATGGAACCAGGCATTGCTGCTTCCTAATTGTATTCAGGTTCTAGGCACTTACTAAAACTGGAATTTACTGACATACTTATGTGCTAATCACATGGTATACAAAGGCAAATGTGCCAGCAAAAGTCACATATGCCAGCCCTCGGTAAACAAGGTTAAAACTGAACTGGTCCCTGGCCTCAGGAAGCTTACTTGTTCCTCCTAAGAACTGATGCACTTGTCAGGAAGCTAACAGCTTGGATGATATCCCCTCTTTTGCCTCACTTACAGGACAGACAAGATCCAGGCCAAACCCTCCTTCCTTAGAGTATCTGAGTTTAAAAATTGCTTAACAATCTGACATGCAGCATAAGTGTTTCATCTGCCACCTGGGACAGCCCAATCACTCGGGAGAGATTTGTCCATAAATTTTAAGCCCTGGTCCTCATGATTTCTGCCCCTTATTTCTTCCTCCCAGCCCTTCCCTAATTTTACTTACTACTTGTCGCATGTTTTTTTATACCCCTTAAAAGCATGCTGACTAAAATTTCCTTGTGTTTAACAGCGTTCATTAAAAGAAAATGTCAGGTATTTTACTCCCTTGGAGAGTGAAATATTTTTGTTTAGTCAATAATTGCACTAGAGCATCAAAGGAATGTTTGAAACAGGCTATGGGTTTTTTTTTTTAAGATTCTTGTCAGTGTCTCAACAATTCCTTCAGCTGTGAATCAAACAAGGCAACAAATTTTTAGCAGAAGATTATAGCCATTTTTCCCCTTTCTTCCTCAAAGCTGTCATCCTCCAACAGATTTCAGCAAAGTTGTAATACAGTCAGTCCCATCTGCTAGCCCTCTAATGCTACCAGCTCCCTCTGGGTAGCTTTCCTTCATGTTAGCTGATGGTCCATTTCCCTGCTCCTGCTAGGGTGCTTTAATCCCCGTCCTATCCAAAGGCAGGGGCTTGGATCTCTCTTAAGAACCTTTTGGGCCCCCTTTTCTCCTGTGGTTTTTGGGACTCTCCCAGGATGATCATAGGACCTTAGATGAAGAGATTATCATAGTCCAGCCTCCTCATTTTGTTGATAAAGAAGCCAAGGCACAGAAGAATACCCTTTGTCAATCCTCATTCTCATTGACTGGACTGTCTGCAGCCTTGGACATTGTTGATCACTCTCTCCTCCTTGATACTCTTTTCTATTTGGGTTTTTGGGACACCCCTCTCTCCTGATTCTCCTCCTACCTACCTGACTGCTCCTTCTCTCTCTCCTTTGCTGACTCCTGATCCAGATCATGCCCTATAACCTCTCCTAGGCCCTCTTTTTTCTCTCCCTCTATACTACTTCACTTGGTGATCTCATCAGCTCCCATGGATTTGATTTTCATTATGCTGATGATTCTTAAATCTACCTTTCCTGCCAAAATCTCACTGCTGACCTTCACTCTCTTCCCACCTCGCCCCCCCCCCCCAAAAAAAAAAAACACTGTCCTCTGCAACACCGTCCTCCCAGTCCTTCAGGCTCATGACCTAGGAGTCATCCTGGACTCCTCACTCTCTCTCAATCCAACCCTACCTCTCCATAGCCTGGCTCTTGCTAAGGCCTGTCAATTCCACCTTTGCAACATCTCTCCTCTGGGACTACCACCCCTGGAGTGTAGGCCCTCATCACCTCATACCTAAACTATTGTAATCATCCACTGGTGGGTCTTCTGCCTCAAGTCTCTCCCCACTCCAATCCATCCTCCATCAACCACTGAAATGATTTTCCTAAAATTCAAGTCTCATCATGTACACCCCCCCCACCCCCCCACCCCCAGCAAACTCCAGTAGTTTCCTCTTGCCTCCAGGAGCAAAGACAAAATGCCCTGTTGGGCATCTAAAATCATTCCCCTGCATGTCCCTCTCTCTGTCCCTTCTCCACCTTTCTCCCACCCCCCTCCCCTTCCCTCCCACCCTTCCCAAGAACAGCAATTAGATCAGCACCACCTCTCCTGGGAAGGGCATGATAATTAATTGCCTAGGGCTCTAGGCACCATTCCCTCTGACTTTCCTATCCAAAACACTCCTCCCTAGCCACCATTCCCCTATCATGTAGTCTTCCCTTATTAGGGTGTAAGCTCCTTGAATGCCGGGATTTGTCTTTCCTCCTTTTATTTGTCTATCCATTGTTTAGTAGTGTTTAATCAATATTAATCCATTCACTTATACTCAGGGAGACATTTCTTGCAAAGACTGAACTCTTCTGTAATCTTTTACCCATCATTCCCCTTTAGTTCCTGATGTTCATCTTAATAACTATTTTTTGGGGGGGGTGAGGCAATTAGGGTTAAGTGGCTTGCCCAGGGTCACACAGCTAGTAAGTGTCAAGTGTCTGAGGTCAGTTTTGAACTCAGGTCCTCCTGAATCCAGGGCCCCTGCTTTATCCACTGTGCCACCTAGCTGCCCCTTAATAACTAAATTTTACAAAGCATTTTCCTCCTGACTACTACACAGTTGCAGCCTAGTTACTTGATGAGATAAATGAGACAAGTTCTCCTGCCCATATAGCTCTCAGCTTTTTAAAAGTCTTATGTCTCTGTAGGGGGGCAGATATGTCACACACAAAAAGAAATCCCACCTCTACCGCTTACTACCTGTGTGCCAGTGGACATTACTTACACTCTCTGGTCTTCAGTTTTTCATCTGTAAACTGAGAGGGTCAGGCTCCAGGGCCTAAGATCCCTTCGAATTTTAAGTCTGTGACCTGTGGATCTCATAATCCATGAACCACAGCCAAAGATTTATGGTTGTTATGGGTCCAATGACAGCACAAGGGTGATATCTTGACTGGCACATGAATTGGATTTAAGTGAGGCAAACTAGGAAGAAAGTAGAAGAGGCTTGTGGGTGGTCACAGAGTCTATACTAGAAAGCTCCTGTATGTCGTCTCCTCTCCTCCCCCTTGTAAGGGGTTAAAATTCTAGTTATACTATCTAAAATCTAATGAGTGGTCACCAATAAATTATAAGCTTTAGCAAGAGTATTTAAGTGTTTAAGTATTTATTAAAGAGCATTAGGATCAGAGAGAAAGGTAAAAATATAATGATTTCTAAGAGACCCCATCATCTGACCCACCATGGTGAGGTCAAGCACAAAAAGGACTCAACGCTTCCTCCTTCCTCCCAGAAGCCTCCTGTGAAACTGGGCACATCCCCCCACCCCAGCTCCAAGCTAATTGGTTGGTAGCTTTGATAGACAATACCCATGAGCAAACGTCATTGGACCTGACAGCATGGCTTGCCCTCAGATGCCTTCTCCTCCTGGCAGAGCTTTCCTACAGTAACTCCCCAGCAGGGGGCATCATTCCAATCGTTACACCCTCATCCCCCCCAACTCAGAGCCTGTTTATTCTCACTTTACACATAGTTATAAGAAGCTTGGATGTTTGATATCCCAGGCCATAGCAGATTTAGAAGTCTATTAGAATAAGGGTTCTGCAGGCAGGTACATCAGTGGGTATGGGAGAAGAGACAGCTAAAGAAGTGCTTCTACTCCAAAGCAACCCATGGAGGTGCACATCAAGGCAAAGATCAATCACTCGGACAACTTGCCTTGATCCTGATGACTGTATTAGCTAAAATCCCTCCTTGCAACTGGGTCAGTAGACCCTCCCTCCTCTCTGGCTGCTCAAAAGTTCTGATTTTCTTCCTCTTTACTTTTGAGAGGCAGTGAGCCTTCAGTATGCCAGCTCTAGTGCAGATTCATGGAAGACTCAGTCTCTTACCTGCTTAGCATTTCTTTTTATCCTTGTATGTTAATCTGAGGGTAGCACTTTCTAGGGTATATTTAATTTAAACGTTAAACGTGTGGTTTAATGATTGCAAGTTGATTGCACATTTAAATATAGAGCACCATTATTTCTCTTTTCATCTGTGGAAAATCATATAATGCCTCAGGCCTTCTAACCACCACAGATCTCCACCCTTCTCCCCCCATCCTCCCCCGAGGTAATGCCCTTGTTGTTTGTGCATTGTTCTTGTTGGAGCTGAGATTGTACTTCTAGTTCAAACATTTATATGTAAATAGAAAGAAAGAAAAAGAAGAGATTTACTATAGTGTTCAGAACATTTCTCAACATGACAGCAGCATTTCTTCCTCCTTTTTTTTTTTTTTTTGTGTTTTGTTTTGGTTCCTGAGCATGCTCCTGGCAGAGGCTGGTATGAACAGGTGCACTGTGGTTGTCTCTCAGTTTAGTGCCATTGTTTTTTCCTGGCAATACCTTTGGTGAATGATATTCCCCTTGGTGAGGAGAGGGTCTCTTAGCTTTCCCAGCTATGGTTGTTTAACATAAAAATGGAAGTTGGATTTGGTGTTTATACTGTCCCAAGGGATCTGTTTGAGTTAGTATTTGATTTTGGTTGTTTTCCCTTCGTTGTTTGGCTCTTTTAATGGTTCCACAAAACCTGAAGAGGACATATTTTTTTTTTCTGTTTGTTTTTGTTTTTGTGGGGCAATGAGGGTTAAGTGACTTGCCCAAGGTCACACAGCTCATAAGTGTCAAGTGTCTGAGGCTAGATTTAAATTCAGGTCCTCCTGAATCCAGGGCTGGTGCTTTATCCACTGTGCCACCTAGCTGCCCCCAAGGACACATATTTTCACATGAATATAAAGAAATTTTATTTTCACTAATTGAGTGACTTAAAGAGAGCATGAGAGAAATCTACAATCCACGAGTCTTCAAGTGAAAAAATTGAGGAAATATCACTTAAGCCATTCTGTTAGTTAAATTTTTCCCAGGCCTTCCCAATGAATTTTTTGCCTTAGGAGACTTTGCAGATCAGTGTCTAAGGAAGAACATGAGGCATCTCAGCAACCATTTTATATTAGACCATTTTCATAACTAAAAAGAATTTGCTAAAAAGCATTGGAATTGGTTGTGCTACCTTCAGTGATGTAGTGCCTAGCAGGCCCAATCTGTCTCATTGGTTAAGTTTCCCTATTAACAAGTCAGTGGGAAAATAACCTCTTTAGCCTGGGATGAATGATTATATGGAACTGTACACCTACTAGTGTGGGTTTAGTAGAATGGACTTACCCAGTTGAGAGCACAACAGAATCTAAACTGGGAGGCAAGCCAATGCTACCTTTAATATCCATTTAATCACATTCAAGATGATCTCAGTATAAGCAGTCAGCCATTTGACTGCAGGAAGACTGACTGGTTTTCATAAGTTTAAACATTTTTCATAATGTCCTTGGATCAGAAAAGCAAAGACTTCCCATCACAAAAATAGTCTATAAGTTTAGGATGCTAATACATACATTTACATCCAATTATCAATATTTCAAGATGGCATCAGCAGTCCATTCAGTCTTCTGGCCTGATTCTTCCATTTGGGCACATGCACACAAAAGAGAAAATAGGGTAAACTTGTCCTTAAAAATTGATTTAAGCCACCTGCATGCAGTTCTATTCTCATTCTCTCCTAGACTGGCCTACTTGGGAAACTTTTAGTGCCATTGAGCTTTAGTTTGGGAAACTTGGTGGGGGCAAAGGAGGTCCAAACCCCAGGTTATGTAAAATGTACAAGAGAGAATATGGTTTCCTGGAAGTGAGGCCACCAGAGGGAGGAGGATTTATGAGCTCATGTGTTAGGACTTTGTGCTTTCTGTCAGGTTAAATAAGGTCACCCAGAGAGATTTGGAGAAATCAGTAGATTGTGAGCACTTGCTAATTGTATATTGCCTCACTGAAAGGCACCCCCGAAAATTAAGCCCAGTTCATGTAAACCCAGAACCTCAGTTCTGGCTCACAGGTTATCTCAGGCTAGGGCTCTCTGAGCCAGTGACTTTCCTGTACTTTTATTAGTATGTTTTGTTAGACTATCCATCAATTAATTAATTAATCAATAAACACTTATTAAGCCTCTACTATATGCCAGACACTGTGCTAAGCACTGGGGAAACAAAAAGAGGCAAAAGACGGTTACTGCCTTCAGGGAGCTTGCAATCTAACAGGAGAGGCAACATGCAGATAAGTATGTACAAAACAAGCTATATACAGAATGAATAGGAAATAATTAAAAGAGAGAAATCACTGGAATTAAGAGACTGGAAAAAGGCTGTGGCTGCAAATGGAGCTCCATATTCATGTAGTCATGAGTACTACTTTCACCACTATTACTGTCATGGAGCCATCGAGATCATCATTATTGTCCTTGAGATCTGCTGGAATCGGAGGGTGAGTAGGGGAGTGCACACCATTCTTTTCCTTGAAGATTCAGGCTGAAAGCTGCTCATCAAAGCCTTTTGTTTTTGGCATTATGTCCATGAGCTTAGCTGATGCAGCACACCGATTGTTTGGTTTCCCTTGGCACATTTTCATCTCTACTCCTATAGATGCGCCCTGATAGCTTGAAAAGAAGGTACCCAGGGTGCCTCTTAGGAGCCTAGATATCTTTTTACTCCTTTAAGCACCAGGTTCTTTAGTCAGCATCCTTCTTTTCAGAAGAGGATCATATGCTGTATTTTGTTGAGCAGCAACCACACCTGGCAACAATCAGTCAAACCCTGGAGCATTTCAGACTTTCTAGGTATCTGAACCATTAGAATTTCAAGGTCAGCAGAGTTCCTGAGAGAAAGAGGCTCCAGAAAGTCATGATGAAGGTCACCACCACTGTCACCCCCTCGTCAGATATTGAATTCATACCACAACACTCCCTGGAGGGCCTGTTGCTAGTTCTAGCAGAATCTTCTGCTGCTTATACTTGTCTGAACTGTGGGTTGCAATAGTCTTTTCAGTACAGAAACTTGGTGTCCATCTCTCCTTTGGATGGAACTGTATGTATCTTCATGACACATAAGTTGGCTGGATGAAATGGTGAATTTTCATTTGTGGGAAATTTTATCTGGGTGTTTCTATTCCTTGATACAGTGGGAGGCAGTTGGACCAAGAGTTTAGAGGATCAAGATTGTTCTCTAAAAAAAATTTTTAATTTTAAAAATTAAAAAAAAAAAGATTGTTCTCATACTGGCTAGAGTTGACAGAGTAAAAAGAGAAATGGGGGGCAGCTAGATGGCGCAGTGGATAGAGCACCGGCCTTGGAGTCAGGAGGACCTGAGTTCAAATCTGGCCTCAGACACTTAACACTTACTAGCTGTGTGACCCTGGGCAAGTCACTTAACCCCAATTGCCTCACTAAAAAAAAAAAAGAGAGAGAGAGAACTGGATTTAGAGTTTGAGGAGATGTGTTCACAACCTGGTAACACCAGTCACTACCTGTATGATCGAGGCCAAGTCATTTCACTCATCTGGGACTCTGTTTCCTCATATGTAAAAGAAGGGAATGAGACTGGACTATGTCAAAGTTCTCTTCCATCTCTAAATCATGTAATCCTTCAATTAATTGCTAATGTCAGCATTGGGATTCAGTGCTGACATCATAGACCCAGAAGTCTATTGGATGGTTGTTCCCTGAAGTGAGTAATGACACAGGACAGGTTGCTAATAAAGAATGTTGATTTCACATATTTGTCCAGCACTGTGTTTCCTAGAGGAGACTAGGCTGTTTAAAGAAAGTATCACAAGCCTCTAAAATTTAGTCCTTACTTGCCAAGTTCTTCAATAAGCACTTTATTCCTCTCTAGGGTGAAATAAAACATGGTTAAATCTCACTGCCTGATTAGGCCAAGGTTGAAGGTTTGATCCTTTTGTAGACAAGTTGACTTTGCACTAAGGGGTGAGGGGGGAAGGCGAGGGGAACTGCTCCCCAACAACAGATCATACCCTTAATGCTAAATTCTAGACTTATAAATCGTGACAGGGGGACCCCATGACAAGTACTTTAGAAAACTTCTCCAAGTACATGCCCTTGTGATAACTTATCCATAGCCTCATCTTTGTATTTGCAAAACAGTATCTTAATAGGTAACTGTTGGTAACTGCTAACATAAAGGCAATATCCTTGCCAATTATAGACTCTATATAGTTATTCTCATATTGCAGCTCCCAAACTTTATATATTTCCCCACTCTTTCTTCTTATCAGATATTTGAGACTTTTTAAAAATTTTGCTTTTTTATGTCTATTCACTAATATTCAAAATTGTTTTGGCTCAGTTACTCATGACAGCCCAAGGGAATTCAGTTTTTCCAAATGAACAAAAAAAACCATCAAATAGCACATCAGAAATGTAGATCAGTTACTAGCATAACTCAATAATAATAAAGTAGCTGACATTCACTCAACAAGCATTTATTAAGCCCTACTATGTGACAGGCATTGTGCTAGGTCTTAGAATTCAAAAAGAATACAGACCCTATTCTCAAGGAGCTTATGTCTTTTTGAGGGACATTTGTATAGTGTTTTAAGATCTACAAAGTCATTTTACATATATTATCTCACTCAGTGCTCACAATGATTCTTTTAGGTAGGTACTGTTTTACAGATGAGGAAACTGAGGCCCAGAGAAGTGAAATGACTTCTATAACCATTCAGCTGGTCAGTGTTAGAAGTAGAATTCAAACCTAGAGATTCATGAATCTGTGTCCAGCACCATCCTGCTTCCTTCTGTTGACTTTCTCATTTTTTTTGTATTGTAAGTGAGTAAGACCCATGTATTGCTCTGTCAAATAGAATGTTTATTAATACTCTTCTTTCAGATATTTTGTTACGATGAACTGTAGGGAGGGACCCGAGTTTATGCCTTCCTCTAGAACCAAGCTGAGAGAGAAACTCTGGGTCCAAGGTGCTACTGCAGCCTGAGCTGGTATCATCTAGGACCCTGATCCCCCATAGAAGTCTGATATGTATGCAGGAACAGTCATTGGCCATGGGTATGACCCATTGCATCTTGCCCCATTTTGAAAAGAGAAATCATTCCTCCTCAGCCTTTCTCTATTACATGGGTATGCATAGGACTGACAGGTGAGAGTTGCAACAAGGCAGATTTTTAACCAAATAGAAGGAAGAACTTATTTTACACAACTGCCCATTGATGGGATGGAACTGTCTTGCAAAATCATTTCTTCACTAGAGATGACCAAGCAGAAGTTGGCTCCGTACCTATTTAGGTATGCTCTATAAGGGATTCCCACAATTGGTTTGAATGTTGGACAAATCAGTTATCTCTGTCCTAGGACCCTATCCCTGACCAGCTTATGTCATCACAGTCCTTTTGTTCAAATGAACAGATAATCCAATCGATAGCACTAACAACTTAGTGATCGAGGTGTAAAACATGTGAAATTTGAGTTTCAGATTCCTAGACTAGATGACTTCTGAGGTCTCTTGAAACTGATAAATGCTTATTATCCATTAAAGGCCCCTCCAATTGATCGTGAATTCTTGAAGGCTATGCCAGTGGCATACAAACTCTGCTAGGTCATACCAAGATGGAAAGGTTTCAGATGTGGGCCTATAGTGAAGTATATAATTGATATCCGAGGACCACTCAAGCTGAGTATGAAGAGGTTCAAAAACTTGAACACTTGTCATGAATTTTTTTTTTCCCAGCCATTGCTACTCACAAAGAAAATCTATTAAAGTATGGATGAGTTTTTAAATGCTAGGATCAGTAACACTGAAGAAGTAATAATTCCTCTCAGTACTGATTTATTGTTTAGTCATTTCAGTCGTGTCCTATTCTTTGTGACCCCATTTATGGTTTTCTTGGCAAAGATACTGGAGCGTTTTGCCATTTCCTTCTCCAACTCATTTTCCAGATGAGGAAACTAAGACAAACAGGGTTAAGTGACTTGCCCAGGTTTACAGAGCTAGGAAGTATCTGAGGCCACATTTAAACTCATGTCTTCCTGACTTCAGGCCTGGTGCACTATCCATGGTGCCACCTAGCTGCCCTATCAGTACTGATGGTGCTTACAATTGAGCTTCTTAGAAGAATGATGCTGTAATGATTCGGCATGCTCTTTGAAATGGTTTAAATCACTAGTTAAGTCATCATTCAGATTCCCTGTTAGTTGGCCCTGTTGCTTAGCCAGGTGTTAGTGGAGGAGGGCCGCTTCCTTGCTTGCCTCTTCCCTCTGACTCAAGAGGACCTGTGTCAGTGGAGTAGTTGGTATTCCATATGGTTGGAGGATATTGGCAGCAGTGTCAGGAAGATCTGGGATGAGAAAGGGGTTCTCATGGAATCAATAGGGCCTGAAGACTGGCAATTTGGATCAGAGAAAAGGATATGTGAATGACAAAGGACCAATACCATACAGCTGAGTATTCAGGGAGAATAACTAGCTCCTGTCTTAAAGAAAAAAGGTAATGCTTTCTCCTACTCAAGACAGAAAAAGAGAGCCTACTGGCAGTTTTCAGCACACCCTCTCATGGGTTGAAAGTGTCACTACAACCTTTCCTGCATTACCAGCAAAAGGGATGGTGCCAGGTAATCTTGTTTAATGTCAGAGCTGTAAGTGATCTAAGAAATAAATATAGTGCTGCCCCTTCCTGTGGAACTGAACTCCAGGACACTCTGTTCTAGGAACCAGGGTAGACCCTTCACTAGCCTGTGGCAGACCTGGTGGCTGTCATTTTCAAGTCCCAATTCAGTCTTGTTTAAATATTTTTTATTTCAAAACATGATGCTTAAAAATTAAGCCTGTCTTCCCCCAAACTCTGACATTAAATCATTGTTTCCTTCATGCTGTCTAATAGCAGAGAAGAATAAGGATTTCTAGAATTTAATGGGTCTACCTCCCTGCACAGGTATTTAAAACCAGGTGGATTTGACTGGAGTAATATAATGTCTCTTTATCACATTGGATTTTTTCAGGTTTCTGGCAAACTCACAAAGATACAAGTGAATCCCCACACAGTACTGCCAACCTTGTATTTAAAAGCAAGCAATGGAAAGGATATGCTTTAGAAGAGAGAACACAGAAAAGAGTCAGAGGAGCATAGCTTTCCAACAGGGCCTAGTGGTTTTTTGTTGGTTTTTTTCCAAGTGACGTGAATTAGAAAAGAAAATGGGAATGAGCAAAATAATGTTTGCAGATCAAATTGATCTAAAAAGAGGAAAGTGTCTCTAATCTCTAACAGGGCACATTTGTCTTTAGAGTGAGAACAAATGCTCTGTTCTGCTGCTCTCTCTGTATGGAAACCCTGATTCCCAGCAGTTTGAATGTATAAAGTAAATGCCATCGGGATAGTTGGCTGAATTTTAGGCAGGTTGGACTAGGGGCTGTCTGATCATCTCCATATCAGGGTGTTGTTAAATATAATTAAGAGGCATCAGGCTCTTGGGCTGCAATGGATGCCTTCTAGAGAAATCCATTTCACTTCTGAAGCAGAACATAGAATAAGTGCATTAAGCCCAGATCACACAGCTAGTATGTAGAAGTGAAACACAGAGAGGCTAATTGTGTTTCCCAAGCCCACTTCATTTTCCTGGGACTCAGTTTCTTCATTTACTAGATGAAAGGGTCCGTCTTAACTTTGATTCTGCTGCCAAAGTCCATAGGCCCATGCTATTTCTACCACTGTATCATTCAGCTTTACAGTGAGAGGGCTTGGAGTGCCTTGCAGTAAGCACCCTGTTTTACTACAATCTTTTTTTTTTAATCTTTCTCAATAACAACTATGTGGGGGGCAGCTAGGTGGCGCAGTGGATAAAGCACCGGCCCTGGATTCAGGAGAACCTGAGTTCAAATCCGGCCTCAGACACTTGACACTTACTAGCTGTGTGACACCGTGGGCAAGTCACTTAACCCCCATTGCCCTGCAAACAAAAACAAAAACAAAACCCAACTGTATGTGGACAGTAGTCATAACTGTGAACTGAACTAGCTTCTAAAGAAAGGAGAAAGACAGACAAATCATGGGATCTCAGTGTTAGAGCTAAAAGGTCCCTTCCAACATTATCTCTGTCTCTTCTCATCCCCACATTTTACACATGAGGACTCTACATCTCAGAGAAATTCAAATCAATTTGCCACTATAGCACACAACTACAGAGTACCAGAGCTGGGGCAGGAACCCAGTATTGATTACCATTGAGTATTGAGTACCGCACAGTGCTCTTTGAGGAAAAGAATAAAAGATAGAAAAGAATAAAAATGAGAGAGCACGTACATAAGCATATTCAATTCTGCCTATTGTCCCAGGATCATTTCTCCTGACTGTTCCAGACAAATGGATGGAAAGGGATATTGTAGTTGTTGCATTTATTGAATATCTGGAGCTCTTCTTTTGAATGGTTGGGTTTTTTCCTATAACTCACTACAGTGATTAAAAAAAGTTAATCTGAGCACCACTAGAGGGCACAAAATAGTCAAAAGGCCTTTAACCTTTACCTTTTTCTTTTTCTTTTTCTCTCTTTGAAGAACTGTTGAGAGGAAGGGAAGGTTTAAAAAAAAAAAAGGTTGGGGGGAGTGAGGGCTAGAAAAAGGACACACACAGAAGGCTGGCATTTCCTCTGCCTTTGGGAGCTTAAAAGCAAAGAGCTAGTGGGGAGGTTTTGAAAATGCTGTCACCAATTTCCTTGAATGTCTCAAAGGCTTTCTTGGCTGGTATCAATTTGGTCACCTCCAGCTGACTTCACCGAGCCCTCCCCAGTAGAGCAGAAAGAGGAGGTCAAGGCGCTCCAGCCTGCAGGCCTGTTGCTGTCTAGCTGGTACATTGGCAATGTCACATGCCAACAATGCCACTCACACACACACACACACACACACAGTGTTTTAGTCCTTTCCAATGATGCCGACAGATTCTGCCTCCATATTTACTGCCTTGAGACAGAGTAGGAAGCTGCATTCTCTAATAGAAAGAGCTCTGAGTCAAATAAAAAGGGTTTTGTCCTAGGCCCGGATATGGCACTAACTGTGTGATCTTGGGGAAGCCGCCTTCTCTGACCTCTTCCTCCCCATCTAAAGCTTGAGATTCATCTCAGTTGCACCTGTGTCATGGGTTTAGGGTGAGGATAAAATGTTCCTCTTGGCTTTGCTGTTTCTTTTTATTAGACCAACAGCTTCCAAACCTCTGCCTTCTTCCCACAACTAGCTTTTTTTTTTTTTAGTGAGGTAATTGAGGTTAAGTGACTTGCCCAGGGTCACACAGCTAGTAAGCGTTAAGTGTCTGAGGCCGAATTTGAACTCAAGTACTCCTGACTCCAGGGCCGGTGCTCTATCCACTGTGCCACCCAGCTGCCCCCCCACAACTAGCTTTTGTCAGGTCCCACCAGCTCCACCTCCGTGTTCTCTCCCCTATTCGTTTCCCCTTTTCTACCCTCACTGCTACCACCCTGGTTCAGGCCCTCCTTAGCCCTTGCTGAGCTATTATAGTAGCCTCTTTGTTTGCCCTGCTTCCAGTCTTTTCTTTTTTTTCTTTATTTTTTTTTTTGGGGGGGGGCAATGAGGGTTAAGTGACTTGCCCAGGGTCACACAGCTAGAGTCAAGTGTCTGAGGTCAGATTTGCACTCAGGACCTCCTGAATCCAGGGCCAGTGCTTTATCCACTGCACCACCTAGCTGCCTCTCAGTCTTTTCTTGCCATCAGTTAATCCTCTTCATCCCCACCCCATTCCCTGCAAGGGTAATCTACCTAAATGCACAGGTGACAGATCATCATCATCAATCTGCTCAACAGCCTTGAGTGGCTCTTCACTGCCTGCCAAATAAAAGAGATCTTTTATTTGTATTGTCCAAAATTCTCTACAATTTGAATCCAACTTTCTCAAATTTATTACATACTACTCCCCTTCATGCACTTGATATTACAACTGGACAACTTGATGCTCTTTGATCTTGGCCTGCCTTGGGGCCTGTGTATATAGTGTTCTCTCTGGAATTATCTCCTTCAGTCTTGGCTTGTTGCAGTCCTTCCCTTCATTCAAAGCTCACCTCAGGTGTTACCTCATCTCCTATCTAGTGCCTCATTCTGTTTGACCCCTTTCTATGCACTTGCCATTTTGTGTCTCATAGTAATTTGTGTTTGTCCTCCCTCTTGCTAGATTGTAAGCTCCTTGAATCACTGTGTATTTGTTGTGTACATTGTTTATATTTCGTTATCTGTGAATATGTTGTTAGCCCCTCCTCTCCCAGCCCCAAGTAAAATGTAAACTCTTTGAAGGCAGGGACTGTCTCAGTTTTGTATTTGTATTGCCAGTACTTAGCATAATGCCTGGCACATAGTAGGTATTTGTTGATTAGTTGATTGATTGAATGGAATGGAAGAAATACATTTCTTCTCAGAGGACAACTGTTGCTGATTTGACTTCAGGGCTTTGGGAAAGTTTGGTTTGATGATTATTGGATGGTCAAGGTCTTTAGTGGGTCACAGAGCCTGAGCAAGCATTTTTATAACCTATGTTAATAACAAAACTAGAATATGATAAGAAATAGCAGCCCCTTCCTCTGCCCATCATGTTTCATCGGTCCATTTACCATGCCAGGGATTTTCAGCTTTCAAAACAGCCGAAGTTGCTTATAAGTTCATATCATTTTTATTGAGCATGAACAAAATTCAATATACCCTAGCATTTGGTTAGATCCAGGCTCTCTCTAAAATGTCTAGACAGTTATTCGTGTCCCAGAGCATCTTTTTTTATAGCAACTGTTTGAGAAGAGAGCCAGGCTTTAGAGTTTGGTAGTCATAATTTCACAAATATGTCTATGCACAGAGTAAATTTGTATCCTCCTTAACCTATTGACAGCCCCATGGCTGATGCCATCCTTGAGCTCTTGTTTTTGAAGGAAGTTACTTATGTCTGGGGAACTGGCCCGTTCCAAGGACTGTGTGCAGGTCATAGGGGCTGAACAAAAGGCCTGTGAGCAAATGCTGGACCATGACAGACAAGGGTGGTGTTCTCTCTCTTTGAGGGCAATGATAATCAGGCACGTCGGGATTTGCCTGACTGGTTTTGTGTTCTGTGCACAAAATGCCTCCTGGAGAAAAGTGTTCCATCTGAATTTGTGCTTCAGGGAAGTATCCAGTCTAGATCACCAATGACCCTCGTGACTGGTATCATTCTGGCCTCCTAAGCCGGTAGGAATAAATTAACTCTTCCACGTGACCGTGACCGTACTGCACATGAATGTATCAAAGTTCTGAGCATTTTCGAACTCATCCACTAGCATTTCATTGCTTACCACCTGATGCTTAGGGACTCATCTGATTTTATTTACAGGTGGTTTTTTCAAACAGAGAATATTATGGTAGTGCTCCATTTTCCAGAGGACTAACTCCCGACGATCAATATGACTCAATCAACAAATTTTTATTAAACAACTATTCTGTAAAGGATCTTGTGAAGCAGAAACAACAACAACAAATTAATTCATTGTTAGTATTCTCAAAGAGCTTATACTCTAGTGGAGGGAGATAACGCTTGCATAAAAAGTTAACTAACAGTACAGCACATAAATTGCAACTTAATAGGGTGATAGAAGAATTGTTATTGGAAGTCAAACAGTTGACCAGTATTCTTCAGCACCAGAGCCAGGCACTGTGCTAAGCAGCGAGGATACAGAGAAAGGCAAAAGACAGGCTCTGTTCTCAAGGATGCTACAGGCTTATGAGCAGACAGCCTGTCACCCACTAAATACAGATAAGATATATTCAGCATAATCTAGAGAGAATCACCAGAGGAAAGGCACTAGAATTCAGCAGGACTGGAAAAGCCTTCTTGCCAAGACTCGAAGGAAGCCAGGAAGGCAGGAGGTACAGATTAGGAGAGAAACAGAATGTTTCAGCTTGGTGGGATTCTCAGTGAATATACCCAGAGTCAGAAGATGGTGTGTGAGGAGCAGCGGGGAGGCCATTGTTGTTGGATTATGGGGTATGTGGAAGGTGTAAGAAGATTGGTAAGATAGGAAGGGACCTGGTGAGGAAGAACTCTACACACCAAACTGTGGCGGGCTGGGGTGGGGGGGGGGGAGGGGTTATATTTGATCCTGGAAGTGATGGGGAGGTACTGGATTCTATTGAATGTGGAGGAGGGGCAGAGGTGGAGGACATGGTCAGACTTGAACTTTAGGAAGATCACTTTGTCAACTGAGTAGAGGATAGACTAGAATGGAGAAAGAATTGAGGCAATCGAGATCCACCAGCAGGCTATTTCAATGGTCCAGGTAGGAGGCAATGATGGCCTACACCAGCATGGTAGCAGTGTCAGAGGAGAGAAATGGGCGTATACAAGAATTATTAAAAAGTCAGAAAGGATAGAACTTGGTAACTGATTAGATGAGAGAAATGGCAGAGAGTCACAGTTGACACCTGTGTTGCAAACCTGAATGACTGGGAAGATGGTAGTACCCTCTACTATATTACGGGGAACATTTCCAGAAAAGAGAATGAGTTTTGAATGTTTTGAGTTTGAGATCTATGAGACATCAAATTTGAGATGTCCAGCGGTCAGTTGGCCAAGCTACAATGGAGGTCACGAAAAGAAAGCTAGAATTTGACAAATACAGAAATTATCTTCATAGAGATGAGAGTTGAATCCATGGGAGATAATGAGATCACCGGATGAAATAGTTTAAAGGGAGAATAGACAAGGGTTGAGAACCAAGCCTTGGGCAGTGGTCAGTGGGAGTGACCTGGATGAAAATCCAGCAAAAGGGTTGAAGAAGGAATGGTCAGACAAAGAGGAGGAAAACTAGGAGAGAGCAATGTCACAAAAACCCATACAGAAGAGGATATCAAGAAGAGGTTGATCACAAACATCAATGGCTACAGAGAAGTGAAGAACACATTTTAAGAAAATGCCATTAGATGTGGCAATTTTTAGATCATTGATAACTTTTGAGAATGTAGTTTCAGTTGGTTGATTAGGTCAGCGGCCAGACTACAGAGAGTTAAGAGGCGACTAAGGGGAAAGGAAGTAGACATCAGTATACACAGCTTTCTGAAAGAGTTTGGCTTTAAAAAACAGAAACAGGCAAATAGAGACATAGATCCACAGAGAGAAGATATATAGGATGCTGACTAGCAGGGATGGATAGACCAGGTGAGGGTTTTTGAGGTAGCCAGTAGACAAAGAAAGACTGAAAATTAGTGAAAAAGTAAGAGTGATTGAGGTGACAATTCTGCTGGAGAAAACAGGACCGAATGGGAAAATGTGTGCATCTACAAGGGTTTGCCTTGGTAAGAGGAAGGGCTACCTCCTCCTGTGAAACAGATGAAGGAAGAGAGAATAAGAAGCTATCACAGTGATGTAAAATGAGGAAGAGAGAAGAAAAGATGGCTCTTGGTGAATGGCCTCCATCTTTTCAGTGAAATATGAGATAAGGTTTTCAGCTGAAAGTGAGTAGAGGGTGAGGAAGTCCTGGGAAGTTTGAGGAGGAATGAAAAGACTGGGAAATGCCACTGTGGTGAGCAGATTAGTGGTCCATTTATGGAGGGGTACAAGGATTACCTTGGCACTGTAAGGGCCCAGTGGAGATTAAGGAACATCAACAGTTTTTCATGAGTTTCTCCAGGTTTGTTCTGTAGCATTTGAGTAGTCACTGAGGCAGTTGATGGTGGGAGTCATCCAGAGGTGAGGATTGCAGGGCAAGATTTTCAGGAGAATGTGGGGGCAAGGGTCTAGAGAGAAAAGGACAGTGTAGAGTTTGGTTGGTTCTCCATGATTTTGAGATGTTGAAGGGAGGAGAGTGTAGGCAGAGCAGAGGTGATGGCCTGGGAAAGAGCCAAGGGGTGAAAGGATGGGGCAGGATGGTGAGAATGAAGAACAGATTTGAGGTTTGGAAGGCAGAGGGAGAGGAACAATGACAAAAGATTGTGATCAGATAAAGGAATTTCAGGGTTCATGAACATGGAATGGTTGATGACAAGATTAAGGGTATGACTATCTCTGTGTGTAGGTGACGTGAAATGAGGTTGAGGAGTAGAAAATGTTAAACTAATAAGCGGAGGAACTAGGAGGCTAGTGTTTGTGAATGTGTCATGATATAGGTCGAAGTCCCTTAATATGAAGGAAGGAATTGGGGAAAAGAAAAAAAAAAAGAAACTATGAGCCAGACACTGAACTCAGTGAGGAAAGGAGCAGAGTGTTCTGGAGGTTAATAGACAACAGGCACCAGGATCTCGATTGTGCAATAAATATGAATTGTATGACTATCAAAGGAAAAAAGTTTACTTAGTTTGGTGATGGAGAGACTGGCAGTGGCAATGGAGAACAAGGAGTACTTCAATTTCCCTACCAAGCAAGGCCAGTGCGGGGTGGGGAAGGTATGAGTGAAGGTATAACCAGTGCTGGAAATGCTGGAGAGAGGGAGGGCTTAGTAAGTGCAAGACAGTAGGAATGGGAAAAGAAAAGGCAATTATGTAGTAAGTGAATGATACAAAATATAAGTACTCTAAATTTGGGCAGCTAGGTGGCATAGTGGATAAAGCACTGTCCCTGAAGTTGGGAGGATCTGAGTTCAAATCTGCCCTCAGACAGTTACTAGCTGTGTGACCCTGGGCAAGTCACTTAACCCCAATTTCCTTAAACATCTGGGGCTATCTCCAGTTGTCCTGATGTATATCTTGTCATTGGACCTGGAGGAGAGAGTGAGGCTGCTGACTTTGCACAGACAGCCCTCCTTCCTCACTTAAATCCAATTCACTGTAAGTCATAACATCACCTCCCAATGTCATGGTCCTCTTCAAGGACAAAGGACAAACAACAACTCTAGAAATTAATAGGATGGTGAGATCACTACATGCCGCAAGTATGCTGGATAGGATTCACAGAAGAAGCGACATTTGGATTGAATCTTGAACAAGATGGATAGCATTTGAGTAGGAAGAAAAAATAAAGGAGCTTCAATTATCCAGAGTACTGATTCTCAGTATAATCTAGACGACTTCTGAGATTCCTTCCAGGTCTAATTCTTTGATCTTATGATCATACAGAATATAGCTAAGAAGTCAAGCATAAGGTGAAAATTCAGGGAAAATGGAAGTCACAAAAGCTATAATCTTTGCTCAATGTGAGGGGATGCCCAAGAGCCATACTGACTCAGACTTGTGGATAAAATTTAATTTTCAATTTAACAAGCTTGGTTATTTCTCAGCTAGTACATATTGGAAGGGAGAGAAGTAGATTTGCTAGAGTAACTTACAGCCCTGGGATCTTACCTGATGCTCAATTCCCCTTGTCTTCTGCTATAATAAAGTATGTTCCAGAGACTCTTGGGATTACTCCCAATATTAAATAGTCCCCAAATCCAGTGGTTTTATAGTTCTTCTGTTTACTTTTTTTTCTTCTTCTTCTTCCTACTCCCTAGTAAGGAAGTGTGTACTATTTTTTTTTTTTTGGTGAGGCAGTTGGGGACTTGCCCAAGGTCACACAGCTAGTAAATGTTAAGTGTCTGAGGCCGGATTTGAACTCAGGTCCTCCTGAATCCAGGGCCAGTGCTCTATCCACTGCGCCACCTAGCTGCCCCTTGTGTACTACTTTTAAGAAAGATTTTTATCAAAACAATATTTTAATACCTCATAGAATATAGCTTCAATTATCTTGGCAGTTCATTTATAAGGAAGAACATATTTTCTAATGATGATTCTCTTAATTTGACACCCAGGCTCTCTCTGTTCCTCTTACAGGGTCACTATGATCAGAGCAAGACGAAAGTGCTCCACTTGAGCATGAACCCCACAAGCCTTGCTAAGGAGCGCCTCAAGCTGGAGCAGCAGCAGCTGCAAGAAGAATGCCAGCAACTCCAGGAGCTGGTCCGGGTCCTGGAAGGAGGCGGCTCCATTACCAACAAGTCCGAAGTGGCTGGATGCCTGCAGCCTTCGCAGGAGATTTCAGGTACGTCCCTCAGCAGGATCTCTCTGCTGACTCTGTGGCACCAAAACCATTCGGCCTTTGATCTAAGAGGAGGAGGAGAAGGAGGAGGCGGCAAGACCCCAGGGATGCTGGCTCAGGGGTATTGTAGCTAGCAGCCTTGGAAGGGCTAGGGTCCATCCACGGCGAGGAAGACCATGATGAAACCTGATGTAAATAGACTTTTCCCTAAATTGTAACAGAACATATACCAGCCTAGAGGGAGTTGTGATGACCATGTAGTGTTAGCAACAGCCTGGAGAAGGTGATATTTTCCTTATGGGGTTGAGCAAACAGGTTTAGTTATTGAGGTCCAGCAGATAATGAATAACTCAAGCAACCAGTGGAGAAACGAGTGGCTGAAATCTCCTCAGACCCCCTTAAAACAAATTAATCTCGTTTATCAGTTTATATGTGCCCCATTAATCATGACTAAATCCAATACTCCATGAAAACAGAGAACATATTTCATTTCACCAAGTACATTCTGCAGAATCTAGGAGAGTCCTTTGCAGTCAAATATGTCGACTATTCCGTAACAAGAGAGGGAAAGAAAGAGTTACCTTTTTAATACAGTAACGGAGAGGTCATTGCCTCTCACGCACACTCTCCAGTTCTGTAAATCAAGGTAACAGTCTCTGGAACGTGTGACTTGTCACCTCACACACAGAGAGGTGACCAGCTAGAGTTGATTCACACCCCCCAGACCCGGGAGATTTTGACAATTGCAAGTTCTGCCCTAAGAACATCCACTTTGCAGTGACAGAGAAAAACAGATCAATCAAAAGGAAAGACAGAAAGGGCTCCGGGAATGAGACTGTCCCCATGCCAGCATGTACAACCAGTGCCTTTGGTGGAGGGCGCTTTGGGACGCTGCTTTCTTCTGGTTCCGACATTGCCTGTGACCGACCTCCCCAGCTGCAGCCTGGGGGTGCCCGAGGAGGGACCCTCGTGATCTAAGAGAAGAGCTCTAAAGAAACATCAAGAGGGTTCTGAAATGAGAAGAAAGACTTTTCTTTAGAGCTTATGGTAGTATTTTCTTGCCACTCATTTCCTTTCCTTATTCTGCCCTGCCTTTCCCATTATAAGAGGGGACATATGGAAGACAAGAAGGGTTTTTTTGAGAATTGTAGGTTCAGTTCTCCTCCCCCTTCCTCGCCCCCCATAATAATACCATTTGCTCTCGTGGAGCATTATACTTTACAAAGTAATTTCACATCTATTTAGCTCATTTCATCCTCACAACATATATGTGGCTTTGGTGGTGAACGGTAGAGATGAATGGAGTTTAAAGAACTGGATGAGGCTTTAGAGATCATCTCATTCTAGTTCAAACTTTCTCTTAATGCAGGGATCCTCTCTACAGTATTCACGATAGCCTCCACTTGGACACGTAAAGCAACCGAAGGCTCACTTCTTTTTGAGACAGACAGCCTCTTGTATTAGCAGCTTTAATTGTTAAAAAGTTCCTCCTTATGTGAAGCTGAATTCTGCCTCCTTTTAATTTTCTTAGTTAAATTTTTAATTAGCAGGCATTTATTTTTTTCTCCCTTCCACCCACCCCTTTTTATTGGGAGAAAAAAAAAAGGAAAAGAAAAACAAGACCCTTTTGACAAGATTCAAGCAAAGGGAGTTTCCACCTTGGCCATGCCCCAAAAATGTGCATCTCATTCTCCATTTTGCGTCTATCACTGCTTTGTCAAGAAGTGGGTAATATGTTTCATCCCTTTTCCTCTGGGAAAGGGGGAGGAAAAAGAACAAGCATTTCTATAGCACTATGTGCTAAGCACTTTACAATTATTTTCTCATTTGACCCTCACGACAACCCTGAAAGGTAGCTCCTTTTATTAGCCCCATTTTACAGTTGAGAAAACTGAGGCAAGCAGCAGGTAAGTAATTTTCCCAGTGTCACAAAGCTAGCGTCTGAGGCCAGGTTTGCACTCAGGTCTTCCTGATCCCAGGCCCAGTGCTCTCTCCACTGCACCTGCTCGTGCCCTCTAGAATCATGACTTCATTGGTCAGAATTCTTACGTCTTTTATAGTTCTTCATTCTTACAGTGTTGTTATTGTCATTGTTCTCCTGGTTCTGAGTACTTTACTCTGCATCAGTTCACCTGAGTCTTAACAGGTTTCTCTGAAAGCCTCCCTTTCATCATTTCTTATGGCACAATAGTATTCCTTTAGGTTCATAGAACCTAATTTGTTCAGCCATTCTCACCACCGATGGGCAGTCCCTTCGTTTCCAGTTCTTTGCCACCACATTCCAGAACTGTCCTCAAAAAGTGGCTGTTACTATGGATATTGCCGCCAACTTTTTTACTTGTTGTTTTGCCCTTAAACAATATGTGTTGACTCCCTTTCACATAATAGCTCTTCAGATTTTTGAAAACAGTGACCTTATCCCCTATAAAGTCTTCTTTTCTCTAAGCTAAATGTCCCTACCTCCCCCAGCCTTTCCTCAGATCCAGCCATTCATTTCCAGGCCATTGTCTATCCTGGACACTCTAGTTTATCAGTGGACCTCTTCCAAAGCATGGTGCTAGAACTGATTACAGAATTCTTTATGAATCCTAACCAGAGCATGTACAATACAACTCTTACTTTCCTTTATCTGGACACGATATGTTTCTTAATGCAACTTATCTTTTTCTCACAGCTACATTACAGTTGGCCCATTTCGAGTTTGTCTTTAAGATTCTTGACTCCATCCTTCTCCCCCTCCCTCCTTTGCTTTTCTTCATTAGCTCCTATCCAAGTTTGGTCTCCTCTATCTTGTCCTTTTACAGCTGACTTTTCTCCAACTATGTCCCAAGCATTTCTACTTTAAGCCATTCTTTGGCTACTCTGTCCTCCTTTCCCTCCCTCTTTAGAAATATCTCTCTGAGGAAATGGCTCAGCCAAAGGTAGCTCTCACATGTAGATTGGGGAAGTGGTGGGGATAGGGATGGGAATGGGACTGGTCTGCCCTTGGTGTTTTGGTGCTTACTCTGTGTGTGTCCACTAGAGTGTGTAGACTTGGTGGGGTTGCAATGGGTGGAGAGGCACAGCTTACTCATCACAGCTTTCTAGTTTTCACTAGAGTCTTGGCAAAGAACACATTAAAAGAAGCTGACAATTGAGATCTATCTATCTGTCTATCTATCCATCATCTATCTGACTGTCTATCTGTCTGTCTATCTATCTAGGAGAGAGAGTGTCTTGGACCATTGCTCAGTTTCTTTTTGCTCCCCTTAGACTGTTAGCTGTCTGTAAGTGACATGAAAAAAAGGGGAGCCCTGCTCTAAGAGTTCCCATGAGATGTATTGTAATTCTTTGTATATAGAAGAAAAAAATTACTATAAAGTTTAAAACTTTACTATTCTCTCTCTCTCTCTTTTTTTTTTTTTTTTTTGCGGGGCAATGAGGATTAAGCGATTTAGCGACTTGCCATGGGTCACACAGCTAATAAGTGTCAAGTATCTGAGGTCACATTTGAACTCAAGTCCTCCTGAATCCAGGGCCAGTGCTTTATCCACTGTGACACCTAGCTGCCCCTAACTTTACTCTTTAAAAAAAAGAAAAGAAAAGAAATATTTCTCTGTTGAAATCTTTCCTATCCTTTCAGACCCAGGTCACAAGCCTACCTCTCCACAATCTGTTCCTAATCTGCTAATGATCTCCCCTACCCAACTTGGCATAGCACTTTATTTGCACCTATCTTATTCTAATATTATTTTTGTATTATAATTATTTATATTTTTGACATCTCCATACTAGCTAATAAGCTCCTTGAAGGCAAGGAAAATATGATTTAATGTTTGTATCATTCCCTGGCACAGTGCGTTATGCACAAGAATGCTGGATTGTATCAAATGGAATGGAATGGAATCTGGTGAAAAGATTTCCTACCCCCAGGCTTCTAATAATGCCCGAGTTCCAAAGTAACAAAAGCCAAGAATGTGTGGGCAAATAGATATGTGTTTTTTCCACTGTTGAGTGGCTCCTTGGCTTATAAACTGAATACAGTGATTACATCATTGCTCTAGGGACAATTTATTTATTTATTTTTTCCTTGTAGATTTCGTGTGTTTACTACGTTGAATAATGATTCAGCAAATTTCCTTCAGGATCTGTTCTTATCTCCTGATATTTCTTCTCTACCCTGTTAAAAGAAATCAAAGGCAAAAACCAACTGTCTCTGAGGGGTAGCAAGGCCTAGGGGATAGAGACCTGATCTTGGAGTCAGAAAAACCTAGGTTCAAGTCCTGTCTTTAATTGAGACCCTGAGCAAGTCACTTAACCTTTTGGATCCCCCAGAAGACTTCTAGGACTTTAAATTTTGTACAATGATATAATTTTCATTGATAGAAAGAATCCTTTAATTAGGAGTTCCCAACATTGGCAAAATCACAGGCTCAGTTTGGGGGGAAAAAGCTGTTCCTGATTCTACCACATTTCCTGTCTTCATATCCCCACTCCCCAGACTAAATGACTGAGAGACTGACAATTCCTTTTTTTTTTTTTTTTTTTTTTTTTTGCGGGGCAGTGAGGATTAAGTGACTTGCCCAGGGTCATACAGCTAATAAATGTCCAGTGTCTGAGGCCAGATTTGAACTCAGGTCCTCCTGAATTCAGAGCTGGTGCTTTTCCCAACTGCGCCACCTAGCTGCCCTGACAATTCCATTTTCTTATGTCTTCCCTGGATAACAAAATAAATTGTTAATTTTGGATCATCTTCCTTTTCCATGTCTCTGGGTCTCATGAAAGGATCATAAGATTTAGAGTTGAAATGGACCTCAACATATCATCGTATGCAACCTACTCATTTTACAATTAAGAAAAGTTGGCCCAAAGATTGCAAGTATATGTGTCTTTCCTAAGAGAACAAGTATAAGAATAGTGGCCTTAGAACACAAAAGACAGAGTTCACATCAGTCTTTCCCATTTATTCACTAGCTTTGTAAACATGGACAAGTTGTAAAATTTGAGTTTTAAATGAGACTTGAAGTCGTTCAGTCCAATCTTTATGTGGACAGAGCTCTTTACTATAGCATACGTGATGAATTGTGAATACTTCTTCTAGTCAAGGGAAGCCAGTGTCTCCTTAAGTAATCCATTCTACCTTTGGACACCTGTCATTTTTGGAGAGTTTTCCCTTACGTCAAATCTAAGTATAGCTCAGAGAACAACAGATATTCCAGTTTGGGGAGAGTATAAAGTCTGTGAAAGGCAGTAAGGTGATATAAAGCTGAGGGTGTAAGTTGGAGTCAAACTGTGGAGGAATATAAATACAAGGCTAAGGAATGAATATTTTATGCTAGAGGCAAAAGGGAACCACTCAAAGTGTTTAACTAGGGAAGTGGATGTGATCATACCTATAACATAGAAATTGTACTTTGGCAGCCACATGCTGAAGGGATTAAAACTGTTTGATGGCAAGGAGACCAATTAGAATGCTATTACAGATATCCTGGTTAAGAGGGTAATGTGAAAGGTTGTAGAAAAACCCTTCATTCCCATAAATACTCAGGCAGTTCTATAAAAAGGGCACCATTTTGATTAATGACCAAGTAACATAAAGAGAAACTGTAGTAAGACTCTTCATCCAGTCCAGATTTACACAAAAGATAGCCAGATGCTGCCAGTAAAGGATATGGTGTCCTAATCCAGAATGCCCCAGTGGTATCAAAAGGCTGTAGCATGATAATTGGAGATGCCCTCTTGGGGCCAGAAGACCACAGCATACATATTGGATATACCACCAAGGTACCAAGACCACAGAGCTCCTACAGTGGACATGGAAGCCTGCCAACCTTCTGAGCCTAGATACACAGATACATAGATACACAGTAGAAGGTAAAAGCCAGTGGCAACAGCCCAGGAAATCAGTAATAGTATCAAACAGGATCTGAGAGTGGGTAGGACATGGTCCTATCACAAAGTCTCACACCAGGAGCCAATACTTGGAAATATGAATAAACAGAAGAAAACGCTAAACACAATAAAGAAAAACTAAGGGTCAAAAGATTGCCCAAGAGGAAAACATAGAAAAGAGCCACTCTACAACAAGTACAAGCAGAGAATTTTTTAAAAAGAGTTTAGTCACAAGAACTCCCAGCATATCTGTAAGAGAGAAGGAAATTTTAAAAATGAAGTTATATGCAATGTAAATCAGTTAAGGGAAAATGGGAAGAATGAATAGCTTTAGAACAGAAGGTGGAAAACAACGCCCAAGTAGCAAACCCTCTGAAAATTGTAATGTAGCAAACAGAAATCAATGATTCCGGAAGATAAATGTTAGAATGAAATAAAAAGATTTTTGCTTAGAATTTTATTTTCCAAATTACATGTAAAAACAAATTTTGACATCAATTTTTAAAGCTTTGTGTTCCCTACTTCTCTTCCTCCCTCCCTTCCCACCCCCTACCCACAAGAGCTCAAGCACTTCATTATAAGTTGAAATAAAAAGATTTATAAAATTAAGGAAAATACAAGGTATCTATTATCAAAGACCCTGAAAATATGTTGAGTTGAAATAATTTAAGAATCATCAGACTTCCAGAAGCAAACAAAAAAACTAGATACCATATTTTATTAATTCATAATAGAGAACCTTTCAGGTGTTTTAGCACCAGAGGACAAAGTGAAAATAGAAAAAACCAAAAATCCAAACCACTAATCCTCTCCTGAAAGAAACCTTAAGCTGAAAATACTCAGGAATGTCATAGCTGAAATCTAGAGCTTTCAGGTTAAAGAAAAGGTACTTGTAAGCAGCCAAAAAGAAGGACTTAAAGTAGCAAGAAATCATAGTTAAGATCACAAAAGGCTACACTACAGCTACTAAGAAGTTTAAAAAATAATAATCTTAGCAATGTTCCAAAAGATAAAGGCTTACAGCCAAGAATAAATTAAAATACAAAAATGAATGTAATATTATGGTGGGGGTGGGGGGAGGGAATCATTCTTTAATTGGATAGAGGACTTTCAAGCATTCTCAATTAATAGACCAGATCTGAGTAGAAACTTTGAAACACCAATAGCAGAATCCTAAGAAACCTCAAAATGTTTCTCATTTGAGCATTGGAAGAAGTATAATGAAGTACTAACATTCTAATGAGAGCAAAGAGACAGGTGTCTCTTCAGAATCCTAATGTCTTCAAGGTTCACAGAGGGGGTTAAATAAGACAAGCTATTATTTAGTTGTGGTTTTGTTCTATTAATTTTTAAATGCAAAAAAGAGTACAGTAAAGATTAAATGAAAAAGAAAATAAACTATTTTACATAAATCTGGCAGGTAGCGCAGCTTGACTGAAGTATTAAGGCCCATTGAAAAGAGCCAGGAGGATTCAGGAGGACCTGAGTTCAAATCCAGCCTCAGACACTTGACACCAACTGTGTGACCCTGGGTAAATCACTTAACCCTCATTGCCCTGTGCAAAAAAAAAAAAAAAAAAAAAAAAAGAGCCAGGAGGCAGCATATGTGCCAGGCAAACTAAACCACAGCCACCACTACCACCACCTTGGCTACCATCTCCCCATAAACCCTGATGAAGACATTCTAGCACCCTGAACCGAAGAGCCTTGGAAATAGCAATACTTTCATCTCAGTGCCCTCAGCCACCACCCTTACAAGGAACCCATGTGGAAATGCAGCCTAGCAACTGCTGTGCAGGTGCTGCAACTACTGAAGACTCTTAAAAGAAAGTTCTTGCTACCAAAATCCTTGACGCTGTCAAACAGCTCAACATCAAAAACTAAGGTGATTTTATCAATAAAAATTATATTAAAGGGGAGGCATTGCCATCTGCTTTGCCACTGCCCCCTAAGGACCATGAAACCTTTCCATATGACTCGCAGCTGAAACAGTCCATATGTATTGTATTCCCTATTAGAATATGAACTTCTTGAAAGCAGGGACTATGATTTTTCCATTTGTACCCCCAGTACTTGGCACAGTGCTTTTCATATAATAAGAGCTGGCCTCAGAAAGGCATACAAACATGAATGAGAAGAAGCAACCTTAGGACCATACTTTATTTAAGTTAGATAAAAGAGAACAGAGCATACACAGAGATTTTTGTATAAAAATACATTAAACTCAGAAGTAATATAGATGGGGACAGGAAAGAGAGTGAAATACAAAGGAAAGTAGGTGTGGGAAGGATTTAGCCACAAGCAGAATAAGCTTCAATTTCAGAGGGTTGATCATAAGAGTCCATTAAAGCAAAGGTGTAAGAGTCAGAAATTGGGGTCTGGGCTTGGCGAAGAGATGAGGAGCAGAGGTGTAGGAACAAACAACTTATATAATCAGAATTTGAAAGTTGGAAAGAACTTCAGTAGTTCCATCTGGTTCAACTCATACAGATGACATGGCCCCAAATTAGGTTCTACCTGAACCCCAAGAAGGGGGACTTTACTCTGTTCAAGTAAGCCCATTCCACTTCCAGACAGTTCAAATTGTTATAGATTTTCCTGAAATCAAGCCCAAACTGAGTTCTACAACTTCTACCCATTTCTTTTTTCTTTCTTTTTTTTTTTTTTTTTTGCTGGGCAATGAGGGTTAAGTGACTTGCCCAGGGTCACACAGCTAGTAAGTGTCAAGTGTCTGAGGCCAGATTTGAACTCAGGTCCTCCTGAATCCAGGGCCAGTGCTTTATCCACTGCGCCACCTAGCCGCCCCCCTAAGGCACTCAATCTGGATCAGGTTCAGTCTTTTGAAGTCCTTCAACTACTTCTCTAAGTTATAGGATTAAAGATATTCAGAATTCTTGTTTTCTTCTGGGTAGTCTCTAGTTTATCAACAAAACATAGTCCTCCTAATAAGGTCTAACAAGGGCTTAGCACAATGGATCTATTATCTCCTTAATATAACCACTCTAAACATGTATATATGTATGTACATACATACATGCACACACATACGTAACTAGTGTTGGTCAGATTTCTTCTCTTTCTTTACCTCCTCTTTGAAAAGGAGGAAGGGAGAAGAAAAAATAAGGTTATGCTGGAGGAAAACAAACAGCTAACAATCGTATTACTGAATATATACAGGTTGAATTTACCCATAAAATGGAGGAGGGTAGCAAAATGTACTAGAAAGCAAAGTCTGCCAATATGCTATGTTCACAAGAAACTCACTTCAATATAAAAATTTGCACAAGCTAAAAGGAGGAACTGTAGTAAAATTTGTGTTCTTAGTGAATTTTTCTTTTAACAAGATAAATAGCAATCATCTCAAAAAAGACTACAGTAAAAATACACTTGGTTAAAGTGTATAAAGTGTATATATGAGGAAATTACATTATACTTAAAGGCACCATGTGTAATGAAATAATAATAATATATCACATACATGCAGCAAATAGCATAACATCTAAGTACTTGGGGGGGCGGAAAACTAATCATTACTGAGAAGTAAGAAGTCAACAAAATTATAATATTTGAGATAACTCACTGTGATCATTCCAGACTTAGACATAGCTAATAAAATAATAGATAAGAAAGAAGTTAATAGAATAGATTTTTTAAAAGTTAGATATGATAGATTTCTAGCACTGACTGACAGTAGACAGGCAATTGTATATGACACCATTATAAAACTTGAGCATATGCCAAGACATAAAAATCTCATTAACATATATAGAAAATCAAAAATATTAAACATGCTTAATTGCTGCAGATAATAAAAATCATAATCAATAAAGGGACTTTGAAGAAAGTATTCAAACTTAAATGGAGACTAAGTACTTTAAAAGAAGTAGTGACTCAAAGAACAAATATAGAAACAACAATAATTTCATTTAAGAAAATTACAACAATGAGATAACATAACAAAACTTTTGGGATGCAGCCAAAGCATTCCTGAGGGGAAAAGTTATATTTCTAAACACTTTCATAAACAAAAGAGAGAAAAATTCAATAATTTGGGAATGCAACTTAACAATAAAAACCAATTTAAAAAAAAAAAAGACTTCCACCAAGGACAAAAATAGAAGTTCTGAAAGTCAACGAAGAAATAAACAAAAAACTAATTTTTAAAACCCAGTCAAACTTATAAACAAAGAGCTTATTTTAAGAGGGACAAAAGTCTAATAAAAGAGATAACCTCTTAGCTAATCTGAATAAAAAAATGAGGAAAACCAAAATAGTTGTATGAAAAATATAAAAGGAAAGTTCACAAGAAAAGGAAATGTTAGCAATTTTGTTGTCCAATTATATTCCAGTAAAACTGGTAACTTAAATGAAATGGATGAATACTTACAAAAAATATAAAATACTCAGATTAACAGAACAAACAATAAAGAATTTAGATTGGTTAAACCAAAGAACAACTCCCGTGGTATGAGGAAGGGGAGGGGAAAGAAATTAAGACCAGAGGGATTTACAAGTGCATTATATCAAACCTTCAAATAATTTAAATATTATATAAATTGTTTACAAAAATAAGAAAAGATGGTATGGTACTGATATCTAAACCAAGGCAGGATAAAGCAGAGAAAGAAAACATAAAAGCACATCCCTAGTGAATATCAGTGTGAAATATTAAATAACAAATTAGCAATTAAACTATGATAACATATTAAAATAATTATATACCAATGGACTGGTTGGATTTATGCTAAGAATGTCAGATCAGTTCAGCATTAGGAAAACTATAAATACAATTTTATTGCTGTTGTTCAGTTGTTTCAGTCACATCCAGTTCTTTATGACCCTATTTTGGGGTTTTCTTGGCAAAGATACTGAAATGGTTTGCCATTTTTTCTCCAGCTCATTTCACAGATAAGGAAAGTAAGGCAAACATGGTTAAATGACTTGCTCAGGTTCACAGAGCTACTCCATGTCAGAGAGCAGATTTGAACTCAGGAAGATGAGTCTTCCTGATTTCAGACCATGCATTCTACTTGGTTGCCCTTAATAGATTACATCAATAACAAAAGCAAAAAATAAAAATAAAAATCACATGATTGCATCAATAGATGCAGAAGAAACTTTTGACAAATTATGACAGCCATTTCTAAGCACAGTACCTAATACATAGTAGGCACTTACAACTTGTTAATTGTTGATTCTTTTTCAAAAATATAGTAACAAACATAGTAATACCTGGATGATTCTTTAGTATAGCAGAAATATATATATTTAAAACCATAGCTAGCATTTTCTAGATTCATTTATGATGAGATGGGGGTAAAGTACAAATGCCCATAGTTGCCGCTACTCTTTGGTACATGATATAGCTCTAGAGATGCTTTTTCAAGTGATGAAATGAGAAAAAGAAATAGAGTAAGTAAGCATATGCAAAAAGGAAACAAAATTATTGCTTTTTACAGATAAATAATGGTTTATTTAGAGAACCCTAGAGAGTCAAGTAAAATTAATTGAAATAATAACTTCAGTAAAGTGTCTAGATATTAAATAAACCTACAAAACCCATCAACCCTTCTACATATTACTAACAAAACCCAGCAGGAAGAATTAGGGGGAAGATCTTATTCAAAATAACTACAGAATATATAAATTATCTGGGAGTCCAACTATCAAGACACACACAAAAGATTATATGAATATAACCATAAAACACTCTACTGAAATAAAGATAAACCTAAGTAATTGGAGAGATATTCATTGCTTATGGTTGGGCTGTGCCAGTATAATAAAAATGACAGTATTACTTAATTAATCGATTTAGTGCTATACTAATAAATTACCAAAAGTTTGCTGTACTAAACAAGAAAAAAAAACAATAAAATTCATCTGGAATCAATTATAGATCAAGACTCTAAAGTGAAATAATGGAGAAAAAAAGTGGGAAGAAAAGCAGCCTCATTAAGTGGCATATGCCTGTAATTCTCAACTGATGGGGAAACTGAAGCTTAATTCTCTTAAGCTTGAGAGTTCTGAGTTACAATGTGCTAAGCCATTTGGTTGTCTACAGTAAGTCCAGCACCAGTATAGTGAGCCCCCAAAAGCAGATGGCCACCAGCTTGGAGTGAATCTGCCTTGGTCAAAAATAGCATCAGTTCAAGCTCCCATGCCAATTAGCAGTGAGTTTGGACCCATGAGTAGTCATTATACTTCTAGCCTGGGTGAAATGGGGAAATGTTGTGTCAGAAAAGAAGGAAGAGGAGGAAGAAAGCCAGCTTAGCAGAACAAGATCTCAAAATATACTAGAAAGCAGTAATTATTAAAACTAATTGGTACTGGTTAAAAAAATGGAAACGCTGATCACTGGAATAAATAAAGTTCATAAGACTCACAAGCAAATAAAGCATAGTATTTGATAAACCTAGGGATTCCAGTTACTGAGAAGGGGACTCATTCTTGAACAAAAGACTTGAAACCAGTCTGACAGAAATTGGACTTAAACCAGCATTCACACCACCACAGTAAGTTTCAAATGAATATGAGGCCTCGATGTAAAAGAACATACCATAAGTTAATTCCTGGAACAAGGAAGGAAATACTTTTTACAACCATGAATAGAAGAATTCTTAACCAAACATGGGACAGAGTAGACTGACAAAAATGAAAATGGACAATTTTGATTGCAAAAAAAAAATTGAAAAGTCTCTACATGAACAAAATCAACATAGCTTAAATTATAAAGGAAACAATTAACTGAGGGGAGGGGGGATCCATGTAGCACATTTTTCTGTTCAGCAAACTTCTGATACCTAAGATATATAGGGAATTAATATAAAAAACCTAAGAATAGCCATTCTCCAAAAGCTAAATGATCAAAAGAGATAGACAAGAGAAAGAAGAACAGTGAACTATGAACAATAATATGAAGTGACTTCCAAACCACTAATAATAAGAGAAGTATGAACTTTTAAAGCTCTGAGGTTCCCTTTCACATCCATTAGATTTGAAAAGATGACAACAAAAGAAAAGGACAACTGCATGAAAACTGGTAGGAAGACAAGCACAGTCCTGCACTGTTGGTAGAGCTGGAAAACAGTTTGGTACTGTACAGAAAAAGTACCTGCATTGTGCATCCCCTTTGCCCCATCAATACCACTAAACCAAGCATGTACCTCAAAAAGATCAGAAAAGGAGGGAAAAGATCCATAGGTACAAATATAGTGTTAGCAGCCCCTTTTATTGTAGCCAAGAATTGGAAACAAAGTGGCTGCCCATTAGTTGGGGAAAGGCTAAACAAATTATGGTATGTGAATACAAGGGAAAATTACTGTGTCATAAGAAATGACAGAAGGAACAGATTGGAGAAAACCTGGAAGAATTTATTTGAACTGATTCAGAGTACAGCGGGGAGAGCCAAGAGAACATTTGACACAGTGACTACAGCACTGTAAAGAAAAACAACTTTGAGAGACTTCAGAACTATTATCAATGCCATGACAAAATTATCAGAAAGCTGATGACTAATCGTGCTTCCTACTTTCTGATGGTGATGACCTACAGGTGTAGAATGAGGTGTGCACGTTCAGCCATGACCATTGTAGAGACTGTTTCTCGTGATTATACTTGTTACAATGTAGACTTTTGTTTTTCTTTAGGGGGTAGTGAAAATTATACTCCTTTTTTAAGGAAAGAACAGGAATGAATCTTTTTTTTTTTAAGTAAAAAGGTGGCTGAAGAGAGTTGAGAAGGGAACAGACTATCAGAGCAATGTTGAAAATACAAAATACAATGTTTGATTTAAGCTATTAAAAAGCAAACTATACATAATGGGGGAAAAGACTAGCTCATAATAAAAAGTGAACATTTATTGTTTTTAAAGATATTGTAATAACTGTACTCCAAATGAGATGTTATAAGGGTCCAAATTAAGATGGCCGTTATGTGAGCAGAGTTAAGGGGATACCTTTGAAAGTTGTTGAAATGGCATGTATCTTTCTTATCTTCTCTGCCTAGGTCCCATCCATTCTTGAAATTCTGGTTCAAATTTCACTTTCCTCTTGAAGCCTTTTCTGACTCTCCAATACATTATGAAAGTATTTCATATACTTTGCACTTGAAAGAACTTTACAGGTCGTAAAGTGGTAGGGGTTGGGTGGAATGAGACTGTTTTTATCCTGAAGAAGAAAGGTTGTGGGGGGCATCATGTCTGACTTCAAACATATGGAAAGTTGCCATGTAGAAGAGAGAACAGATGTATTCTCTGTGGCTCCAGAAGGCGACCCAGTGAGTGGAAGTTACTGGGAGGAAGCTTTTGGTTCAATGTAAAAAGCAATTGCAGCCACCCAGAAGTAAATTTAGGTTGTCTTGTGAGGTAAGGAATTCCTTCTCACTGAAAATGTTGCAGCAGTGTCTGCAGAGTTACATGTTACTTGTATCGCAAATGGGATTCCTGCATGAAGCGGAGTCTGGCCTAAATTACTTCTGAGGTCCCATCTGGGCCGTCTGCTCTAAATGATCTTTTCATTTTTATGCACGTTTCCTTCTTCTAAGTTAGCTGTAATCTCCTTGAGGTCGGAATAGTAACAATAATCATAGCTGGCATTTATTTCATCCTTTAAATTCACAAGATACCCTCTGAGTGGGCATATCACACCTATCATACAGATGAACAGACTGTGGTTCCGAGCACAGAGATGACTTCTCCAGGATCCCATTGCTGGCAAGTAGCAGAGCTGTGATTCACAACTAAGTCCTATACCTTATGCTTTATAACCCCTCAGCGTGCCCAGCAGATTGCTTTGCACATAGATGTTTAATAAGTATGTTGATTAATTGATCTACCTCTCCTGATCAACTCTAGTTAAAAAGGAGTCTCTCAAGAAACAAGGAGATGGTGACTGTGATAGGGTCAAGATTAAATCGAGGAACACATAGTCTTCCCTCTGGTAAATCTAATCCATGACCTTGCATGGCTCTAGCCCCACAGGGACGCTCGAGCAAAGCTATGACGTGTGGGAGGCCTTTAGCCCCAGAATTGTTCCTTTATTACAGCTGCCTAATGGGAGCTTCAGTCATCCCATGGTGGGCTCTGAGGATAATAATTATAGCAAGCAGGAAAGACTTTAAGGACAATGATGTTGATGATGCTGATAATAATGTGTTGGCCATTACAGAAGGCTTTTGTCGATCCAGCCTCCAGCACG
Source organism: Dromiciops gliroides (assembly GCF_019393635.1). Taxonomy (NCBI): domain Eukaryota; kingdom Metazoa; phylum Chordata; class Mammalia; order Microbiotheria; family Microbiotheriidae; genus Dromiciops; species Dromiciops gliroides. The sequence continues at coordinate 534,166,901 of NC_057861.1, forward strand.
TTCCCTCTGACCATGACTCTGACTACTGGGGAGGTAATAAGGAAATTATTATTGTGGACACTAAAGCTCATTAAGTGTGACTCTATTAAAAATCAAGGTTAAGCTGGACTTTAAATCTCTCTGAGCAGAACCACCAGCGGCTACAGTGTGTGCTGGCAAGTTGCCATGGAGTTCAGTGGCCCTTTTCCTTCATTTATGTGATAATCATCTCTATTAAAAGCAGTAACTCGGCTCCATCAAAGGAAGCATTCTGGCAGCCTGCGCGGTGACCAGGTTGCCCCCTCTTCTGTAGTCTGAAGGTGGCAGATGGGACAGCATGGTATTGATGGGACAGGCTGTTGCCGGGCCTGTTATTAGAAAGAACCAGATCTTTATGACTTACTTTTTCCTCTTCTTGTGACAACTCAGGTCTGGATTCTGTCACTGAGACTCGTAGAGCAAGGTCAGGCAGCTCCCCCTGGGAGCCCGTTAAATCTCTTCGTCCATGAATCTTGCTGGGACAGGAGAACAGACCCAAGCAAGCCGAAGGAGGCTTGTGTTAAAACCCCAGGTGCCTTCTCTAGCCATCCCGTCCCCTTCCTCGTGCTCTCCTCCTTTTTGCTTTCTTTCACAATCTCAACTTAATGATTTCCCCCTCTTGCATTAGCAACTGGAGTTTTTGGTTCTCCCCTCTTAACCTCCTGCCATTTTCCTCTCTCATTTCCTTGCACATGCCCCTCCTAGAAGAGCCTTTTCCCTGTTTTTTTCCAGTGTTCAGTTTTATTCTCTCTGGGGGATTTGCTGCAGTAGCATTTAGTCTGAATGATGGTTTTGGTTTGTTTGTTTCTGACTGGAGAAGGAGGAGAGGGGCTGCATAGCTTGACCTCTTCATGTGAAGTCACTATCAATCTGTCTCTCTGCTTCCTAGTGGTTGGCAAGTGCTCTTTCTCCCTATTCCTGGGAAGCCAGGCCAGAAGAAATAAAGAGCCTTTCTCTGGAGCAGTAATGTCTGGAGGCCAGTTAATGGGATCATCATGAGAATGGTGGCCTGGCCACCTATTCACAGAAGCAGAATAACTGACATTTCCAGGTTGCTCTGCTCAACTTGAGAATTGAGTTTTCTTTTGGAAGTGTGGCATCTTCAGCTTCTTCACCTGTGAAATGAAGGTTTGGGGCTGTATGACCTCTCAGGGTCTTTCCCATTCTCAGTGCTACAATCCTTTGATTCTAATTATTATCAACTTTCCCTAATGCTTCATGGATCACTTAACATGGAGTCTGGCCTTCTTTAGAGATGAAGTATGGATGGGATCAGAGGAAGAATGCCTTCAGTGACCTCAGGTAACTAAGAGTCAGAGAGATAATAGAAAGATCATGGAGATGGGGAGTCAGGAGACCCAGGATCAATCCATATCAATCCATCTCCAGAACCTGGACAAGTTACAATACATTGTTCCTTGTGTTTCCATCAGAAGGATATCACCCTCCTAGGGAACATAGAGTGATCTGGCATAAAGCACAGGAAGGAAGAATAGATGGTTGGTCATGGGCTGTGGGGAAGAGGACAACCAGCCTCCATAGAAACACCTGACTGGGGCAGCTAGGTGGCGCAGTGGATAGAGCACCGGCCCTGGAGTCAGGAGGACCTGAGTTCAGATACGGCCTCAGACACTTTACACACTTCCTAGCTGTGTGACCCTGGGCAAGTCACTTAACCCCAATTGCCTCACTAAAAAAAAGAAAGAAACACCTGACTGGCCCATCATCACCCCGGATAAAAAGCTCCCTCTCCTTTGTTGAGGGATTTCCCAAGAGAAAGTGGAGAGTTTTGTTTAGGCTGCAGGAATGGGCATCAGAATTGCCTTCCCTGGCCCACTCCCGTGACTTCTCTCACCAGTGGGGAAAGAGGCCTTTTCTTCCTTCCCTCCAACAGCCCTTTCAGACAGCCTGCTGAGAGGTCTGCTCATTGGACAGATCATCTTGCCAAACACGATGAGAGACTGCAGGTCAATTTCAGACTCTCTCTCTTCTCAGAGTCTCCTGCACGGCCAGTTAATTTGCAGGAGAGCTTGAAGAGGGGGAGATAAGGGTGGAGCTTTCTCTTATTGCCTGGCCTTCTCATAATTGTACTCTGAAGGTTAAGCAGGAAATCTTTGTTTGGTCATTTTTCTTTTCCCCTTTTGAAAAGAATTAAATAAACAGCTCTGCACAAAGGAAAGCTCCTTTGGCTTGTAAAAATCCGAATTCTGTTTTCCCCATGGATTCTTAGACTGAGCCAAGCTGCTTCTGAGAAGGTTCCTTCCCGTAGCCACCCTGCTGTGGTTGGGCTGAGCGATGGAGATTATTAATTGGCATTTAATTAGGCAGTTCATTAATATTAAAGTAATCTAATCTTGTCAGAGTGGCAAGTTGGAGATGATCAAGTCTGTCACACTACCTGGCTCTGTGCCAGTGCATGTTATCTCCGGGGAGGGGGGTGGTTCTTAGATGGGAAAGGTAAGTGAAGTTTGCTTCCTGTGTTTAAACTTTTCTGTGCCTTAGCCCTTTGTGCTCCAAGGATGAACATTATCTCCCAAGTTGGAAAATAGATGGTTGGAAGTTGATAGGTTCCCTAAATCCTGCCTATCTGAGAGGATCCAGTTGTTTGGCACCTGAGTGCTGCCTTGGGCTCTGGTGCTAGATCTTGCCAGTCCCACTCCCTGGGCCCCTTCTGCTTTCCTAAAGAAGTAGGGAGGCGGTAGGTGCTCCCACCGTCCTTCCTCTTCTCCCACTGAGCCGTGATTTAAGCTGCCTGTTCAAACAGTTTACATCACAGAGTAGCCTTTGATTAGAAATGATGTGCCATAAGGCCCCTAGTTGTACACAATTGAAAATGCTCTTTCATTCATCAGTAGGAAGGAGAAGAAAGGCTTGTGCTGATGTCTCCAATTCGGGCAGACAGAAATTCTCTGACACTTAAAAAAAAAAAAATCAGCATGCCATTAGCAATGGAACACTTTGTCAGGGGGAAAGCCTCAGATCTCAGCTTCACGTGTTGTCGTTGCATTGTTCCTCCTGAAAATCAAAGCTTGGTATCTTTGTGAGCAGCTGAGCCCCAAGAATCTGCTTACTTCTATTTTTTAAATTTTATTTTTATTTTATTTTATTTTTTTGGTGGGGCAATTAGAGTTGTGACTTGCCCAGGGTCACACAGCTAGTAAGTGTCAAGTGTCTGAGGCCGAATTTGAACTCAGGTCCTCCTGAATCCAGGGCCGGTGCTCTATCCACTGTACCACCTAGCTGCCCCTGCTTACGTCTATAGAGTGATGCATGGTCTATAATCTATATCACTAATAGTGGATGAGGATCCTTTGGCTAGAGGAAAGCAGAGATTTCCACAATGTCTTAGGACAGGGTGGGTCAGCAGTGCCTACCAATGTAATAAGGAAGGGGAAAGCATCCTCAGCATTGCCCCAAGAAGAGTGAAGGTGGCAGCCTCAGGAAAGGCGCATCTTGTGCATTCCGTGGGCGTGGGTGGTGGTCAGGACTTGTAATTGCTTCTGTGTAAGGTATTCCCTATGTGGAGGCTTGCCTTGCACATAGCAGGTTATCGTAGTGTCAGAACTGAGGCAAAAGGTCACAAATATGTATCATCTGAACCTTCACTTCCTTTCAAATCTGGGCAGGCCCTGACAGGCATATTATACTGTCCTCTGGGGTAATGGAACACAATAAAACTCAATGAACTCATTGTGTACTTTCTTTAAGGTTCTAGTAGAAGACTAGACTGAAGATCAGGCAAAAATTAGAAAGCTGGGTGTTCTGTGGATTTCACTTATCCGTGCTAACCTACCTTTCATCCATATAGGATGACTCTCAAAGGAATGAATGTACAGTCTGGAACTAATAATGGAGAAGAAAAAAAGTGGCTCTGTGGCCACAAGTGTGAGGGCCAGAGCTTAGCCAGCCCCATTTTCTAGGTTTCCCTTCTTAATGGGCCACATCTGCCTTTTAGGAGCTGATATAAAAACTGACCCTCTCTCTGAAGTTACTTTCTTTGTTTCTGCTTTGGCTCTTTTCTCTTGATTTCTCCATGTAAATGTTGTGCTCCTCCCCTAACCCCCAATGTAAGCACCCTGAGAGCAGCCAAAGCTTCATTTTTGTCTAAAGCCAGTGCTTAAAACCCAGCAGATTTACAAATGCTAGCTCCTTGAACGAACAAATGAATGATCCCTGACCAGCCATGAGTAATGTCTGTTCATTATGTTTCACTTTTGAAAAAAACATCTTTGCTATTCTGAACAGGGACTAGTAGAGTTCAGTAAGACATTACCATGCCTACTGATGGAGAACTTGGCCAAATAGTCCTAAGCAGAGGCTTGGGGACTTGATCAGGTTGTGTTTAATGAGGGCCCGCACATCGGTGACATTGCACGGTACAACTCTCCTATGCAGATGTGACACTGATGGGGTCTGCAGGATGACAGGGGGCCTGTCCAAGGCCAGGCTGATGCACTGCAGCATGAGGCTTTTCATCCACATTAACACAGGGGTGAAATTGTTCTCTCTGAATTGTCTTACTCGGGTGCAGTGGCCTACTGTCCAGGCTTCCAGCGAGCTTTCAGCAGTCACAAAGCATCAGTGACCTCATCATTTGGAATATTTACATTCAAGGAAGAAGGATTAATTTCTGCTGAAAACTCCACTGATTCCTTAGAGTAGGGAAGTGGTGATGATACTTGCACAGGTAGCCCCTGCTCTTCTGATCCAGTTATTCCTACAAGTCCCCAGGCAGGTCATTGTAAAGTGGACTGTCCATGGAGGATCCTCTTTGTCTTTTTAATCCTGTTGAGGATGAACATGAGATGAATAGAAACAATTGAATGATAATGATCATTAGGACTTTTTATTATAACTTGCACTTTTAAGTTTTTGACAGCTTTCCTCATAAGAACCCTATGAAGTACGTTATGTGATTATTATACCCATTTCATAGATGAAGCAACTGAGGGTCATAGAGGTAAAATGACTTGACCAAGGCCACACATCATCATCATCCTTATCCTCATAACTAACATTTATATAACATTTACTGCTTACCAGGTACTGGGCTTTACAATTATTATTTAATTTGATCCTTATAACAGCTCTGGGAGGTCTTATCCCCATTTTACAGATGGGGAAACTGAAGCAGGGAGCAGTTACACAACTTGCCTAGGGTCACACAGCTAGTAACATGTTTGAGACTGGATTTGAACTTGGATCTTCCTTTACTCCAGGCCCAGCATTTTATCCACCAAGCCACCTAGCAAAGCCAGAATTCCAATTCAGGTCTCTTGACTCCAAGACAAGAGGGTGATTTTTTTACTGTACCAGGTTTCTTCTAATTGAATGATTAGGTTAGAAATGAAGTGAAACAGTTGTTTATTGGACAGTAGGGAATGAGTAGAGTAGAACAATGTGGAGAAACAGGAACCAGGAAACAGACTCTGCTCTTATTGATGGGATTTTGCTCAGATCTACACTTTTATTCTTATGCATATAAGCAACACCCAAGCCCTTCTTACATCTCAGCTGCAATATTGTAGTCATTTCCTAACTAATCTCATACCTCCAATCTCCAACCCTTCTCCAGGCCACCCTATCCAGTTCACTGCTAAATCATGTTACTCCACTGGCCAAAAAAGCTTCAAAGTCTTCAGGACTCCAGGCCCAGCACTCTGCACTTTGGTGCCACTTAGCTGCCCCCAAATAGCGTTAACTCCTAGAATCTTAGAGTAGGCAGGGTTTTTAGAAGTCATCTTGATCAGTGTGTAGGGCAGCTACATGGCACAGTGGATAGAGCACAAGCCTCAAGTTGGGAGTTCAAATTCATTCTCCCTCTTTTGCTTTCCCCTCCCTCCCAATGGACCCACATTCAATTCACTTCAATCCAATTCACTGCAAGTCATGGCATCACCCAATGTCACGGTCCTCTTTGACAATGAAGGACAGGGGGCAACTAGGTGGCGCAGTGGATAAAGCGCTGGCCCTGGATTCAGGAGGACCTGAGTTCAAATTCGACCTCTGACATTTGACACTTACTAGCTGTGTGACCCTGGGCAAGTCACTTAACCCTCATTGCCCCGCAAAAAAAAAAAAAAAAAAGAGAATGAAGGACAAATAACAAGATCAGCATATCAAATTCAATTAGAAATAGGGGTCACTAATCTATACCTAAGGATTCTTGCTGGCCACATATTAACTTAGTTTTTAAAATGTGATATTATATTTTTGTTTTGTTTTTTGTTTGTTTTTTTGGGGTGGGACAGTGCAGGTTAAATGACTTGCCAGGGGTCACGCAGCTAAGTGAGTGTCAAGTGTCTGATGTCATATTTGAACTCAGGTCCTCCTGAATCTAGGGCTGGTACTTTATCCACTGCACCACCTAGCTGCCCCTGTGATATTATATTTTTATTTCTGTTTAATATTTCTCAAGTACCTTCTAATCTGGTTTGGTCTGCACTAGGAATGTTGTGGACACATGTGGCCCACAGGCTGCATGTCAGAGACATATCATGAACTCCTGTGGCCATCTAGGAAAACCTATGTGGGTACTTTCTCAGAATTTTTTAAGTAATTGAAGGAAATGCTAAATTTTAGTTAGAGGTTAGTAAAAATAGAGATGTGTGTGTGTGTGTGTGTGTGTGTGTGTGTGTGTATTTTTTTTCTCATCCAAGTTCACTGGTTGCCCGTGAAGCTCAAGCTATAGTTATTGATATCTTTCTATTTTAAAGATAAGGGAATTGAGATATAAAAAGATCGTGATTTTATTTGGGGGGGGGTGAGGCAGTTGGTGTTAAGTGACTTGCCTAGGGGTCACACAGCTAGTAAGTGTCAAGTGTCTAAGGCTGGATTTGAACTCAGGTCCTCCTATCCCCTGTGCCACCTAGCTGCCCCAGATTGTGATTTTCTCAGGGTCACAAAACTTCTTGTTGGCAGAACCAAAGCTAGCACCCTGGTTGCCTGACTTCTTTTAATCCAATGCTCTTCCCTTTTCACCACACTGAAGAGATTGATTGATTTAATAATAATTTAACATGAGTATATTTTTTATTCTAAAATGAATGTCTCATTTTACATTGCGATAGACACACTGTCAGTTTTCAGAATCTGCCCTGTTAGATCATCTGGTTCCTCATCCATGCCTTTTTTAGGTTAGATATAGCTATTTCAAGTACGAAAGGGCCAAGTAAAGCATCTGCTTTAGGAGTTGCCTGTGTATGGTAATGAGGAATGCAACAGCAAAGTGAAGTTATTTAATGGCTGTCCCAGGTACTTGTCACTTTAGAAATAGCTCCAGGGCCCACCGCCTCTCATCCTCACTGGTAATAATAGCCTTGGCCCATTCTGCCCCTTTGGATGTGTATAAAAGTTCACTTCCCTTCCCACATTCCATCATTATAAAACCCAGTTTGTAGTTTTTCTTTGTTGAATTTCAAACTCCAAAGGAAAGGGTTTCTCTGATAAGTGAAGGAAGAGTTTTGGTTCTTTCTAATTAGACTCTCTCCATTTCCTTCATCCTTCTGGGCGAAATGAATTGGTTTTCACAGGTCAGAGCCAATGACCAGAATAGCAATGCTCTATCTTGAGAGTATTCTCGTCATTCTGTAAAAACCCAGGTCTACGGAGTTCTACCAATAGGTTCCACGAAGTGAGGGAACTGACATGTTTAAATTTTGAATCTCCCCCAGTGCTTAACAGTCCTCTGTACAGAGGAGGCAGCCAACATTTGTGGAATAAAATTGAATCTAAAAATTCAGGCAGAAGCAAAAAGTTGCTCCAGAGAAGTGGACCTGTAATTAGTACAACTATCACCCCAGCCAGTGAGCCACATTCATGTCCACCATCCCATATAATTTCAAATTCTTGTCCCATCCATCTGAACAAGTACCAGAAGCAAACATTCTGTGTATTTCTTTCTTTGTACCTTTGTATAGAACCCTCTACGGGGCACCTTGAATGATAGAAAAAAGAGGACACCATCCTCACAGTTTGCAGTCTAATGGAATCATAACTTAACCATATCTAAACTAGGGAATAAATGGAGAGGAAAGTGTGATACCTTGCCACAAACTGGTTGGACTTAGGGCCTTGAGGAATCTATTTCTCTGAAGCTCAGGGTTTTCTGAGAGAGGTAACAGGAAAGATCTCAAAACATTAGAAGACCACTGAGAGAATGAATTTTATCCCAGACCAAACAATTGTTTATTTATCATCTGTTATATTAAGAAAGAGGGCATGTTCTCTTCTTAGCCCATTCCTGTGTCTAGCCATCAAGTGTTAGGGTCAAACCCTGTTTCAGGAAGCTTATTCTACTTATCTCCAGAAAGAGGATATAAATGCCTGAAATAAAAAGCACGTGTGGGGTGGGGGAGGGGAGAGAGAGAGAGAGAGAGAGAGAGAGAGAGAGAGAGAGAGAGAGAGAGAGAGAGAGAGAGAGAGAGAGAGAGAGCGCGAGAGAGAGAGAGAGAGAGAGAGAGAGAGAGAGAGAGAGAGAGAGAGAGCGAGAGAGAGCCAAGCGCGTGCTAGCTCATAGTGCTCCTTTCCTGCTGCTTACAATGGGTTATACCAGTGAAAACTGGTTGGCAGTTTAATTACTATGCGTCCTTGGCTGTTCTCTTTCCACATTGTTTGTTTTTTCTGTGTCAGGTAATAAAGGGCAATACCATCAATTAGGTGTTTAATTGGAGTTGTACAGAAATCATGTAATTTAATAATCTGGTTTGCAGATAGAGACGGGGAGCATTAGAAGTGGGTTAGAGAGGGGTGTCATCTCACTCAGTACCACAGCCTATCTTTGCCTTTTCGTGGGAGCCACATCCTATAGAACTGGCCAGTAACACTTCTACACTTTTTCAAGATCTAGAAGCAGCTTTCTAAAGGAACCTTGGGTAAGGTTCCTTTTCATAGTTGGTCTCCCCTAGAATGTAGTCAAGCGATATATGTTACTCGTTTTAGAAAGTAAAGGATGAGCAACCATGGTTTGTCCCTTGCTGAAAATTCACTATTGCCCTGGTGCCCTTGATACTCATAGGTATTGTTCCAACTGATATTGCTTTATTTTCACTACTTTTGCTCTTTAGGGCTTTTGAGGATTAAATCTTAGTGCTAGTAATTTCCCTGATTGAATAACTACATATTTGGAAATCTTGCCCCTAGTATGAATATCATTTTGCATTTTTGAACAAGTCGGCCAGGCACAGCTTCTTAATGGACTATGGATTTGGGGGTGTAACATGACAGTATGAGAAGGGGATTGGGTATTCTTGTAGAAATTTAGCTTACCCTGAGGGCCAAAATAATGGCTACTTAGAACAAAACCATTCATTATGGGGCTAACAAAGTAGCCCCTCGCATGACTCAGCTTCCTTGATGAGACCTAACCAAAAAAGCTGAAGTTAATGTTCCTCCCTTTTCTTGCAGAAATTCAGAGGAGTGTATTTCTTTGGATTCTATCAATTTTTATGCCTTCCAATGTCAAATTTCCTTTTTCCTTTCAGTAGGTTATCTTGAACATATAATTATTATGTTGCCCTGTGATTCTTTTTCACATGTGGTTTCTGATGGTCTGCTCTTGCATTCTAGTATGCTTTCTTCTGCCTCCTCCTTCTCAGCTTTGGCCTTTCAGCATCTGGTCCCCATAGGCCCTTTTTGCAAATCTTCATGCTGTTTATCTATTTCCACATTGCTCCGTTCACTTTCTTGTTTACCTTCATAAACCTCTTGCTTCTGAGCTTCAAATCACAATGCCTGATGTTCTTCTCCTTCCTCCTGCTGTTCCCTTGGAGCTGTTGGGATTAATTCTTTCTCTCAGCTCTACTTTGCTTTGGCTTTATTTTTTTTTTTCCCTTAAAATTTAATCCCTGTCTGCTAAGGTTAGAGCCCTGCTTTCTTCTTGCCCATGTGATGCTGTACTTTGTTCTCTGTTTTTGTAAAGTGTACAACATTCCTGGTCTAAAGACTGTTAATTAGCACATCTGTGTTTGTCTCATTGAAACAGCTGAAATGAGTATCCTTATAAACTGTGATTCACTTTTTCCCCTTTCTTTTACTTTCCAATGTGTCTGTAAACTCCAATGGATAACTAAAGTCAAGTGCCCAATTACAGGATTTCTCTACAATTCCAATTAAACCGTTAATTGATGTTGGTGTTCTTTAGTACCTGACACTTAGAACCAGCAAATAACAAGAAGGGAACTCCATAGCACATAGCCATAACAAAGCACAACAGCCATTTTCATTGGTAATTGACTCAAGTTTGGGGGGCAGACTGTAGATATAATATTATCTGGAAAATCAAATAGCGGTATGGTGTAGCAATCTGCCAGAGAGTAGGGCATTCAGAAGACATCAGTGTTGAGATGAATGAGATGAGGGACATTCTCAGCTGATTCAGGTCTTGATCAGGGCCCCCAGTGGCAAAGCAGAGGGAAGCCCATCACCCATATGACCAAGCAAATTTAATGTGCATTGGTGCTCTTTTTCTTTCAAACAAGATCCTGAAAAATACAAAGCATTATGGGATCTGGATAGGAAAGAATGATTTCCTTTTATCTTGAGAATCCACAGTTAGAGAGTTATATTTAAGGAGATGGTCTAGAACAGTGATGTCAAACTCCCATTGAAATGGATCCCTGTGGGCATATATATTAGAAAACCACAAGTTAATATCATCTATGTTGTATTGTATTTTTATTTATTTAGTTTAAAATTTCCCAATTACATTTTTTCTTTTTTTTTAGTGAGGCAATCGGGGTTAAGTGACTTTCCCAGGGTCACACAGCTAGTAAGTGTTAAGTGTCTGAGGCCGGATTTGAACTCAGGTACTCCTGACTCCAGGGCCAGTGCTCTATCCACTGCACCACCTAGCTGTGCCTCCCAATTACATTTTAGTTTGAATCAGCTGGCACTCCGGAGTTTTATGGGCTGCTTACAGCCCCCACAGGTAATAATTTCTAGACCTTTGGTCTAGAAGCCTCCATTATTTAGTAAATTGAAAGATGATGATGGGGAGAGAGATCATAGTGCTGGAACTGTAATGGACCTTAGACATTATCTAGTCTAACTGGAAAGAAAAAACTTAGTAGGTATATGTTGGCCAGATGAATTATTGACTGCCCTAGAAGGATATGAGTGAATAGAGGAATTCAGATATGGAAAACAAATGAAAGGCAAATCTGCTAATGGCAAAAATAGTTTCTACCTTTCCTTCCCCTGCAAAACATATATACTCTACTTTCTCTGCCTCCTAAAGGTGTAATGTGCCTTTTGTTTTATTAAAATAAGAGTGGAAGCTGATAAAGGAGATTTTTTTTTTTTTTTACTTTCTTTGAGTCACTTGGGACAACCAGTGCTTCCTGGAAGGGATTCTAAATTGTGGATGGTGATATCTCATTCCTTGCTATCAGATTCTTCAGGGTGTACCAGGCTGTTCTTAGATCCTTCTAGTTAGGGGGCACTCATGATCTTCGAAGGCATCCTATTCAATTGTTGGAAAGTTCTGATTATTAAAAAGTTCTTCCTTATATTTAAATGAAATCTGCTTCCCTATGAGTTAGTTCTACCCTTTTGGTTGTCATACTGCCATCTGAAACCACACAATTCCTATGACCTCATTCATATAACTGTCTTTAAAATACATCAAGGCAGCTATTGAGCTTCTTCAGTGCCCCTGTATGTACACACATCCCTTAATCTTCTCCTTTCCATTGGATGGTCTCAGTATGCCCGCCTTTAGGGATCGGCTCAGGTTCTGGTTTTTTGCACATTTTCATCTTTCAGACTTTGGCCTAACTTTGATGACAGTGAGATTTTGCTTCAAAGAGAAGATTGTACTTTTACTTTAGGCTAACTGATTGTGAAATGATTACAGAGGCAAGATTTAGACAACTACTTCATTCTCTCAAGTCAACAGGCATTTTTAAAGCTTGTACTGTGGGCCAGTTACTATGCTAAGCACTCAGGATAGGAAAAAACAAAAAAAAAAAATACAAACAACTATGTACAAACAGGATATATACAATAAAATTCTCTCCCTCCCCTCTCAGTCCTGTTCTCTCTCCCCCCCCCCCACCTTTCTGTCTCCCTTTCTCTCTCTCTGTCTCCTGGCAGACCTATTTGACCCCAGTAAATGAATAGCTCTGGTCCAAAGAAACAAATCTATTGATTTCTTGAAGGAAGGTTTTCCCTTCAGGGTCAAGTTGAGGTTACATAATAAAATCTTTCTAAAATCCTGTCTTAAAATGAAGCTTTCCCTCTGAGACCTGCATTATTATACAGAAAACCTCATTTGGAATGTACATATTTGGACTTTGAAAGCCTTAAACTTACTTTGGGAACCAGAGAACCCTATAAGCAGCATGTGCATAATTACTTTGGAATGTTAAGGCTTTCATTTGTGGAGATACTCCACTGATGCTGAACACAACCTCTTACTGACTCAGTAGATGATCTTTAAGAATTTCTTTGGCCAAAAAATTCATGATCAACCTCTCTGAACTTAGTTAGGCAGGGCCTTCATCACTAGACCTGTGTATGAAGCCTCTTCAGAGTCTGTATTCTAGCAGCATGGTCTTTGAGAACCCAGGGTCCCATCTGGGCCATGATGAGGCACGAGAGAAGTATTTACATGGAAGAAATTATACTTTAGGTATCCATATGCATCCTGCATCTTAATAAGATCTTGGTCTTCTCCGTAATTATCCTTGCCCAAGAGCTTTGTTTTGTGCTCCAGGAAGCCTGTGCTTCTCTTTAATCCATGTGGCAATGTCATGGTAAGATGAAACGTTCTCCTGTCTATATCTCTGTTAGTTTTCTTACATTAGTTGACAATTTTCCTTTATAATAATAATAATTACAATACCTACCATTTATATGTACTTTAAGGTTTGCAAAACATTTTACAAATATCTCATTTGATTCTTATAGCAATCCTGGAAAGTAGGTGCTATTCTTATCCTCATTTTAACAGTTGAAAAAACTGAGGCAGATAAAGGTTAAAGTGACTTGTCCTGCTTGCCCACACAGCTAATAAGTGTCTGAGGTAGGATTTGAACCCAGGTCTTTCTTACTCTGAGCCCTGTGCTCTATCCACTGCACCATGTACAGCCACTGCTAATCTCTCCTTTGTTGTTAGCTATCACATGTATCAGAAGCATCATATCCCAGATGATTTCTCTTTCATGGTTTTACAATGTGAGTTGTAAATGTCCTGCAAAGGGCCCTGACCAATACAAGATATTCCTTTGAATTTCAGTCTGAACCTTTTCCCATAATGCATTTGCACTTCAGTATATGCCTCTCAAATAAAAAGATATGTTGTCAGCGAGTCAGCCCCGGGAGTTCAGGGAATGCTTATTGACTTAACTGAGGGAGCTAGGTTGCCTTATGCCGAAATAGACCAGGACTGGATGGAGCATTTTATCGGCTAAGTGGGTGGGCAGGGGCTTTGTGCTCTGCCCAGCAGAGTGGTACTGTGTTCTCTGGCTCCCGAAGTCATTGAAATACTGGAAAGATAGCACCTCAAATGCACCACCATGATTACAGGCAGGGCAAGTTGAAGAAAAGGAGAAAACATTGGCAGTGTTTCAAATCTCCCTCATTCTTTATAGAAAAGATCCCTCACATCACATTCCCTATTGTTCTAACATTTTCCTTGTCACCTATGACTCCCTAGAGTCTTAGCTATCTTAGCTGTGAATCAAGGCAGATATATGATCTAGTGGGGGAAAAGTACAGGGATAAGGCTTAGAAAGCTCTGGCTATTGTCAAATAGCTTTGTGGCCTTGGGCAGGTCACTTATTCTCTGAATTTGCTTCTCTTTCAAATGAGAATGTCCTGTTCTATCTGTTTCAGACTTGTGGATTGAAGGGAAAAAAACTGGTTGTCCAGGACTGCAGGAAAGAGAAAATAAACAAGATGACCACAAATAAAGATTTTGCAGGGTTTTTCTTAAAGAAAAACAAAAAGGAGAAGATGACAAATTGTGAAGTTGGGCTCTAAGCAAAATGTCGGGATGTATAAGTGAAAAAGAGTTGAGAGGAACCAACTAGGAAAAGTAAAAAAACAGAGAGAGAGAATGAGAGTCAAAGGGAAGAGAGTCACAGTTTGACTTTATTACTTTATTGGGTTTATAAAGAACTATTATGAAGTTGAACATTTATGGATACTTTTTGCCTAATAGGAAAAGAATCTTGTACGCATGCTTTTAAATATCTTTTATAATTAAAAAGCCTGTGAGATAACATACATGAAAGAGCTTTGAAAACATTTTAAAGGATTTCATAAATGCAACATAAGGGCAACTAGGTGGCACGATGGATAGAGCTCTGGGCTGGGAATCAGGAAGACTCATCTTCCTGAGTTCAAATCTGGCCTCAGACACTTATTAGCTGTGTGACCCCAAGCAAGTTACTTAACTCTGTTTGCCTCAGTTTCCTCATCTGTAAAATGTGCTAGAGAAAGACATGGCAAACCACTCCAGTATATCTGCCAAGAAAACTCCAAATGGGGTCACAGAGAGTTGGACATAACAGAAAAATGACTGAACAGCAATAAATAGATAGATAGATAGATACTTAGATAAACAACTGAACAACAGCAATAAACATGAGGATTGTCACCTATTAGAGGCTTTTACCTTTAAGGAACATTTCTCTTACCCTCTAATTCTCTAGTACCTGCAAGATATCATTGTGGCCTGAAGTTCATACACCAATATCCTTGAGTGCTGAACCCTCTTTGACCATTGTTCTTAAATCCTCATAAGTGAAGCTAATTTTAGAAGCCAAAGATTTTGTGAAAGTGGGAATAAAACTGATAAAATTTAAGAAAAGGCTAATTACATTAGAATTGCCAGAGTACTCCTATATTTCAATATAATTGGTTTCCTTTGTAATCCTAAATATTTAATTTGTACATTTTAAAAAAGGGTCTGTAGGTTTCACCAGACCCTAAAGTAGTCCATAATATAGAGGAGGTTAAAACCCCCTGATCCAGGCCAATTTCTTTTTCTTTTTCTTTTTTTCTTTTTTTTTGGTGAGTCAATTGGGGTTAAGTGACTTGCCCAGGGTCACACAGCTAGTAACTGTCAGGTGTCTGAGACCAGATTTGAACTCAGGTCTTCCTGAATCCAGGGCTGGTGCTCTATCCACTGCACCACCTAGCTGCCCCCAATTTCTTTTTTATAGATGAAGAAAATAAAGCCATATAGGGGAAATGATGGCACCATTGATTGGAATTTGAACTCGGATACCCAGCTCCAAAACCAGTATTATACCATGCCATGTCTTTCCCTTGATAGTCAGGGTGAATAATCTAAGTAGAAAATTGGTTAAAACCTTATTGCTGATAAAGCACCAGCCCTGGATTCAGGAGGACCTGAGTTCAAATGCGACCTCAGACACTTGACACGTACTAGCTGTGTGACCCTGGGCAAGTCACTTAACCCTCATTGCCCTGCAAAAGCAAAACAAAAACAAAACCAAAAAAACTTATTGCTGGAAGAAACTGAATGTCTGGAAGATATTAATCTTCAGCTTCAATTGATGGAAGCAAATTCTAAGAAGATTTTCCATCCTCTCCTCAGCACAGCTGTGGGAAGCATGTGAGGACAGCCTGTAGTATCTATTCATTCCTCCCTATTGTATAAGGAGCAGTCCTTGAAGAAGTCTTCCGTTGCTTTCCTGTCTGTGTCTGAGCATCCACACACTGATTATCACCTCACTAAAATCGAGTTCCTAGTGCTAAATTGGTTGAATAAAAATTGCCAGGTTCCTTCTAAAGCAGTTATTCCCATCAGACACACAGGCCACCATCAGTGACAGACAACTAATGTTATTTCCTTTTGGGCTGACAAAAGTACTAGGCCAGGAGTCGGGATCTTGGTTTTTGTCCCATCTCGGCCACTAATGGGTATGACTGTGTGACCTTGGGTAAGTTATTTATCTTCTCTGGGCCTCCATTTGCTCATGTGAAAAATGAAGAGAGTTTGATGAAATTATCTCCAGCTCCAAACTTCAATGATTCTGCCTATGATCTCATTAATAGCCAGATGATCAAGTAATTGGGATGAAGAAAGTATCAACGGGGGCAGCTAGGTGGCGCAGTGGATAAAGCACCGGCCCAGGACTCAGGAAGACCTGAGTTCAAATCTGGCCTCAGACACTTGACACTTACTAGCTGTGTGACCCTGGGCAAGTCACTTAACCCTCATTGCCCCGCAAAAAAAAAGAAAAGAAAAGAAAAGAAAAGAAAAAAGAAAGCATTAATGATACCATTCTAATGCTGAAACTCTTGGTTTTGTCTTTGTATACTCAGCCCCTAGCACAGTGTTTTGCACATACTAGGTGCTTAATTTATTTTTATAGAAAACTGGTAGGCATTTATGAGCCCATTATACATTTTTGGCATTTAGAAAAGCTGAAAAAATTTTTATTCAACACCCTCATATTCCCCTATTCATCAGACTATGTTGAAACTCTGGAGCATTTCCAGATGTTTTTCTTAGTGAAGAATGCCAGAGAGGAAGGAAGCAAAATGGCAGAGAGAAAACTCCCAAACTTTTTCTTCCACAACAACCTAGAAAACACACCAGAACAAATTCTGAAAGAGAAAGCCAAGACAAAGTCAGAGTGAGTCACTTTTCCAGCCCATTGCAGCTTAGGAAGACAAAGAGATCTACATTGTGTAGGGGCTGGACAGCAGCATAAAAGGGCAGTGGGAGTAATGGCAGGAAATACTGCAGTGCCTGGGGACAGTAAGGGGGCTGAGAATGAACACCAGGTCAAGAAGAGAGCCCAAGGGACCCTGAGAGCAAGAAGTAGTGCTGTTGGGTAGCTCTGCTGTCTATTACCCAGCTCAGTGTCATAGATGCAGAGAGGAGTAGGTGTGAGCTGGGGCCCAGCTGGGAACTGAACATAGAACAAATTCCATAAACTTAGCTGTGGGCTCCGAGGCCAGGATCAGAGCAACAACTCAGTTTAACCTTTAGCCCAGCTTACAGTGGAATAACCAGGGCAGTAGAACAGGACCAAAGAGGAGCCAGTGGTTCATTCGCTCTGAACCTACAGAACCTCCCAGCAGGCCAACAGGGACTGAGTCTTGCAGCAGTCTACTGAAGACTCGACTGTACACAGGCCAGCAGACTCAATTCGCAGAGCTCACTGAATAGACCTCATACCACTTTGGAAATGTAGGCATACCTTGGAGAGATTGCAGCTTCAGTTCCAGACCACCACAATAAAGTGAATATCACAACAAAGCAAAGCACACAATTTTTTTTTTAATGGCTAAAAACGTTAACCATCATCTGAGCCTTCAGCAAGTCACAATCTTGTTGCTGGTGGAGGGTCTTGCTTCGATGTTGATGTCCACTGACTCATCAGGGTGGTGATTACTGAAGGTTGGGGTGACTGGCAACTTCTTCTTCTTCTTCTTCTTCTTCTTCTTCTTCTTCTTCTTCTTCTTCTTCTTCTTCTTCTCCTTCTTCTTCTCCTTCTTCTCCTTCTTCTTCTTCTTTTTTTGCGGGGCAATGGGGGTTAAGTGACTTGCCCAGGGTCACACAGCTAGTAAGTGTCAAGTGTCTGAGGCTGGATTTGAACTCAGGTACTCCTGAATCCAGGGCCAGTGCTTTATCCACTGCGCCACCTAGCTGCCCCCTTGCAACTTCTTAAAATAAGACAACAATGAAGTTTGCCACATCAGTTAACTCTTCCTTTAACTTGAACATTTCGAGGCCACTGTAAGGTTATTAATTGGACCAATTTCAATATTGTCCTGTCTCAGGAAACAGGGAGGTCTGAGGAAATGGAGAGAGATGGAGGAACAGCCAGTCAGTGGAGTAATCAGAATACACATATCATTTAGCAGTTAAGTTCCCCATCTTATATAGGCTTGATTCATTTCACCCCAAAATAATTACAATAGTAGAATCAAAGGTTATTGACCACATATCGCCATATCAGATATAATAATAATATTGAAAAAGCTTGAAATACTGTGAGAATTACCAAAATGTGACAGAAAGACACAATGTGAGTATATGCTGTTGAAAAAAAACGGTTCCAATAGATTTACTTGACACAGATTTTCACAAACCTCTGCTTTGTAAAAAAAGTAAAATCTGCATAGCTCAATAAAATGAGGTGAGCCTATATTGAAAACTTGCAGGTCCCTAAACTGAACCATGAAAACAGTAGAAGGATTTAAAGGATAGGAACTCAGACTATTCATTCCCTCATACCCCAAAATGAACAAAGTCCAACACTAATTTAAAGCCCAAAGTCAAGATGTAGGCTGGAAGAATGAGCAAACATAAAAAGAAACCAACTGTAAAGAGTTACTCTGGCTTTCCGCCAGCTCCGCCATATTCCAGTGAATTGCCAAAATGACGAACACAAAAGGAAAAAAGAGAGGGACATGATACATATTTTCTAGGCCCTTTAGGAAACATGGTCTTGTCCTTTTGGCTACGTATATGGGAATATACAAGAAAGGTGATATTGTAGATATCAAGGGTATGGGCACAGTTCAGCAAGGAATGCACCACAAATGTTACCATGGGAAAACTGGACGGGTCTATAATGTTACTCAGCATGCTGTAGGCATTGTTGTAAACAAACAGGTTAAGGGCAAGATTCTAGCCAAGAGAATTAATGTGCGTATTGAGCATATTAAGAATTCTAAGAGCAGAGATAACTTCCTGAAGAGGGTAAAAGAAAATGACCAGAAGAAGAAGGAAACCAAAGAAAAAGGCACCTGGGTTCAACTGAAACATCAGCCTGCTCCACCCAGAGAAGCACATTTTATGAGGACCAATGGCAAGGAACCTGAGCTGTTGGAACCAGTCCCCTACAAATTCATGGCATAAATGACTAAAAAACATAATAAAAAGATTCTTGGATTATGAAAAAAAAAAGTTACTCTGGTGACAAGGAAGCCTAAGACTCAAACACAGAAGAAGACAACCAACTTGAAAACATTTATAAGCAGAGCCTCAAAGAAAAGTGCAGGTGTAGAAGAGGTAAAGAGGGGCAGCTAGGTGGTGCAGTAGATAGAGCACCGGCCCTGGAGTCAGGAGTACCTGAGTTCAAATCCGGCCTCTGACACTTAACACTTACTAGCTGTGTGACCCTGGGCAAGTCACTTAATCCCAATTGCCTCACTAAAAAAAAAAAAAAAAAAAAAAAAGAGGTAGAGAAAGATCTAAGAAAACAAAAAAGATTTTTAAAACCAGTTAAGAGCAGTAGAGGAAAGAATGGTAAAAAGAAGCATGAGCTAGGGAAGAAATATTTGAAAAAAGAATGAACAGTTTGGAAGAATTCCCAGTCTTGGATTTGATTTTCAGTGTTTATGACACCTTTATCCAACAATTCTTGCCACGTCAAGGCTGAGGCCCAGTGTTATTCATCCATCAGACTTTCTGAGCAGTATGAGTAGAGATTCATTCGCATCCTAGAATCCAATGTCCTGATGGAGGTAAAGGCATAAACCTAGGTTCTAGTTCTGGCTCTGACTCTTGCTAGCTTTTCATCCTGGGAATGTCACATAACCTCTCTAGGCCTCAGTTTCTTCATTTGTCAGATGGGGACAGTAATATCTGTCCTGTTACTACAAAGGCCTGTTGTCAGTCATTCGATAAACTTTTATGAAATGCTTACTATGTTCCACGCACCGTGCTAATCCCTGGTAATACAAATACAAGACAGTCCCTACCCTCAAAGAACTTAGATTCTGCTGAGGGAGAGGGAAGAGGGGAAAGGAGGAAAGGAAATACACATTTATATGGTACCTACTCTGTGCCAAGCACTACGCTCAATGTTTTTGTTTTATAAATATTATCTCAGATGATCCTTGTAACAACCCTAGGGGGTAGGTACTATTATTATCCCCATTTTACAATTGAGAAAACTGGGGTAGACAGAACTTAAGTGACTTGCCCAGGGTCATACAACTAACTAGTAGGTATCTGAATCTTGATTTGAACTCATGTCTTCCTGAGTCTAGGCCCAGTCCTCTATCCACAGCACAGCACAGTTGTCTCTAATGAGAGAAGACAACCCAAAGAAGCAAGATCTGAAGCAGGAAGAGATGAGGGCAGGGATGGAGGCTCAAAGATTGAGAAACCTAGAGTACAGCCGGGTGAGAAATGAAGAGAAGGTTGCCCTTTGAAAATGGGGATTCTAGAATGAGCCATCCAATCAGAGGGAGAGACTACAGGAGCAGAAGACGTTCCCTATGTGTGGATTCCAGGCTAAAGAGATCTATGAAGATGTTTCTGGGGCATGTTGGGAAAACCCCAAGTGCAGCCTAGTGAGAAATGAAGAGATGGCTGTCTTAGGCCCCTGTATGTGAAAGTGCTTTGCAGGTTTGAAAATGTTTTGCCGCAGGAAATTATGATGATAATGGTTGTTATTTATGTTGCCTGTGTTTGAAGCCCTGTTTTAACCAACCAAACATACCATTCCCTGGTAAGAACTATATAGTAGCTCTGCCATCTCTGGGGTTTGATTAGGAAATATATCAGGAAAGCAGGTCATGGAGAGGGTGGAGGGAAAAGCTGCCTACTTCTGAGACCCTTTCCCAAGGGCAAGAAAACTATAGCTGAGCCACCTGAGGGCTTATGATATGCCAAAGCTCTATGTTTCCTTTGATGCCACACAGGATAGCACATTGGCAGATTTACTTTAAAATATCTGATTCAGCCTGTTCATCTCTGAAAGGCCTATTAATGATATTCAGTTTTAGATCTACTGTGTCTTCCTTTCAAATTGCTAGGTGGTTCATTCATTCTCATTAAGCTCCATGTATATGACCCTGTCCTTGGTGCTGGAGAAGAACAGGGTTGCAGAGAACTGCAATCCAGTTTGCTATTGATTACAAAAGCTGTGATGAGTTGTGTCTGATTTAGTCAGATAGATTTCTTTTTCTGTTGGGAATTAGGAGCAGTGGCCTGAAATAGGATTGAGTGGGATATCTAGTTTTGCTGTGATGAACTCATCACAAGGCCAAAGGACTTGCTTTGTTAAGAAGTCTCCTGAATGTACTGTGTTCTGCTACGGTTACTCAGAACCCTCTAAGGCGATAAAATATAATCCCAGCTGAACTGTTTGCCATACTTTCATCTAGTAGCTTTAAAAATACTTGTTCCTATGGGGGTTTTACACCATTACAATTAAGGGATGCTGGGCTCTGGTAAGTCTCTAAGATATTAGGGAACCAGCATTATGTATAGCCAGAGTAGGTAATCACATTTACAATGTGTAACTTCTAGGGGCTGAGAAGACCCACTGCTTGGTGGAATTCTCTACTCTCCACTTAATGATAGCTTACATTCTATCTTAGATGAAGTCATTCTCTTTGTCTTAAGGAATTCATCAGCATTAAAATGTAAAATTCCTGTAAGGGATAACAGTTTAAACTCTTTTCCATCATACATAAAAATGTATTTTCTGTATTTTCTTTGTAGGGAGAACAAATCAGAGCATTGGGCTTTTGAGGAGCAGGGAGAAGGGGATACAACAAAGGGCAAGAAATGACTCAAAAAGGAAACTAGTACAATGGAAAGAGTCCTGGGTTTACAGTCAGAAGCCTGGTGCTTTCCATCCATGGCCTTGGGCCATGTAACCTCACTGGAGCTGAATTGCATTTGTAAAATGAGGGGTTTGAACTAAATGATCTCTGGGTTGTTTTCTGGTTCTCTGTTTATGATGTTTACCCAGGGAAGCCCCTGGACAAATATGATTGACTTCACAGTTTTATCATTAGTTTTATTTTATGTTCTTCAGCTTCTGGCTCTGCTGCTCTGAAGCCTCGATATTTGTTGACCTTAGTTTAGTGGTAGAAATGTGATTTAGGTCCAGCATTGGACTCCAAGGGTTATATTTGTCTGTTCTAGAGTAATCAAAGGAAGTGGCCACCATGTGGAGGCAGTGAGGAGGAGAAAGGAGAAGAATGTCTTTCTTAATGAGCCTAGCACTGGAATGGGAGAGCTCTAAGGTGGTCCAAATACCACACACACACACACACACACACACACAGAACCTTCTCAACATGTCTCAGAAAATTGAGTTTCAAACATTACTGGTAGGATGCATATTGCTTTATGGGCCTTCAGCTGAGACTATTTTAATTGAACAGTACACTTGGGGAAATGTGAAGCAGAGTCCATTTTAATCCATTTTCACTATGTGTATGCAATGTATAATTTTGAAAAATGTATTCAGAGGTCCTCTTCAAACTTGCATTTCAGTATTTGCTACAAGGAACCTTTGCATACCCGCATATTTCAATTTGCATAATGGTAGAACAGCCTTTTTTCTGCTTCCGAAAATGCTTCCTCCCAAAGATGTTGAAGTTCAGGAGCATGCAGAGTCTTTGAGAGCTTAGGTGGGAAGCTAATAGTCAGGTTGAATCACTGTCTTTTTTCCACTTCCTTCCATTTAGGAGGAATGTAGTGGCCCAGAGAAGGGGCAGCATTGGAGGTAGATGACCCAGGGGATAAGAAGGACATTATTACTGTTCATCTCTAGGGTGTAAAACATTTGATATATTCCAACTCAGAGAGAAACTCACTTTTCTTAGAGTCCCTGGGGGAACAACAACAGCAAGGAGGAAGGAGTTTGATTAAAATGTTCTTTATGCAGAGATGGGCTGGGTGTGCATAGAATTAAAATGCAATACTTATTTTTCCCCTTCTACTGATACTCATACCATGAGTCTCTTTCCCTTCCAGAACCCAGAGATTTGGGGATTCAGGTTACCAACTCATCCTAGTTAATGTGCTTACTAATATTTACTCTGTGTCTAGTGCTGAGTTAGATTCTATGAGGTAGAGGAAGTAGCAGACATGCTCCCTACCCCCAAGTGGCTTGTGGTAGAGGTGGTGAGACAAAAGTGAATGGTAGTGGGGCAGCTAGGTGGTGCAGTGGATAGAGCACCGGCCCTGGAGTCAGGAGGACCTGAGTTCAAATCCGGCCTCAGACACTTGACACTTACTAGCTGTGTGACCTTGGGCAAGTCACTTAACCCCAACTGCCTCACAAAAAAAAAAAAGAAAGAAAAAAAAAGTGAATGGTAGGGGCAGCTAGGTGGCACAGTGGATAGAGTACTGGCCCTGGATTCAGGAGGATCTGAGTTCAAATCCAACCTCAGACACTTAGCACTTAATAGCTGTGTGACCCTGGGCATGTCACTTAACCCCAGTTGCCTCACCAAAAAAAAAAATAAAAAGTGAATGGTATGCAATTATATAAATATAACTAAATGCTTAATTGTACTGTATAGCCAGGGTGACTAGAAGTCTCTGATTTTTAAGTATAAAAGTTTACTTTTGATATACCCTTTGTTAGATTTTTGTCTCCTCATTTTTGGTTCAGAAAATGTGATCATCATATAAAAGAGGTCATAGGAGAGAAGTCAGTGAAGAATGGATGCAGTTGTCAGAGGCTTCCTAAAGGAGCTGAGGTCTTGAGGGATGCATACAAATTGGGTAAACAAACAGGAAGGGGGAGGGTGATAAGGAATAACATAAGCAAAGGCATAAAGGCCAAAATGAAGGTGACCTGCTTATGAGACAGTGATGAGACCAACCCGATGACAGCAGAAGTGCATATCGAGAGATAATAAAAAACAAGTTTGGATAGATAGGCTTGACCCAGATTGCAGAGGGGCTGAGAGGCCGGATGAAGAAGTTTAGATTTGAGACAATAAATATTTGTTTGGAAGCCTCTGGTAGCATTTCTATAAGGTTTCCTCTTCCCCGTAGACTGTATACACCCTCCTCAAAAGAGACAATTCTCGTCTTCAGGGATCCGTTCAAGTTCGAGGTGCGACTTTATCCCATCTTGTATCATTGGGAAATAGCATGGTATTAACATCAGTCCTGAACTGCACTGGACCAAGTGGCCTTGACGCAGTCAGAGACCTGAAGTGGTACCACATCAGCCCCAAAGTCACAGTATCTTAGAATGGGAAGGCTTTTGAGAAGTCATTGAATTCAGCCCATACCTAACCAAGAATCCTACCTCCACCTCTAAGAAATGATCGTCATCTAGCTTCTGCCTGAATCTCTCCTCTGGTGGAGAGAGGGGGAGAACGCCTGCCACTGAAGCAGCCCGTTACACCTCTAGTCGGCTGTAATTGTCGGGAAGCTCCCTTACATAAAACCTAATTCTGCCCATTTGAAACTTCTGCCCTCCGGGGCCAACCAAGAGAAGTCTAATCCTTTTACCGCCTGGCAGTAGGACAGAGAACCAAAGAAGCCACTGTGAGTTTAGGCTTCGCTGAGGGAGGTTCTGTGTCCAGAACAAGGAAGCTAATAGTTCCGCTGGACTGTGCCTAGTCAGGCCATGTTTATGGTAGTGTGTTCAGTCCTGAGCACCACATTTCAGGAAAGATCTAGGAAGGCCAGGGTATGTCTATAAAAGGGGGGCTAAGATCATAAGAAAACCAGCTCCCATCCCATACAACTTCATTGAGAATATCACTGAGAGGATTCATTAAAGGGAACCAGGATGGCAAGAGGGCTGGAGCTTATACCTGCCCTATGCAGATTGGCCAGAATGACTCAAGGTGTGTAGTCTAGAGAAGAGCAGGCTTGGGGAGCGAATGCTGTTTTCAAGCATTTAAAAGAAGGGCTGCCATGGGGAAGAAGCTTTATACTTTTTCTACCTGACCCCCCCCACACACACACACCCAAGTGCAAAACTAGGAAAATGAGTAAAAGCTACAGTGCTCCAGGTTTCGACTCAATGTAAGGGAAAGCTTGCTCCCTGATAAATCTTTCAGCAAGTAGAATGGCCTGCATTAAGAAGTGGGGGGGCCTGGGGCAGCTAGGTGGTGCACTGGATAAAGCACCGGCCCTGGATTCAGGAGGACCTGAGTTCAAATCCAGTCTCAGACACTTGACACTTACTAGCTGTGTGACCCTGGGCAAGTCACTTAACCCCCATTGCCCCGTGCAAAAAAAAAAAAACAAAAAAAAACAAAAACAAAACCAAAAGAAGTGGGAGGCCTTCTAGCAGAGGCAGGACTAGAGGGCCACTTGTTGGAGATGGTAGGAAGCGATTCTTGTCATGGCCCTGGTTGCTTTAAATCAAAGGAGTCAGATGTGCAGCCCACAACCCTCTCAAGTGCAGCCCCAAAAAGATATCAATGTAATTAGGAAAGATTTAATGAAATAAATAAAAATACCATGAAACATAGATAAGCACTACATTTTAAAGCTGTCAGTCTGACACCTGCCGGGATCCGGATGTATGGTTTATTGGGCCCCATTTCTATTTGTGTTGACACCACTGCTTTTGATGACCCTTGAGGGTCTTCCCAGCTCTTAGACGAGGCTGTAATTTAGATGAAGATTGCTGTCATTATATCCTCTCTGGCTTCTTTTTTCTAGGCTCCACACCCCTAGTTCCTTTACCCAATTAACATACAGCCTGTGCTCTCCTGGTTCCTCCCTTACAAACATTCTTATCTGGCCAGAGGTCTCAGCCTAGAGATGGAAACATCTATAACACTTCTAATAAATGCTCATCCATCAGTAAATGGAGTGGAAAAGCCATAGGTTGCAAGCAAGCTCACATGCAGGACCTGGTGTTCTCAACCAGAGAACAAGCATTATCTCCCACTAACCTTCAAGGTGATAAATCACTGGCACAAAAACTAGGAACCCCCTGTAAGCTGATTTGGAAGCTTAAACACCTTGATTCCTCTCTCCTGCTCAGGATGTATTTCACTAAGAAGCAGGGCTTTGATAGAACCATCTCTGAAGCTGACATTTTGCTACTTAGAGCCTTGATAGAAATATTCAGTAAAATCCTGTAGGGATTAAAAGGACTGTGTTTGGAACTCCTCTGTGGAACCAGGAGTTTTGGCTGGAAAGACAGGATTGGCTAAGAGAAGAAGGCAAGCAACCAGCCTACAAGCAATGTTGGAGCAGCTGATATTGGTAGGGTGATGGTAGGCACTAGGGCATGAGAAGAGAATCAAGGTTAAATGTATTCTTGTTGGGAAAACATAAAACTTTCAACATGCATCATTTATAGTCATGCAAGTCAGGTTTGGCAGATTCGAACACAGCAGTGGACACAAGCCCAAGCATACTGGTAGAAAGATTAGGGCCCATTCAGTTTCACAAAATAAAACAAACCTCCAAGTGAGGCAGTTATAGAAGCTCAGAGAGCTCAAGTCCAACATCACTACTGGAGCCATCAGGTCCCCTCTAAAAAACATCTCCCCAGGGCAGCTAGGTGGCACAGTGGATAGAGCACCGCCCTGGATTCAGGAGGACCTGAGTTCAAATCTGGCCTCAGACACTTAATACTTACTAGCTGTGTGACCCTGGGCAAGTCACCTAACCCCAATTGCCTCATCAAAAAAAAAAAAAAGCCAGAACAAAAAACAAAAACAAAAACAAAACATCTCCCCGAGGGCAGCTAGGTGGCACAGTGGCAAAAGCACTGGCCCTGCAGTCAGGAGGACCTGAGTTCACATCTGGACTCAGACACTTGACACTTACTAGCTGTGTGACCCTGGGCAAGTCACTTAACCCTCATTGCCCCACAAAAAACAAAACAAGACCCCATCTCCCCAAAATGGTCATCAGGCCTTTGTTTGAAGACCACAGTTGATAGAGAACTCAATTTCCAAAGCAGCTCCCTTCACTCTAGAAGAGTTCTCATTCTTAGGATGCTTTTCCTTTTATTTGGAGATGTTCAGAATAAGTTTATTCCCTCTTCCACATGATAAAAACTGTATCACATTCCCCCCTGAGCTTTCCCTTCTTCAGGCTGAACATTGCTAGGTTTTTCTACCGATCCTTGTGTAATATGCTCCACGTCCCCTTACACAGCTT
The DNA here is from genome assembly GCF_019393635.1 of Dromiciops gliroides. Classification (NCBI taxonomy): domain Eukaryota; kingdom Metazoa; phylum Chordata; class Mammalia; order Microbiotheria; family Microbiotheriidae; genus Dromiciops; species Dromiciops gliroides. Next base: position 534,193,755 of record NC_057861.1, read on the forward strand.
CCTCTGAACACAGGCTCATAGATTTAGAGCCAGAAGGGACATTAGAAGCCATCTAATCTAGCCCCTCTTCATTTTATCAATGAGGGGGAAAAAGAGATCAATGACATCCCTAAATCCCAGGGGAAATACCAAGGTAGAATTCAAACTCTTGATGTGCGATTCCAAAGCCAGTGCTTTTGCCATTGGCCCACGGGTTCCAGCTTGTCATTGTTCTTCCTAAAAATGTGGTGCCCTGTACTCCACATACATAATCTGATCGAGGCAAAATACTCTTCCACTCTTCCTTACCTCCCTCGTTCAGTACGCTGGGTTTCTCTTAGGCAGCCTAAGCCTTTTTTTGAGCCCCTGTCACATTGTTGCCACATACTGAGCTGAGAGTCCACTAAAACTCCCAGGCTTTTGAATAATGGCAGCCGTCCTGGACTACAGCTAATACCTTTGAAGCCCTTAAGATCTATTTGGTCTGTCCTTCTTCCAGGTGTATTTTCCTAGGTTTTAAAAGAGACTTTATCCCATTCAAATGGTGAGGGCCTACCCAGGGCCTGGTAGTGTAAGATGTTACAGCCGCATTTTCTGGTGTGAATTGAAATTGTCTGTGGGCTTGGTGTCCTCCCTCGTGAGGTTCCACGGGGTCAGATCCCAGTGTTTTTGCTTAGATTTCTCACTGATGCCACTTTTTTTTCCCCTCTCATTAGAAATTTTAATTCTCTTGAGTTCTTAGCACTTTCATGATAGGGGCTGGCACCTGCAACACTGGCAGACAGGTAACAATTCAGGGTCCCCTTCTGGGTGTGTGCTTATTTTATTTTAGTTGTTTACAGCTGAATTCTGAAGAAAACCTTATTTAGACATCATCTCCACGGCCCTCCATTCCCCCGGCCTACCCTCCAAAGCCAGAATTCTACCAATGTCCTCATACTACGATGAGGTAGTAAAACTGTGCCCCCAGGACACTTGGGTAGCAGCTTTAGATTCTGAGACAGGTTCTTTTATACAGATGGAGCTAATCTGCTTTTAATTTATTCACTTTTCACCTCTGGGACTTCCTCTTCCTAGGAGAGATTTTCCCAGGCTTGATTCATTTATTCTCTTTGTCTGACTCTGCCTGGGGCAAGCCTAAAGATTCCCTACCACTTACAGTTCTTGCTCTTTAGTTCCTTCTGTTACTGTCAAGATTTTCTTCTTGGGTCCCCAAAAGAGTTAACTTTTGTGTGTTCTCTTCCCACCCCATCCCCTTTCTCTCATTCCTTGGCCTCTCCCTCACTAGGGAGCATTCTCTCTCTAGTCCATTCAGGTTGTTGAACCATTTCTATCTTCTTCTTTCCTAATCTGCTCCTATCTGAAGAATTCATTACATTTCAAATCCAAGGCCTTGCTGCATACATTAGCAGGTTTTAATAGACTGCCACAACTCAAAAAGGAGAAAAAGAGAGAGAAGATTTAAAACTCTTGTCTTGCCGAAAGCAGACAGATTGACTCGAAAATGATTCAGTCAATAAAAGATGAGTTTTGAAAAGGCTTCCTTCTACTCAAAGGGAGCTCGTATTCCAGGGAATTAGGTTTTTCTAAGCCCACTGTTAGAAATTAATAATACATACAGCATGTAAAATGGATTTAGCTCTCTACAGCCTTACACAAACATATCTTTGACTTGCTAAATGTGACATGACTACTAGGATTTTCCAGCCCTCATCCCAATAGTTTGTCATTCCTCCCAACAATGTGACCCCTGTGGAATTTTTCAGTGCATTGGAAAAATTTCTCTATAAAGTTTGCTGTCCTTCCTGTTGGCATTTCATCCTTCCTCCATCTTCTCACACAACAGATATCCTGATTAGCCCTATCCTGTGACAGGTTTGTTTAGCTAGAAGCAACCTTATGTTCAGGTTCAGCAACATTAAACAGCTCACGTTTCCTTTAATATTTCATGGGCCAGAACTGGTTACCATATTTGTCCTTTAATAGGCAGATCTTTCTAGCTGTGAAAGGCTGGGAAAGTGTTCATTTTCCAAGGCCTGAACCTCTCCAACGCTGAGTAATGCTTTCTTACTGTCACTCCTTCCCTTCCGTGCCCTTGAAAGTCATGCTGGGGAAGGACTTCTGCTCAAGATGGCTGCTGGAACAGGGGCAGGCTGCCCTTCTGCCCTGTGAGAACTCCATCAAAACCCAGAAATCCTCACCAGACCAAATAATGATCTAGAAGTAAAAGGTTACACTAGGGTAGAATGGAGAAAGAAGAGGGCAAGATTTGATATTTCCATAAGTGGCATGTGTGAGAAGAATATTCGAATGTGGGGATGAACCTCACTTTCATTTTTTTTTTTTTTTGGTGAGGCAATTGGGATTAAGTGACTTGCCCAGGGTCACACAGCTAGTAAGTGTCAAGTGTCCGAGGTCAGATTTGAACTCAGGTGCTCCTGACTCCAGGGCCGGTGCTCTATCCACTGCCACCTAGCTGCCCCAGAACCTCGCTTTCATTTGAAGCAGACAATGGGTAGGGGTGGGGCAGATTTGTTAATACTAGAGAGGGAATAATCTCAAACAAAGCAAACTTCCCCATAGTAAAGTGGGGATTAAAAGGAAAAAAGGAAAATAATGGAGTATATGGGGATGTCTTTCAATTGAGTCATAGCTGAACAAATTGTGGTTTGATGAATGTAATATAATACAATTTCACTGTAAGAAATGATGAAAGAGATGACTGCAGGGAAGACTGGTTAGGATGGATGGATGTAGAGTGAAGTAGGCAAAGAGAGGAGAGCAGTGTATGCAAGGATGACAACACTGGAAAGAAAAACAACTTTGAAAACAACTCTGCTCGGAGCAAGGATCCACTATGTCTCCAGAGGACTTGAAGATGAAGGATGTTCTCTACTTCTTAACAAAGAGGTGATGGACTCTTGAGGTCCTGATTTTTTTTTCTTATTTTTTTTTAGTGTGGCCGACTGTATGGAATTGTTTTGTTTGACTATGCTTATTATTATGTTTTTTAGTTGGGGACAGTGGAAGGAGAACCCATAAGGTTATCAATACTGATGACAAAATAAAAAAGAGCCATTGAAAAAAAATTAAGTTCATTATAAAGAAAGAAAAAAGGAAGTTCAGAAGAAAACACAGATAGGCAGGACAGATTTAGAAGTTCTGTGTGGATTTTACTATATCCTCTTTTTTTTTTTTTTTTGAGGCAGTTAGAGTTATATGACTTGCCCAGGGTCACACAGATAGTCATTACTATATGCTTTCAAAAAAATGGTATGAAATAGAGATTCACAGTTTCATAAACAATTCTCATTTAGCATATGTATCTTTTAAAATTATATATATGTGTGTGTATATATATATATATATATTTTTTCAATTAGCAAGCATTTATTGTTTCTCCTCCTTAACCCCGCTTCCCTCTGGGGAAGAAGGGAAAAAAATAAAAAAGTCTTTGTAACAAATATACATAGTAGCTAGGTGGCACAGTGGCTAAAGCACAGGCTCTGGATTCAGGAGGACCTGAGTTCAAATCTGGCCTCAGACACTTGACACTTGTGTGACCTTGGGCAAGTCACTTAACCCTCATTGTCCCACCAAAAAACCAAACAAACCCCCAAACCAAAATATATGCATAGTCACGCAAAACAAATGACCACATTAGCTATGTCCAAAAATGTGTGTCTTATCCTGCATTATCCAGTTCATCACCTCTCAGAAGCTGGTGCCACTCTTTATCTCTGATCCTCTGGAATCATAGTTGATCATTTCATCAGTTAGAGTTCTTAAATCCAAATTCCTCTTTTTAACAATGTGGTTGTTATTACATAAATTATTCTCACTTCACTCTGTGTCAGTTCATACAAGTCCTCCCAGGTTTCTTTGAAATGGTCCTGTCATTTTTTAGGGCACAATCATATTCCATTGCATTCATATACCACCATTTGTTCAGCCATTCCCCAACTGAGAGGTACCCCATTAGTTTCCAGTTCTTTACCACCATAAAAAAAAGTTGCAATAAATATTTTTGTACATATTGGTCCCTTTCCTCTTTGATTCTCTTTGTAGTATAGATCTAGTAGTGGTATCACTGGGTCAGTAAAGGGCATGCACAGTTTAATAACATTTTAGATATCCCAAATTGCTTTCCAGAATGGGTGTACAACTTTTCACCTTCACCAGCACTTTATTAAGGTGCTGCCACAAGTCCTCCCAATATTTCTCACTTTTCTTTTTTCTCAACTTTACCAGTCTCTTGGATGCAAAACAAGACAGGGCTTGACAGGGCTGGGCAGGGGGAAATGTATTATGCACTTCCTTTGTCCCTGGCACTCTGCTAAACACCAGGGGTACAAATACAAGTGGAAAAAAACAACAGAAAATCTTTGCCCTCAAGGAGTCTATGTTCTAATGGGAAGAAGACTGACGCACAAAAGGGAGCTGAAGAGGTCGGGGAAGGGAAGCAACCTCAGTGCTTGGACTGAGACCCCCGTCCTAGGGCCATGATTTTGAAGTCTAGAAGCCAGAAACAGGGCTGGGGAGAGAATGAAGGTGGCTTTGGTCCCTTCCACAAAGGGAGGCCCCTGAAGGAATTCACCAATGAGAGAAAGGTATGAGTCTTACAGAGGGATATTCCAGATTGAGAAGGTTACAGGAATAGTTACTTGTTACGAGGCAAGGCTGGCTCTTAGCTAAGTATCTTTTAGGGCCCAAAGTGTTTACTTTGAAAAAAATTGAGTGTTGCAAGAAGACCAGGTTCACCGGGATACTCAAGTCCTAAAATGTACATGGCAATGCCTCCTATTATTTGGGGTGGGGGGGTGTAATTTAAGTCCACAAGACATTTTTTTAAGTCATGCTGTTTATAGCCTCCAGATCTAGTACCTAAGTACCTAGTGGGAAATATCGGTCGTGGTTTCTGGTGCTCTTACGTGTTTAGCAGGCAGCAGGGGAGGCCGTTTTAGTGAAATGCTCCCTGTAGATTAAGGGCTGCTCAACCTAAGAGTCTTCTGATTTTTTTTCCTTCATGAGGATCCACCAGATAACAACAGGAGGTCTTGCTACTTCCACATATGAAACTTTAACAGTTTTGCCAATAGTAACAGTGATAACTTACATTTATATGTTATTTTAAAGATGACTTAGCTCCCTGCCCATGTAAGCAGAGCCCTAAGTAGGATGGGTGATCCGGACTTTGCCTGTATGTATACAAGTTTAGATGGCACTGACAGCATTTTCAGGCCTCCATCACTACAGAAATACCAAGAGCTAGTTAGCAAGAAGAATTAGTCACAAAAGGAAGCCACCAGATGGTGGGAATGAGCTGTTCCTCTGCCCCACCCTGCTTTCTCTCTGATATTCTCCCCCTGCCTCCACCATCTTATTTGGCAGAATTTCCAGCAGTGGTCTTGCGCTGGTGCCCAGGGTCTCTGTTTCTCCCCGTTTAGCTGTCTCTTGCCTCTCTCCTCCCCCACCCCATTAGAGTGAACTAATTGTCACTAGCGTGGGATACAAAAATGACTAGTTACTGTTCAGATAACATCAGGCGACACTGATTTTATTTGCAGTATTGCCTGTGTGTATGTGTATGCTTTGTGAGAGAAAGACAAACAGAAATGTAATAAATTAAATGTTGCTAGGCTGTTCAGTGTGAGGGATTTCCTTTCATTGTGGTTTTGTGTAACCTAGCTAAGCTTTTATCACATTTTTCAGTCTCAAACCTAGGGAGGCTCAAGTGGCTTTTGAATGGGTACAAGCTGGGTTTTGTTCTCAGACACCCATCTCAGTATAATGACAGGCCCAGAGCTTTGCCCTCCATCAGTTCTCAAGATCTTTTTCACTGAGGTCCAGAAAAACATTACTTGGAGGTGGCCTTCTGTCAGGGCCTTCCTGAAGGTGATTTTCAAGACACAATGGTCCTTGAAGGTGGGATGCCCCATGGGTCATTACTATTAGTTTCTGAGTCCTCCAGAAGCCATTTGATGAAAGAATGTTGTCTTTCTCATCCCAAAGATATAATCTAATTTCTTTTTCAAGAGCCTGCAGATTGCAACTTTTTAGCAGGCCTCCTACCTGTGAGAATACTCTCCTGAGTTGGAGGACGGGGACTGTTAAGACTACTTGATATCAGGGGGCAGCTAGGTGATGAAGTGGATAAAACACCGGCCCTGGATTCAGGAGGACCTGAGTTCAAATCCAGCCTCAGACACTTGACACTTACTAGCTTTGTGACCCTAGGCAAGTCACTTAACCCTCATTGCCCTGAGCAAATATCAAATGCATTTCCAAGGAATTTCAAATGGTACCCTCTCTTTTCCCAGGCCATTCCTACTCTACACTCATCTCCCTCTCTTCTACTCAAGGCACCACATGTTTTTCCCAAAAGATCCATCTAGGCTTTAAGAAACCTGTGCCCTGTGTAGTTTGTTTGTCTGTTTTTTTAATGGGATGGGAATGATGAGCATCCATTCGGGATTTAACTTGTTCCACGTTTTCCTTTGGTTGGAAGAAGGAGTTTTCCCAGTGAATATTATGTCACATTAGCCCCTGGCTGTTGCACTGGGATACTTCCACCCACTAATCTGGTGGGGTATAATTGCTGGTGTCTTTTCAAATCATTTTTGTAAAAGGTGACAAACTGCTTGCTGGAGTGAGACGTTAATAACACAGAGATGCCCCTTGTTTGAAAGCCGGCACTGAGCTTACCCAATGCGGTTGTCTGAGAGTCAGAATTGTAATGGGAAGATGGGAAGACCGGAGCTGTTCATTTGCATATAATTCCAGGGCTTGTGTGTCATCTTTTGTGTAAACCATGCAATTTCCGGCGCAGCAGGGTAACATGGGCTCATAATAGAGAGAGACAGGAACATAGGACCTCCTGTACCAATCAGGATTAGAGAGATGTCATCTGCTAGGGGCGACTGAAGGTTTGGCTAAGAGTGGTACAGGGCCACCACCACCACCTTGTTAAAGCAAGACTGGTTGGGAAACTATGTCTCCTCTGTCCCCTTCTAGTTGAAAAACTTACCTCACCAATCCAACGGAACAAGAAAGTTCCAAAGGACTCATGATGGAAAAGGCTCTCCAAATCCAGGGGAAAAAAAGGAACTGTGGAATATGGATGCTGATTGGACCATACTATTTCTTTTGTTTTTGGTGCTGTTGGTTTTCTGATTTGAGGTTTTTTCTTTGTGCTCTGATTCTTCTCATATAACATGACTAATGCAGAAATATGTTTAATGTTATTATGTATATATAACCCGTATCAGATTGCCTGCTGTCTAAGGGAGGGAAGGGAGGGAGAAAAATTTGATATTGGAAATCTTATATAAACAAATGTTGAAAACTATTTCTACATGTAACTGGAAAATAATAAAATACTTTTATTTAAAAAAAAAAAGACCTTAAAAAAAAAAACTTACCTGAGCACTGCAGAGAGGGAAAACAAGGGAGCAGGAGTCTTGATGCCATTCTTACTTGGCAGTGCTACTCCATCTCCTCAGGCAACCAGCTGAGTTCTCATCCGAACCCCTTAGGGGAGCAGACAGCACGAGCTTACCCATAAAAATCAGGGACAGTGGTTCTTCAAGAGAAGACTGTCCATGCCTCTAACCAGTCCCTCTAAAATCAACAGAGCAGGACTCTCCAGGCCAAAGGAGGGCCAAGTTCCCTGTTGGCTTATGGTTTAGAGAGGGGTTAGTAGTCTATGGATGGCCATGACTTTTGGCATCAGCCCACTGAGTCCTCCGTTTTTATTTCTTGCTCTTTGAACTAGATGACATTTTTATTTATTTATTTTTTTAACTAGATGACTTCTAAGGACCTTTCCGTTTCTTTGTTTGTTTGGTTTTTTTTTTGTAGGGCAATGAGGGTTAAGTGACTTGCCCAGGGTCACACAGCTAGTTAAGTGTCAAGTGTCTGAGGCCAGATTTGAACTCAGGGAGTCCTGAATCCAGGGCCGGTGCTTTATCCACTGCCTCACCTAGCTGCCCCCTATTTCTTGCTCTTTAATAAACTAGACGCGGCATTTCCGAATAGCCAGTCAGGACCTAGTGATAAACTTAACAATTAGAGATGCAATGCCCAGCTCCCACAATTTCTAATAAAATTGCATAAATATTTAATGTCTAATTATTAAATATTTAAAAATGTAAAACTGAAATAGTTTAGAAGTTAGCAGGCCATGAATAATTCAAACTCTGGAAACTTGGTTTCGGCCCTTGAGCTGAGCAAAGCTGATGCAATGCATTGCCCAGTCATGGGCTTGTCTCCTGTCAAGTCTGGAAAGGTTTGGCAAGAGTTGCAAAGAAAACATGCTTGCTGAGAGCTAGCCTGGATTGATGACCAGGCCAGGGAAAACAAGATGTTGCCCAGGGAAAACTGCCGAAAATAAGTTCTTCCCTCATCTTCTGACTCCTTCTCCCCAAAGCCAAGTGTTCCTGGAAGTGGGAAACCAAGATGGGGTAGAGAAATTGGGCCTTCTATTTTTAGTTATTTCCAAGCCTCTTATCCAGTGAACTGGAATCATTTTAAAGTGCTCTTGATTATAATTTAATCTTTGCATACATTATAAAATCCTCTGTCTCTAAGGACAGTCCTTCATTAGCTTAAAACCCTGGCTACACCTTTTGGCAGAGACTTTGCCAGCTACTCATTTTTCACCTGCCCAGGGACCTTCTGGCTACTCTTTGCTCTGCCTTAATCTCCCTCACAAACTGCTTGTCCTCATCATCACTTAAATATGAATTTTTATCTTTCTTTTTTTTCATTTTTATTCTTTTTTGAATTCTTATCTTTTAAAAAGGGAAAGATGATTCTCAATCTGAGTGAAACTCCCCATGATTACTCATCCACAAATACACTGGTAGAATATGCAAAGATAAGAACGACCCATTTCCTGTCATGAAATACACTGTGCATTGGTTGTAGCCAGGATTTGTCCAGGAGTGGACGGGCTTTGTGATTAGTCCGATAATGTCAGTTCCTGCATTTCCTCCTTCCCTAGGAGGAAATATACTTGCTTTGCTCATACTTTGGGCCCTGGTTTCTACTTGTGGTATCTGCAGCTTGTGTGTATTTATTGTTCGAGGGCAGGGATGGGTGTTGTAAAGACACACAGATAGTATATAGATTGGGAAGAATTTTGCCTCCTTCCGGGTACTGCTGATTCCTTGTCGAACACCATCATAGTTATTATTATTAGCTTAAAGAAGAAAGTCAAAATAGTACTTAGCCGTGTAATAGGAAGAAGGCATAGAAGTAGGGATGTGCTGATAAATGTTTAACAGTTGTCCGAAGGAGAAAATGTACACATGACACACCTTTAAGCTTATTAAAATTTTCCCCATCACTTTCATGAATTTAGACAATTATCAACAAAACAGCAAATAAGCCCTGATTTGTAGTGTTTGCCAATTTCCAAGATGTAAATGCTCACACTGAAAATTTAACATTTGGCTCTCTTGAGCAAGGGCAAGCTTGTTCCAGCACACCCCTGGATAGAAAGAAGGAGGTGTGATTATGTGGGGTTGTCTAACAGCTGGAACCAGGTGCTGTATGATAGCAGATAGGAAGAGGATCATTCAATCTACTTTAATAAAGACATGGAACTGCTACCTATTCCAAACCTTGACAGTCGGGACATAGCTATAGTCAAGAATTATAGAACTTCAGATGATGAAGAGGAATAGAGCCCTCTAGTAGCCTGAAGCTTCTCTTTTGAAGTCTTGATATTCTTGGAGGAGATGCTATTGATGAAGATGGTCAGTGAAGTTCTGACCCTTTTTGATCTAGCATTGATTTATGTCTGAGAAATGTTGCCCCTGGTAGCTACTTACTCACCATTAGCAACCTTGAATCTACTGTGTGTATTGTGGACAAGCCTTTGGGTTTGGAACCTGAGTCTAGAAAAGTCAGCCTGTTCACTACTTTAACCTTTAGAAGTAGTAAAAGAACCATACCTCTGTCTTGGTCTGAATTACTTGAATATTGCTAGGGGGAGGATGTAGTTTAGGCCTGGCTAATTCTGTAACACAAGAGGCATAAAATAGCAGTTATTTCTTGAATACTTACTAATCATCTTAATTAAAATTCATTAATTTAGTTAAACAAATACCCATTAAGCTCCTAGTTTTGTGCAGGACACAATGGTAGAGCATGCAGAAATAAGAATGACCCATTTTGCTAAGTAATCAAGATTACTTATAGTCTTTTGATGAGATATAGCATATAAACCAGGTAGGGAGTGATGGAGGAAAGAAGAATCCCTGCTAAAGTGCTCTAGGAACATTTTAGGGATGATTGAAGAAGGGAGGAGGGGAGGGGAAGAAGGAAGGTGATGTCTAATTGGCAGCATATGAACCAAGCCTTGAAAGAAGAGGATTCTGAAAAGCAGAGATGATGAGATAGTACTTTCCAAGAATGTGTTATTGCTCATACAGATATATGGAGGGGAAAGGGCATGCTAAGTTCAAGGGAATAGTTCAGTTTGATTGGAGTAAAGAATGTGTGAAGGAAGGCAACATTAAATAAAGCCAAAAAGGTAGGTTGGAACAGACATGGAGTCTTCAGCAATAGGCGAAGGTGTTTATATTTTTTCCTAGACACAATAGGAGGCTACTGAAGGGTTTTAAGCAAGGGAATAACATGGCTGGTCTATACCCAACTAAAGAAGATTGTGTTGGGAGCTATGCAAAGGACATACCAGAGAAGTAAGAACCTAGAGACAGAGAGGTCAGTGCCAAGGCTATTGTAATAATCCAGCCTAGAGGAGATGACGGCTGAACTAGTGGAGGTAAAGAGAAAGATGTGAGAACTATTTTGGAGAATTAACAGGACCTAGCAGCTGACTGAATGTAGATGGTGAGGGAAAAGGTAAGGATGACAGATTTGATCTGGGTGACTAGCAGGATAATGATTCTCTTAAGAGAATAGGGAACCTTATCAAAAGAATGGGTTGGTAGTGGGCAGATGTTAAGTCCAGTTTTTGACATGATCAGTTTGAAATGCTGATTGGACATCCATGAGGAGATGCCCACCAGGTGGTTGGAGATGCGAGGTTGGAAAGAGGTCAGGACTAGATCTATAAAATTGGAAGTCATTAATGAAGAGATGACAGAACCCATTGCAACAGAAGAGATTAATTACCAAGGGGGAGAGAAGGTTGAGATACAAGAGAAGAGAATCCAGGACAAAGCCTTGGGGAATACCCATACTTAATAAAAGGAAATAGTTGAGCCAGCAAAGGATATTGAAAAAAGAGCAGTCTTATAGATAAGGAGGAGAACTGCGAAATGTCATTGTGACTGAAGCCATGGAAAAATGAGAACATCCCAAAGGGAAGGGGTGGTCAGCAGAGTTTAAAGCTGTGGCAAGGTCAACTTGAGAAACAGCGATTGATTTAACAGCTAAGAAATAGTTGGCAACTTTTTCGAGATGAGTAGTTTCAGTTAAGTGGTGGGGTTCAAAAACAGTTTGCAAGGGTTTGAGAAAGTGGAAGTAGTAAATAGAGATTACCCTTTCTAGCAGTATGGCAGTGAAGGGGAGGAGAAATAGAGCGTGAGTACAGGGTTAAGAGCATGTTTTTAAGAATGGGGAAGAGCTGGGTATGTTTGTAGGTAGTAGAAAAGGAAGAAAATAGAAATGGAAGATGAGAGAGAGGTGATTGGGGCAGGCAGGTGGTGATCACTGGAACAAGTTCACAAAGGAAATTGGGGTGGGGGGGGTTGTAGAGAGAAGGATGGTGAAACGAAGAGTCACATGTAGAGACAATATCCAAAGAAACAAGAAGAGCTCCTTCACTTTCCGAGACTGGAACAAAAGAGGAGAGGAAGGTTTCACAATTTGGAGCAAGAGATCTGAGAAAGCTCTTTGCAAAGAGCCTTGATTTTCTCAGTATAGTAGGAAGAAAATTCTCCTGAGACAGAAGGAGTCAGGAGGAACTTGAGAAGGCATGGAGAATAACCACTATACGGACGGAGTGTGGTAAGAGTCAGTCCAAGATGAATGAAACGATTGCCGTGCCCCATAGTGAAGGCACATTGGAGGTCTAATGTACTATTGAGCATTGTACGGGGTATAAGAAAAAGTACGCTACATGGACCCTGCCTTGAGGATCCCTACTACCTAGCTAGAGGAGCAAGCTGAATGGATGTTTAGTATTTGAGGAGCAAAAGAAGACGTTGTGAAGTGCTGTAATCTATGATACAGACCAATTGAGTCAACAAACATTGATTAACCATTTACTATGTGCCGGGCAATGTGCTAAGTGCTGGAAATACAAAAACAAGATGAAAGAGACACAATCCCTCTTCTCCAGGAATTTATAATCTGGCAGGGGGAGACAATACATAAAAGTGATCTGGGCAGCTAGGTGGTGCAGTGGATAAAGCACCAGCTCTGGATTCAGGAGGACCTGAGTTCAAATCCGGCCTCAGACACTTGAGACTTACTAGCTGTGTGACCCTGGGCAAGTCACTTAACCCTCATTGCCCCACCAAAAAAAAAAAAAAACCAACTCTCCCCCTCCACCACAAAAGTTATCTGAAAAGTGGAGGGGGTTGGGGGGTAGGGGGGATAAAAATGAAGGGGATGGTCAAGAAAGCCCTTTGAATAGTCAGGAGTATTTCCTGGAGAAGAATGAAGGCATCATTGTCCTGCGCCACCTCCTGGAAATAGAGGTTCTGGGGGGAACAGACCAGATCAGAGGGAGAAGCTGCGGGGGCAGAGGGTACTTGCATTGCAAATGGTGCAGAGCAGGAGTGAGCTTTCAGGGGGAAGTGATTTCTAACAGCATCTACTTTGCTGAGCTGTTATGAGGATCAAATGACACAATACTTGTAAAAAGTGCTTAGCCCAAGGGGCAGCTAGGTGATACAGTAGATAAAGCACTGGCTCTAGATTCAGGAGGACCTGAGTTCAAATCCAGCTTCAGACACTTGACACTTACTAGCTGTGTCAACCTGGGCAAGTCACTTAACCCTCATTGCCCTGCCCCCCCCCAAAAAAAAGTTCTTAGCCCAGTACCTGGCACATAGTAGGCACTACATAAAGGCTCATCCCCTTCTCATGGTTATCTTGTGGAGAGTCAGTAGTGCAGCCTGGAGAGACAGTAAGTAATTCAGTGAAAGATGGAAGTCCTGGGTAGTCTAGGAAAGATCCCTAAAAGAAGCAGGATATTCATAATGCATGGGTTAAAGAAGGGAGAAGGCTATGTGCACTCTGCACTTGAATCGAGACATCAATATTCAAGAGAGTCATAGTGACTGTCTTTTGTACGTAAGTTTGAAAGGATTCCCAGCTCCTTTGGAAACAAGGATCAAATGAACAAAGTTCAGCCCTTCCCTGTACTCTTCCTACTGTGGCTTTCTCAGTTCTGATGTTGTTTGGTTTAGAAATAGAATAGGCTACACATGCTGAATGTATCAGTTTCAAGTATTCTTAATTTCTTTTCAAAACCCAGATCCTTTAAACCGGACAGTTTGCCTCTATTATTGAAGCCTGTGAGTATGCCAAGTTGGAAAACAAAGCTGATTGTGATTCATGCTGAGGAATAAAGTAGTTTTTTAGTAGTAGTGAAATATTGATCCTTGAGGGAGAAAAAGGCTTACAAATTCCAACATTAGTTTAGTGTATTTTGTTCATTTTCAGAAAGAAAAATGAGTCTGTCCTGAGTCCCCAAAGGAAAATTTCAAAGGCTGCTTCAGACTACTAAAAGGAGAGGAGAGATAAGGGACTTAGTCTGACAACCTCTCTGATGGTTTGACCATTCAACTGTTAGAAAGTTCTCTCTCTCTCTCTCTCTCTCTCTCTCTCTCTCTCTCTCTCTCTCTCTCTCTCTCTCTCTCTCCCCATCTCTGTCCCTCTCTTACTCCCTCTGTCCTTTCCCCCTCAATCTTTTTGCTTTTCAAAGTATATCTGCATATTTTCAAGAAAAAAATAAACATTTTCTAACCCAACAATTTAACAAGTTTAGTTGAATGTTAGTCTAAATGAAATGATATAGCAATCACCTTTTTTATTTCTGTTGCCTATCAGAACCAGTATTGCTGCTATGTCCTCATTTCATCAGTTACCATTGCTTGGTTTTGGATATATTGCATCTCTTTCAAAGCTCCAGCCAATCTGACATATGTTTCTGTAGCAGCCTTTTATCAACCATGGCAAGAATAGTCATGGGTGGGAGAAAAGGACATTGGGAAGTTTGTCCTCAACCAGGGGTGCTTCCACTCCGTGTATGCTCCTGTAAAGCTGAAATCTTATATTATCTGAAACCTCCAATTCACTATCCCTTCATCTGTAGACCCAGATGAAATCATGCATATTTCTCTTTCTATTATGCATTTAAAGCCAATTACCTTTTGCAACATAGACCCTTGTATCAAAATGATGGAAAGCTGCTTTATAGCTGCCCTTTCAAGGCAGATTTTAATCTTTAAACACATATCTACTTTTTGTATTGTCTGTATAAGCTCAGCACTAAAGAATAAAAGGAATTTTTTTTTTTGGAGGAGAGAAAGTAGAGGACAGAGAAATGTCCTTATTTCCTCATTTCCTCATTTTTTTTTTTAATCTCTAAGAGGACGCAGAAGTGAGAGTCACAATTTCAAAGTGTACATTAGTAGTCACATTGGTTCGATTAAAAAATGGTGGAACTGTGGTCCTGCTTTTAGTGAATTGCTGGACACTGGGGGCCTGCTGTCCCCAGTGTGAGTGACTTCATTTTAAAATGAATTAGAAAGACTGAGATGGAAAGACCTTTTCCACCCCCTGACTATCCTCCTGCCCTTTTGACAGAGAACTGATGAGAAGGAAATTGATGCACTGGAATAGCTGAAGAACATGCAGTTTTTGTAAAATAAAGACACAGTTTGGGTCTGTTGACCAATCAGGCTGCATGCTGTAGTTATGAGTAGAATAAAGTTGGGGTTAAAAAAGCTTTGTTCATTTCTGTGTGTGTGTGTGTGTGTGTGTGTGTGTGTGCATCTCTCATGTCTCTCAGACATTCCACATTTCCTTCCAGTATAAAGCCATTCTATAAATTCCAGGTTATGAATTGTATCTCAGGAGATCTGTGGTCGTAAATGCTCCTTTATCATACATAACGCCTTTTTTCTCTGATGTGAAACTGCCCTCTTCTCCCACAACCCTTTATATATATAATGCAACAGAATTTTTAAAAATACTATATCTTTTTAAAAGAACATCTCACAGCTGTCCTTGGAAATTCCAACTGGAGCCAGGTGAGTCAACCAGTCAATATATATTCATTAAGTGCCTCCTATGTGCCAATTACTGTTGCTAAGCAGTGGAGATGCAAAGGAAATCCCTGTTTTCAAGAAGTTCCCAATCTGATAGGCATGACGATGTTCAAACAAGCTATATCCAGAATCAACTGAAACAATGACCGGAGGGAAGGTGCTAGAATTCAGAGGGAGTGGGGAAGGCTTCCTATAGACATAGGATTTCATCTGGAACTTGGAGGAAACGAGAAGGTGAAGATGAAGAGAGTGAGCGTTTCGGGCAAGGGGGATCGCCAGAAAACATGCGCAGAGTTGGATGGTGGTGTATTTTGTTTGAAAAACGGCAAGGAAGCCAATATGACTGAATCAAAGAGTATACAGTGTGGTATAAGAAATAAGAATACTGAGGCAACTAGGTGGCGCAGTGGGTAGAGCACCGGCCCTGGATTTAGGAGGAACTAAGTTCAGATCCGGCCTCAGACACTTGACACTTACTAGCTGTGTGACCCTGGGCAAGTCACTTAACCCTCATTGCTTCCCCCCCCCCCCAAAAAAAAAGTAAGAATACTGGAAGGTAGGGTATGGGCTGGGGCAGATATCAGGGGAAGATGTATCCTGTAGCCTATGAGGAAGCAGGTCAGAAACAACTGAGGATCCTGTTCTTCATACATGGCAAGATGAAGACAGGTTAGCCATTGGAAGCCCAGAAAGACAAAGAGATGGTGATATTTATCGGGAATTAGAAACAATGCTGGTGGATACATCAAGTCAATTCAACAAGCACCTGCTATGTTCTAGGCACTGTGTTAAATGCTAGAAGCTCTATTTTTCAAGCAGAAAGAAATGATATGAAACTAAAGCACTATAGATGCTAATGTGGCCACAGATTTTTTTTTTTAAGAGTAATTCCCACTTCTCATTGTAGCCTAAAGATTCAAAGCCTTTCCCCTCTCACCCCCAGAAGTCTTCTAGCACAAAGTCATCTTTTCTTTCTAACCAATCCTATTGAGGAAGTAGTCTAACAGAAGAAGTGGTAGATTGGCGGTCAGTTAACAGTAGTTTTGGTCCCACCTCTGCCATTCCCTAGCCGGGTGATCCCAGGCAAGTCATTTAAAACATCCTTGGGGGGCGGCTAGGTGGCACAGTGGATAAAGCACTGGCCCTGGATTCAGGAGTTCCTGAGTTCAAATCCGGCCTCAGACACTTGACACTTACTAGCTGTGCCCCGCAAAAAAAAAAAAAAAACAACAACAACAACAAAAAACCAACAAACTCCCTTGGCTCCAGTTTTCCTCCCTCATGAAATAAAAGGCTTAGATTAGATGATTGCTTAGGTCTCTTCCAGCCCTCAACAATTTCTAATTCTATTAGCAGTGTAATGGCCAAAATTAAGGCAGCCAGAAGGTTCTCCCCACCCCAAAACTATCTAAGGTTTCAGTAATACAGAGACTGGATGATCAGACTTTGAACCATCAAGCCATGGCACTTTGACCTATATTAGATGTGTCCCAGTTCTGTTATGTTGAGCAGTAGCTCAGAATTCTGTGCTGCTGTTTTCATGCCCCCAATCACTCTTCTTTGAATTTCTGTCATTGTTTGTAAACATTTGCATGACTTATGATTCTCAGAGTACTCAAGACATTAAAAACAATCTTTGAATTAGCAACCTGATTCTCCTTTTCTGTCTCTTCCTCTTTTTCTGTTTTCTTCACCTTCTACTTAGAATCAGAGAGGTGGGAGGGACTTTTGATAATTTACCTACTTCTATCCCCTGATATGGTAGATAAGGAATCTGAGCCCTTGAGAAAGTGACTAGGACCTAGAAGAAGTGGGACAAGAGCTCTGGTGTTCCTTAGGTGGTTCCCTAGGGATGACTGCTCTCAAGAGCACTTTTCGGAGGTGACTGGGAGGTCTGGTTGTCCTAGACACTGAGCCCAGAATCCTTGTTTTCCCACTGAACCACTTTTAGCCACTTCTCAAAACTCTATACAAGGTTATCACAGCCATGAAGGGCTGTTTTGTTACTCCTGGTTAGCCTCCCTCTGCCTGTGTAAGAAACCCTGGGACCCCATCCCCTGCCTTTCCCTTATAAGAAGCCTTTTCTGTTTAAAAGTATTATGATAAGAAAGAATAAAAAATAATTGTGCCTTCCGAAGGTAATTGCTTATCACTAGATAAGGAATGAACTACCAGAAAAATAATTTTTTTTAATTATTAGGAATTCAGCTCTTTCTGGGAAATGATTCTGTGAAAGGAGAAGAGAAAGACTAACAAATGGGTTTTTAAAAAACCTTGGGAAGTGAACTAATATCGTTATAATAATAATCACTGACATTTATGTGCTGCTTTGAAGTTGTATGAGAAACAAAGCACTTCACATCCATTTTATCATTTGAGCTTTACCAACCACACTGCCAAGGTAGGTATAATGGGCATTATCTTCCCTACTTACAGAAAAAGAAACTAAGACTTAGATCGGTACATGATCAAAGAGCCAGGGAGGGTGGGGGGTGGGGTAGAATTTGAACCTGGATCTTGCTGAATCCAAGGCCCAAACACATTAACTCTCATGACCTGTTTCCTAACAGGTTGTGTTGGGGATGAGGTGGGAAGGAGACAGATTCTTCTTAGATAACCCCAGGCTAACTTTCTAATTAACCAGACAGCAAAACTTTGTGTGCTGTGGTTTTTAGCTTCAACAAGCCTGTGCCCTTCCCCTACCTGGGCCACCGCCACTCAAGGCTACATCCTGGTTCCTAGCAGGGGTGTAAAACCCAAGTTCTACCTCAGTGCCAGCAGAGACCTCTTTAATCTCTCCTCAGCCAACCGCTCAGCCCTCTTACCAGACCATGAGCTTAGTTCCAGACAACACTGGCACTGCAGCTGATTCAGAGGCTCCAGGGGTCTCTTTCCCTGGCTCGGCCTGCCTGGGATTGGATCTGTGTCAGCGTGACCATGGCTTTGGGCTCCACTCCTGCCCCAGAACAGCAGCCCCCTCCTGCTGACCTAAATGATCTCAGCCTGTTCTTTTTGTGAGTTTTGCTGCTCCAGGAGTTGTCCTATGGCATGATTTGGAGGGTTTTTGGAGCGATCGATCATGTCATGAGTTCAGAGAGCTTACTCGAGACAGCTTCTTCTTATCAGAAATGACTACTCTTACCAATAACCTGCCTTTATCAAGAGTTTCTAAATTCTTCCCAAAGAGTTTTATTTGACCCTAAAAGAGGGGAACTAAGACCAAAGAGTAGCAGTTAGAGATGATGAGTCAGATTTTTGCTTTATGGTAGAAAATACTTCCAAAATAGTTGTTGTTCAGGCATTTCAGTCATGGCCAGTTGGAGTGGTTTGCCATATCCTTCTCTAGCTCATTTTATAGATGGAGAAATTGAGAAAAACAGGGTTAAATGACTTACCCAGAGTCGCACAGATAGTAAGTGATGGAGGCCAGGTTTAAACTCAGGTCTTCTTGACTCCGGGACCAGTGCTCTATGCCCTGTGCCACTGAATTGTGAGGTAATGAATTCTCTATCATTGGAGATCTTCAAAGCAAGATTGAGGGGGATGTTGAAAAGGAAGTTCATGCTCAGGTATAGGTTGCACTAGATGTGACCTCTGAGTTTCTTTGTTGTAGAGGGGATTCTGAGTCAACTATGATATGGACTCAAAGTCTCCTGAGGCTCATCTAACTCAGATTCTGTGGACTAAAATCTCCACAAACAAGATCCCATGGTCTCTATGTAATTTAAAACCTTATGCTATATGAACCATTTGTACTACTCAGAATTTAGAGCGTACCATCCTCATTGATCATTTCTTCTAATTATACTTTATTAGGCCTCCATTGCCAAGCATTCCAGATTTAATCACCTTGCTCTGCTGTCCTGGCAAAGTTGATTTACAGGCCTAAATATTCAGCTTTCAGGGTTCAGCTAGGAAGAAGACTACTTTTTTTTTTTTTTAAAGAAAGCTACTTATCTGTGTTTTTTCAATTCAACAAGCATTTATTAAACCCCTATGTGTACCAGCCATGATACTTAGTGCCAAGGATAGAAAGACGAAAATGAAGCCGTTCTTCTTCTTGGGAATCTTAAGAGTCTTGCAATGGGGAGGGTGAGCAGATAGTCCAAAGATACCCCATCTGGCTTTGTTATTTCCCCTCCTACTGTCTCCACAGGTGCATTCCTAGAGCCTGTTTCTTTTTTCTTTTCTTTTTTTTTTTCTAGTGCCTGTTTCTTAAAGGAGATTGACATAACACTACATCATGACTAAATATATGGACAGTATTTCCCAAGGCTCAGTTTGGTCCAACATCCAAGAGGTTCTTTGTAAATGTTTTTGGACTAACTGACATCTAGGAGACTAACCATGGGCAGACTGTCCCATTCAGTTTCTGGCTTCAGATCTGTGTTTCTCACCCGAGAGATCAGCCACTCCCACGCCTCTACATCCTTTTAATTTCCTGATTCAAGCAGAAAGACAGCTCTGGCCCTCCTAGCATCAGGCTCCCATCTACTCTGAAACTCTGTCTGCTTGAAAGCAACCAAGTGGAAAGCAGTGACATTTTAAATGTGGAAGGAAAAAACCCACCATCTTTTATTTATTTAATTCAAACCAACATGTGAATTATTCATTAAAGTTTATGTAAGTGATTGAAATACAAGAAATTTGAAATGGGAAGAGTAATATCTTAACAAGGAAGTGGATAATTCAAAAGCATCGACTTTCTTCCCCCCCCCATATTAAAGTGATTTTTTTTTTTCATAGGTTTGCATAGCCCTTTTCATTAAATACTGGCTCATTTGAATATAGGTTAGCTTGATGCCTCATCCTCCTGCCTATCCAAATATCTTTTCACCAGCCTTTGTCTTTCCCTTTTGACTTTGACAGACAGACAGTTCATAAGAGGAACCTAATAGTCATTTGGTCCAGGCCCTGCTTTTAGGGGCCTCTCTGCTTAATGTTGTTCAAAACAAAGTGATCGGCTTTCAAAATCTGCAACCCAAATTCCCTACCCATCATGATCTAGCCTCCCTCTTCCTTTCCAGTTTCTTCATACCTTACACCCTCCATGTACTTACTCTCTCATCTAAAGACAATGATTTCTTTTCCAACCTAGGACAAAGACACTCCATCTCTCAAACTGGGCATGTTCACTGCCTGTCCCCCACGCTGGAAACTCTGCCTCCTCTTGTTCACCTGCCAGCCCCCCCGGGCTTCCTTCAAGTCCCTACCAAAACCTCACTCTCTATGGTGTGCCTTTCCCAGTCTCTCTCTCTCTCTCTTTTTTATTTTTAGTAAGGCAATTGGGGTTAAGTGACTTGCCCAGGGTCACACAGCTAGTAAGTGTCAAGGGTCTGAGGCCAAGTTTGAACTCAGGTCCTCCTGAATCCAGGGCCAGTGCTCTATCCGCTGTGCCACCTAGCTGCCCCTCCCCAGTCTCTCTTAATGCTACAGCCTGTTTGTCCTCCACAGGGCTCGTGTGCCCATATTTGTCTGCTTGCTACAGCCTGCATTAGACTGTGAGCTCCCTGAGGGCAGGAGCTGTCTCTTACCTTTCTTTGTATCTCTAGTCCTTAGCAGAGTACTGGACACATAGACATTTAATAAATGCTTATTAACTGACTGCTCTTTCTAGTCTTGCAACAAAGGCTCCCTTCTTCTCTTAGATGATAGTCAACAGGGGCAGCTAGATGGCACAGTGGATAGAGCACCGGTCCTGGAGTCAGGAGTACCTGAGTTCAAATCTGGCCTCAGACACTTAACACTTACTAGCTGTGTGACCCTGGGCAAGTCCCTTGACCCCAATTGCCTAAATAAAAAAAAAGAAAAAAGAAAAAAGATGATAGTCAACAGAGCTTGGACCCAAGATTTGGATTCTTTCCATCTTCTTTTGGCATTGCCCCCTCCCCTCCCCTACCTATAGAGATAATATGTCCATTTAAAGTTGGACAGTCTCCACAGAACAGGCCAGAAAAATGCCCAGTAAACTTCACTTCTAGAAAGCTTCTAGAGTTGCAGGCTGCTCCCACACCTTGCCTCTTTGTTCTATCAAAGTGAAAAAAGGACTGATATTCCTCCAGTTTTCCCTAGAGACTCATGTGATCCATAGTGCTTAGAATCTAGGTACAATCCTGACAAATAACATCCTTACTAACATCTTAATCTGCACCCCCCAAATACTTGAGCTCTAGCCTATGAGATTTCAAGCCATATTTAATATAAGAAAATTCTTGTACAGTAAGGGAAGTGAACATTTCCTTAGGACAAGCAGTTTCCCATTCTAATTTGGCCCTAGAATACTTTTGGCTTTGCAATAATACATGGATAGAATCTCTACATTCTGATCACTGTAGGTAGATAAATGGATACAATATGAGAGTGTCACCATAGAGATGAGAAGGTAATCAGGAAGAGGTGAGGTGAGCTGAAGAGGGGGTGAAGGTTACAGCATGAGAAGAGTAGGAATACCTTGCCGCCCTTAGGCCTAGGAGGCCAGAGGGGGAAGATGCTTCATGGGGGTCTGGACCCCTAGATTGGTAGGGTCAAACCCTCTGGGGGCCTGCAGCACTCGCAGGAAAAACCCAAACCAAGTTAAAATGTAACTAGGCAGTATTTAACAATATAAATAGATACAGTAGAACACAGATAATGCTAAAATGTGGTTTTCTAAGTCAATATGTACTTGCAGGAATCTCCATTTCTATTTGTGTTGGCTACCACTGGCTAGGTCCCCCTCTATCCCATTCCCTTTAGGTCAGTGTCCTCACTGTTATTATCCTTCACTCACCTCTTCTTTTCCAGTTCCTTCCCTCCTATGTTCCTTTCCAATTGACTTGCTCTCCCCATTGGCCAGACTCTCTCTCAGGGATAATGATTTGTGCTGTCTGAGGTTTCGGTGACCTATCAAAAGTTTGTCATAGGAGCTTTTTTTTTTTTTTAAATCATTCAGTAAAAACATTTTGGCAGCAAAACACTGCATTAGAGAGACAGTAGGAATACTGGCCTAGGAATCAGGAGACAGGGTTCTTGTTCCAGTTCTACCACAGACTTGCACTGCCATGGAGTCACCTCCCTCCCTTGAAATCTCATCTTCCTCATCTTTAAAATAAAAGAATCAGATGAGATGACCTCTGAATTCCCACACAATTCTGATTCTGTGGTACGTTGACAGCGGTGAAAGGCTATAACACCACTACCAGGTCGACACTAGTTATTATCCTCAAATGTTTAGATTACTTTTTCCTAAGAAGGAAATGTCATCATTGTGCCTGTTCACAACATAGTGTGATAAAGTCCCTTGCCTAGGAATAAAACCTCCAAGTGTACATTAGTTCCATTATCTTGGAACAGGGTGCTCTGCTTTTAGGGACAGGGCACAGCAAGAGCTTCCCCCAGAAACCCTGACTGGTGACAGAATATTGTGGCACCAGAATTTGTGTAATCTCTTTTACAGAAGTTATCCCAGCCTATCCTTTAGCGTCCTTTCCACATACCACAGCTAAAGTACCATCAGAGTTCTGGTCGGCTAAGAAACCAGCCGGGAGATTTGGTTTCTATACAGATATTGAACCAGTTCATAAACTTGGGCCCCAGCTACTTCAAGAGTTTATGAAATGCATAAATGATAGCATTTTGATATCCATGGGAAAAGGGGGATATTTACTTTTCCAAGGTCAGACTGCATTTATTACCAAAATTTAATTTTTTCCCCTTTGGACATCTGAGATATATTAAAGGCAATGCAATCTCTGACAGTGGTGAAATATTACCTCTGAGATGTGGTCAGTGAATTTTTACTTTTGCACATAGGTTTTTATCCTTTTAACAGTTCCATCTTAGGACTGCGTAGCTGAGAGAAGCCAGGAAGAATATTGGGGTCAGAGCTGCCAATTAACCTTTTGATTTTGTAGTCTGATTACTCGATTAATCAAGGGCCTTGAGCCAGTGGCCATGATGGAGAGGCATTTTGGCTGCAGAATAACAATGTCTAGAAAAACTCTTTGGGAGCCAGTGTGATGAATGCGGAGGCCAAGAGGAGGAGGGCAGGTGGGCAGGTGGTACACAAATGTCTGCTCTTCCCACACAAATAAACAAAACTTGAGCAGTGGGGCTCTCAAGGCTGATGGACAGGGTGTTAGAGAATACTGTTTGTCTTCTCACAGCACAGTTTGACATAACATGTGATTCCGTGGGTACCAGGGAAGAGGAAAAACACACAGTCCTGTGTAATCTCATTCATTCATCCTTCACTAGTTCAGAATTTCCGCTTATTCTACCTGGGATGCAGGTTCTTTCTGTACTATCCCTGAAGAACAAGTTTGCAATGCAAATTTGAGAATGAAAATGAGACCATAGGGGATATCTTTAATCTACTTAAGAGAACACATTTTTAAAAGTTTCTGTATATGACTTCAGGTATCCATGATTTCGCAGGTGGCATGTAGGTGTTCTTTTTTTTTTCCCCCAGGGCAATGAGGGTTAAGTGACTTGCCCAGGGTCACACTCCTAGTAAGTGTCAAGTGTCAAGTGTCTGAGACCAGATTTGAACTCAGGTCCTCCTGACTCTAGGGCTGGTGCTTTATCCATTGCACCACCTAGCTGCTCCAGATGTTCTTTCCATTGACATAGATGACACCATCTTCCATATTGTAACCAATAATTTAACATATTGTAGTCAAGAAATTTTTATTGCTTGGTGGCCAACAAACATTCTGGGGTTGAGCTTTTCCACTTTTACCTAGTATAGTCCTTAGACAATATATTGACATATACTAAGGCCTAGTGAAGCTTTTAAGGTGACCTTCAAAAATCCAGGGTCAATTCTGTGCCTTAATGAGGTATCAGAGGAGGATTTAAGGGGAAATCCAGTACATTATATGCATGGAAATAGTGCTTCTAATTACAAAGGAATTTTATCTTCTTGAAATGCTTTCTCATTCATCAAAATATATATGCAATTCAAAGCCCAACCCTGACTACATCAATCCACAATGATCTTTCTCTTTCCTGACACAGGGTATAGACTTTATCATGCAGTCTAGCTCATGATGCATGATTATATACACTATCTTATACTATTATATAATTGTGTGTTGCTTTCTCAGCTGTATTGGAAGATTCTCAAGAGCTGATTTTGTATCTTATCAACTTCTGTTTCCCCCAAAATGTGCATGGCTGGGCAGACTTGAGATACTTAGCAGATATATTTTTGAATGAAATGATCTAAGGCCTAAGAGCAGCTGGAACTGCATCGCTAATAGAATTATTGTGTGTGAACTTGAGAGGGCTAAAATTCATTTTGTTAATATCTATTCCTCTTTCAGATTTGTCACTTTTTTCAGACTGTACTTTCCCCAGTTGCATTGTCATTAAAACCCCAAAATAATCTGGCCCCACCTTCCTGACCAAATCCCTTACCATAACCCAGTGATTTTAGCTGATAATCTTCTGCAAGCCTACGGAAGGAGAATCACAGGTGGCACAGAAGTGTTTGAAAAGAATTAGCATGAGAACTGAGAGACCCTGGAGTCCCCACGGAGTGAGCTCATTCCTTCTTCAGGCCTGTTTCTTCATCTTGACAGATGAAAGACTTGGACTGGCTGGTTTTTAAGGTCTTGAGAAAGTCACTTAAACTTCCTGAGGTCACATTACAAAATGGAAATTCTAGTAGAGGTTGTTATAGCAGGAAGAACCCAAGACCAAGTGTCAACATCTAAATTCTAATTCTTACTTTGTTGCTGTCCAGTATTTTTTTTTTTTAAGTGAGGCAGTTGGGGTTAAGTGACTTGCCCAGGGTCACACAGCGAATAAGTGTTAAGTGTCTGAGGCCAGATTTGAACTCAGGTACTCCTGACTCCAGGGCTGGTGCTCTATCCACTGCACCATCTAGCTGCCCCCTTTTGGGTTGGGTTTTTTGTTTTTGTTTTTGTTTTGTTTTTTTTTGCAGGGCAGTGAGGGTTAAGTGACTTGCCCAGGGTCACACAACTATTAAGTGTCAAGTGTCTGAGACCGGACTTGAACTCAGGTCCTCCTGAATCCAGAACCAGTGCTTTACCCACTGGGCCACCTAGCTGCCCCACTTTGTTGCTTTCCAAAGAAGGAAGCAGATTTCAGAGTGACTTTGTAGAGGATTCTGACCTTAAGGTCCATGAGCTTGAATGGGGAAAAGAATTATACCAGTAATTTCTTTGTTGTTGTTCAGTCATTTTCATTTGTGTCCGACTCTTCATGACCCCTTTTTGGTGTTTTCTTGGCATAAATACTAGAGGGGTTTGCCATTTCTTTGCCCAATTCATTTTACAGATGAGGAAACTGAGGCAAACAGAGTTAAGTGACTTGACCAAGATCACACAGCTAAATTTGAGGCCAAATTTGAACTCAGGTCTTCCTAACTCCAGGCCCGTCATTCTATCCACTGTACCATCTAGCTGCCCCTAAATGACCTGTAAATGAAATTTAGTATTCCCTTTAATTATTTTAAAACTTTATTCTGAAAATGGGTCCATAGGTTTTAACAGTTTACCAAAGGGGTTCATGACACAGAAAAGGTTAAGAACCCCAAAATAGAGCTCAACACTAAATTAGACCTGTGTGCAAGTGTAGGGCTTAGTAGTCATGTAACCTTGAGTAAATTATTTAACCTCTTAGCTTCACTTTCCTGTCCTGCAAAATGGAAGTGATAGGATCATAAACACACTCCTGGAAGAGACCTTACAAACCATCCCAACTCCCTCATTTTGCAAATGAATAAAGTAAGGCTGAGAAAGGTAAATCACTTGCCCAAGATCACATAGGTGGGAACATCCAGATCTGAGATTTGAATACAGAGCCTAAGACTCCCAATCTAGGGTTCTTTCCACTGTACCACATATATGTTTATCCCTCCCCTGCTGAACTCACAGGACTGTTGAATTAGGTAATTGAAATGAAAGCTCTTGGGGCAGCCAGGTGGCACAGTGGATAGAGCACTGGCCCTGGAGTCAGGAGAGCCTGAGTTCCAATCCAGCCTCAGACACTTGACACTTACTAGCTGTATGACCCTGGGCAAGTCACTTAACCCCAATTGCCTCACCAAAAAAAAAAAATAGTGAAATGAAAGCGCTTCAGAAACTGAAATGTGCAAAACTTATGTGTTGTTGTAGTATCCTGATGTCACAGGATCACAGTTTTAGGACTAGGAGGGCCTTATATGGCATCTTGTTCAACCACCTCACTTTACAGATTAGGAAACTGAGGCCCAGACCTTAAGTGACTTAACTCGGGCCCCTTTTGGCTCCTTGATCCTATGTAGTACCAGATGGGAAACTCAGGCTGAAAGAGATAAGAAGGAGACAGAGAGAATCAATCCATTACATGGATGATGGCCCCATGGTGGTAATGCCATCTATCCTCAGGCCTCCTCTCTCATCAAGGCTGTGGATAATATGACCCAGCCGGCCATGTTGACCAGAATGTGCTCCAATGAGCAAACAGAAACAAAAAATGCTGACTTTAGAAAGTTTCTATGGTGACAAGGAAGATCAAAATATGCCCTCAGAAGAAGATAACAAAGTCAAAAGCTCCTACATCCAAAGCTTCCAAGAAAAATATGAATTGGTCTCAGGCCATAGAAGCGCTCAAAAAGGACTTTGAAAATAGAGAGAGATAGAGGATAAAATGGAAAGAGAAATGAGAGTGATGCAAGAAAATCATGGGGAAAAAAAGTCAACAGCTTGCAGAATGTGCCCCATACTTACAGTTCTAGGCATGATAGGATGCAATATTTTGAGGATCACGTTCCTCTCCCATTCCCACAGAGTACATCCTGCCCCCGAGCGGGGCTCACTGATATTGATGCCCTTCCAGATAGGAAATCCCAGCTACCAGAGGGGAAGGGACCCCACAGTGTGACAGAACACAACTTAGCAGTTTGGCAGTCCTGGACAGTGCTGTTGATAAAGCAGGTTGATTTGGGAGGCATCTTCAGTGTGTTTAAGTAAAGCCAGTTGCGCTAATTAATGGGGAGATAAATCGAGGTTTAATTACTTGGAAGGCACCTTGGGTGAAAGATTCATGGTAATTGTTGTGTATCCTCTTGATGGATTCCTGCAGCTGGCAGCTCCCTTTACAGCAATAAAACATGCTGTGTGTTCCTGGCGTATCAGGGTCTCCCTTGTAGACCAGGACCCTTCCACAGGGAAAGAAGCAACCGCTATCTGACTGCACCTTCCTTTCTTTGGAGTAGCTTACAGATCTTTCCTCACTATCTAGATCCTGGTGGGACTTTCTCTACATGTAGGCATGAAATCAGATGGCTTATTGGCAAAGAGAATTCCTTGTAGAGTGATTCCCCAAACCAGGAACAACCCATACGTGGATAACACTTTTTATTTACCAACATATACGGTATCAAGAATGTACCCCGAAAAGTTCCTTTCTTAGATTCACAAACTCTTCAAAATAATAGGATCCTTTCCCCATGTAACACACTGCCTAATGCCCCTTGTAAAGTCAGGCTGACACATTGTCATCATATTAATTGATTTCACTGATATGAAAAAAACTGGGCCAAAAGGACAATCCACATTTCATACGCTTAAAATGTTTTCAGTGACCAGCGTGCACACATTATCTCATTTAATCCTCACAACCCTGTAAGGAAAGTAATAAAGGTGGTACTATTCTCATTCTACACAGGAAGAAACTCAAAGCTGAAAAGTTTCATTCCAAAGATACTTTGGTCCAGAGCCGGGTGTTTCAACTTTAGTTCAAGTTAGCCTCTTCTCTTTTGACTTGCCTTCTTGAAATCCACTTCCCAGTATGTGTTGGGATCCATGCTGCCTACTCTACTTTCATGTGTTAGCCCAGCAGGATGGCTTTTGACTAAGGTCACTCTTCAGTAACCACACAGCCAACCCTTTTGATGATACTAGCAGAAGCCAGGCAAGGAACTCTGTGTCAGGCTGACATCCGGCCTATATGTCTGATATGCATTTTTAAACAATAAGGAACTTTAGGGTGGAATTATCTCAGATTTAGAAGTCATGGATTGCTAAGGAGAAGTTTTCTGCCAAGAAAACACCAAGAATCCCTTCACAGTTTACCAGCCCTGAACAGTGCTGTTGATAAAGCAGGATGACATACGTGCGAGGCATCTCCGCTGTCCTTAAGTTAAACTGGCAGTGACTGTCATTCATCTGAGTCCCTACTCCAATATAAAATTATGAAATTTTAAATTTTAAAGATGAGGAAATAGGGGCAGCTAGGTGGTATAGTGTATAGAACACCGGCCCTGGAATCAAGAGGACCTGAGTTCAAATCCAGCCTCAGACACTTAACACTTACTAGCTGTGTGACCCTGGATAAGTCACTTAACCCCAATTGCCTCGTTAAAAAAAAAAAAAAGATGAGGAAATAAAAGCTGAAAGGGAAAAAAAATGACTTCACAGAGCAAGCTATTGGTAATCCCAGGACTGGAACCCAGGCTTCCTCCCTCCCAGCCTAGAGCTATATAGAGAGGCCCAAATTGTTGTCAGGCATAAACCCCCTTGATTCAATGCTTTCCCATACATTCTAACTTTGTAGATCTGAAGAAGAAATTGGAAAGTTCTGAACTGAGAAATCAACGCCTCAAGGAGGTTTTCCAGACCAAGATCCAAGAATTCCGTAAGGTCTGCTACACCCTGACAGGCTACCGCATAGACTTCACCACAGAGAGCCAGTACCGCCTCACCTCTATGTATGCAGAGCACAAATCAGATTGTCTCATCTTTAAGGTAAGTTTCTATTTCTATTTCAAAACCTTCCCACTTCACTCGCTGCTCTACCGTTAATCTTTGATAAAGCTGATGACATGTGCTTTCCGTTCTAATTGGTAGGAGAAATCAAGTCATTAGCCCTTGATAAATGAGTGCTTTTCTGCTGAAGATGTCCCCAGGTTCTGAATACAGAGTGCCACCAAAAAAAAAAAAGTGCCTGCTTTTTCCACCTAGCCAAGTGTACTCATTTTATCTATGCACCAGTACCCAAAGGACCTGTTCCATGCTCATCTCGCCTCTCTTAGCTTCTTGTCCAGTAGAATATTTCACTCAGTTTCCTCCCACGTCTCAGCAGGCTACTGATTCTCCTCCAGGGTGGTATATGTTTTGCCTGCCCTATATTCATAGCCACTCTTGCTTTTGCTTATCTTTTCTAAGTATAGCCACCCTCAGTTCCACCCAAGTGACAAGGGGGTAGTCCTTATATGGTGGACAGCTTGTCACCTGGTGAGTTCTCAAGAGAATGCTGAAATTAGCTAAAAATACTACTACTTGGCCAAAAACTTTGGAAGGATTATAAAAAGTTCCACAGGAAAAGAAAAGGGTTGGTATCAATGCAGCAATAAACTATCCAAATGGTCATTCTATTACAGCTTTAAAAGAATTCCAAAGAGCTCTATTTGATCCTGTTTTGGTGAAGAAATTCTTTTACCTGGTGTAATTATGTGCGGATAGATGCTTGGGTTGGATACCTTGGTTTCTGGACAGAAATTATTATAGGGGAATTAAGCCTTTATAGGATTGAATACAGTTCCAATAACATAGCTTGATATTCTTTTAAATTAGTAAAGTAGTTGAAAGTTGTCTTTCCTCCCCCTCTCTTTAGAGTATGATACCCACTTGAGTATCACATTGGGAATGGACTTTGTGACTCCAAGAAGTGGCTGTCCCCAGCTTTGATAAGTTGCTATCTTAGGGAGTTGGTGCTACACAGCATTGGAGTAAATTAGGAGTTAGCATACAGAGAGAGCACCTTAGTACTGAAAGGATTGAGCATTTATTTGGCATACGTGCTCCCTACACTGATGCAGGCCACAAGTCCTCCTTCACTTAGTGAGTGCTGTTCAAGTGTCTGTTTCTGAAAAATCCCTCACCTCACAGCCGGCCACATGATGAACGTATCTGACCTTAGTCACTAGCACTAGCATAGGCTTCAAGAACCCAGGTCACTGCTCTGTCACAATAAGACAAAGAAATCATAATAGAGGACAGAGGAGAACCCCAAGCTTCAACTGGAATTGAGGTTAATTCAGTATATTTCAACTCAAAAAACATTTAGCACATACTATATGCAGAGCAGTGTGAGGTCTTCTTGGAGAAATGCAAAGTTTAAACACTATATGCTTCCTATCTTCACGGCGTTTATATTCTACTAGCCACATGGGACACTTCACTAAACCCTGTACTTACTTTAGTACTAAAAGAACCTGGGGTTTCATTCCCATGGACACTCCCTCTGCTGACAGATCACAGCTGCTCCATGCCTTGGGAGATGTGCTTGTTAAGTTACTCTTTCCCAGACAATGCATCGTTCTTGTGGTGAATCCACTCTTCTGTCACTTAGTGTGTCCAAAGCAAGCCAGCTTGATCCTAAGGCAGAAGACATAAAGCACACCACCAGGCCAATATTTCTAGCTTTGAATCATCATAGTACAAAATGATGCATGGTAAGCTCATCTGAGAGGTGCAAGCATAGTACAATTTGAGGTCCGTGGAAGGCTAAGTTATTGACTGGTGGAATCAGAAGGACTCAACAAGAAAGTGGCATTTGAGCTGGTTAGAGACAAGGAAGAGCTGGCTGATAGTAAGGATTATAAGAGTTTGGAATAGATTATGGAGGGAGTGTGTGAGCAGGAGAATGTACGAGATGATCCTTTGAAATCTAGATTGTATCTCAGCTTCTGTATTTGATTGAATTATTTGATACATCTTCCATACAAAAATCAGGCTTTGGATTGTATCACTTGGCACTGTTCAAATTGAAGTTCCAGGTTACTAAGCTCTCCCCATCACAGCCAGACCTAGGGCTTCAGAACTCCCTCTCTTGTTCAGCTCAAAATCATAACAAGACATCATTAAAAATGAATTACTCCAGGCCAGCTAGACTGGAGGAGTATCCTAGTGCTGAGCCAATGAACTGAACCTGAGTGCCCCAGCTGATGCTCCCTACTATTTACAGCCCAAGTGGGAGCCCTTGTCTTCTTCTTCACAGCAACAACTGCAATTAGCTCTTGAGTTATCCATGCTTTATTCTGAGGCTTCCTGGGGCCATGGAGCCGACCTACCATGGCAGCAGGGTCAGGGAGTAAAGGGGGTAGAGAGCAACTCAAGGCTAAAGACAGCCCCTATTTTATATCTCTCTCTGCCCAACAGTGAGGTGAATGGGGGCAGAGGCCAGTGAATCATCCTAATTATAAGGAAACTAAGTTGCTCTTCTTTGATGTTATAGGCTGGTCTGGTACTTGAGGCCAAGGACTGAAATGAAATGAGATACTTGTATAGGTCCTCCAGAGTTATCCAAAAAAGATTTGCTTTGACATAGCATGGAAAAGATACTCAGCAAGGATATAGCATTGCTTCAGGTAGATGCAGCCCCCTCTTGTCTCTGTATAGAGATGTATCTGGTCATCTAGCTGTGTTGGGTGTGGTGGCTCACAAGAGAGGGACATCTTCCAGTTCTGAAGAACACTGCTTCCTTGTGGGCCAGACTTTTGTGTTCTGGACCAGTGGTGTCAAACATTAAAAGATATCGATCCCTCTGGGCCACATATGACTTGGAAAACCACAAATTAACATTATCTGTGTTATATTTTTATTTATTTCGTTACATTTCCCAGTTACTTTTTAATCTGGTTCTTTCATGGGCCAAGTAGGCTGCGAGTTTGATATCTGTCCTACACAACTAGGAGCCTGATCTCCCTTGACCAACCAAGTCTCTAGAATAGCTTCCTTGCCTTTTTAGGGACGAAAACTACTCTATCCTGCATTGTAGATAATGCTCCTCCAGCACTCAGCATCCAGGCTGTAAGAATAGGACATGTGATATAGTGTCAGTCACTGCCTTACATACCCTGACTACCCCAATCCTAAGTGCTTGCACCCATGGACTTAGGCTTGCCCACATTCTGAAAGCAGTCCTGCATGGCACGTACACTGAGAACCATTGGCCTTTGGTTTTATGTAAACCCCATTCTTGTTGCTGGCATCTTCTGCCTCTTATTTCTTGACTATATTTTGAGCCCCTTTTGCCCCAACCTCTTGCCTGGCTGCTTAAATCTTTGTTTCTAGGCCTGCTTATCTCCCAGGTGCTAGACCTTGCCTGCTTATACCCCATGGTACCCATCTCTTCCTTTTCTTAGCTGACTGCTCTTGGCTTGACCTCTGTTGACTCAGTGTGCCCACCAGCTCCTTCCATCCAGCTGTACACCTCTCTTTGCTTCTCCTAACCTACTTCTGGACTCGCTGCCTAAGTCTAGAGGGAACAAATTAAAATGTCTCTCAGTCACTGTGGATGTGAATGGGTTAGTACCAACAGGTGAATAATAGGGACCAACATGTCAAAAAACTCAGAGAGGGAAAGAAACTTTATTGATGTGGCTGTGAGGTAGCTGTGTCTGAAAATACCCAACAAACTCCACACTTCCAGGCTTGTACCTAGCTAAGAAACTTGCTTGGAATCTGGGGAAACCAGCTTGGGAGTTTAGGGGCAGGGGGGAGTTAAAGAGAAGAGATAGAGAGCTTAAGATACCTTTTCTCCTGAGTCCAGTAATTACTTACACTTTTTATGGCACTTTACACTTTACAGACTTCTTCATACCAACCCTGTGAGGCAGGTGTTATCAAGCTTATGATCACTGTCTTTAAAAAAAAATTATTTAATTTTAATTTTTTTCCAATTACATGTAAACATATTTTTTGAGTTTCAAATTTTTCTCCCACCCTCCCTTCCCTCCTGACTTTTGAGGCCAGCAAGCAATCTGATGCAGGTTATACATTACAATCGTGTTAAACATATTTCTACATCAGTCATGTTGTAAAAGGAGGACGATCCCTATCTTACAGACAAGGAAACTGAGGTACAGAAAGCTGAAGTGACATATCCAAGGTCACAAAGCTAATAAGTTGTCTTACCTGACCTACCTCAATTCCCCAGATCCCAAGCTCAGTCTCCTTTTCACTACACTAGCTGCATCCCATAAACTATACAGTCCATTCTCAGATGATCCCTTGGTCTTCTAAGCAAAAAAACCCAACAAGCCCATCTTGTCTTGTATAGGAGATAGTACAGGTGTGAGGGGAGTCAAAGACTTAGCCTCAAAGGGAGGAAGGAGATGGCTTAGAAGCACCTTCCTCCCAGAGCAGAAAGAAGGCCAAAGCTTTTATACAGGATAGATGGACTAACCACCTGACAATGGGAAGTTCCTTTTGGGGATGGGGTGGAAAAAGATTCCTGAGAGTCAGGGGAATTTTTCTTTTTTCTTTCTCTTTTTTTTTTTTTTCCTTTGTGGGGGAATGATAGTCCTGACCTCTAGAATTATCTGTCTCCTGGCTCAGGTAGTAGTCTCACCCGACTCACTTTCCTGCTATAGAATTTTATTTCCCCTTATTTCTTCTTCTTCTTTTTTTTTTTTTTAGTGAGGCAATTGGGGTTAAGTGACTTGCCCAGGGTCACACAGCTAGTAAGTGTTAAGTGTCTGAGGCCGGATTTGAACTCAGGTACTCCTGAATCCAGGGCCAGTGCTCTATCCACTGCACCACCTAGCTGCCCCATTCCCCTTACTTCTTAGGCGTGTCCCTCCTGATATTGAGTTGGCCAAGCTAAACTTTAATAGTGCCTGTCCTGTTATCTGGTCTCAAAGGAGAAACTTCTGAGTTATTCTAATGTCCTAATTTATCCTAATATCCTAATTTAGCCCCATGTCATAACCAAAGGATCTGTGAGTACAAGATTATCCTGAGATTATAGGATTAAAGCTAATGTCTTCCCCCCCTCCCCCCAATTCATCACATTTCCCCATCTTCAGAGGAACGCAATTCACTCTGGGAAAAGAGAAAACCTGAGTTGGGACCTTTGTGGAGCTGCTTAGGACAGTTGAAAACATTCCCAAGCTCCAGATTGGACCTGCCCCATACAATGTAAGTCCCATGAAGGCAAGGACTGTTTCATCTGTTTCATCTCTGTCTTTGTGCCCCTAGCACCTAGAGTAATGCCTGTTCCATAGTCCTAATAGATGTTTGTTGAGTGACCGATAGAAAACTTATCCTAAAAGGGGAGAATGAGTCACTAACAAGTTAGTTTTGGCTTTGAAATCTGTAGGTGTTTTGACTAGGTTTACACCAGAGTTTAAGCCTTCTTCAGCCCTCCTTCATCATTGTGGATTCCCCATCACTCCCAGGTTTTTCATAATAAAAGAGAATTCCTTTCTCAAACAAACCCAATGCTCCCTTCCAGAAGGAATAAAACTCCCCCCAAAAGCCCCTTGAATCTTGTTTCCCAGTTATCATTTGTTTTCTTATCAACTGCCTCCCCTAAGCCTGAGGCCAATGAAGCTTGTCATTCAAAATACCTGCAGGAAGAGTGCTGCTCTTTCTCCCCTGGCTAAATACCAAACTGATGCCAAGTCTTAGAGCTAGATGCTGGCTTCAAGCTGGGGTTATGTGTTTATGCAGAAATCTCCAAGAAGCAAGTGACTGGGAGGATGTAGGCGCATTTCATTAACCTGAAGAGGTCAGAAAGCAGGGAGACTTTTTATGTTTATTTCCCTCTCAAAATTTATAGAACTAGCTTCATGTAATTAGGCCAGAAGAATCCACTAGCTCCTGCCAGGCCTTTCAAGCACGTTCAGAAGTTAGGCAAGGATGAAGAAATCTTAAGGCCACAAAAAAACCAGTCTGCACAGTATCATACTCAGTAAATCAGGTCCTTCACAGAGGCTAGAGGTGATTGCTCAATTTCTTTTTCTTTTTCTTGTGGGGCAATGAGGGTTAAGTGATTTTCCCAGGGTCACACAGCTAATAAGTGGCAAGTGTCTGAGGCTGGATTTGAACTCAGGTCCTCCTGAATCTAGGACCAGTGCTCTATCCACTGCACCACCTAGCTGCCTGGTTGCTAAATTTCTACATGAGGCTGTTCCTTGATACAGAAGAAAGAATATTGTATTTGGAAGTTTCCTAGTCTCCTAGTTTCGGCTCTACCTTTTTGACTTGGGGAACCCTTATCCAAGCTTCATTTTCCTCACGTGTAAAACGAGAGGCTTTGCACTGCTTGGATCTCTAAAGCCCCTTCTAACTCTAAATCTACGATCCTAGGGTAGGGTCTGGTTCCAGTGGCCTTGGTGTGACAAGTGAACCTGACAAACAAGTCCATGCTGAGCTCATCAGGAAGCCCAAAAGATGAAGATCAGAGCATGTTTGGACATGACAGATGTCATCATCCCAATGAGCAATATATGTGTGGCTGCTTAAGGTTGTGGAGTACCCTTACCTAGCCATGCAACCTGTCTGCCTCCAGAGTTTTCCCTTGAAATGATCTGAAGTCAGCATTCAGCTAGAATTGTTTATTGGTGGCCAGTCAAGAGGGTTTTCGTGGAGTCATGAAGACTGCTAAATTAATGGAACTTTAAAAACTCTTTCCTACATGTGCCTACAATACACACATACCCATATCATTTGTAACTTAAGATGTGAAGCTAGGTAGATATGACTGAGATGTTAAAATTCAGGACAAGATGCAGAACTGTTATATCAAAGTTTAATTTTTTTTTTACAAGTTGCTCAAAGAGGGTCATGACAGAAGCAATTTGTCTTGAGGGTTTACCAGCCCTGAAGAAGGAGTACCTAGGAAGGGAAACCATCACATGTATGACTTACCTGGTTTAATCAAGAGAATGAAACCAACAGCAAACGGCACACAATTCCTACCACAGCAGCTCTGGAAGAGAACCCCACTGGTGTGCAGCAAACTACCTCCTTTCTTTTGCGTTGCTTTGGCTTGAGTGTGTCTTTATTGATGTGCACCATTCCTCCTGGGTGTTTTTAGTTCATTTTAGTTCATTTCTCCTTCAATCCAGACTGTGCAGCATCTTTGGGTGAGAATGCAAAACTAAATGAGGAGACATGGTATGGGTATTTAACTGTGTACAAGTTGCCAAGTTACCAGTGTCATCCCTCAACATGTTTCCAAACTTCTTCTTTTTTTCCTTTTTAAAGTGAGGCAGTTGGGGTTAAGTGACTTGCCCAAGTTCACACAACTAGTAAGTGTCAAGTGTCTGAGCCCGGATTTGAACTCAGGTCCTCCTGAATC
Source organism: Dromiciops gliroides (assembly GCF_019393635.1). Classification (NCBI taxonomy): domain Eukaryota; kingdom Metazoa; phylum Chordata; class Mammalia; order Microbiotheria; family Microbiotheriidae; genus Dromiciops; species Dromiciops gliroides. Next base: position 534,230,072 of record NC_057861.1, read on the forward strand.
CAGGGCCAGTGCTTTATCCACTGTGTCACCTAGCTGCCCTTCCAAACTTCTTTTAACAAAACTGAAACAAAAGGCAAGATAGACCAAGACAAATCAAAACTTTCCTTCAGTTGTGTCTGTGCTTTCTCTTCTCTGTGTAAGACTACCTTAATTTCTTTCCCTTCCCTCCTCTCCCAACAAATCCTCAGAGAAAGGTCATGATGCCACTGCAAGAGGGCTATACTTTTCAGAAGACATCTTTGGGACAGGCACACACAATCAGAAACTGCAGTAGATCTCATCAGTAGACCAGGCAGAGCAGTGAGCTGCCAGAGAGAGATGACTGGCCTCCATTGTCTCCTTAAGCTTGTTAATTACCCATGGTCTTGTTTTTTATATATTTCATTTTCCATTTTCTGTTGCAGCGTTCTGGGGACCTAATCTCACCCCAGCTCTGGGAGGTAGAGCTGCCTGCATCTGAACGTGACATCTCATATCAAATGGGATGGATTTAGAGTTGCAGAAAAGGTCAAGGAACTGTTTTTTCCCCTTTTTCTTTTCCCTTAATGTTATAATCCGGGACTCTGGAACTGGAACTTGTCAACTGGTCTGTTGGGGTTACACAGACTGAGGAGTCTACTGGGATGGGGGGGAGTCTCTTACAGGCTTTTCCCATGTCTCTTGCTTTCATGCTATTCCTCTAGTACTACAGTCCAGTGTCAGATAGGCATCTCATATACTCCAACCATCTCCATTTTCTTCTTTTCTCTCTGTTGAATTTTTTTCTCAGTCTTTTTTTTTAAAGAAATCTTATTTATTTCATTAAATATTTCCCAGTTACATGTACACTTTTTTTAACGTTCACTCTTAAAATTTTGAGTTCTCGATTCTCTCCGTCCCTCCCTCCCACCACTCCCTCACCCATTGAGAAAGCAAGAAATATGATATTGATTATACATAAAAAGTCATGCAAAACTTGTTTCCAGATTAGTCATATTGCAAAAGAAAAGATACACACAAACAAAAAAATAAACAAAGTAAAAAAGCATGCTCCAGGTTCATATTCTCTCTGGAGGTGGATAGCATTTTTTTTTTTTTACATATAAGGTATTTTATTTTTTCCGTTACATGTAAAGATAGTTCTCAACTTTTGTTTATACAAGCTTAACAATTTCAGATTTTTCTCCCTCCCTCCCCTCCCTCCCCCCCTCCCCTAGACAGCAGGTAATCTGATATAGGTTATGTCTATGTATCTCTATACATATAGATATAGATATAGATAGATATATATACACACACATATATATATACACATAATAACATTAATCCTATTTCTGCATTAATCCTGTTACAAGAGAAAAAATCAGAGCAGTGATGCAAAACCTCAAAATAGAAAAAAAAAACAACAGCACCCAAAACAAAAGAAATAATATGGTTCAATCAGCATCTATACGCCGCAGTTCTTTTTTTTTTTTTTCTTGGATTTGGAGATCCTCTTCTATCATGAGTTCCCTGGAACTCTTCTGTACCATTGCATTGGTGAGAAGAATATAGTCCATCACAGTAGGTCAACACTCAATGTTGATGATACTGTGTACAATGTTCTTCTGGTTCTGCTCATCTCACTCATCATCAGCTCATGCAAGACCCTCCAGGTTTCTCTGAACTCTTCCTGCTCATCATTTCTTACAGCACAATAGTATTCCATTGTATTCATATACCACAACTTGTCCAGCCATTCCCCAATTGATGGGCACCCCCTCAACTTCCAATTCCTTGCTACCACGTAAAGAGCAGCTATAAATATTTTTGTGCATGTGGGTCCCTTTCCCCCTTCCATGATTTCTTTGGGAAAAAGACCTAAAAGTGGAATTGCTGGGTCAAAGGGTATGCACAGCTTTATCGCCCTTTGGGCATAATTCCAAATTGCTCTCCAGAATGGTTGGATCAGTTCACAGCTCCACCAACAATGCATTTGTGTTCCAATTTTCCCACAGCTTCTCCAACATTTATTATCTTCCTTTTTTGTCATTTTAGCCAATCTGATAGGTGTCAGGTGGTACCTCAGAGTTGTTTTAATTTGCATCTCTCTAATCATTAGAAATTTAGAGCATTTTTTCATATGGGAATAGATAGCTTTGGTTTCTTCATCAGAAAACTGCCTGTTCATATCCTTTGACCATTTCTCAATTGGGGAATGACTTGGATTCTTATAAATTTGATTTAATTCCCTATATATTTTAGAGATGAGGCCTTTATCAGAAGTACTGGCCTGAAAAATTGTTTCCCAGCTTTCTGCCTCCCTTCTAATTTTGGATGCATTGCTTCTGTTTGTACAAAATTTTTTTAATTTAATATAATCAATCATCCATTTTGCATTTTATAATATACTCTATCTCTTGTTTGGTCAAAGATCTGATAGGTACACTATTCCTTTCTCTCCTAATTTACCTATGGTATCACCTCTTATGTCTAAATCATATATCCATTTTGACCTTATTTTAGTATAAGGTGTAAGATGTTGGTCTATGCCTAATTTCTGCCATACTATCTTCCAGTTTTCCCAGCAGTTTTTGTCAAATACTGAGTTCCTATCCCAGAAGCTGGAGTCTTTGGGTTTATCAAACACCACATTACTAGTGTCATTTACTACTGCATTTCCTGAGCCTAGCCTATTCCATTGATCTACCACTCTATTTTTTAGCCAGTACCAGATAGTTTTGATGACTGCCGCTTTATAGTAAAGCTCCAGGTTTGGTACCGCTAACCCACCTTCCTGTGAGTTTTTTTTCATTATTTCCCTGGATATTCTTGATTTTTTGTTTTTCCAGATGAATTCTAATATTATTTTTTCTAGCTGTATAAAATAATTTTTAGGTAGTCTGATTGGTATGGCACTGAATGAGTAAATTAATTTAGGCAGTATTGTCATTTTTACTATATAAGCTCTGCCTAGGTGGATAGCATTTTTCATCATGGGTCCTTTGGAATTGACTTGGATCACTGTATGACTTAATTATTGAATAGAGCATTTTTCTTTTTTTTTTTCTTTTTTTTTTTACCAATTTGAGGTACAGAGGGCATTATATATCTTTTTTTTTTTTGAGGCAATTGGGGTTAAGTGACTTGCCCAGGGTCACACAGCTAGTAAGTGTTAAGTGTTTGAGGCCGGATTTGAACTCAGGTACTCCTGATTCCAGGGCCGGTGCTCTATCCACTGCGCCACCTAGCTGCCCCTATACATCTTGAGTAAAGATTTTATTTGGAAAATTGGAAGTGCTCCATCCTAAATACCAGTTGTACAAAGCTTAAGCACAGGATTGGATTCTATTTCTGGATAGTTTTTGGTTTTTGGGTTTTTTTTTAGTGAAGCAACTGGGGTTAAGTGACTTGCCCAGGGTCACACAGCTAGTTAAGTGTCTGAGGTCGGATTTGAACTCAGGTCCTCCTGACTCCAGGGCTGGTGCTTTAACCACTGCGCCACCTAGCTGCCCCCTATTTCTAGATAGTTTTTAAAATTAAAAAAAAATATATATATGTGTGTGTGTGTATATATGTATATGTATATGTATATGTATATGTATAGAGATATATAGATATAACCTATATCAGATTACCTGCTGTCTAGGGGAGGGGGGAGGGAGGGGAGGGAGGGAGAAAAATCTGAAATTGTAAAGCTTGTATAAACAAAAGTTGAGAACTATCTTTACATGTAATGGAAAAAATAAAATACCTTATACATTAAAAAAATATATATATTATTTTCCCAATTACATGTAAAGATTATTTCTAACATTCAGTTTTTTTAAATTTTGATTTCCAAATTTTCTCCCTCCCTCTCTCACCTTTCCCCTTCCTAATATGGTAAGCAATTTGATATTGGTTATATGTTTGCAATCATGTAGAACATATTTCCATAATAGTCGTGCTGTGAAAGAAACAGCAAACCAAAAAGAAAAAAAACCATGAAAATAATAAAGTGAAAAAAAAGTATGTTTTGATCTGCATTCAGACTCTACCAGTTCCTTTTTTGGATGTGTATAGCCTTTTTCATCATTAGTCCTTTGGGATTGTCTTGGATCATTGTTCTAGATAACTTAATAGATGGAATCTAACTTTGGATAGAGCTTAAATGACCCAGCAGTGAAACAAGCATATTGTTTCATTTTTATATTTGTGTGTAAGGATGGCAAACATTAGTCAGCTAGCCACCACTGTGCAATATGTATAGGTGTGTTATATATTCATATCCATATATACATGTATATATTTCTTTTTTTCTGTTTAGAATTTTATTTTCCAAATTATATGTAAAAACAAATTTTGACATCAATTTTTTAAAACTTTGTCTTCCAAACTCTCCCCCTCCCTCCCTTCCCACACCCCACCCACAAGAACTCAAGCAATTCAATATAATCTATACATGAGCAGTCATGGAAAACATCTCCACATTAGCTAGGTTTTTTTTCTCACAGTTCTTAGGGCTTTTTTTTTTTTCCAAACCATTTGAGATGATAGAGAAGCAACATGAAACAAACAAAAAAGTCTGTTCACCTAAGATGTGTATGGTTTAGACCAACAAATAAGGGAGAATATATCCCCAACTACTGGTTTTCAGTACAAGCAACGATCATCCTGTTGAAATGCATATGGCACTAACCACCCAGTTTAGGCTAGTGTATTCATTGACCTAAACTGGGCTATTTGCTACTTATGCTAACTGCTCAGAAGTCTTTAGAGGAACCCTGTTACCCAGCAAAGTACCCTTTGCCTTTGATTAAGGCCCTCCATAATCAAAGACTATTCTGCTTTTTCCCTTCTTGTTTCTTATTACTTGCTACCTCCTTGACTTTGATAGTGACGTTCCCTTTTCCTGAAATGTGTCCCCTCTTCCCTTTTTCACTTGTGAATTTCTAACTGTCCTTTAAAACTCAGTTTATATGCCAATTGATCCACGAAGCCTTATCGATAACAACCTTCTCCTTAAACCTCACAAAGTCCTTTATTTTGCACCTTTCAGAATAACTTATGGACACATGTTTATTGGACCTCTCCCCATAAGCCTAGAGTAGTTACTTGTATTCAGGACATACTTTAGTTCAGCAATTAGCAAGCACTGTTAAGTACTGGCTATATGCCTGACACCATTCTAGGTGCTGAGTAGACAACAACAAAAACAACAATACAAGGAGCTTACTTTCTCTCAAGGGAGTTAACAGTTACATAAACATGTACAAAATTAATTCTTAGTAATTGGGAGCAAGGAAGCATTAGCACATGGGGGATCAGAAATGGTTTCCTGTAGGAGGAGGCCTATGATCTGAGCTTTGAAGGGCACTGGGAATCCTAAGAAGTGAAGATGAAAAGGAATACAGTCCAGGAATGGCAGATGTCCTTTGCAAAGATACAGAGATGGGAGGTGGAATGACATGTATGAGAAGCAGCAAGAAGGTTGGTTTGGCTAGACCATGGACAGTGGGAAGAGGAATAATGTATAAGTTGGAATGCTAGGATATTGGGGCCAGGTTGTGAATGGCTCTAAATTCCAGAGGATTTTGTATTTGATCCTAGAGGAAAAAAGAGAACCAGTGGAATTTATTGAGCAGGAGAGTGATTTCTGGGCTTTAGAAATGTCACTTTGACAACTATGTAAAGGATTGATTGTTGAATGTAGAAACTTGTGGTAGGATGACCCATTAGAACAGGCTGTTGTGACCAGGGAGAGCCAAAACAGAAAAAGAAACCTATAAACTAATTTCCCTAGTGAATATTGATGCAAATTTTGAAATAAAAGACTAGCAAGGAGATTACAATAATATATCATAAAAATAATACAATATGAGCAGACTGAATTTATAGCAGGAATGCAGGGCTATTAAGAATAATTGACCATATCCATTACAAAAATAACAAAACTCACATGATTATTTCAATAGATGTAGAAAAAACTTTTGACAAAATATAACCCATTCTTGTTTTAAAAAAAAACAAACAAAAAACCACAGGGGCAGCTAGGTGGCACAGTGGATAAAGCACTGGCCCTGGATTCAGGAGTACCTGAGTTCAAATCCGGCCTCAGACACTTACTAGCTGTGTGGCCTTGAGCAAGTCACTTAACCCCCATTGCCCTGCCAAAAACAAAACAAAAAAATTTTTTAAAAACCCACAACAACAACAACACAGAAAGCATAGGAACCAATGAAGCTTTTCTTAAAATGATAAGTAGTATCTAAAACCAAGAGGAAACTTTTTTTGGGAACAAACTAGAAACCTTAACGATAAGATCAGGGGTGAAGCAAGCATGTCCATTATCACTGTTATTTTTCAATCTTATACTAGAAATGTTACTTATAGCAATAAAACAAGAAAAAAATTGAAAGAATAAGCATAGGCAATAAGGAAACAAAATATCCCTTTTTTGCAGAAGATATGGTTTACTTAAAGAACCCTAGAGAGTAAACTAAAACACTAGTCAAAACAATGAATAACTTTAGCGAAGTTGCAGAATATAAAACAAACCCATGCAGATCATCAGCATTTCAGTATATTACTCAAAAAACCCAGTAGGCAGAGATAGAAAGACAAATTCCATTTAAAATAACTACAGGGGCAGCTAGGTGGCGCATTGGATAGAGCACTGGCTCTGGATGCAGGAGTACCTGAGTTAAAATCCGGCCTCAGACACTTAACACTTACTAGTTATGTGACCCTGGGCAAGGCACTTAACCCCAATTGCTTCACTAAAAAGAAAAACAAATAAAATAACTACAAATAGTATAAGATACTTCCGAGTCTACCTGCCAACACACACACACACACACACACACACACACACACACACACACACATATATGAATGCAAAGATAGAACACTCCTCACACCAATAAAGACCTATCTAAGTAATTAGAGAAATATTAATTGCTCATGCATAGGCAGGGCAATTAATATAATAAATTATGGTATAATATAATTATACAATATGTAAAACATTGTGATATTAATATCAATGAACAATATAATTATGATTCCACACATAATGATACAACATAATAATATGATTAATATAATAAAATGATGATACTAATATAATAATTGACTTATTTAGTGAATGTCAATCAAATTCCCAAAATATTTTTTTTTCTGTTCTTTAATAAAGATTTTTATTTACAGTTTTGGGTTCCAATTTTTATCCCTCTTTCTATCCCTCCCCTCCCCCATTTCTGAGATGGCAAACAATCAGATATGGGTTATACATGTATGATTATATACAACATTACCATATTTGTAATTTTGTACAAGAAAACAATTAAAAGAAAAAATGAAAGAAAGTGAAAAATAGTCTGTTCCATCAAAAGCAGTTCTTTCTTTGGAGGTGGATAGTATGTTTCATCAATAGTCCTTTGGGATTGTCTTGGATCATTGTATTATTGAGAATAGTTAAGTCATTCACAGTTCTTCGTCAAACAATATTGCTGTCTCTGTGCACAATGTTCTCTTGGTTCTTCTCATTTCACTATACATCTTTTCATACATGTCTTTCCAGGCTTTTCTGAGGGTTTATATATATATATATATATATAAACTAGGGGAACTAGGGGAAGGAAATTCATCTGGAGGAACAAAAGGTCAAAAATATCAAAGGAATTGATGGAAAAAAATGGGATGTAAAGGTGACTAGCAGTACCAGATCTCTAACTATGCTACAGAGATGTAATCATCAAAACAGTTTGGTACTGGATAAGAAATAGAGTAGTTAATCAATGGAACAGATTATCAGTCAGTCAATAAAACAGATTACTCAATGGAACACTATACAGAAGCAAATGAACACAGGAGCCTATTGCCTGATAAATCCAAAGATCCCAGCTATTGGGTCAAGAACTTGCTGACAGTAATCACTGGGAAAATTGGAAAATATTCCATCAGTCGAAAACCAGGCATAGACCAACATCTCATACTGTCTACTAAGATAAACTCAAAATGGGTACCATTTAGACATGAAGAGTGAGTGATATAAGCAAATTGGTGGAACATGGAAGAAATTACCTGTCATGTCTATTATACGTCATAATAGTTCATGACCAAACATGAACATGAAGCAAAATGGATAATTTTGATTTCATAAGGTTGAAAGTTTTTACACAAACAAAACCAACAGCTACAATTAGAAGAAAGCAGGAAACAGAAAAATATTTGTACTAAATTTCTCTGATAATCTTATTTGTCAAATAATACAGGGAACTGAGCCAAATTTATAAGAGCAAAATCCCAGTCCCCAAATGATGAATGTTCAAGGGTTGTGGATTTCTTCAGAGGAAGAAAAGAAATCTATTAATAGTCATGTGAAGAAATCCTCTAAATCACTAAAAATTAGAGAAATGCAAATTAAAGTAACTCTGAGATACCACCTCATACCCATCAGATTAGCTAACATGACAAAAAAGGAAAATGACAAATGCTGGAGGGAACTGTTGGTGGAACTGTGAACTAGTCCAGCCATTCTGGAAAGCAATTTGGAACTATGCCAGAAAAGGCATTAAACCCAACAATACTGATACTAGGCCTATACCTCAAAAAGATCAAAGGAAAAGGACCCATATATACAAAAATATCTATAGCAGGTTTTTTGTGGTGGCAAAGAATTGGAAACTGAAGGAATGCTTACCAACTGGGGACTGGCCAGGCAAGTTGTAATATGTGATTGTGATGGAATATTATTGTGCCAAAAGAAATGAAGTGGAAGATTTCCAGAAAACCTGGGAAGACTAATATGAACTGATACAAAGTGAAATGAGCAGAACCAGTAGAATATTGTATATAGTAACAGCAATATTATAACAATGATGAACAGTGAAAGACCTACTCTGATCAATACTATGATATACCAAAGTTCTCAAGGACTCATAATGAAACATCCAGAGAGAAAACTAATGAACTCAGTACAAATTGAAGCATATTTATTTTTTCTCTCTCTTTTTCTTGATTCCCCCCCCCGCCCCCGCCAGAACATGACTAATTCAGGCTTCATAATTGTAACAGGTTTTCTATTTCTTCTCTTCTCAATTGGGTGGTAGAAGGGGTTGTGGATAGCATAGGTGGGAGGAAGTAACTAAAAATAAAATAAAACTGAATTTTAAATAAAATAAATTGAGATACTGATTAGATAATAACTATATACCTAGGGATTGATTGATGTAAATAATCACATTACCCCTCTAGAGGGAAAAAATACCCTTGACATCCAGTGAAATCAGAATGTCCCTTAAAATCTCATTGTACTCAGAAAACAAATTTCATTTCACTGAAAGGCGATTGTCCAGGTGAGAGGTGATGAAGGTAGTGGATGTCTGAGTAGTGAGAAGTTTAGTATGCATTTATTGAGTTGAATTGTTGCCATTTCCCATTTTGTGAACTTGGTCTTCTCCCTGCTCTGATAAAAGGAAGGTATATAGAATTATTAAAGTAGGAGGTCTAGAAGGAACTAATCATGTAGATAACTACCACAATTTTCCACTTCTTTCCCTTTTCTCACTCAACATCTTTCCTTCAGCATGTGTAACTTGAAACTAATTTGTACTACTGGATATCTGGCTTGCTCCACAGATACCGAATTAGTACTGTTTTTTTGTTTTTGGTGAGGCAATTGGGGTTAAGTGACTAGCCCAGGGTCACACAGCTAGTAAGTGTCAAGTGTCTGAGGCTGGATTTGAACTCAGGTCTTCGCGAATCCAGGGCTAGTGCTCTATCCACTGCACCACCTAGCTGCCCCAAATCTGTACTGTTCTTACTAAAACACACCATAGAATTAAAATTAAATATAAATAAACCAAATTGAAATCTAAATGCAAAAAAAGACAAAGAACATTGAACTAGATTGCTGCCCATTGTCTGATATGTTTCATGAGTGTCCAGTGCATTCCATGATAATGCAGATTCCCTTAATGTTACTTAAAAAGTATTAAGGCTTTTCTTTCTCCGAGCCTACATCTGCCTCTCTGCAACATCTACCTAATTTTGCCCTGAAGGCCAAACAGAACATACTTAAATCCTGCTTCTATGTAATAGCTCTTCAAATACCCAACAAACACTCTCAAGTCTGGTCTCTTTGTCCTCTATTCCTCTCAAATCTAAGATTTTCTTTGCCTCCATTCCCTACAGCAATGGTCCCCAATACAACCCTCTTGATTCTAATGAAGGCTCTAGGGATGTCAGTCCTCTCAAACTCCTAGATGGAAAGAGTAGCAGTTACCTTATTAGCTCCGAAAGAATGATGATGGGCAAGGGGAGTTGTTGGAGGGACTATCTTCTAAAATCATAATGTAACAGAAAAGACTGTCTCAGGGTAAGAACAAGACCTGAGCTCTAATCCCAGCCATTGCCTCACCAACTGTATAAGCAGCTTTTCCCACCTGTCAAATGTAGATCAAATACCTCCCTTACCTGTCTTGTAAGCCTTTTGTGAGGAAAAATTCAATTCTGTATATTTACCTATGCACTCTAAAGCTCTCTATAAATGTAAGTATAATAATTGTCATTATCCATGTTTTAATTATCTTTTGCTAATACTCATTGAGGAAACAAAAGAATTGGGATTGGCCTTCACAATGGTAAAAAAAAAAAGGGGGGGGGCACAGAGGTCAGGAAGTCATTCTGATCCCAAGGAGACACTGACTTCTCTTTTTAAGCTAAGAAGAGAATCTTAAAATCCCGACCATAAGACCTTGTGAACTTGTCTCATGTGCAGCCTCACTTGTTGACTCACTGCCTGCAAATTCTTTACCTTGATGCAGGAATCTCTTGACTTTCACTGTTGTGGTACATCCCCAAGCTGGTTCCCAGTCAGTGGGTTGTTGATAACTCAGAAGATCTGGCTTTATGGTCTTCCAGCAAGAGAAGTATGTTACTTGAATAAATCCTGGGCTTAGGAGAAGATAATTGGGCTCCCTTGGCTTGGTTCCCCCTACCCCCTTTTTTTTGTTGTTGAAGCAGAATATGGTATGATAGAAGGAGCACTGGATTTGGTTCTTGTCCTGAGTTCGAGACTCTGGATATGGCTTTGGATATGACCAGTTCAATAGACATTTATTGTGTCCAATGTGTATGGGGCGTCATGTTAGGCAATGGAGGTGATAGAAAATGTAGGTCAAATATTGACCCTCTCCATGAGTTTACAGCCTAGTAGAGGGCTAAGAATTCACCCCTCTGGCCCTTTTCATCTCCATCTCTAAAATAATGGGAGTAATGCCAGGTAATCTACAAGGTCACTTTTAGCATTTACCTTCTTACTGCTCTGGAGGTCCCTTACCCACTCTGCCATCTCTGTGTCTGTGTTTGTTTTTCTGCGCCTAATCTGTCATACTGGGCATCCCCAGTCACTTCATATTTTCCTATGTCCTCGAGTGCCCATGACACGAGCTCTGCCTCCCTTATCTTCCTTTTATCAGGTAGGGCCTTAAGCGCTGAGGGCCAGGTTGAGGCATGCACTGGTGAAGGGCCTAATGCAGTAACACTGTTTCATCGAGGCACCATCCTTTGTATGTCCAAACCCCTTCACACCCGCCAAGCCCCAGCTGGTGACTTTGCTGATGATCTTGTCACCAAGAGCATCCGGCATGGACATCAGCAGCCAAATAAAAGCCTTCTGCCTCTCCCAGTGCCTGTCTCTTTCAGTGCTGCCATAACAATAATTAACCTAATCACCAACATGCCCTGCTTGGCCCAGTGTTGGTGCAGAACATGCTGGGCTCGTGTGTGGCCTGGGCTTACAGAGTATATTCTCTTCTGTGTAGGCGTCCCAGGTCCTTCTCTATCGATGCTGGCTAAATAGGAAAGTGAGGATCTAGATTCAAATCCTGTCCTGACTACTTACTCTTAGGCAAGTCATTTAACCTCTCTGAGCCTCAGTTTCCTTCTCTGTAAAATTAAAAAGGTTGGACAAGTTAGTCTCTGAATTTCCAACTCTACATCTGTGTCATAAAGTAGTGTCTGAGGTGAGGTTTAGTGCCATGTCAGCCGGCTCTGAGAGAGGCCTATGTCAGAAACCTGCCTAGGAGGAGATGCTCCCTGAGTTCTCTGAGCCCTAGGACGAGGACGGCCCAGACAGTGGGTGGCATGAATTGATGTCTGATATCCCTAACCTCCCCCGGCCAGAGGTTCCAGTGGGCATGCCACCTGGCTAAATGCCTGGAGGCAACAGCCTCAGCTTCCTTCTCCCCCTGTCTGCCCTCACACTTTCAAGGAAAGGGATGAACGAAGACTTGGCACACCACTTCAGAAAGATGACTGACCCTTCCTCTGATTGATATCCCAGCCGCCAGACTGGAAAATCATCCCCTGAACGAGTAGTCTTCTTGCTAGCCAGGAAGCTGAATAAAGCCAGAAGCACTCCTTGTCTACAGAGTTTAAATGGCCTGAACCAGGCAGCATGGGGTCAGAATAGAATCTGAAACAGGAACAAAAACTAGTGAGTTTTGAATCTCTGTCCTCATTTCTTTCTTTCTTTTTTTTAAACAGGGCAATGAGGGTTAAGTGACTTGCCCAGGGTCACACAGCTACAAGTGTCTGAGGTCAGATTCAAACTCAGGTCCTCCTGAATCCAGGGCCAGTGCTTTATCCACTGGGCCACCTAGCTGCCCCCCCCCCACACACACACACTTCCTCATGTCTAAATTGGCCATCCTTTTTTTCCTGTTTCCATCATTTTTCCATATAATGGGGAAACCAGACTCTAAAAGCAAAAGGCCTCTAGGCAGTAATACCTCCACCCAAATTTTACAAGATCCAGTCATCCAAAGCCGGCTTTCAGAGCCACATCTCTAGCACTATTCTCCATATAAAGCAGGACTTCTTAACCTAAGGTCTGAGAAATTTTTTGAATATTGTGATAATTATTTTTCAGTATAATTGGATTCCTTTGTAATCTTATGTATTTTATTTTATGCATTTCATTCTTCTGAGGTGTCCACAGACTTCACCAGACTGCCCAAGAGGCTCATTGACCAAAAAAAAAAAAAAAGGGTAAGAATCTTGATCATCGAGAGACTACACAAACACCTCCTTTCGTGGCTAAAGAGCTGAATTAGCAAATGAGTGTCTTATATTGTCCATTATCATCAGCAACTGAGCACATAACATTCAACATCTAAATAGATACTCAGATGGGAACCTCTCTTGAATATTTTGCTGAAGTTGTGCATGTGTCCCTCCCTCAAACCCTGAAGGCGGCCTTATAGAATCATAGAACCCTGGAATTTTAAAAGACCCTAGAAAAAAATCTGGTCTGACCCCGTTATTTTATAGACAAGCAAATTGAGGCCCTGATTTGGGGAAGCGACTTGCCCAAGATAACCCAGCTAGTTAATAGCGGAGCTTTGACTAAAACCCTTATCTCTGGGCAGCTAGGTGGCACAGTGGATAGAGCACTAGCCCTGGATTCAGAAGGAACTGAGTTCAAATCCAGCCTCAGACACTTGACACTTACTGTGTGACCCTGGGCAAGTCACTTAACCCCAATTGCCCCGCAAAAAAACAAAAACAAAAAACCTTTATCTCATGACTCCCAGTAGATAATGTTTCCTTTGTTGTATGTTGGTTATCGTGATCCATAATTTCCTCTCCTGACTACTGACAATCACAGTATCTCTCTTTTACTGGCCTGCTGGAACAAAGTATGATCCTGCATAGTAACACGAGGTGTTCAAGTTTCAGTGCCAGCTGGAAGCTATTGGTGCCAGGAAGGGAGCAGGGCAGGTATAGATAGCTCAGAATTAGAAATCGGCGCCTGCCTTATGCTCAGGCACCTGCTTCTCTCAGCCTGGGAGGGACAAGGAAGATCTCATTACTGGATATGGTTAGAGGTTGGCCGATCTTGTTTTGTGACTACTGATGAGGATTATTTGAAAATTGGGTATATTATGATGGGCCCATATGTCTCTTGTGAATGCAGTAAACAGATACTGGTCTCATCCCCTGCCTGAAGCAGAAGGAACAGAATTGGTGTCCTACCTACCTCACACAAGGCTGTGTGATGGGGGAGATGTGAAGCACCTTTTGGGGTCAGTCCTCTGTTGTGCCTTTTTAAAGCAATTTCAGCCCCAACACTACAATCTCATCTCACTGAGCATTTCTCCATCTCCTAAGGTCCGTTCACTGTCAGTGTAGCGTCCTTTTCTTGCATCTAAGCATTCCTCCCATCTCTGGAGAAATTGTGACGCTTTCTCCTCTGCCCTGTGGAGAAGACAGTTGAGGCAAGCTACACTTTGCTTCTGGGAAGTAAATAGTGGGAAAAATCTGGAGCCAAGTTTTACAGACCTTCCTCCTTGACTGTCCATGTTGAGTTTGTCTTCAATTAGAGGCTTCTAGAGACTTTGTATTAGGTTTTATTTTGTTCACAGAGTAACACTGAACACACATACGAGTGCTTATTAGCAACTAGTGGTTAGTGATAATGTGATGATGGTACCAAGTTCCCTGCTGGTAATAAATGCCCTTGTTATACCTATTGATCAATTAGTCAGTTAACACATATTCCTTGAGGACCTACTAGGTGCCCAGCACCATGAGAGACACTGCACTCTATAAACTCATTACACTGTCCTATAGAAAGTTATAATCCAGTTGGGGAGACAAAATTAATATACCTAGAATCATAGGGAACAGTGTGAGACAATATAATCAATGCTAATTTGTGTGGTGCAGACTGTAAGCAATGTAGAAATTCAAGCAAAGGAAGCTACTTGAGCATCAATTAGCATGATCCAGGAAAGCTTTGTGGAGAAAGTGGGATTTGGAACACGCCTTCATGAACAGAGAGAGTATTGTTAATTAATTGAATAACAGATCCGCATGTAGGGAAAAATATTTGGCCTTCTGGATATCATTGAGACATGAGTCATAATCCATGACTGGAATGTAGGAAGAGAAGGACATTATTTCCTAAAAGGTATGAATTAAATAAAAGGGGCAAGGCAGGTGACATCGCATTATATATCAAGAAGAGCATGTGAATAAGGAAATCATAAACTAGGAGGTGTAAACATGGTAAGGAACATTTGGGTGAAGATCAGAGGAAAGAGAAATAGAATCGGTATTGTGGTAAGCATATATCAGTCAATCTTGAGTATTTATTAAGTGCTTACTATGTTCTGGGGCAACTAGGTTGGTGCAGTGAATAGATCAGACCCTGGAATCAGAAAGAGTCAGCTCTCTGAGTTCAAATCTGGCCTCAGAAACTTACTAGCTGTGTGACCTTGGGCAAGTCACTTTACCCTGTTTGCCTAATTTCCTCATCTGTAAAATGAGCTGGAAAGGGAAATGGCAAACCACTCCAGTATCTCTGCCAAGAAAACCCTAAATGAGGGGGGCGGCTAGGTGGCACAGTGGATAAAGCACTGGCCCTGGAGTCATACCTGAGTTCAAATCCAGCCTCAGACACTTGACACTCAACTAGCTTGTGTGACCCTGGGCAAGTCACTTAACCCCCATTGCCCCACAAAAAAGAAAAGAAAAGAAAAAAAAGAAAACCCCAAATGAGGTCACAGAGTCAGACATGACTGAAATGATTTAACAGCATACTGTGTTCTGAGTGACTGGTTCTCAGTGTGTGATCTGTGAACCCCAAGACCCTTTCAGAAGGTCCATGAAGACAAAACTATTTTCAGAATGATATTAAGACATTATTTGCTCATAAAAATACTCCCTTTTCAAGTTCATATCTCTGTGAGGCTGACTTTTCTTGCTATACTTCACCCAGAACAACATCATAACAAATCGAATGCAGAAGCAGAAATAAGAATCCAACTTAATTTATTAAACCAAGCATCAAAGAGATGTGACAAAATATGTAAAACAATGCCACTCTTCTCACTTTGGGGGGAAGATAGTTATTTTCATAAAATATGTTTTATATTAACATATAATGGGTTTATTATTGTTATTTTAAATGGATTAAGAAATACATTTTAAAATTTTTTATCCATTTAAATTTCTGAGGTAAATATTGATAGATATGACACATACTAGCTCAGTGGGGGTCCTCAAGAATATTTAAGAGTATAAAGGGGTCTTGAGACCAAAAGGCTTTGAGAACTGCTATTCTAGACCCTTTGCTGGATTCTAGGGAGATTAAAAAAGGGAAAAGAAAAAGAAACAGTTGTTACTGTCAAGGAGATTACATTCTATTGGGGAAGGGGTAGATACTGACACTTAACCAAAGTTATACCTGCAAGTAGCAAGATAGGAAATTCATGTTCATAATGACCAATATGAAACAATGGAAAAACTACCTGACCAGGCATCAAGCACTGTGTGTTTTTGTCCCAGCTCTCACTAACTAGCTTTGTGATCTTGGGCAAGTCAGCTCCCCAATCTGGGCTTCAGTTTGCTCATCTTAAAAATGAGGGGATTGGGGGGCAGCCAGATGGCGCAGTGGATAGAGCACTGGCCCTGGAGTCAGGAGTACCTGAGTTCAGATCCGGCCTCAGACACTTGACACTTACTAGCTGTGTGACCCTGGGCAAGTCACTTAACCCCAATTGCCTCACCAAAAAAAAAAAAAAAAATGAGGGGATTGGGGGGAAACTAGGTGACACAGTGGGAAAAGCACCTGCCTTGGATTCAGGATGACCTAAGTTCAAATCTGGCCTTAGACACTTGACATTTACTAGCAGTGAGACCTGGGTAAGTGACTTAACCCTTATTGCCCCACAAAAAAAAAAAAAAAAAGTGGAAAAAAAATGAGGGGGTTAGACCGGATTTTTCTCTAAGATCATTTTTCAACTTGAGAATTCTGTGATTCTGTAATTTTATTTCCACTGAAGATTAGAGGGAAGGATGCATGCACTTCAACAAAGCATTTAAAAGAGGTTCCCAGCTATGGAGGAAAAACATGAGCATATATTGCTACATATAAACTATATTAAAAACAAATACAAGGTGGGCAGCTAGGTGGTGCAGTGGATAAAGCACTGATCCTGGATTCAGGAGGACCTGAGTTCAGATCCAGCCTCAGACACTTGACACTTACCAGCTGTGTGACCCTGGGCAAGTCACTTAACCCCCATTGCCCCACCAAAAAAACAACAACAAAAAAAATAAGGTAATTTGGTGGTGGAAAGGCCCTAGCAGCAGGAGTAACTGGGGAAGATTTTGTGTTGAAGGTGGTGTTTTAGTTGAAATTTAAAAGAAATAGGGGATCCTTAAAGGTAGAAATAAGGAGGCCGTGTATTGTAGACATGAGGCACAGCCGGTGCAAAGCCATGGAGGCAGGAGATGAAAGTGTTATATGTAAGGAGCAACAAGAAAGCCAGACTGGCTAAAAATCCTACACAGAGTGAAGGAAGAAGGGCAGCAACGGCCATAAAGGGGGATTGCAGTCAGTTTGTGAAAAGTCAGAAGAACTTATTTTTGCTTCTAGAGTCAATAGGATATCACTGGTATTTATTGAGAAGGAAGTAACATGGTGAGACTTACACTTGAGGCAGCTGGATGGAAGATGGCCTGGAGAGAGCTAGAACAGAGCAGTTAGGACCCGTTAGGAGGTTTTTGCAACAGTTCAGGCAAGGGCTAATGAAGGCCTAAACTAGAGGGATAACCGTGTGAGCAAAGACACCAGAGTAGATGTTGTGATGGTAGACTGGAAAGATCTGGCAACTGATTGTGTGAAGTGAGGGGGGGGGGAATGCTGCAAACCTGGGGACTAAATAGCTGATGGTTCCCTGGATAGATACCAGAAACTCTGAAAGAGGGAGGGGTGGGTTTGGGAATAAATAGGATTAATTTTGTTTGGGATGTGTTGACTTTGAGATGTTTATGAGCTATTCAGTGTGGGGTTTTTTTTGTTTGTTTGTTTTTACGGGGCAATGGGGGTTAAGTGACTTGCCCAGGGTCACACAGATAGTAAGTGTCAAGTGTCTGAGGCCGGATTTGAACTCAGGTACTCCTGAATCCAGGGCTGGTTCTTTATCCACTGTGCCACCTAGCTACCCCCAAGCTATTCAGTTTGAAGTAGCCACTTAGTAGTGAGTGATGTGGGCCTGGAGATCAGGATAGAGTGCAACTCGATTTCTAGATCTGGGAGTATTGTGAATAAAGCAGATGAAGTCACCAAGTAAGAGGGTAAACAGAGAGAAGAAAGGTCTCAGGGCAGACATGGGCTACACTGACATTTAGGGGCCATGACATGGATGATGAACTAGCGAAGGAGACTGTGAGGGCCCAGTCAGACAAGTAGGAGAAGAGCCAAAGAGGAGTACCAATGTGAAAACCTGTGGAGGGGATGCCCATCAACAACTTTTGCTAAGAAAAGAGGGAGGGATTTAGAATAGTAGCTTGAAGGGGAGGCAGGCTGTAGTGAGGGTTTTGTTTGATTTTGTTTCTTAGGATGAGGGAGATGGGTGTCTTTGTAGGTAGTAAAAATTTTGTAAAAAGAAAAAGGAAAGAAACCAGTGAATAGAGTTAGTGCTTAATTGTCCACTGGAGAACATAGATGGGGAGGGGATGACGATAAATGTAGAGGGGCTAACCTTGGTGAGAAGAAGTAACAGCCTTTCATCAGAGAAAATTGGGGACAATGTCAAGGGATTTTGAGCTGGAAAGAAAGAGAAAAGGGATCTATTCTTAGATGATCCAGCCAGAAGGAAAATGGGGTCAGACAGCTGATATAAAGGCATGATCTCATAGTGTTGGGGAACTATAAACTGTCTATACATGTGCTAGAGCTCTGTACTAAAAACAGTAGTTCCAGAAACGATAAATATGATGAAGATAGAGAAGTATGGAAATCACAACATCAGAGCTGGAGAGTTGAAAGTACCTTGGTAGCCATCTTGTCCAACTAGTACATGAACGGAATATCATCTGATGCAGAGAAGCATATATACAATGAATACAACAGTGTTAACGGAAAGCACACCAAATTTTTATTTTTTTTTTATTCTGAACTTAACACCAAACAAAACAAGCATTTCTTTATATAATACAGAGCAGATGAGTATTAGATTTTTCTCTTTTTGCAATATTATTGCTAACCCCGTTCTCCCTTCCAACTTCCCATCCCCAATTTTTAAAAATAGGAACAACAAACCCCTTTCTAACAGATACACATATAAGCAAAAACGTATCTACATATTGACTGT
This sequence comes from Dromiciops gliroides, assembly GCF_019393635.1. Taxonomy (NCBI): domain Eukaryota; kingdom Metazoa; phylum Chordata; class Mammalia; order Microbiotheria; family Microbiotheriidae; genus Dromiciops; species Dromiciops gliroides. The sequence goes on from NC_057861.1 coordinate 534,249,184, forward strand.
GTGTGAAAACATGTCTCATTCTGCGCTCTGAAGCCATCTGTCTGGAGGTGGGTAAACACGTTTCATCACCGAACCCCTGCAGTTGCAGTTGCTTATTTCATTGATCAAATTTCTTAAGTCTTTCAGAGTTATTTTTCTTTACAGCATTATTGTTCTGTCTGTTCCTCTCATTCTGCTTCCTTCATTCTATCTAGGATCCTGTGAATCTTTCAAGGTTTCTCTGAAACCACCCTTTTTGGCATTTGTTATGACCCAATAATATTCCATTATATTCATGTACTCCAATTTGTTCAGCTGCTCCCCAATCAATAAGCACCCCATTTCATCTTTATTTTCTACAACAAAGTGAACACAGATCTGCTGGTTTTTCATAAACATTGTTTGTAAAGATTTATCTTTTCCTTCTTTCTTTGATCTCTTTGAAGTAGAGACCTACTAGTAGCACCACTTCATCAAGGGTATGAGAGTTTAGTGACTTTCTGGGTGTTGTTCAAAATTGTTTTCCAGATTGGGTAGACCAATCCACA